>NC_059117.1:18667514-19316601 GCF_020740685.1 Jaculus jaculus
TATGTTATCTGGATAAATGTATGAATTTGCATCAAAATCCTAGAAATTGGGCTGAAGAGATAGCTTAGTGGCTAAGGACCCAGGTTCAAGTCCCCAGTACCCACGTAAGCCAGATGTACATGGTAGCTCATGCACCTGGAGTTCATTTGCAGTGGCTAGAGGCTCTAGTGTGCCCATTCTCTCTCTCTCTCTCTCTCTCTCTCTCTCTCTCTCTCTCTCTCTCTCTCCCTCCCTCCCTCTCTTTCTCTCTCTCAAATAAATAAATATATTTTTTAAAGCCTGCAAGCTGGCATATTCTTTGACTGAGCAATCAAATTCTGTCCTGACTGGAAATTCTGATTCTAGCAAAGGAAATAGTCAAGGAGAGGAAAAGCAATGTTTATCTGTCAGAATATTATAACATCTCCAGGAAAGAATACAGTAAGATTGTATCTGTTGTCTTGGGTTAGATAATGCATTACTTTATCAACACTATTTTGTCAATGCTTTGAGGGGGGAAGTAAAATAAAAATAAAATATAGTCCCTTTCACATCCATCAGCTCAATATGTCTTCCCAGCACTTGAGCCACCCATTTCACTGATGGGGAAGTGAGATCTTACCTAAGGTTATAACTGCTTAATGGCTACAGGTAAACCCAAGTCTTTCAACACCAGCAGGGAGATGACAGCATGTACTTAAATAAAAAGGAAGAACTAATGAAGAACAAAGACTATTATAACATTCTTGTTGGGAGTGGGAAGAAGTTAGATAACACCATGTAGACAATACTGAACTGGCTAAGCAACTTCATAATGCCTATGATAAAATGATACGAAGAAATTCAAAACAATATCATAGAAGTAATGACATAAAAATGTACCTAATATAGCGAAAATGTATGACCTACTTTGGTTTATATATGCCTGGAATATAGACTGGAAGAAAATACACCAAAATGCTATAATCATGTCTGGGGAGTGGGACATGAATGGTTTTAAGCTCACTTAGATTGGTTTGTTCCAGTTTTCCTACCATCTAGTCACTAATCTCATCAGCATGGGGATCAGTCACAGAAGATGCTAGGACTATTTTGCAAAGACAACAGAGAAACAGTATTTTAGGGTGGCACAGGCCATTAGAACACTCTACAGTGATGGAACTGGCCAGAAGTAGAGCTACCACCCTTACGTGGCACTGAGCACTTGGAATGTAACTAAGAAGCTGATTATTTTTAATGAGCATGCACAAAAGTTTGCTGTTTTAAGGATAACATGGTGGGGGGGCTGGCAAGATGGCTTAGCGGTTAAGGCACTTGCCTGTGAAGCCAAAGGACCCAGGTTCAATTCCCCAGGACCCACGAAAGCCAGATGCACAAGGTGCACATGCGTCTGGAGTTTATTTGAAGTGGCTAGAAATTCTCTCCCTCCCTCTGTCTCCCTTCTCTATCTCTCTGCTTGCAAATAAATAAAATAAAAATAAAAAGATTAACATGGGAAGCAAGGTGTGGTGGCGCACACCTTTAATCCTAGCACTAGGGAGGCAGAGGTAAAAGGATTGCCATGAGTTCGAGGCCACCCTGAGACTGCGTAGTAAATTCCAGGTCAGCCTGGCCTAGAGGAAGACCCTACCTCCAAAACAATTAAATAAATACAATAAATAGAATAAAGATTAACATGGGCTCACATGCCTGTGGCATCAATGAAATTAAATGAACACTGCTCTCACTTTATGGAGAAAATAATTTTTAATTTTCCTTGAGTAAAATTTATAGAAACACATGAATAAAGTGTCTACTGTATTGGACATTGTCATTCTGTAGAGAGTTGGCCTGAAGCATGTTGGAAAAGAAGGGCGGGTTTGGTTTCACGCTGGAACTCTGGGTTAGACACCCAGATAGATCTGAGACCATCAGTCCCAGCAGATCTAGGGTTCTCATCAGATTCCCAGGAGAAGCCCAAAGTTTATTTCTAAACTCCCATATGTAGACTATGTACATACATGTCATTTAGGCATATGTTAGCAGTAAGAGTTCTCATTCCAAAATGTGGATTTTTTCTTAATTTATATATTCATTTGTTGCCAAAACTTATAATTATAATTAAAGAACTATTCCAAATTCTGATAAAGAGAGAAATCTGGTTAGGGTCAATGTTATCTACTGTAGTTATCACATTGCTGGAACAAAATAATGCACCAAAAGCAGTGATGTGTGTCAAAGCTGATGGGCTTATGGTCTTGAGGACAGCTTCATGACAGCAGGGGAAAGCATGGCATGAGCAGAGTCTGGACATCACTCCTTGCCAAAGCAGCTGGCAAACAGCAACAAGAAAGTGAGCTAAACTCTGGTAAGGGTGTTCTGGCTATAACACCCCAAACAATTCACTTCCCCAATTGCCACTTGCTGTGGAGCAAGCATTGAAAACACATGAGTTTATGGGGGACATCTGATTCTGATTTTAACTTTTGGGCACACTACCCAAACACTGCAGGCAAGATTCTGATGTACCAAGTAAATGACCAGCACATTTATCAAATGTTGTTTTATTACATTTTAATTTTTTATTAACTTATTTATAAGCAGAGGTGGGGGGAATGGGTATGCCAGGACCTCTTGCCACTGCAATCAAACTCCATATACATATTCCACTTTGTACATCTGGCTTTGTGTGGATACTAGCGAATTAAAACCAGGCCCTCAGGCTTTGCAGCAAGCATCTTTAACTGCTGAGCTATATCCCCAGCCCACATTCTATTTTTGATATATAGTCTTACTCTGTAATCTAGTCTATCTTGGAGATCACTGTGTAGCTCAGGCTGACCTTGAACTCATGGAAATCCTCCTGCCTCAGACACAGACTCCTGAGTGCTGAGGTTATAGGTATGAGCCTCTCTGCATGGAGGTAATATTGCTTTTTTAAAAAAAATATATTTATTTATTTGCAAGCAGAGGAGGGGGGGAAAGAGAGAGCATGCCAGGGATAGTGCCACTGCAAACAAACTCCAGATGCATGTGCCACTCTGTGCATCTGGCCTAACGTAGGTACTAGGGAATCAACCCTTGGTCGTTAGACATTGCAGGCAAGTGCCTCAACCACAGAGGCATCTCTCCAGCCCTAATGTTGCTTTTTAAATTAAGCTGAGCAATAGGGTTACATGTGAAGAACCACCCTGTAATGACCACTTAAAAGGAAAAGAAAAGAAAACATGTTCTTTTCTGGTACCTTATTTCGTGGCTGATGCTTTAAGAGCTATTTTCTCCAGGTCAAATTTAACATGTCTAAAAGCATTTAAAAAAAAAAAAACCCTACTCTCTTTTCTTTACTATAAGGAAAAAACACAATTCTTAATTTTTCTTAACCAGGATTATTAAATTTTATAGCACTTAAAGTAATATAATTATTATACTCTAATGGAAGAATAATGTTTTAAAAATAATGAAATTATGGCAGAAGCATTTAGGTATAATTATACAGCCATAATAAAATTTTCAATTAGGCCTTCATTAGATTGCAATTAGCTCTGCATTTGAAAACTAACATTAGTGTGGCTATAAGTTTTACTTGTTTCTCTCTTTTTAAAAATAACACAATTTTTTTTTCTTTTTGTTCACTATAGTCTGAGAAGGTTCCTGAAAAATTAAATTAAAATCCAAATGGTTTCTAGAAAATGAACAAAATGTAAAAGAAAATATTCTTCAAATTATTGCAATGCTTAATCATGCATTGTAATAGCTACCTATTGTAGTGTGACAAATTAATCTAAAATGACATTGCTTTAAACAATATACTTAGAATTTGCATAGAACTTGTATTAATATACCTCTCTGTTTTTCCTATATTTTTCTGGATTTTATTAGACCATAAATATAGTTGTCATCTGACACCTTTTTTCCACTAAAAAAAAATGCATGCTTTATGAGATCAAAAGTCAAATTGTGTATGCCACCTTCTATATTCTAAGATTTCAACAAGATTTCTAGTGAAAGAAAAGCTCAAAAAAAAAAAAAACTCAGGTGTATCTCAGCTCAAAAGAATGTGACTAGAAGCGGGAGAGATGGCTCAATAGTTAGGACACTTGCTGGCAAAGCCTAATGATCTGGGCTTCTATTCCCCAGTACTAACATGAAGCCAGACGCACAAAGTGGCACCTGTATCTAGAGCTTGTTTGCAGTGGCTAGAGGCTCTGGCATGTGCTCATCCTCTCTCTCTCTCTCTCTCTCTCTCCCTCCCTCCCTCCCCTTGCAAAATAAATAAATAAAATAATTTTTAAGAAATAATGTTACTAGGTACTATGCATCTTTTATTATGAACATACTTTGTATGGACACATCATGTATTAGTATCATCATTTCCCTCCTCCCAGCCCCATTCCACTGGGGAGCCCTCCTCAGTGGGGTTCCTGATATTCCCCATGGGGTGTGGGGTGTGAGCTGTGAAAGCAGCTGTCAGTCATTGGGGAAGTGGGCAATGCCTCTGGGTATGCCCTCTCAACCTGAGGCTCTTACAATCTTTCCGCCCCCTCTTCCACAAAATTCCCTGAGCCATGGTGAGAGTGTTTTAAGACTACTTCCATGAAAGGCTCCTGGGAGCCTCTTGATTTCTGCTTTGGTAGGTATTGGGGATCCTCAGTAGCTGTCTCCCTCACCCCGGTGCAGGTTGTCAGGTTCACCACGGAAGCAGCTCTCTTTCTTATCTCACCAACTCCCCTGTAATTCCACCCGGCCCTGGCTGATGTGTGAGGTGTGGTTCATCTCCTCAGGTCTTGCTACCTTCTGATAGTACCGCAGGAGCTGAGGCATGGTTAGGAGGCCACCGTCTCCTACTCTGTATTTTTGCTCAGACACTTGTATGGAACGACTCTTTGCCCCTCTGCTCTCCCTGTCTCAGCCTCTCACTGAGTGAGCTCATACAGCTCAACCAAGTCCACATTGTTACCTGCAGCCCAGGGCTCTCGTTGGCTCTCAGACTTGTATGGTGCCTGCTCATCGTGTCCACTGAGACAACTAAGTGGCTTCTCAACCCAGTGGGACTTAGTCTTCAAGTAACTGACAAGAAGAAAAAGAATGAGCACAAAGACCCTGATCCCCACACCAAGGGCAGTACGGGAAAGTGGAGGGAGCAGTGGAGGAAAAAAGCAATGGGAGATGAGAGGAGTGCAGAGGGACAAAAGGGCCACATCATCAAATGTACTCCCCATGAGACCTTGTGGTTTCATACCTAAAGATATTGAGACCTAGAGAGATCAAGTAATTTGGCTAAGTGATATAGCTAACAAAAGGCTTTTCTCCCACGTGTATTTATTCAACATCTCACCTTAAAGAGACAATACCAGGGTGCATATAGACCAGATACCACTCACAGGGTCCTGGTTGAAATTTTCACACGTGTCTGTGTAATTGTGCCAAAGGCTTACCTTGCATTCAACCCAGATTTTGCCATCAGGCGTTGCTAAGGATCTGGAGACACTGCAGGGCCACAGTGCACAAGTGATGTGTCACTTCTTTCCAAGAGAAACTGGAAGATGGGCAAATTGATACTTACAGGAAAACCTTTAAAAGTCTCATGGACTAACTACATAATTGCCAAGCCTTGTTATCAGCAGCCCAATAAGTTATGGAAAATATTGCCTGTGGGCACCCTGAGGGAGCTCACAATTCACATCTTCTTCTCTCACATGCTTTTGTTTGATTGAGCAAGAGTCAAAGAGGAAGCTGGAGAGATGGTTCAGTGGTTAAGGCACTTGCTTGCAAAAAACATAACGACTCAGATTCAATTCCCCATACCCACATAAAGCCAGATGCTCAAAGTGACTCATTCATCTGGAGTTTGCTTATAGCAGCTAGAGGCTCTGATAAGTTCTCTATCACCCTCTCTCCCCCCTCATTCCTTTCCAAATAAATAAAAATATTTTAAAGTAGAAAGTGACTTCCATGCCTATTTTTTTCCAAGCCATATGCCTTTAGACAAGAGTCCTTCCTTTTCTAAGTAAGCGTTGGCTCTTCAACATAGCTTCTGTGACCCAACAACATAAGATTTCAACTGGGAGCTTGTTAGAAATATTGAACCTCCAGGGCCACCCTAGACTCACTGATTCAGAATCTACAGCTGCCAATCCCCAGGTGACTTGTTGACATGTTGAATTTTGAGAAGCCCAACCTTTAACCACAATTGCCTTACTTAGTAAAATGTGAGAATTCAAGAGCCCTGCAGAGTCACCTGTCACTTCCTCCACCTCCTCAGTAACAGTAACATGAAAACCCCTGAAAAAGACCAAAGGGTCCTGTTGCTACACAGCTAAGGTGAAAGTCTGGCCTTGGGCAGCCCTGGAAGGGGACTGTGCCAACGATGTGAAGAAATGTGGTCCTTCCCCTGATCTACTGTGTATTTGCCAATCTATTTTTGTCATCTCAACTGCTGAACCATTGTGGGGATTCAATTGTGTTTGTTTTGACATGATTTTTCAAATGCAACAGTTCAAATTCAAGTCTGTATTTGATCCAAATGGAATGATTTTCTTTTTATGGTGCTTATTTATATCCTACTATAAAAGTAATACATGCTTATTATAAACAAGTTAGAAGACATGAGCCACTGCTGCTAACAATGGTATATTTCTTACCAGTCTTAGTTCAAGCAAAAATAAAATTATACTGGCGAATCTCGCAATCTTTTTTAACTTGTTTAAACACTTTCCCACATTATGTAACTTGAAGATAATTAGATGAGTCTTATTCTGTTTTGTCACTCTCAAATCTTAGCCACCGCTAACTAAAAAATACAGTTTTTGGTTTTGTTCACTATTTAAATCCCATGGTAGTAAAATTCTTCTTCAGGGGTCTTTGCCTGTTGTTGGTGATTTCTTAGTATTATTTCCTCAAGAGAAAGGATTACCAAGTCAAAGGGTGCTTGATGCCTCTCTTCTCATACATAATGTCATTATAAAGGATATTTCAGCAGATACAAAGGAATGTTCAGATGGAAGGGGTGTATGAAGGGGTGTATGTATAAGGGAGGGGTGGCCAAGCTTCATGCCCTCTCTGGGCACACCCACATGCTTGGCTCTCTGAACCTCATCACTCTGTGTCTACATGGGTCATTACATAGGTATGACCAATTAAATCATTGGCCAGTAATGATCAAATTAACTTTCTCCCCTTCTCCCCTCACTAGAAGTTGGAGGATGGGACTGAGAATCTCAGCCCTGGAATCATGCCTTAATTTTCTGGCCATCCTTCAGCTATGCAGGCCTCCAGACACCATTCACTTCAATAGTGTACAACAGACACGTGTGTGACTCAGGAAATTATAAAGGTTTTATATTCATGGCTATGAAACTGCCAAAGACCACACGCATAATGAAACACTCAGATGAAACCCTTCCTGAGAGGGTACACAAGCTTGACCTGCGAGGTTTCCTACCTCTTTGGATCCTCAGTTTTCTGGTAAGAACAATTAGAGGGTGGAAAACGCTGGTGACCAGCAGCAGACCTCCTCGTTTGTTGGCAAGGCCATGAAGCTGCCAGGGCTGAGAAAAGTGAAGGCATTGCTCCTGGGTGTTTCAGACTGGGAGATTTACACCTTGCTTCTGCTGGGTGAGGTCCATACAGATGAAATAAGGTGGCAGGGGGAATGGAAAGTGTTTAGAGGAAAATTACCACCTACCCAAGGGACCTAAAAGTGACAGCAATAAATCCTCTAAATATAGAATGTATCTAGCTTAGATAAACAAGGACAGCAAGCCTTAAGCAGGAACGACAGGTCAGCTGGTACAGACGCGCGTTTTTTCTGGTACAGCACAAAGTGAGAGCCGACTGGGGCTCATCTCCCTCCGCTATGCCCATGCAGGCCTCTGCCCGGTGACTTGAATTCTGAGTTTGAAACCTTTTTATGTGTAAGCCAGGATTAGTTGCTACTTGCAAGATTGATCTGAGGGCTGGAGAGATGGCATAGCGGTTAAGTGCTTGCCTGTGAAGCCTAAGAACCCCCGTTCAAGGCTCGATTCCCCAGGACCCACGTTACCCAGATGCACAAGCGGGCGCACACGTCTGGAGTTCGTTTGCAGTGGCTGGAAGCCCTGGAACACCCATTTGCGCTCTCTTCTCTCTCTCTCTCTCTCTCTGTCGCTCTCAAATAAATAAATAAAAATTAAAAAAAGAACATGTGATCTGTAAAGAACCAGTGCCCAAGCCAGGCATGGTGGTGCACGCCTGTAATCCCAACACTCGGGAGGCAGCTGTAGGAGGATTGTGGTGAGTTCGAGACCACCCTGAAACTCCATAGTGAATTCCAGATCAGCCTGGGCTAGAGCGAGACCCTACCTCGAAAAAACAAAACAAAAAAAAAAAAAGAACCAGTGCCCAATATGTGTACATGGTAAATGTAGTTTTAAATAAACAAGTGGGTTATAAAGTTCAAAAGGATGACATAGGAAAAGGTAAAATGTCACTAGCACCGGGAGAGGGGTGTTTATCGCAGTTCACCTCATACAAGGATATTGGAACTATTTGTGAATTACGTAAGGGAGGCGGGGAGAAATAGTGGTGGTATAAGGAAAGACATAAAGTCCTGAACTGACCATCACTAAAGGAAAGGCCTAATCCCAGCAAAAGCTACAAAAAGACAAGGTCCTGCCAAACAAATGATAACAGGAATTGATAGCTCTGAGGTCATTTCTAATACATGATAAAACAAGTGCCGAGGACCCAGCATTTAGGAGCAGAAGTAAGAGGATTGTCACTGTGAGTTCAAGGCCAGCCTGAGACTACATAGTGAATTCCAGGCCAGCCTGAGCTAGAATGAGACCTTACCTTGAATAAATAAATAAATAAATAACACTGCACAGTTCTAAACCAAAAATTTTTTGTGAGAATTGATGTTTGAACTGCTTGATAAAGAAATAAATAAAAAGTGCCAAGGTGGTGCTAGGGAGAGGTCTCAGCAATTAAGGCACTTGCCTGCAAAGCCTAAATACTCAGGTTCAATTATACAGTACTCACGTGAAACCAGATGGACTAAGAGGCACATGCATCTAGAGTTCATTTCCACTGGCTGACGACCCTGGCACACCCCTTCTCTCTGTCTGTCTCTCCTCTCTCTATCTCTTTCTGCTCGCAAATAAATACATAAAAATATTTTTTAAAAGAATGCCAAAGTGGGCTGGAGCGGTGGTCTTAGCAGTTAAGGCACTTGCCTGCGAAGCCTAAGGACTCATGTTCGATTCCCCAGTACCTACATAAGCCAGATACACAAGGCGGTACATGCGTCTAGGGTTCATTTGCAGGGGCTAGAGGGCCTGGTACACCCATTCTCTGTCTATCTACCTCTCTCACACACACGCAAATAAATAACAAATAAATAAAATATTTTTTTTTAATAAAAAGAATGCCAAAGTTTGTCCTAGTCTACTTGGCCATCACATAATGTCTTAGACTGGAGGTGGGGAAGTGCTTATAAACACTTCTAGAGGCCGAGTGTACAACAGAAGACGAGCAAATTTGATGTCTGCTAGAGGACCATTTTGTCATTCATAGATGGCTACTTCTAATGAGGTCCTTCCATGGTGGAAGGGTGAGGAAGCGCTCCCCAGTTATTCTTATTAAATCAGGAATTCCATTCATGAGGGCTTTCTTCTCGTGACCTAATACTATCATTTTAGAGGCTAAGATTTCCACGTAGGAATGAGTAAGGAAACACATCATTCGGCTTATAGTGAATAGCCTCTCTCCAAAAATAAAAACAAATATTAACAACTAATAAAGATGTAGTTTCTGAGCAAAGACTGCTTAAACGATGTGAGTGCCATAACAATTCTTGTGAGAGCTTGCATTCTATTTTAAATTGGCAGACCTACAAAGAGCATCGTACAATTTATGTGCCACCACGTCCACAAGCAAGGACTGAGCAATGTGCTGCCTGGGTGTATTAAGAGCACATGATTTAAAAATAAATAAAATATAGAATGAGTGATGTTTCCTGCCAAAAGGAATATTATAACCTTCTTAGAAGCACCAATAGAACAGAAATCAAATTTTCTATAAATCAAGCCAAAGAATGTAAGGATAATAATGCATTTGGCTTTTCAAAAATCTAAAGAACTACACTCTGGAGATCGGAACAGTTGGGCCCTATTTGATTTCAGAAGCATGGCGAAACCAAAGGGCAAAGCCTTTATTTTGAGCTTTTCATCTAACCTGCCTCTATAATTGAATTTTACCCTACTGCTGATGTAATGTTTGTTCTTAAATATAAGGGGAAAGGACAGTTTGATGGTGTTTTAGCTTGCACTCATGAAATATGAGCTATGGAGAGAAAACCCAGTAAATTACTTAGCATTTCAGGGATCTGACAGGAAGGCAATATTGATTCCTTCAGAATCTGTTTTGTCTTTTGTGACTTTCAATTTAAATTCCCACCTTTACCAGAGCTTCATTATAAGTGTATTATTCCCAATAAGTTTTTCATAGTCTCATCCAATCTCTCCGTCCCTCTTTCTCTCCCTCCCCCACCCCGTTCTCTCTCTCCTTTCTCCTCTACTTCTCTTCTTTTCTCTTCTCTTTTCCTCCCCTCTTCTCCTACCTCCAGATTCTTAGTGTGGTATAGTTCTGAATTTTCCACCATTTTACATCCACACAAACTCTTCATCAAGTGGGAGGTAAAGACACAGGTAGATGACAACTCAAGAATATTTTTAGCACCATGATTAATGCATTCCCTCTTCTCATATTCCATCAGTTGTTTAAATTCATGCTGTATCTTAGTTTATAGTTTTGATTTTTCTAGTTTTAGTCACCTTTTGTCCCGCATTATTTGATATTATGTCCTTCCTCTTTTCCAGGCACCCACCATTTCCATCCAAGTCCTTTTCCCTGATCCCTTCAATCTCCTATACAGACTCACTCAACCCAGGCCCGCTGCATTCAGCAAGCAGAGCCTACTGTGTTGTTCACCTGAGGAGGCTCTGCTGCCACACTGTGTGCCTTCCTCTTCATCTGCCCTTTGTTTTCCTGGGGTATGTCCTAAGAAGAGATATGTGGGTAACAAACTTTGAGTTGTTATCTACCTGTGTCTTTACCTCCCACTGGATGAAGAATTTGTGTGGATATAAAATTCTGGAATGAAATAACTTTCCTTTAGAACTTTTAGGGAAGTATTACATTGTTTCTCAGCATCTGGAGTTGCTGATCAGCTGGGTGTCAGTCTGTTCCCATTACCTTCTTACCGTTGGGGTTTCACACTTTTATGAAACCTGTTTAGCATCTTCTTGTTTAGCATCTAGTAAATTTTTCAGACCTGAGGGTTCAGGAGGAATTGCATTTTGTTTTTGTTGGTTTCACTATGGTGTCTCAGGGTGGCCTTGAACTCACAGCAATCCTCCTACCTCTGCCTCCCAGGTGCTGGGATTAAAGGCGTGCGCCACCACGCCCGGCACTTCTTTTGTTTCTTTTCTATTCCTTGTATTATTTCAGATTCTATTCCTGTCTCTTTTTCATACCATATTTCTTGTTCTCACTCATGTTGCAAGCATTACCCCTAATATCCTCTAAGCTTTAATTTTCTCTTTCCAATTCAGAATGAGGGAAAAACAAGCTCCTGGTGAACCCTGTATGTCTAAATAGGCGGCGTTCATTGCTGGACTTCTCTGTGGAGTGAGCATTATTCTGACCTTTAGGCTGAGAAACAAAACCACTGGGACAGGAAGGCTCCTTGAGGCCAGTGCTCTGACTGAGTGGCCTTCGTTATTCTCAACTTTATTTTCTTAAGAGAAAACTCCTGATCACCTAGAATTATGTACACAGAAAGAGAATGGAGCCAATGGCTCCACATAGACATCTTTAAGCCCTATTTTCTACTTCAGGCCTCACCTTTAGTTCTACCTGGCTTCCCAGGCATCGGGGTCGGTGCTCACTGTTGGACAATTGTGTCATCTTCTAAGCTCTGGTCTCTCCAATACTGTCTCATCATTCACCATCCTCCATCTGCTTCCACCTTCAAAAATTCTGAAAGTCCTCATCTGCCAATAACCACCACTTCCCATCCACTGTCGCATTTGTTATGAAGAATGTATCTTTTTCTGGTATTATCTGTTTAATTAGTGGAATAAATAATGGAATAAGCATCTCCATTTCTTCTATTTCATTTTCGCTTCAAGTATCTATTTAATTTCCAAGTCGTTTTTTGGTCATCTTTTCATTATTGATTTCCAGTCTTTTCAAATCAAAATGTAGCTTTTAAGAACCCAACTGTGATGGATTTATTTAGTCTCTTTATCACAAAACTGATGTTTTGAAGTGTTCTATGGGCTCAGATCATCTATTCTGTTTGTAGGATATAAATTCTATAAATGTCAATTATCTTGACCTTGTTGATTATGTTATTCAAATCTTTTGCATGTTTATTTTTAGACTATTTATCTGACAAGTTCTGGAAGGAGTTTATTAAAATTTCCCACTGTCATTTTAAGCATTTTCCCCCTCAGTGTTTTGGCAAATTTTACCTTATGTGTTTGTGCATAAAAAATTTGTCATTTGGGCTGGAGAAATGGCTTAGTGGTTAAGCACTTGCCTATGAAGCCTAAGGACCCCGGTTGGAGGCTCGATTCCCCAGGTCCCACGTTAGCCAGATGCACAAGGGGGCACACGCGTCTAGAGTTCGTTTACAGTGACTGGAGGCCCTGGCACGCCCATTCTCAGTCTCTCTCTCTCTCTCTCTCTCTCTCTCTCTCTCTCTCTCTCTCTTTCTCTCTCTTTCTCTCTCTGCCTCCTCCTCCCTCTGTCTGTCGTTCTCAAATAAATAAATAAAATAAACAAAATATTTTTTAAAATGTCATTTATTTTTCTTGTGAAAATCACCTAAACTGCTTTATCCTATGAATGCTTTCGAATTCTGCCACTCATTTCATTTGTTCACATTAACTAGATTTATCCTTAGACCCTTATTTTCAAACTTATTTTGTCATTACTTTATTTTATTTTAAATATTTTAATTATTTATTTACTTGAGAGAGGGAGGGAAAGACAGATAGAAAGAGGAAGAGGCAGGTAGAGAGAATGGATGTACCAGGACCTCCAACCACCGCAAACAAACTCCAAATGCATGCACCACATGATGCATCTGGCTTACGTGGGTACTGGGGAATTGAAACTTAGTCCTTAGGCTTCATAGGCAAGTGCCTTAACCACTAAGCCATTTCTCCATCCCTTTGTCTCTACTTTAATGCTCATTTAACAATTAGATTGTGTTTATTTCACTGACCATGACAAGTAACTTGATGGGGAAATTCAGGCTTCTGGCATTTATTGGGATAACTGGTCTTTTTGCTATAACTTTCATTTATTTTAGGTTTACTGTTTAGCATACTTTATTTATGTCTCCTTAAGTTTGAGGCCTGTTCAGCTTTCTCTTCATCGTATTTTTCCCTGTTAGTTTGGAAGCTCTAATAGCTTTCAATTTTTCCAGGGTTTATGGTTTGTTTAGGTTCCCCCCCACACACAGTTATAATTAGATCTATGCTTCTCAGTATAATATGTACTATACAGTAACCACTCAGCATCTTCAGACCAAAGCAAAGGCAAATAGGGTGCATATGTTCACCCCAAAAATTTAGGACATGACCTTCTACCAACCAAAAACACCAATTGTATGCAAGCCAAATAACAACATCACTCACAAACAGGCCTCTGGACTGGGGATGTAGCTCAGTAGTAGAGCACTTGCCTATAAAGCACAAGGACCTAGGTTATATTTCCAGCACACACACACACACACACACACACACACACACACCACAAACATGCCTCTGAAAAGGCTAAGCAGTGGTGGTCAGCCTCTTATCCCATTCTCCCAAGCATGTCATCAGAGCTGAACAAATTGAACCACATTTGTCAATCTCTGGGTTATCAAGATCTCACAGGCAAGGCAGTCATAATGCATGACCCATGATACAGATTTGACCTTCACATCAAGACAGGGCTAAAATTTTAGTTCAGTGAAGACCACATCCCAGACTCATATTTTTTGAAGACATTACATGCAATTGCCCTTCCCTCGAGTATCAGAGCTTACTGCATTAGCTTGGCAAAAAATAAAAATGCAGGTTTTGGGCTAGAGAGATGGCTTAGCAGTTAAGATGTTTGCCTGTGAAGCCTAAGGACCCATGTTCCACTCTCCAGATGCCCCATAAGCCAGGCACACAAAGGTGAGACAAGTGCAAGGTCATACATGCCCACTAGGTAGCGCAAGTATCTGGAGTCCAATTACAGTGGCTGAGTCCCTGGAGTACCAATTCTCTCCCTCTCTCAAATAAAAAATAAATAAATAAAAATTACAAATAAATTCATTTAAAATGCAGGTTTTACATGCTACAGTACTTTTTTTCAGGTTGAGGGAGAGGGCATATTTATAAAATATCTGATAATTGCCTTTAGATGGGAGAAAGGTGTTTGCTGGTCAATTACATGTATAATATTCGTTTCTATGGTTGCACTTTTATGGTCAGCACTGATGTCAATGTCACTGGAGATTAAGAAACTCAGCCACATCTCATTCTTGGCAGCATCTCCTTTTAAAAAAAGGGGGGGGCACGAGTCAACATGAGTAGCCTCATCAACAAGCTCTGACATCCAGCTAGACCAGTGCACACTGCCAGTGTCCAGAGAAACAGCTGCACTGCCAATCAGCGACATCCAAAGCATCACCTCAAATCAAGCCCAGTATATGTGTTATGTGCTTGACAGCCAATAAATGGAGACCAGCGCTCATACTCCATTAGGCTTAATTCCCTTCAGAGTTCACGGCTTACCAGGGTTTGGAGCGTTCACTCAGGTAAAAGGCTGAAGCTTAAGTTTCAGCCAGCTCATTGAACACACACACACACATACACACACACACACACACACACACACACACACACACACACGCAGTGTCAAGTTTAGGACTGTCAGCCAAAGATAAATAAAATCAGCTTGCTCACCCACAAACAGGTTTGGATATTTCCTGATCAAGTTCAACCTACAAAGGAGGAGTCTTCTAGGAACAACCAGAGTGTAGTGGCCATCAACCAAATGAAAATAATCTATAATTCAGTAGCAAGTTATATCCTGCAAAAAAAAAAAAAAAAAAAAGCAGTCTACAAATAGCCATATTTAACTGTACTCTCAAAGAGCCTTGGTTATGTTATGGCGTTCAACCATCCCTGACAGAGGACTCTGCTGGGGGTCCCAGGGATGTGTTTCTTCTCTCCTTTGGACACAGGAGAAGTTCTATGTAGAACTGTAACTTTTCTATTTTCCCTAGTAGTGTTTTAGATTGTTCTGTATGCTGGCTATATTCTGGGTTGTAAAGGTCATGTTGAGCTCTTTGCTGATTGTTTCTGAATGAGTGAAAAAAAAACATATTTCCTATAGGATAGAATATAAAGAACCAGTGAGCGTTCCTACTCAGCGCAGGCAGGCTGCATAAGAAGAGTAGAGGTTAGGTTCGGAACTGAAGAAAGTGCTTAGCTACAGTCTTACACGCCAAGCCTAGACAAGGCTCAGAAACAAGAATAACATAAAACCATAAAGAATAGGGCTGGAGAGATTGTTTAGTGGTTAAGACACTTGCCTGCGAAGCCTAAGGACCCAGGTTCAATTCTCCAGGTCCGACGCAAGCCAGATGCACAAGGTGGCCTATGTATCTGGAGTTAGTTTCCAGTGGCTAGAGGCCCTGGGGTGCCCATTCTCTCTCTCTCTCTCTCTCTCTCTCTCTCTCTCTCTCTCTCTCTCTCTCTCTCTCCTTCTCTCTCTCTTTCTCCCTCCCTTCCTCCCTCCCTCCCTCTTTCTCTCTGTCTCTAATTAATAAAAATTTAAAGAATTTTAAAGCCATAAAAAATACTACTTAATTACAAAAAAACAAAAATGCTAAGGAGAAATCCAGAGGCATGTCACATCAGAAACAAAGAAATGGTGAAAAAAGAGCAGAAGTCTGTGTTCCTAAAATTCTTTCTCTTGGCATCAAGGGCAAGCTTGGGTAGTTGACAGAAACCAGATATGTGTTACTGGTAAAAAGATCCAGGGCACAATTCTTGCCAGCTTCTGCAATCCATAGATCACTTCAGGTTTCTAGGCAGCATTCTAGGATCTGGCACTAGAATGAAAACACGATGCTTCTTCATCCAAACATGAGAATGGCAAAATATTTTTTCCTCTTATTTGTAGAGCTATATACAGAAAACTTATCTGTCACTCTAACTGGAAACATCGATCCTGATATTTCTACACTTCAAGTAGAAGAGACAGGTGGATCTCACAGTACTGTTGATATAGGGAGGTTGAATCTGAGTGTCATTATAATATAGGGGACATCTCTGGACCTCCTCAGCTTGAGGATATTACCAAAGTGGTATGATTGGTTTTTTTTTACTAGAATAACTAGCTTTTTTTAAGTGATCCATTTTGCAGGGCATGGTGGCACATGCCTTTAATTCTAGCATTTGGGAGGCAGAGGTAGGAGGATGGCTGTGAGTTTGAGATCAGCTTGAGACTACATAGTGAATTTCAGGTCAGCCTGGGCTAGATTGAGACCCTACCTCAAAAAAAAAAACACAAAAAAATGATGCATTTTGTTCTCCCTGTAGTAGCTCCTAGCTGCCTTCTGATTTTTAAGTTATAGTCATAGCTATGTTTCAGTATTTACATACTATAATTAAATAATTATGTCCTAAGCATAAATATTCTTTTCCTTTCCTTCTCTGATTGTCAATCCCAGAGCCCCAATCCTCTTTCAACTCTTCAATCTGGTTGAAAGAATAATGGTCTGAGACTAAATGGATAAAATTTTATCTTCAAGTAAGTTTTAGGAGGCCATAACATGGGTTGAAGATTTGAGATTACATGTCCATTTCTACCTAACAGCCTTTGTCTCCTTTTTGTCCTCACATTGTCACTTATTGCAGCAATTAAATTTGGTATCCTTAGAGACTATCAGTCCCTTGAGAGAAGAAATGAGAATTCTTTTAATCACCACCATCCATAGATCTGGAGTATACAACAGTTGCTTTACCTAAGAGGCTACTTGCCACACATATGGAAAATCACTTTATGTCTGACCATTCAAAAAAAAAAATGGCACCTGTTAAGACTCATCAGCCACTGACAAGAGTTCACTTAACTGAAAATACATTACTCTAAAGTTCAGCAACAAAAATCAATGAAGCTTTTGCATTCTGTTTTACTGGGATTTTGCTGCCCGTTATTTCTAGAGATGTCATTCTCACAAGTCAGAATGCCAATACTTTAAGATAAGTTGCTCCCTTGCTCTAAAGTTCCAGGAACTCTAGTATTGCTCCATCACAGGACCATTTCTCAGGACTGGGCTTCTAGCCATGTGCAAGTATTGACTGGAGAGCCCAGCTTCTGCACTCCACATGGTTCTTAACTACAGACTGTCATTTATAAAAACACAAGCCAGTCTCACCAGTTCTTAGATGAATCTGCCCCTTGTTTCAGTTTTAATTTACTGGCAGAGGAAAGATCTACATTTTCCTGAAACAGTAAAAACTTGACCCTGACAATACCATGGTAAAGAAATAGCAACCAGCCGGGTGTGGTGGCGCACACCTTTAATCCCAGCACACGGGAGGCAGAGGTAGGAGGATCACCATGAATTTGAGGCCACCCTGAGAGTGCATAGTGAATTCCAGGTCAGCCTGGGCCACAGTGAGACTCTACCTTGAAAAACCAAAAAAAAGAAAAAAGAAAGAAAGAAATAGCAACCAGACTACCCATGCCACCAACCTTGACTCCCTTACTGGTAACATGCTGCAAGGTATTTAAGCTCTATCTTATTGTTACATTCTCTATAAAATGGGGCCAATATAATATATACCTCATAGAATTATAATGAGATTTTAATAAGTTGATTCATATAAGAGGCTTAGCAGAGTGTCCAGGCATGAAATAAATTTTTAAATAAATGTTATCCAATTTTTGCATTGTCAATGTATTTTAAGAAGGCTGGGGATTTGTCTCGGTGATAGTTCACTTGCATGGCATACATGAGAGTCTCAGATCAGTATTAGAAACACAAAATCACTATTCATTTTAGCAATCCCTACAATGATTTTTAAAATTTTATTTAACAGTTGTTCAAACTACTTATCCTACTAGGGACTTTAGGCTTCATGATGCCTCAATGATAAGTATATAAAAATGAAAATATCATTTTCATGTCCTTTGTCTCCTTTTTGTCCTCACATTGTCACTTATTGCAGCAATTAAACTTGGTACCCTTAGAGATGAGTGTGCGATGGTAAGTGAGGTATGAGCTTATCCTATACACTGGGCCCATAACTTACTCAATATGTCTCCCTACAGACCTCCCAATACTTTGCTTGTCCCCATCAAGATAGGCTTAGATATGAGAAAGTTGAGACTACAGCCTAAGTGCAACCTAAAGATGACTAAGCAGGACCCATATGTACTCATCCTCTAACTTCCAAACATATCAAATAGTAAAGTTTCAGGAAACTTTCATTTAGCACTGTGCCTCTGCATACATCCAAAGTATTTATGTTGATCCAATACCTCAACTAGAAAAAAAAAGGGGGGTTGGTAGAATCCTCTCTATGATTGGAGCTGTTGAACTGACATTCGTATTTGCGACTCATATGGGCTCAGTCCTTATGAGTTACAGATTGTAACTCCAACAGAGAGCCAATGTCAAAAGGGAGAGTATATAGCTGGCAAGACGGAGCATACAGTCATCAATGGGATGGCCCAGTAGTCCAAAGGATCCCAAAGTTACATTTGTCTCAGCTGGAGGTTATACTGAGGCAGAATGGTGGCCACACAATGAATTGGGTCCAGCAGCAAGAAGATCCCAAGTCTTTCTATACATAACTTGCTTTGTTCACCATGACCTTCCTAGAACATAATGTAAATTTTCCTTCAAGAATTTTCCATGTTAGATACATCTGTAATTCCAGCACTCTGGAGGCTGAAGCAGGAAGATCTCGAGTTCCAGGCCAGCATGGTTTACACAGAAAAATTCTGTCCCGAGGAACAAACAGCAGAGAGGGTCTTACAAAAATAATATACACAGCTAGAACCAGGCAATGCATTAGAACCCAAACTCCTGACAAGAACACTCAAAATAAGATTCGTGGGTTGGGGAGATGGCTTAGTGGTTAAAGGTGCTTGCTGACAATATAAGATTAATACTGGCCCCAATGGTCAACCATACAGCTGATCAGGAAACCAAAAAAGAACCATTTCACCATCCAAGAAAACACATCAGATACCAGAATTTATCCCATGCAACATATCTACCATTGTCTCTCCTTCCTTTAGGCTATAATGACTTATATACTAGAAATCGGAAACCCATGAGAATCAAGATCATGTTACACTACTGTGAATAACATCAGATAGTAAGCAGAATAAAGTCCCCCGAAAGAGACTCACCCTAGTATCTGGAACTTGTATTAGGTCATTTGACAAAGGGAAGTTAGGGGTACTGTTGCAATTTCAGTTGCTAGCCCAGCTGACTTTGTGATGGGAGGGATTATGTTAGCTAGGTAAGACCACCCTAAGCATAAGTCCTTTGAAGTAGATGAGACTGTCACAGAGACAATTACTGAAAAGGACTCAGCTCACTAGTTTAGTCCATTGGCCTGAAATAACAAAGAGCCTTAGACAGGGTGGCTTGAACCAGAAATTTATTTCTCTCAGGCCTAGGTGCTGGAAAGTGCAAGGTGGAGGCACCGAGGGACCCAGTGTCTGGTGAAGGCTTACTTCCTTTCTGGAAGATGGCTGTCTTCTCGTGATCTCCTCAAAAGGCAAGGGACAGATAGGAATTCTCGGGTTTCTTTTGATAAAGGAATTAAACCTTGTAAGGGTTCTACCCTCCTATTCTGATCACATCCCAAATGGCCAGCTCCAAATATCATCACATTGAGGATTTGATTCCAATGTTTGGATTTAAGAGAGATACAAACATTCAGTTGTAATATCTACCATTGCAGGCTCTGGGGATAGAAAGGGACCATGAACTAAAGAATGCCCAAGAATACAACTTCCAGAAAGGTCAAGTGACTATATTGTACCCCACCAATACCTTGACTTTGGCCCCCAAGACACGTGTAGGAATTAAGACCCATAGAACAGTAAAGACATATTGTTTTAGGCCACTAAGTTTGTGGATTTCTTAACCACGGAAATAGAAAATCAATGCACATCACAATTGAGGAAATGTCTAACCAAGATTGTGTTTTGCTCTTTAGAATCAACAAAACCACAATTTGTCTGAAATGATATTTCTTTTGAATATAAAAATCAACTTCTGTTTGGATGTAAACAATAGCTTTGAGAGGGAGGCGGGCAGTGTTAGAGGCTAGAGATGAGTTCCACTCTTCACCACTGAGGCCGAGAAAGTGATGGATCTGAACCCTCACTGCTGCTCTGGATGCGCTCAGTTCTCACTCAGAAACTCTGAGCTCAGCTCATGGCCGTATGTTGATCTCCAGGAAGAATTAATATCTTGAGTTTCTCAGTAATTCACATGAGCAGTGTCCCAGAATTGAAAATGTTTTAGATCATCGCAGTGTATAATTCTATCAGTGCAGGCAAGTCTCAGTAGTAAGAATGGTAAATGTATCACAGGAGATTTTCAAATGCCAAAAAGGACCCTGGGGCTAATGGCTAAAGGATGATAGATAATAAAGAGCACCGAAGGGAAGACAGATCACCCAGGGCAGAAAGCAAACCTTAAACTCCCTGCTCAATTTCCAAAACCTCCTATAAGCCCTGCTTGGAGCCATTCTGATACCCATATTCAAAGCAATGCCACCTTCAGGATACTAGCAGGTTAAGACTGGTTGCATTAAATTCCACTTTAGTTAAAAGAAGGCATTGTTCTGATTCAAGCATTGTTCTTCAAATGTCATACAGGTGGAGGTTTTATCTGTAAACTTTTGGCTGCTGCTATTAGTGTTTGAACTTGAAAGGCGTGTGAAAATCTTTTCACAGAACATTTAGCATGCTGACTTCTTTTACCCTCCCTTGATATGGTTTTGTCCAACCCTCTTTTTTTGATAGTATTATCTTTTCTAATTTTGCTTCTCCAGAGACAGTTTCTTTTTCTAAACAATGGAATCTTGAAAAACATAGAAGTTATTGGATGGTATTACCATAGGTTAATCATAGCCTACCCTAACAAATTGTTCATAATCAATGTCTCAGTTAATAGTCTTAAAGGAGCATCAAAAAGCACAGAGATCAAAACAGAAAGATTGAGGCATATCTGATGAGGAAGGAGATCAAAAAATAAAGGGAGAGTGAGAGAAAGACAATTGTCTTTTCTTTAACATGTATATCCTTTAGCATATTACATTTTGTTCTAAATGGAATAAGTCAGTCCCTCCAGCGTCTCAGAAACCATGCCATTGGTCATAACATGGGTGGACCTCCAAGGACATTGCTTTAAATAAAATAGCCCAGACACAGAAAATAAAATTTGTATGATCTCAGGTTTTTTACCTTGTGTAATAGGCCTTGACCATATAGCACAGGCTAGCCTCAAACTCACAGTCTTTTTGACTTAGCCTCCACTGGGCCTCCCTGACCAAAATCAGCTGCTACAGGTTGCGGGGGGAACATTGTCTCCAGTAAATACATAAATGAGTAATAGAAAAGGGATCTTGAAGTTCTCCTGTGGCATCCAAACATGTAAGTGCACATAACATGCCACACATAACATGCCACACATCGCATGCCACACTGCACATACTCTTTATACACACACAAAGAATAGACCAAAAGAAGTTGTGTCAGGCTTGGTGGTGTATGCCTTTAATCCCAGTACTTAGGAGGCAGAAGTAGGATGATCGCTATGAGTTCAAGGCCAGCCTGGGCTAGAGTGAGACCCTGCTTTGAAAAATACTGGCTAAAATGTTAAGCCAAGAAAAAAAATGTGCGAAAAAAAAGTCAGAGGTTTTCTTGAAAAATGTGTAAAACACCAAATGCACATGTTTATAAATATATTTATATTATAGAACCTCTTTAATTCTCACTTCATACATTTGGAATTTATAGTTAATCATGTTCTTAGAGCTACCTATCAGATGAGATTATGATTAGGTGAAATGCTAGTATAAACAAAGGTAATACTTACATAACTAAAAACAACCAGCTTTAAGTATCACTTTAGTAGTTCAGTACTCAAAAGTAAATGTCTAATTATAAACAACATGCTAATCACTGCCAAGATCCTATGTGTATTCCTAGTGCTCAGATGAGCACTCCATGGCCAACTCACAAGACATAGGCCTAATAGAGGGTCTTTAGGCCATTAAAAGTGCTACCCACAAGGGCTGGGGAGATTGATTAGCAGTTGAGATGCATGCCTGCAAAGCCTAACAACACAGGTTTGGTTCCCAAGGACCCACATAAAGCCAGATGCAGTGATACATACATCTGGAGTTCATTTGCACTATCTGGATGCCCTGGCATGCCATTCTCTCTCTCTTATCCTCTCTCTGTCTCTTATTCTCTCTCTCCTATCTCTCTCTCTCTCTCGCTCTTACTTTCTGTCTGTGCTTGCAAATAAGTAAATAAAAATATTTCTAAAAAAATAGAAAGTGGGGCCAGAGAGTTGGCTTAGCAGTTAAGGCAATTGCCTGCAAAGCCAAAGGACGCAGATTTGATTCCCCAGGACCCACATAATAAGCCAGGAGTTTGCTTGCAGTGGCTGAAGGTCCTGGGGGCCCATTCTCTCTCTCTCTCTCTCTCTCTCTCTCTCTCTCTCTCTCTCTCTCTCTCTCTCTTTCTCTCCTTACCTTTCTCTCTCTCTCAAATAGATAAAATGAAATAATTGTTTTTTTAAGTGTGTGTCACCATGTCTGACTGTTAAAAAAATAGAAAGTGCTAACCACAAAAGGAATGTAGCTTTCCTAGAGTAAATTATTATAAAAGCCTAAACCTGACCTTGAGGCTCTCTCATCTTCACATCTTACAACGGGACCCACTATTCAACCCTCAGCAGAGGCTGAACCAATACATCAGCCCAAGCTGTGAAAGATGCCAAATCTGTAAAACAAATAAATCTCTTTTCCTCAAAAGTGGGCTGTCTCAAAATCCATCTTGGTGAAAACTAAGAGTCGGGAAAAAGTATTTTCATGCTTCTCTTAGCTTTTTTTGAGAATACAATAAGAAGGTGTATGTAAAATATGTGCCTACATCCAACAAATAGTAACTATTGTGGTTATGTATATTATTTTATTAACCAGACTATTATCAGGATTTCACAGAATTTTAATCTGTGATATAAATCAAGTCATGTAGCAGCACTGTACAGAACAGAATTGCATTTATTTTGTTTACCTTACAAAATCTGATGCTTTTATATATGACCTTATTTTTTCCAGTGCAAGCGATTGAGCCAAGGGTCCCACTCATGATAGATAAGTGTTCTATCACAGGCATCTTCCTGATCCTATATATGGCTATCAAAATTTGGGTGAAGCCACATGTTAGGACATTATGCACAGAGATGTTGCCTCTTCCCCATAGCTGATAGCTAACCCACCATGTATGACCCACATTCCCCAACAAGGAGGGTCCCTGCAGAGGGGGGGAGGACAGGGAGGAGGCTAATGATGGTGCCAACATGGCTGTTTACACACTGTGTACATAACTAATAAAAAACTGGGGTGAATTGGGAAGTAATATTATACAATGAAGTAACTTCTCCCTATTTGGTATCATATTTCTCTTCTAATTCATGAGTTCATACCTGCAGGTGTGCACAGATTCCTGTCATCCACATACAGTGTCAGTTCTAACCACTGATTCAACACTATGCACATTGGGTTTCTTGTTTGGTTGGGTGGTTTGTGTTTTTTTTTTTTTTCCTTAGGTAGGGTCTCACTCTAGCCCAGGCTGACCTGGAATTCACAATGTAGTCTCAGGGTGGCCTCAAATTCAGGGCAATCCTCCTATCTCTGCCCCCCGAGTGCTGAGATTAAAGGCATGCACCACCACTCCCAGCTGCACAGATGTTTTAAGGACCTGTTTATTCAGAGAAATTAGAGCTAAGTGCTTGGCAGAGTAGAGAAGCTTCCCTTATCACCATGACATTTTCTAACTCCGGTATTTTTGAGAGTTCAGGACTTATTTATATTTTCTCTTAAGCCCCACCATTCGAAGGGATATTATATCTTTCTCGTTATGACCCCAGGTTAAATGCCTATAAAATTATATTGTGTTTAAAACCAAAATCTGGAGAGGGAGGGCATTACCATGGGATATTTTTTTATAATCGTGGAAGTTGTTAATTCAAACACTTTGAAAAATAATAATAATAAATAAATAAATAAATAACAAAATCTTCCAGAATACAATTCATTTATTCTACCACGCTTTACACCACAGTATTTCATGTCCTGGGTCATCACAGGACTCCAAGTAAACTGAGCAGTAAATAGTAAACCTTTTCCAGGAGCAGAAATGTTACAGCTTGCCTTTGCCGACCAGGCGCTGGCGAAGAAGCTGTGGGAATGAGTCTTCTATCTCTCTTTCCAGGTGCTCAGAGTAGGGCACCCCCTGCCCCCCGCCCCAGTGGCCTGGCAGCCTCTGCTGGCATCAATTTCTCCAGCTACTCTGTGCCTGAATGATTGATAGTATTACGTGAATGCAGGCTCCCCTCTTTCACCATGTTCCTCTTGAGTGCTTCAGGCAACACGAGGCAATTTATCATGGTTTTTGTCCAACAGTGCATAAGCTTTTGAAAGAGTGAATTTAGGTTTTCTCTTCCTGTTCAAAAAAAAAGTGGTTTTCAGGTTCTCAGCATTCAAAGCCCTGGCTGGGACAGTTGGCCCAGTCATATATGCAAGCCCAAATAACCCAAATCATAGGCTACATTTATGGCTGTTTTTAAATTTTTCCTTCACTTTGGAGAGAAAGCCCAGTATCAGGGCTTGGGGGCTTCTCTTCGGATGTTTCCTCCACAGAGATTGCATTCAGCTCTTTAACAAGAAAAGTGCCACTGTAATTAAGGGCTCAGGAGACCCATTAACCATTGTGCAGTGCTTCAGAAGAACCCATTGTGGGATCGGCAGCCTCCCCACAGAGCCTCCTTGTAGAAAGCCAACACTTCTTAACCATTTGGAACATGCCTAAGATGGAAATCCGCTGTGGTGCATTCACAAGGACACCTTTGTCATATAGTCTAGTGTAGAAGACATCGTGGTGGCACGTAACAGGGCTGCGCGTTTCTTTCCGCCCTTGGGTGCTCACCTCCAACCTGGGAGCTCTCTCTCATTTCCCCCTTGGCATTCAAGAATACACTCTGGGGCTGGAGAGATGGCTTAGCGGTTAAGCACTTGCCTGTGACGCCTAAGGACCCCGGTTCGAGGCCCGATTCCCCAGGACCTACGTAAGCCAGATGCACAAGGGGGCGCATGCATCTGGAGTTTGTTTGCAGTGGCTGGAGGCCCTGGGGCACCCATTCTCTCTATTTCTCTCTCTCTCTCTCTCTCTCTTTTTCTCTGCCTCTTTCTCTGTCGCTCTCATATAAATAAATAAAAATAAACAAAAAAATTAAAAAGAAAGAATACACTCTGATATACCTCCAGAAAACCTGCTGCCAAAATGAAGGAACACATTGCTGCAAGGAAGTTAGTCATTTCCTAAGTGACATTTTAATAAAGGAAGCCATTTTTGGATAATAGCCCAATTGGAATTAATTCTCTCCTATGCCTTGTGATCAGGAAATATCAAGTGTGGAGTAACCAAATGTTCTCCTGCCTTATATATTCCAGCGTTTACTGTAGCAATGGCACTATGCCTCAGAGTCAAGTCCTGTGTAAGCAATTAGAAATAATGATGGAACCAAGAAGAATACTAATTCTTTCATTGGCTGAGATGACCAGGCCGTTTGCAGGTGCCACCTTGTCAGGATTGGGAACAGGTGTTACTTCTAGTGGCTATACAAATGATGTTAGACTAGGAAGGTTCTGTTGATAAAATGTCAGAAAGCAGAAGTCATTATAGCTCTCCAACATTAATGCAAAGAAACCAACAGGGTCTAACCTACTTTAATGACTCAAATTAAATATACCAAAGCTTGGGGGCATCCCCTTTCAAGAAACAAAACATAAAGACAGCTAAATGGGGCTGAAGAGATGGCTTAGTGGTTAAGGCACATGCCTGCAAAGCCTAAGGCCCCAAGTTCAACTCCCCAGTACCTACGTAAAGCCAGATACACAAGGTGGTGCGTATATCTGGAGTTTATTTGCAGTAGCTGGAGGCCCTGGTGAGCCCATTCTCTTTCTCGCTCTGTGCCTCTCTCTGTCTCTCTGTCTCTCTCTGTCTCTCTGTCTCTCTCTCTCTCTCTCTCTCTCATATAATAAATAAATATATTTTAAAATACAGCTAAATAAAAAGAGTTTGGATAGGGGAGGGAAAATGTATGTTTTTACACATTTTGACAGAAAGTTTTTGTTATATAAAAGCCATCTAAAATTTTTAAAGCACTTAAATGTTTTTGTGGTTTTTTAAAATCCTAATATATATAACCATTTAGATTTTTTTTTTTTTTTGGTTTTTTGAGGTAGGGTCTCACTCTAGCCCTGGCTGACCTGGAATTCACTATGGAGTCTCAGGGTGGCCTTGAACTCACAGTGATCCTCCTACCTCTGCCTCACGAGTGCTGAGATTAAAGGCATGTACCACCACACCTGGCTCATTTAGACTTTTAAAACAGATAAATTAGAAGAAAATTGTTCATGTTAAGAAAAAGTTGGCAAGAAGCAGATGGGAACTTGTTATATTACATTGCCTTATAGCTTAAAGGAAAATTGGGATGTCTTTGCCAGTTAGGAGTGAATATTTTTCTCCAAGCACCCAAAACCCTAATCTTCCTAGTTTTTATAATTTCCCTGAATACCAACTTCTTTAGATAAAAATTTTGTATCAAAACTTTTGCTTTTACAACTTTCATTAAAATACCCATTACATAAAGAACAGTTATGTATTACCTCATCTATCTTTGAGTATTCTTCTAAATGAATTCTAAATGAAGAATACTCAAAGATAGGTGAAATCATATATTTTAATTTAGGAAGTCATATACTTGGAAAATAGAAAATAATTCTCTAATTCTCTTGTGTCTTTTTTCAGGGTATTAATTCTACCTCTGATTTTTTTTTTTTCCATCTCAAGTTGTAACTCAATGAGATATTAAGTCTCTTCCCTCAAGACAGAAAGATCTTGAGAAAAAGATCTTAGTTATGTGACATAAACTCCCAAGACATAAAGTCATCTTAGAGCAGCAGGAGCCTGCCTAGGCTTGAGTCATTTGTTGATTTCTGTTATTTAATTAAACTGTAGAATAAGCCGTTTAACTAATTCCTATTTGTGAAGGAAAAACAAGTTGATTTCATATGCCCTCTCACCATAAGAAAATATGTTTTTGTCTTTTTTGCTGTTTTATTCTGGCAATGCTTTTATTTTATGTATTTATTTTATTTTAGTGGGTAGAGAAGACTTCAGGTGTCCTCTTCTTTCATCTTCTGTCTCTTTTCCTTGAAATGGAGTCTCTCACAGAACCTGTTTTGGTTTTGTTTTGTGTTTATTATATTGGCTGACCAGTGAGCCCCAGCAACTCCCCAGCCTCTGGATCCCTCAGTGCTGAGGTTGCACTGGGATCACAGGCACCTGCCCCTGTACCCGGCTTCAAATTCTTTTTTTTTTTTTCAATTTTTTTTTATTATTTATTTGAGAGCGACCGACACACAGAGAGACAGAGAGAGAATGGGCGCGCCAGGGCTTCCAGCCTCTGCAAATGAACTCCAGTCGCCTGCGCCCCCTTGTGCATCTGGCTAACGTGGGTCCTGGGGAATCAAGCCTTGAACCAGGGTTCTTAGGCTTCACAGGCAAGCGCTTAACCACTAAGCCATTTCTCCAGCCTTCGAATTCTTTTTGACCTAGATTGCCCATCTCTGAACTCTCAGAGCTGTTGGCTACACCTGGCTTTGAGTGTCTGTAGCTAAAATTATTTTTTCACATGCATCATCTCAATTAACAGACTACAAGCTTCCTGAGGAAAGAGAATGATCAATTGTTATATTCATAGCATCTGAAGGAGTGCCTTGGACAAATCAGCCATTAAAATACACTTAAATGGCATTTGCCTGCGAAGCCAAATGACCCAGGTTCAATTTCCCAGGACCCATGTAAGCCAGATGCACGTGCATCTGGAGTTCATTTGCAGTGGCTAGAGGGCCTGGCATGCCCATTCTCTCTCTCTCTCTTTTTTTTTTTCTCTCTCTCTCTCTTTCTTCCATCTCTATCTGAAAATAAATAAATTTTTAAAAAAATTTAAATACACTTAAATAGGATAATGAATGAATACCTGAATTGTAATAACTAGACAATATACCCTAAAATACAATCCATGGAGGTCAACAGCATAGTTACTGAAGGGCACAAATCTACTTAAAGAGAGGTTCAAATTTCGGGGATATTGAGCTGGAGAGATGGCTTAGCGGTTGAGCGCTTGCCTGTGAAGCCTAAGGACCCCGGTTCGAGGCTCAGTTCCCCAGGTCCCATGTTAGCCAGATGCACAAGGGAGCGCACGTGTCTGGAGTTCGTTTGCAGAGGCTGGAAGCCCTGGCGTGCCCATTCTCTCTCTCTCTCTCTATCTGTCTTTCTCTCTGTGTCTGTCGCTCTCAAATAAATAAATAAATAAATTTTTAAAAAATTAAAAAAAATTTCGGGGATATTTAGTGGAGACAAGTTTGTGCTGACTAGACAACAGATTACAAATACTTGAAAGGATCATTTAGATAAAGTAAAATTTGTGATTTGGAAATATTTTCACATCTATCTCCTCTCAGCTCTCAGTATTCAACGTGTCCTCTCATGCATCCTCTAGTGCAAGTGATCTGTGTATTTTTAAAACTTACAGCTTCCATTAACAGTTTATTTCATTTGGAACAATGCAGAAGATTTTTGAGTCTGAACTACAGTATGGAAAATATTTCTAAATCATTTTTAGTATTTAAAAAATATTCTGGCCAGACGTGGTGGCGCACGCCTTTAATCCCAGCACTCGGGAGGCAGAGGTAGGAGGATTGCCATGAGTTCAAGGCCACCCTGAGATGACAGAGTTAATTCCAGGTCAGCCTGGGCCAGAGTGAGACCCTACCTCAAAAAAAAAAAAAAAATCTGAATACTTTGTCTGTAGATGAGTGCTGTTCTCAGCTTTGGTCCAAGAAGGTTCTTTTTACAGTGGGTGGCGGCAGCTGGGGAGACTCAAATGGATCAAAGGGCTGAGAAGTGACTGTTGAGCGCTCAACCTAAATGAGACTTCTATATTAGCCACTCCAAGGCTTAGGAAATATCACAGAAGAGGGGGATAAAGGAATATAAGAGCCAGAGGCCGAGGAGAAGGGCTGTGGAATGCTGTCTTCCGGACATGACACGGTCTTGCACTTATGAACTCACAGCAGCTGCACAAGAATGACCCTGTGTAATCCAGGCTGGCTTCAAACTCATGATTCTTTTGCCTCAGCCTCTCAAGGGCTGGGATCACAGGCACATGTCAACATTTGGTCGGGGGCGGGGAAGCTACATGAGCCCCTCTGAGGAGCTATTGGTAGTTAATGGTTACTAGGGCAGGGGCAGAGATTTTCTTCAACCACTGGTTACTTGACCATACTTTGATAAATCACTCTCACCCATGGTCCTTCAAGCAACCCTAATAAAACAATGTGTTACAAAAAATGAATAAATAAAAGACATTAAGGTAGAAGTGGGACTAGCTGGGAAGAGGAAGGAGTTCACTGTGAAAGGGAGGAGGGCAAGAGGAGGTAATGGTGGCAAATATGACAAATACATTACAGACGTGTATAGAATTGTCAAATAAGACTTTGAAAAGAGGAACTGGGGGGGCGGGGAGCTGGTTCAGGAGATGCAAGCGTGCGCTGTACAAATATGAGGGCCCTGCACTCCCCACATCCGTGTGAAAATGCAGGCGTGGTCACACATACCCACTTAAGAGGCTGAGGCAAAAAGAGTTTGTAGGGAGCCTGGATTACACAGACAGGCTCTTTCTCAAAATTAAAAAAAAAAAAAAAAAAAAAAAAGAAAGAAAGAAAATTCTTATGCAGTGATATTTGGGAAGTAGAATTCTTCTGAATTTCTTAACTTCCATAAAAACTCTGCATTGGGGCTGGAGAGATGGCTTAGTGGTTAAGCGCTTGCCTGTGAAGCCTAAGGAGCCCGGTTCAAGGCTCGCTTCGCCAGAACCCACGTTAGCCAGATGCACAAGGGGGCGCATGCATCTGCAGTTTGTCTGCAGTGGCTGAAGGCCCTGGTGTGCCCATTCTCTCCCTCCCTCCCTCTCTCTCTCTCTCTCTGCCTCTTTCTGTCTATTGCTCTCAAATAAATAAATAAAAATAAACAAAATATTTTTTAAAAAAACTCTGCATTGCCACACTGTGTCGCAGTGTTTTTCAGTCCCTCATTTTTATGCATGTGAATATTCACATCTGTGCAAATGCATGGAGGTGTGTAAGCAGGTGTGCCTGTGTGTGTGTATGTGCTTGCATGTGGAGGTCAGAGGACCTCAGCTATCATTCTTGGGAATGTCACCCACCTTCTTTTGTTTTTTTGAGACAGGATCTCTCATTGGCATGGAGCTCATCACTTAGGCTATCCTGACTCCCCAGTAGTGGGATTTCAAGTGTATACCACCTTTCCCAGCATTTTGTTGTTGTTGTTGTTTTTACAAGGTGGGGTCTCACTCTAGCTCAGGCTGAACCGGAATTCACTATGTCATCTCAGGGTGACCTCAAACTCATGGCGATCCTCCTACCTCTACCTCCCAAGTGCTGGGATTAAAGGCGTGTGCCACCACGCCCGGCCTTTCCCAGCATTTTTACGGTGGTATTGGGAGGCCGAACTCAGGTCTTCATTCTAGTTAGGAAACACTTTACTATTTCTCCAACCTTTAAAAAGCAAAATAAAATGAAGACTAGAATAGAAAACATCTGTGTGCAATGAATGCAAGAGGTAAGGAGAAAGTTTCAAAAAAAAGAAACTTTCTGGATGTTGGGGGTGGGCATTCACAATGTAGTTATTTTTCACAGTGATTCAAAGTCAATATACACTCTGGTATTTTCTATGTTATCCTAATCCCTTATCTGACTGCTGTCATAGTTCTTCAAAGCCAGTCATGAATTGTCATTCTGCATTCTTATGATTCCTTGTAGCCTCTTTGCAATGGAAGCTTTCCTATAAATGCACAAAAAATTCAATTTCTTAATATTTTCTCATGGATCAATCTACCTTAACCTCTCCTAGGATATGTGGGGTCACTCTAAAGTGAAATTCTAGAGTTCTTTTTGCTGCAGAGTGCTGAAGTGTTTTAAAAGTAGCCAAACACACACACACACACACACACACACACACACACACACAGAATAGAACAGTAGTGAGATTTGCTACTGTCTAAATCAAGAAGAATTTGAACTGATTTGACAAGCAAAGGAAATATTTGCTAAAAATGAAGTTGACTAACTTCTTTTTCTCTCCTTGTCTTTCTTTCTTTCTAAGCTGCCTGCCTTGTGCTTGGCTGTATGATTTTCCCTGATGGCTGGGATTCAGATGAAGTAAAACGGATGTGTGGAGAAAAGACAGACAAGTACACTCTCGGGGCTTGTTCAGTCCGCTGGGCGTACATCCTGGCAATTATTGGAATATTGGATGCCCTGATCCTGTCGTTTCTAGCATTTGTGCTTGGTAACCGACAAGACAGCTTGATGGCAGAGGAACTGAAGGCAGAAAACAAAGGTAAGATTGCTTTGGGGACCTCTTACTAGAGTTTCAAGCACACACAAACACAAAAAAATGTCCCTCTCTTTCCCATCAAGTACCTCCATTTCCCCTGTAGTGCTCAACTGCTGTATCTTTTTTTTTTTATTTTTTTTTGTTTATTTATATATTTAAGAGCAACAGACAGAGAGAGAAAGAGGCAGATAAAGACAGACAGAGAATGGGCGCGCCAGGGCTTCCAGCCACCGCAAACGAACTCCAGACGCGTGCGCCCCCTTGTGCATCTGGCTAACGTGGGACCTGGGGAACCGAGCCTCAAACCGGGGTCCTTAGGCTTCACAGGCGAGCGCTTAACCGCTAAGCCATCTCTCCAGCCCTCAACTGCTATATCTTTTAATACTGCCTAATTCTCAGACTTTTCCCCATATTCAAATCCAGAACTTGGCACAATTCAAATACAATATTGCATTTACTTATCTTTCTGAGGCACTTATCCTTCTGGGGCCAAGTCCATTATCAGTATTTAAATGCATCTTTCCAGTTTCTTCTTCCTTCCTTCCTTCTCGGATGTCTCAGCTATCCGAAGTTAATGGCTAAGTGGTAACATTTTGGGGAGTCTGTTTGTTTGAATGGAAAATGTTTCTACTCTGAGGGTTCAGCTGTTTCCCAGGATAAAAAGAATGTCTGGAAAATCTTTAAAAACCATCACAATCATTTTCTTTGAATTCAAAACTCATCGTCTCAGACAGATAGACCCAGTGGTCCTGGCCCCAAGTAGTTATAAGGATTACAATAATTTCCTAATTAGCTGAATTTTAAATGTGCTATCTGAGTAACCAAAAGTCCTCAGAAATTGTCAACTGAAACACAAGGAACTCAGGGTCCAGAACAGGATATTGACTAGGGAATGACACACAAGTGCATTCCAGTGTGTGAGTAAGAGATAGCAAGTCATTATTCAAGGTGAGCCTTATATCTTTCTTTCCAGATTTCCAATCCCATTCTCTGGGATAGAATTTTAATGTCAAGGGTTGTTTTTTTTAAAGACTTCAATGTTGTATCTTTATGTTATGCAGAGTTAAGAGGCAGAATTCTCTGTTGTTTGTTCTACTTTTGAGATAGATTCTCATACCGCAGCCCATGATGAGCTCTTGATTCTCCTACCTTTGCTTCCTATGAACTGTGTTGTCAGGTCTGTGACACCATACCTAGCTCTTTATGCTCTTTAATTCTCATAATTTGCATTAATATCAGCTTCTTCTGTCTTTCTGTTCCCAAACTAGGAACTAAATCCAACCCTAAGTTATGAAACTTAGCTTATTATCTCAAGTAGTTGGTAATTTCCAAAACACTTCACCACCTTAACAGGCCTCTCATATAAGCAGCCATACACTTCTACACAAATGTCACATGTAGTGGTTGCTTAGCAAGCTTCACAGTTAGACATCACTGTTTATGAACATGAAATATGAATTGGAAGCTAGGCGTGGTAGTACATGCCTTTAATCCCAACACTTGGGAGGCAGAGGTAGGAGGATCCCCATGAGTTTGAGGCCACCCTGAGACTACATAGTGAATTCCAGGTCAGCCTGAGCTACAGTGAGACCCTACCTCAAAAAAAAAAAAAAGTATATAGGAAAATATGAAGTGTAAGAAGGTAAAATTAGGCCATCAGAAGAGCAACAGTCTTTCAGAAACCTTTTATTCCTGACCTTGGGCAGAATTGTCTTCGTTTATTTAATTCTGTCAAAAATATTCTAAGCACAAAAAATAACTTTCACAGGGAGCAATACTAAAATGTCTTAAAAACAAAACTATCTCCCTTTCAAAGTTGACCTTTCTAGATTAAAAAAACGACAAGAGAAGATAGCAATTACACTTTTATTTACCTTACGAATACAATCCTCACCATGCACTCATTTGTTGGATGCTCTTGTCGGCTTGTTGAATGTGCACAGGTGTCTGCCTTGTTCACTTCAAATTTAATAAAGGACAGCCGGATATTAGACAAATTTCCTTTCCTGAAGGAATGAATGGAATAAAAAAAGACCACTATGTTCTGCAAATACTTCATTTCCACCAGCACCTAATGAGGGGACAGAATGCTAATGTCTCCTTGGTAAAGTTCAGGTATATTGAAATTTTTTCATATTCTTTGACCGCAGATTAAAAATAAACTCAGAAGATAAATAAATAAATAAATAAATAAATAAGCACAGAAGAAGGAAAAAAGTAACAAAAATAGGAAAATTTTACTTGGCAACTGAGAATTCTAATTCATGTACACCTATGTAAGAATTACCTGTCTTGAATTCAGACTATAGAAAAGCACAGCCAGACAGTACACAGAGTACTCAAAGCTTTGAAATGGGTCTTTGCTTCTGTGGGATTGAGCTAAAAGCTGTTGCCTGGTCCCCTCTGTCTATATATCCTCTTAAGAAAGCAACATTACTAATGGTTTAGCAACACATTGGTAAGTTTTGATGGGAAAGCGAGTTAGAAGAGATAATATGCGGCTGAGGGAGTGAATCTATGTAGGCTTTTCCTGTGCTCATCATCCCCATTTGTACCACCATCATTTTCTGTATCTTGCTCTGAATGAGTAAAATCAACAACAGCTCCTCTGTTGTAGATCAGAGAGAGCCAGAAAAATAGTAGAGATTCAGGCCACATGGATGAGGCATTTCAGTTATACGCATGTTTATTCCTCAATCCCAAATCTTTAATCCATGCCTCTGAGAAGACATGAACAGCTCCACTGTGCAGGCATTGCAGACCCTCGTGGACTAGGGCCTCTGGAAATTTGGATCAGAATTTCTGAAAGCCAAGTATAAAGTTTAATCGAACCTACATGTTTCTGAGAGATGATATGAGATTTATGTTGATATACAAAGTAACCTTTATTGTTTGGTATTATTTACACATTTGTTCAAGGTTGAAACTTCTGAAGCCAGTCAGTGATTCTGCATGTCTAAGCATATTTTCACCAAGTAGTGGTCTAGCGACTTTTGAGTGTATATGATAATACAAATATCAACACCCTAAGGAAGATGAAATGATTTGATCTGAATCCCAGGATAATTTATAATTATAAAATTGATTATATATTATCAAGTGCTCTTACAGTTTACATAGGTGTAATATTATACATGTTAACTTATTAAAACATTTTTCATGATGAATTTTTTTTCCTGATAAAACTACCAAGATGTCCCTTGACAACCAAGACCCCATTTTGTGCCCAGGGTAATACAATAAGATGGAAGCAAAGAAGCAGGCAGTGCCATGTGGAAGGCTTGGCTCAAAAAGAGGAAAGAGGGCTGGAGAGATGGCTTAGCGGTTAAGCGCTTGCCTGTGAAGCCTAAGGACCCCGGTTCGAGGCTCAGTTCCCCAGGTCCCACGTTAGCCAGATGCACAAGGGGGCGCACGCATCTGGAATTCGTTTGTAGAGGCTGGAAGCCCTGGCGCGCCCATTCTCTCTCTCCCTCTATCTGTCTTTCTCTCTGTGTCTGTCGCTCTCAAATAAATAAATAAAAAATTTAAAAAAAAAAAAAAGAGGAAAGAGCCGGGCATGGTGGCACATGCCTTTAATCCCAGCACTTGGGAGGCAGAGGTAGGAGGATCACCATGAGTTCGAGGCCACCCTGAGACTATAGTTAATTCCAGGTCAGCCTGTGTCAGAGTAAGACCCTACCTCAAAAAAATAAATAAATAAATAAAAAAGAGGAAAGAGGGCTGGAGAGATGGCTTAGAAGTTAAGGCACTTGCCTTTGAAGCCTAAGGACCCAGGTTCGATTCCCCAGATCCCATGTAAGCCAGATACACATGGTGGCACATGCATCTAGAGTTCATTTGCAGTGGCCTAGAGGCGTTGACATGCCTATTCTCTCTCCCTCTCTCTTTTCTTCTCTCTCTCTCTCTCTCTCTCTCTCTCTCATAAGTAAATTTAAAAAATAAAATACTACAAAAGAGGCTGGTTGTGGTGGCACATACCTTTAAATCCAGCCCTTGGGAGGCAGAGATAGGAGGATTGCCATGAGTTTGAGGCTACCCTGAGACTCCACAGTGAATTCCAGGTCAAGGATTTACATTCTGCTATTGATTGTATCACTACACACACACTAACATCTTCTACAGCCATCTGGTCTTCTGGTCTACCAATCATCCCCTCAACCTTCATCTTGTGAGCTGCAGGAGTATTACAGAGAGAACAAGCTCAAAGTCATAACACATGCCCCCAATTTCAAAGACTTTGTCCTTAGACACGCTCATGCCACGATCACATCTTGATCATAATTAGCACTGTAACATACGTCCCCCTTGATGAGGAAGAGCCACATACAGATCCATGCCTTATTACAGCAAGGCTACCTCTTAGGTCCATGAGTGTTTCTCACTAATCACTGTAAATCACTGCTACATGGATTGAAGACTGCATCAGGGAAGGGAAGAGCCCAATTCTAATTGTTGAACCATGCTCCACTCACGGGATCTTAAGGTGACAGGAAACACAAGATTCTATCAAGCCATAAATTAATCATCACAGAGACACTAGTCAAAGGGAAAGCAAGGAGAAGATGCCCGTCCCCACCTCTCCAGTTCCAGCTCCCTCGGAAGACACATGGCCAGTGAGCTCACTCCAGGCCCATTTTGGTGCCTCCCACAGCGTTTCTTAAACCTCTCCTTTTCCAAAAGTGAAAAGATCATTTGAAAGACATCTCTGCTGAAACTGGTCATAAACTGTGGAATGGGAAAAATTGGAACAAAAGAATTTTTAGGTACTTTCAACCAACAGAAATTCACACTTTATTGTTTCTCTACCTTTTGGCCAAGGTCAAGTGCAGTATCTGTTCTTACAGAAAGTGACAACTTTCAAGGTGCAAGTGTCTTCTCAAAGTAAAGTTCTATAATAGAGTGATAGAACTCTATCAACGTGTTAGAATGTTTTTTCTGTGGATTAAAAAACAAAGCTCGAGGGGCTGAAGAGATGGCTTAGTGGTTAAAGGACCCGGGGCCAGATGCACAGGGTGGTGCATGCATGTGGAGTTCATTTGCAGCGGCTGGAGGCCCTGACATGCCCATTCTTTCTCTAAATAAATAAATGTTTATAACTTTTTATTTGTTTTTGAAAAAGCTCCACTGAAAAACAAAGAGAAATGAAAACTGTTCATATCCAATTAACCTTATAGAAGAGTTCACACACACACACACACACAGAGAGAGAGAGAGAGAAAATCAATTTGTCAATTTCCTGATCTGACCTGGGGAAGCAGACTTGCAGACCATGTGGTCCCTGGCTCAGGGGTGATAGTGGACAGCCAGGAGCTCCTTCTTGTTTAGGAGTTCAGCAGCATGATTTCTAAATGAGCCAAGAGCAGTAGCCATTTAACCTTGATATTCTGTTTAATTGCATATTTTAACACACTGAACTGTGAAGCCAATTTAATTATGTAAAATTAAAGTTTCATCTAGATAAAAAAGGACTTGAAATGAAAGCTTCAATTTCAATTTCTTTTATTAATTGTGAAAGGATAAATAATTACATTTTCTAGTGCTCCTATGCCACAAATATCTCTTTCCCTGTCAGACATCATTTATAACGAGTCCTGTTTCTACATTTGTGTGTATGGTCTTTGGAATTGCTTATCAGATAATTGGGTCCTCTCATGAGAAATTTTAAAGTCATTTTGTCTTCAAGCACTTAAACTGCAAAGGAGAAAGCATGATTATCCATCAAGAAGTGACTCAAGCTAATGTCTATTTATTAAGTGGCATAAGCTCTTTTAATATGATAATAGGAAGACTGAGAATAAATTTTGCTTAACCAATGGAGAAATGCTTCAGAATTTTGATTTGGGGTGTCATGCCATGCCATGGCCACATTATGAGTGACAATATGGTGTAGCAGTAAGAATGAGAACTTGGCTTAGAGTTGCCCAGCACTGGTATCATCCCAGACAATGCGTAAGACCAGCATCTTAATAGTCACAGAATTACCAAATATAGGACTTGTCTGGATGCCACCTGACGTTTCTCCCAGCACTAAGAGATCCCACGATGGCAAGGGCTACTGCCCTCAGAGTAATGAATGTTAAATCCTCTCTGCGTCTTGTTGGCATGCAGGTGATGAGGAGCCGGGCCCTACAAAGGTCAAGGGGAAGAGACTCTGGAATACCTTGGGTGTTTTCTCCCGGAATGTACATCCGCCTGTTGGCCCATGTGGTCCTGGCTCATTCATTCATATCACCCAAGAGATTTTTAGTGACCATGCCACTGGTAGAGGAAGTCCTTTCCTTACCAGGCTTAATGCCATGGGGTGGTCACGTGAACACCATGAGAGTGGACAGCACACTTTGTTTCTGGTCTCAACTCCAGCAGAGTACTTCGGGCCAGCCCCTAAGCATCTCAGAGATTCAGCTTCATCTTGGTAAAGTGGGAAAAACAGTGTCCCATGCTTCCACTTCTGCCGGATGGAAGAATCCGACAAAGGCATGAGAGTAGCTGTCAGTTTTCAGCAGTGGTGTCTGCATACACTTTATTATTACGAAACTGTAAAAGTGTATGACCTCTGAAATAACAATGAACTGCTTATCATCATCCTAGTTCCTACATCAGAAACTAAGGTACAGGGGAGTTAAATAGCTTGCCTAAGTTTTCATAACTAGGGATGGAATCGATTTGGACTCAGAAATGAATCATTTAACTCAGAATGTCAAGGATTTGTTTGTTGGTTGGTTTGTTGGTTGGTTTGTTTTGAGATCTTTCTGTAGCCAGCCTAGGCTGACCTGGTACTCCCTCTGTAGACCCAGGCCGCCCTCAAACTCCCAATGATCCTCCTATGTCAGCCTGCCTAGTGCTGGAATTAAAGGCGTGTGCCACCATGGCTGGCCTCAGGTTCTGTCTTGTGTGTGGCATGGCATTATCATTCTTAGGAGGTGCTGGTCCCATTGCTTCCAGCTGGACCACTCAGCCCTGTACGAGCAAAGAGTTTAATCTTGTTTCCTTTTGGCAGCTTTTAGACAATGTTATGTAATCACAAGTTTGATGCACTTGAGAAGGGCTTTTAAAACTCATGCTGTTACTTAGCTATGAAATTTTATTTAAAAAAAAAAAAAACAGTGAAAAAAGACCAGGAAGTCCAAGAGAAAAGCATCTTCAAGTGGTTTGAATTTAAACTTGAATAAGGCCACAGTGAATTGTCTGTCTCCCAATGGGACTTATATTAAAGAAGGTCCTTGTGCTCTTCAAAGCATCTCAGGATGTACCTCAAACAAAAAAGAAAAAGAAAATTGCATGTACCCTGGCACTTTTTCAGTAGGGCTAAAACTGCTCTGAGTATTAGCACAAAGCTGACAGGTCCTCATAGAGTCAACTGTCTTCTAATCTTACCACCTCTGTTTCCTCTCCTCTCTTTTTTCATGAACTCACTCCACTCCAGCTTTCATTGCAGTATTTCACAGATACTGTCTGGTCAAGGGCACCCCACAACCTCCTACCTGCTGAATTCTAGTCATTGCTTCAGTGCTTAGCTTTTGCACATCTTGAAGCTCTGCCTTCCACTGACCTGCACTAGACCTCAGCTAGCTGTTCCTCTGACTCTAGAACTTTCCTGCTTATTCTCCTTTGTTGATATTTCCACATCCTCCATTCTGTAACCAGAGTATCCTTCCTAGCTATGTCATTTCTGGTTATCTCATTTGGTTCTGTAGCCTAAGGCCACATTTCTATCTTGATGAGCCCCAGGTTTAACACACACACACACCTCAGATGAAATCTGATCATATATATCCCATTTCCTACTTAAGTGATTAATGTGAGTAACATCATAAACCTTCTATTTCCAAAACTGAGCCCCTCATATATTCCACAAAACTACAAAACCTCTTCTTCCCATAATCCTCTTCATCTCAGTTATTGGCAACCTTATCCCTATAACTACTCAGACCAAAACAAGGATCGTTCTTTCTATTGTCCTCATGTCACAACGTGACATTTAGCCATCAAAGAATATTGTATCAGCTCTACCCACGCAGCAGAACTAGAGCGTTCCTGCTTCTGGCCCCTGTTACTGCTGCCACCGTGGTCCAGGCAGCTGTTCTCGTTCCCTGGTGCCCTGGCATGCTTCCAGCCTGACCTCAGACCTGTCAGTGCACTGCAGGTTCCAGTAAGTCAGATCACACCGTTCCGAGCTCAAGGCCCTCCAGTGACTTAGTGATCTCACTCAGAGAAAAAGCCGAAGTCATTGCTCATGTTCTCCATGACCTTGCTCAACTGCTGTCTTTACCACTCAGAGAAAGACAGAGACAGAGAGACAGAGAGAGAGAAAGGGAAGTAGTTTTCCCTTATTTCAATGATTGCAAAGGAAATATACTTGCCTGGATGTTACCTGATATAGATGCATTGTTTTTGGTTTTTCGAGGTAGGGTCTCACTCTAGCCCAGGCTTACCTGGAGTTCGCTATGTAGTCTCAGGGTGGCCTCGAACTTAAGGCTCTCTTCCTACCTCTGCCTCCTGAGTGCTGGGATTAAAGGCATGAGCCACTAGACCTGGCTTAGATGCATATTTTAAAAGAATCCAAGAAAGTAAATTAGAACGATATATGCTACATGCTGCCCTGACACTTAGCTAAATCATCTACTTGTGACAATCACAAAAATACACTGTATGCTGTGGTTCCAAGCAATGACATACAACTGAGCTCACAAAAGATCCCCGGTATGTCTAACACCTGCCATGTCTAGTGATAGACCCTGGGGGTTAAAAAATAAATTGAAAAGGATTTATTCTAAGTCTCTGCGGAGGATGAAGGGTACCTAATGCTATAAGTTGTATTTCTGAGGCCCCATCCTGATCTAACATTCACCACCTCAAGAAGGCACCTTGTTGGAACCATCTCCACATAAAATGAGTAAATGCCCTCCTCTGACAGCTGACTTACTCAAGCACCAGTGAAAGATGATGTTATAACAAGCAGAGACTGCTTCCCAAGGACATCTGGGCATATAAGGTTTCATCTGCTGAGAGAAGTTTTGAGAAATCAACTTGTAGCAAAACATCAGAGGGACTATTAATATCAAACAAAGCAAAGGAGGACATGGTGATGGAAAAATGGAAAATGCAATAGATGTGTTGTGGAAGAATGATAGAAGGTGTGGCGGAGTCTTGCTGCTTACACTAATTTCAGTGTAGCCTGCTTAACATCTAAACTCTAAAAGCCTCTCACTAGAGAAAAGTCACTTGTAACAACCAAGGTGATTCCTCTTGGCCGTGCCTTTACACATGGTCACCATGGGTACTGTCCGGTGCTATGTTAATGCACTTCACTTCTTAGTACATTCAAAGGCCTCAAAATTGATGGAAAGAAGCCAGGCATGGTGCACGCCTTTAATCCCAGCACTCAGGAGGTAGAGGTGGGAGGATCACCGTGAGTTCGAGGCCACCCTGAGACTCCATAGTGAATTCCAGGTCAGCCTGGGCTAGAGTGAGACCCTACCTCGAAAAATCAAAAGAAAAGAAATGATGGAAAGAAACATTAGTTTGGCCTGAGTTTATTCCCCCCCCCCTCCCTCTCTTTCCCCCTATGCCTCTTGCTGTCAACTTTAGTGATGTGCCTGGAATATTCAGGAGGTAAAAGGAGAATTCTGGCAACTACTATGAGATGTGACTGCAAGGCAATGTGCTATTCAGAGCTCACCAAAGTGAGAGTGACAGCCTTGCCCACAGATCCACGGGGCAGAATTTAATTCATCCAGGGCCAGTGGGGTGGGGGGGAGTGACTGTGATATGTCAACTCTAACATCTGTTCTGACAGAGCAGCTAGACAGGCGGGTCACTGGAGAGAAACCCCGAAGGGTGAGGCCACAGGCTTACTGAAAGCAGACCCTGACCCAGAGTCCTCACAAGGTTCTCCAGAGAAAGTCTAAAACAACTCTTCGTTGCCCCAGAGAAAATGGCAAGCAAGGAAGTTCTGCAAGCATCTGGTGGCTCCTACCAGAAACTGGCCTTTGGGTGCCAACACACAAAATGCCTTAGACACTCTGCGAAGGAAGAGAGCGACAGTTGAGAGTTGACAGGTTTAGCAAATGGGACTCAAAGAGGCTTTGCAGGTCATGGTGCACACCTCTAATCCCAGCACTTAAGCTGAGGTAAGAGGATCGTGGTGAGTTCAAGGCCAACCTTGACTACAGAATAAGTGCCAAGTTAGCCTAAGAAAAAACAAAAAAGGGGGGATGGCTTTTCAGGTTGGTACCTAGTTCTTTCCCTGTTTTGAGAAAATCTAAAAGCATGAGTAGCTTTTAAGATAAATAACTTTTTTTTACTTTTTTCTGTTCATTTTTTATTTATTTATTTGAGAGTGACAGAGAGAGAGAGAGAGAGAGATTGAGAACGGGCGCGCCAGGGCTTCCAGCCACTGCAAACGAACTCCAGATGTGTGCGCCCCCTTGTGCATCTGGCTAACATGGGTCCTGGGGAACCGAGCCTCGAACCGGGGTCCTTAGGCTTCACAGGCACGCGCTTAACCACTAAGCCATCTCTCCAGCCCAAGATAAATATTTTTTGGCTAACCTTGGTAGATTCACATGTAGTATGGTAAATCCATCTCTCTTTTCTCATCTCTACTGGGGAAATCAAGTTAAAGGACTGCTGAAGTTTGGTGAAAAAAGGAGGGCATTTTAGAGGTAGAAAGCCCTTGGTTTTTACAATTATCCAAGTTTTCAAAGATATTCCAGTGCTCTGTTTGATTTCTGACATTCTGATTCAGTCAACAAGAAGTGGATTCAGGTATGAAAACTCCCCAAGGGATTCTGATGTGCAGCCAGGGCTGAGCACCAACAGAATCACCCAATTCCTTCCCTTGTAGATGAAGAGAGGGACTGGGGCTCAGAGAAAGGAGATAAGGAGTCGCTCACCAGCAGGGATCAGTATAACGGAGACCTGTGACACAGTTAAGTTGCATCCAGTAAAAGGCTAAACATTCACCTCTCTTAATAGCCTGTGTCCCTCACAACCTTGCCCGGCAGCTTTTCGTTCATTGTTCCCAGTTACAGTTTTAATGGAGATTCCATTAATACCTGGGGGCTGCTTCCTCTACAGGCTTAAATATGATTTTGTCATCTAGTAGCTTTATGGATATTTCTTTTATGAGAAAAAGCAAGAGGGAGAGAAAGAAAGAAAGAAAGAAAGAAAGAAAGAAGGGAGGGAGGGAGGGAGGGAGGGAGGGAGGGAGGGAGGGAGAGAGGGAGGGAGAGAGGGAGGGAAGGAAGGAAAGAAGGAAGGAAGGAAGGAAGGAAGAAAGAGTTGGCAATGCCAGAGCCTCAGCCACTGCAATCAAACTTCAGACATACGTGCAACTTTGCACTTGCATCACCTTGTGAGTATGGTTTACGTGGGATCTGAAGAGTTGAACATGGATCCTTACGTTTCTCCATCAAGTGCCTTAACCACTAAGACATCTCTCCAGCCTGCATTATTGATATTTTTAAATGAAGACTGATGAGAATGAGGATGAGGTTATTGGTTGGTTAGGTGTTTTATTTTTAAAACTTTCTCACATACGCTTGTATCTTGAGGAAAGCAGGATTGAAAGGTTATTCCTTTACATTTATTCCACTTCAGCCTTTGCCATCCACAGAACTCAAACCTGTGGGACTGTTTCTGCAAGTTCAATGACCATCAGCAAGGGGAGCACTTGTTTCCGTGGTAGAACTGGCTCCTTGCAATGTTACCCTTTTTCAGCCCAGCTGAGAACTCCTTCACTGCATTGCTAGACAGATCAGGAACAAACTCAAGCCTTAAAAATGTCATGAAAGGTGTCCTTCAAAAGTAATAGACGGAAGAGACTCTCCCCAGGCAGCAGAATCAATAAAGACAAGACTCCCTGAATGTGGGAGGATACGATCACTTCAGTTTATCCACAGGGCGATAAAAATTTAGTGCCTGCTAGTAGCAGATCTCTGTGTGGGTTTTTTTGGTCAAAATATGTGTTTATTTTCACCACAAACATCAAAAATTAAAGTCATGTAAAACAAATATAAGTAATAAAAATTTTATTAGAGGTTAAAAGAAATCTTGGGGGATTCTTCCTCATTCAAAAACCTGTTTGTCTCTGGATATCTCTCGGTATATAATCTAAAGTGATCACTTCCCTTACAGCAAATTCGTACCCTCTGAGTACCATCTACAGCAAGTCACACCATTGCTATTATTGTTCAGGTAATACTTTTCAGGTAGTAGCTGTCAAACTTCTAGGTGCAAAATATTTACCTAGAATAGTTGCTTTAAAATGAAAATTCTGCCTGGGCAGGGTGGCAAATGTCTATCATCTCAGCATCTGGAGGCTGAGGCAGGAGGATCATGGCCGAGGCTACATAGCAAGATCCTGCCCCCCCCCCAAAAAAATGGAGGGGGTCAAATTCTGGCTTCATTCATTCTAAAGAACAGCTATGGAATATTTTACAACCATTAAACTTTATTGTTAGAGCAGTTTTTAGGGTTACAGCAAAACTGAACAGAAAGCATAGTTCCCACAAACTCTCTTCCCTATCACCTGGTCTGCCTTCACCACCCAGCTTCAGTGTGGCCCATTTGTTACAGCGGAGTTGCCAAGAACCAATACTGACCCATAATTGGCAGCTAAAAGCCCCGGTGTACATCAGGATTCACTCTTTGTGTTACACATGCTATATTTTGTTGTAGCTGTTGCTGTTTGTTGCTGGGAGAGCTCAGGGTGTCTTGAGATTGTCCCGCCATTCAGGCTAGGTTAGCCTAAAAGTGCTAGGATTACAAATGTGCACCACCATGCCCAATTCATGGCTTTTGACAGCTGTTATCTTTTTTTTTTTTTAATTTATTTATTTGAGAGTGACAGAGAGATAGAGGCAGATAGAGAGAGAGAGAATGGGCGTGCCAGGCCCTCCAGCCACTGCAAATGAACTCCAGACACGTGCGCCCCCTTGTGCATCTGGCTAACGTGGGTCCTGGGGAATCGAGCCTCGAACCGGGGTCCTTAGGCTTCACAGGCAAGCGCTTAACCCCTAAGCCATCTCTCCAGCCCTTTATTTTTAACAGGTATATTCAATAAAGTGATTTTAGGACCATACTTTAAGTGGCAGTACCACAGGTCATGTATAATACAATAAACACTATGATTATAATGTAATGTATGATGCTGAAGCCAATGTCCATGGACTAGGCCAGTGTTATTAGAGTCCCTTTTTATAAATACCCTGGCAAGCTTCAATGTATAAACAGGCTCTGTTCCAAATTTCATTTTTAAATTGCTTTAGAGCTCAGATCACATATTGTTTTAGAAATAATTGACATACACAATGGCCAAGTTCTTGTGTCTTATTAAAAATTTTTTGAATCTACTAGTATAATTGGTCCTATTTGTCTTATTAGATCCCTAGAGAGCTTGTTTCACTCACAATAAAATGAGAATAAAGGGGCTGGGAGATGGCGCAGTAAAGTGCTTGCTACATAAGCATGACAGCCTGAGTTCAAATTCCCAGCACCCAGGTAAATGCTGAGCACCTGTAATCCCACTACCTGGAAGATAGAAAGAGAATGATACCCAGGGTAAGCTAGCTAGCTATACTAGCTGAATTGGTGAGCTCTGGGTTCAGTGAGAGACCCTGATAATGTAGAGAATGAAAGGGATAACACCTCATGTTGTCCTCTGGTTACCAAACATGCACACATACATACATACATACATACATACATGCATGCATACATACATACAAACACACATGCATGTATGATACCAACACATATATACATATGTGAACACTACAAACAAGTACATACACAAAAAATAAGAATTAAGCTATTATAGCAATCACGTTCAAAGAGGGAGTAATAGAAATATAAACCTAGGGCTGGAGAAATGGCATACTTGCCTGCAAAGCCTAACAACCTGGGTTCAATTCCCCAGTGACCACATAATGCCACATGCATAAAGTAGTGTATCTGGAGTTTGTTTGCAGCAGCTAGAGGCTCTCTCTCTCTCTCTCTCTCTCTCTCTCTCTCTCTCTCTCTCTCTCCTTGCAAATAAATATTATTTAAAAAAGAAATGGAGCCAGAGAGATGGCTTAGTGGTTAAGGTGCTTGCCTATGAAGGCTAAGGACCCATGTTTGACTCTTCAATTGCCACATAAGCTGGATGCATAAGGTGATGCAAGTGTGCAAGGTTGCACATGTGCACAAAGTGGTGCATGCATCTGGAGTTTGATTACAGTGGCTGGAGGTCCTGGCATGCCAATTCTCCCCTCTCTCTCTCTCTCTCTCTCTCTCTCTCTCTCTCTCTCTCTCTCTCTCTCTCTCTCTCTTGCACACAAAAGAAAGTCCAGTCCATTGGGCTTGTCACGAAAAGAAAGAAAGAGGGCTGGAGAGATGGCTTAGCGGTTAAGCACTTGCCTGTGAAGCCTAAGGACCCCGGTTCGAGGCTCGGTTCCCCAGGTCCCACGTTAGCCAGATGCACAAGGGGGCGCACACGTCTGGAGTTCGTTTGCAGAGGCTGGAAGCCCTGGCGCACCCATTCTTTCTTTCTTCCTCTATCTGTCTTTCTCTCTGTGTCTGTCGCTCTCAAATAAATAAAAATTTTAAAAAAAATTTTAAAAAAAAAAAGAAAGAAAGAAATATAAGCCCAGAAAGTTTATAGAATAGATGTAAACACACAACAACAAAACAAATCTTTGAGACCTGGGGGCAGGGAAGACTTGTAAACAGACTTCAGAGGTGCAAAGTAGAAGGCCAACAATTTATGTTAATTGTATTACATCAAAATAGGACTATTAGGGCTGGAGAGATGGCTTAGTGGTTAAGCACTTGCCTATGAAGCATAAGGACCCCGGTTCAAGGCTCGATTCCCCAGGACCCACGTTAGCCAGATGTACAAGGGGCGCACATGTCTGGAGTTCATTTGCGGTGGCTGGAGGCCCTGGCGCTCCCATTCTCCCTCTCTCTCTCTCTCCCTCACTCTCTCTCTCTCTTTCTCTCTCTCTCTCTCTGTGTCTCTCTCTCTCTCGTCCTCTTTCTGTCTCTGTCTATCACTCTCAAATAAAAAAAATAAAAATAAACAACAAAATAGGACTATTGGTAGTGAAAAAGACCAAAATCTGATGCTAAATTATGGGAAGCATTTTGGAATGTTTCAAACTGGCAAGTACCTAGAATAAGCAAGGAAATCCTCCAAATTAATAGGGGGAAAAAAGAGACTTCATTTATAAATTACAAACTGAGCACATTATGAAAGAGTAATTTGTAGAAGAGGAAACTTAAAAAAATCAACATATGAAGAAAATTATCCCAAATCATTCTTAATTGCAGAAATGCAAATCAGAACAACAACGAACCATCAGTTTACACCTGCTGATTTGGCCAAACGCACAAGGGTGATAGGCGGGCTCTCCGTTGCTGTTAGTGTAGCATCCATCTTGAGGGCAGCAGTCCAGTTCTACTGACCAGCCCTCCTGCTCCTGGATTTGCATCTGGGCATTTCTCACTAGAGCCATGTTGAACCATGGATGAGGATTTTTCACTCAAGTGCTGTTGTGTGAAAACCACATCATTCCTGGCAGAGAAGAGGAAAAAGCTATCAGGATGGGTGCAAACCTTGTAGTACAAATGAAATGAGCACCAAGGATCCTGGAAGGATCCTAAAATCAAGGTTCTTTGTGATCAGGCTGGTTTAAAGGACATGATCCAAATACTGCACAGGGCAACATGGAAAGGAAGGGCTGGGAGAGAATAAGGATGTGGAAGGAGGGGCTCAGGAGCAGGATGAGCCCTGGAACAATGACACTTCCATCTTTCCTGTAAGCATGTCCTGGTTTGCATCAGCATAGTCACCTTCCCCTTACCTTTGTTCTCCGCTCCTTATTTTCCTCTCCCAACCACAAGAGCATCTTAGTGGTGGCCATCAGGTGCCAGGGCAGAGAGAGGTCAAGTGGGAAAGAAATCTAAGTGTGGAGAGAAGTGAAGGAGAGTGTGTTGGTATCGCTGTGTGTATGTCATCCCAACATTTATTAGTTTATGAAGACAATCATTCATTGCTCCTCACAAGTCTCAGCCTGGCAGTGGAGGTATTTCGCTAGACTCATCTGGAGGAGTCCGTGATACCAATGTCTCCCAGCTGCTGTCTGGGATTAAAAGATGAGCGAGTCTTTCTCCTGATGCTGAGAGGGACAAGGAACAATCAACCCAGTGGCACAAGGACTTGTGAAGGCTCTACATCCTGCTGGACATAGTAAGTTTCCTACAGCCATGTAACCCACACACAGGGGAAGACACCACAAAATGACATGGGCGAATGATATGGACTCCAAGAGCAGAGTGGAACTACAATCACTTGTACAATCAACACAGGAAGCCACAAACATCTTAGGAATGACAGGAGAAAGGGCACATGCCCAACAGAGAATAGGAAAACGATAGTCAAATACTATGAAAAGAAGACCATCTTTTTCTCTCTTTCACACAGGGGCGGAGGGAGATCACCACACACATTATGACATAAATGACAGAAGCTACTTCTTAGCATATTCTTAACTTGGTTAATAAACTTAGAAAAGACTTACCATGGAACCAGGAGTAGGGATGGAGATATCCTTAAGGAATTAGACAACTCAACAAAAAAAAAGCACTGTTTGAGAAGATGGGAGAAAACAAAAACTCTGTCTAAAACACAAAATAAATGTGAAGAAATAAATTAAGTATTGGCACAAGGTTAGAAATAATCGTAAAGTTTGTTCCTAACTTATAAGTAGTTACACCCCTATGTGACCCTTTAATAGCCTAATGTTGACGTTCATGGTAATATAAACAGCTTTTTGCCTGACATATTTAAGATATAAATACAAAATTGTAAGTTGTTGGTGAATAAATACATATTTATACATGGCCCCTTTGAAAAAATAATGCTCCTTTGACCCAGGGTGGGGACAGTTTAAATAATCAGAAATACACATGTGCTCATATTACATCATAAACACCACATTTTACCATTTAAAGAAGCATCCATTCATTCCAAAAAGCATTCTTGGTTTGAAAGCCAACTCCATATTGTGATGAGTTTCCCGCCCCCCTCCCCAGTGTGCGCAAAGTAACTCTCATTCTGCTGCTAATGTTTAATTTAAACATGGATTTGCTTTTTTTTTTTTCTTGAAGTAGCATGATGGTGCTTAGGGCCTGGTACCAAGAGGGTGCCCTAAAATTTTGTGGGTTTTTTTGAAAAACAAAAAGGAAAAAAAAAAGCAATGAGTCCTGTATCTGGAAGCCAGGAAAGTCCTCTTCATGCTGTGAGAAGAGACTGGCATCCACTTCTGGTTGGCTCTGTGCTAGAACAGGGCTCAATCTGTTTCAGTTCTGTACCCGCTTTGCCTGCCTTGGTATCTAGGATCAAGAAGGTACCTTGTGTTTATTGAAATTTAGCTAACTGAAAACTTTCTACACCACTCCCCCCCGCCCACCGCCAGAAAAAAAAAAAAAAAAAAAAAAAAAAAAAACTTAAAGGAAGGAATGAGAAGCTATTTCTCAGGCACTTTTTCGGGCACTGAGTCATCTGTCTTTACCATCTGGCCCCTTGCTGGTGTAAAGGTTGCTTTTCACTGTGACATGCCACTTGCAAAAGCCATGCAGCAGCCGGGCGTGTGGCACATGCCTTTAATCCCAGCACTCGGGAGGCAGAGGTGGGTAATTGCCATGAGTTCAAGGCCACCCTGAGACTACATAGTGAATTCCAGGTCAGCCTGAGCTAGAGTGAGACCCTACCTCAAAAAAAAAGCCATGAAGCATATGCCTCTGATAGGCCCCACCTCCTCACCCAGAGGGGTTTCTTTCTGTTTATTAGAATGTTCTCTGAGTCCCTTGCAAGAGCTTGGTTCTTAAAATATGACTAAATATTTAAAACACAGAACGCAGGTTCCTGTAATCCTAAAATCATTTTAAAGATCACAGCAGGTCTATATTGTCTTGAATAATTTAAGAAGCGCAAATAAGAAATTGTCATTTGAAACATCTCAACCTGGATAATTCCATAAATGTTTCTCTCTGTAATATATTTGATTGATAGATGATTTCCATAGCCAGTTTTTAAATTGAGCTGAGGACAAATAGACAGCGGAGAGAACTGGCTTTCCTTTGCCTTTTGATAAGGCAAGAAAGACAGAGTGGGCTGACGGTTAAAGGACTCTCATTTCTGAAAACTGGCTTTCTTGAAGGTCCACTGAATTAATCAAGTCTCTAGAATCTGCCTTTAAGGAAACGTAGGGGTGGGGGAAGGCACTGTGCAAGGTATGTAGAGCCCTGTCACTCAGTGAACTTTATTAGGAGTAGACATACTAATAAGCCCCATTTATTCAGGGTTAGCTCTGGATCCACATTTGCTTTCTACCATAATAGCTAGTTTGTACTTTCCAGAGGGAGAGTCATCCTTTGTGACCAAATTTCCCTACTGTGTGAAGGCGTGTATGTGTAGCCACTGGCCTTTGAACACAGAAGGTTGCTCTGATGAGCTATTTTTATTGACAACTTCCATAATTATAGACAGTAAACCATGATATTTCCCTCCTCTCCCCCACTTTCCCTTTCACAACTCTACTCTCCATCATATGCCTTCCCCCTCTTAGCCTGTCTTTTGTTTTAATGTCATCATCTTTCCCTCCTATTATAAGGGTCTTGTGTAGTTGGTACCGACACTCTGAGGCCATGGACATCCAGGCCATTTGTGTCTAGAAGATTGCATTGTAAGTAGTTCTACCCTTCCTTTGGCTCATACATGAGCCTATGGGGAATATTTCATATTCAAACACTAACATTGTGTCCCTGGCCTCCAAAGGCTAATGACCATCTCCTAACACAAATGTAACATGCATGGCCTCTAGTTCTATTCCCAACAGAGTCTTCAGTTCTGTCTGAAACCCCCTAAGACTGACCTTCACTGTACATGTTCCTGTTGTTCCTGCTGACACGGTCAGCTGAGCTCTGACTAGAATTACCCATAAATCTCTGCTTACCTACGACGCCATGTTTTCTCTAGCCTGTTTCTTTAAACTCTTCCAAATTCCTCCCACAAGCTACTTCTGAAGGTCTAAGAACCACATGGTCAGGTTTTATCACAGCAATGACCCCCACACCCTTGTACCTGTTTCCTATGTTTGTCATGCTCTGCCTAACTATGCCCAAAATACCTGAAAGAACAACTTGGTGGGAGAGCTATTTTGCTAATGGTCTCAGAGAATCCAGTCCAGTATGGCGGTGAGACTGTGGCCGGGCAGCTCCCGTCAGAGCGCAGAGGAGGAAGACAGTACGACGGGAAGGAAGCAGGGACAATATGCCACCAAGCGACCAACCCTAGAGACCTACTTCTTCCCAGCTAAAGTTTCCAGAACCTCCAAAAAGAGTGTCACCAGTTTTGAACTAAATCCCTTAGCATTTTATATTTGAACTATAACAATTAATATAAAAATTTACAGATTAATTTTTTTTTCATGCTATCTCGAAAAGCCAAAGGGTATTTTATGCTTGAGCACATCTCAATTCAAAGATGGCCAGTGTTCCTGTGTAGTATAGCACAGGAGTTGATAAGCAGAAAACTCTCTCAATGCAGGGTATTCAGTTTTCATTGAGTAGTGTACACAAGTATGAAAAAGTGAATTTAATTTTCCACAAATATTGATGACTCTTATCTCCTAGATTTTTCAACAGGAATCCAGCTTCAGGGAAGAGAGGAAAAGCAGCCACATATCTTAAGCAGCTGTGACACCTCATTTTTCCCACAAAATACCTATAAGGACCAAAAAAGGACCCTCATTTTGCAGTGGAAAAAAATTAAGAACTTGCGATAGTCACATAGCTATTGATGGCAAAGCCAGACAGTATCTCAGGTCTGGCTTCAGAACCCTGGTGCTTCCCACTAACTATCATGCTCCTCAGATATGCCTGGGTAAGAGTGGTTCTCAAACCCAGTTTCTGATTCAACAAGTCAGAATGAAAAATCTGAATTTCTAACAAGTTCCCAGAGGGACTGGTGCTAATTGTCCAGAGACCACACTTGAGAATTGTTGCTGCAAAGACTGGAAGATTTGTGCGTCTTGAAGCTAATAATGATAATTACCTATACTGCCACAGGCTGAGCTTTGATTTATCAATTTGTCCAATGTTTCCTTAGTCAGATAAAGTTAGATGCTACTTAGTAGACCTGGGATAGGTGTATCTATTATGAGCCTCTATCTTCATTTATAATTATCCATCAAGCATAAGTGTTTTATTACAATAGGGAAGCAGTCACCTCTTCCCTCAGCTCCTGCGGGAAGAAGAAATGGCATATGTGGGTGTCTTGTCTGGTATAAACATTGTGCCATCTTGTCCAAAATGCACACTTTTTCAAGCCATCATTGCTTTTGAATAGTTCATATAGCATTTCTCCATAGGGTGAAGTGACATCATATTTTTCACAACCAAGTGATAGTTAGAATGGTGCATCACTGCAGTTTTAAAAACTCTATCTGAGTCTTAAATTTGACTCATTATATTTTAACCACAAGCTCTGTGCCCTAGAAGCAACAAATTTCCACCTAACCACAAGTTTTCCATTCCTTGATTTATTAAGCAATTTGGGGACACTTTCAATCTTCCTAACCATTGACCTCTAGCTCCTTTCATTCTCACAATACAGGACCCTTTCCATCTCTCTTATTTATTCTTAATGCCTTTAAGCCCTCTCCCCCTTCCCAACTCCCAAGCCCTGTCAAGTCTGAAGAAAGATAATGAATTACCTTGCACAAATCATGCAGTCCATCACATTCACGGGATGATGGAGGACCCAGGTGTGCTGTGGGGACAGGATCAGGTCAAATTAATATCAACACAGGGAATGGAAGAGTCACATTTATTAGATGCTTTATGAGAAATATGGGGAGCATCTGTGTGTTCAAAAATGAAAAGAGAGGCAGGTTGTGTTTTCCTCAGTCACCTAATGACAATATAGATGAAAGTGAAGTCGTGTGGCCTGCTGCAGAGACCACGGAGGTCTTCTTCCAATGCCACTCGGAGCCTAGACCTGCCTTACATAACAGATGCTTTAAGGCTGTTTCTTCACCAGAATATGGATTTACTGATTTGAGGGAAAAGGGTTGAGATGCTTTTGCTTTTATTAACAGTGCATTTTATATGGGTTCCTCATGTGTTGGTCCGCTCGTTTCCCTTGTCCCTTCCTCAATTCGGCTGGGGACTCTCCTCAGTGGGGTTACAGTTATACCCTGTGGGTTTGTGGGATATGTGTTGTGGGAGCAGTAGTCAAGTTTGTTTGTTTGTTTGTTTGTTTGTTTGTTTGTTTGTTTGTTTGTTTTGGAGGGAATGCCTCTGGGCATGATGTCGCACCCTGTGGCTCATACTTTCTTCCCACCTCCTCTTCGGCAAGAAAGGGCTATGTGAGCTACTGGGGCAAAGTGGCCAACAATGGTGAGAATAACCAGAGGTCTAAGCTCCTCAGAAGCAAACACCCCGACAGGATGTACACGCCAGTGCAATAGTGGCACGCACCCTTGGTGGGTAACCAATAGCTTTCTGATTGGCTGAGAGATCCAGTCAGTGTAGAGGAACCCGCATCTGGAATTGGGAACCAGATCAGAGTCCTATGGAGACAAAGATTATTGCCCCCCGTGTCAAGTTCTCACTAGTCTTTGGCTAGAAGAGGGGTTACAGACATCAAATTCCCCCTAAATTAACAATGTTTATCCCACTTAAACTATACTGACTCACTCTCCCTTGAAGAATCTGTTCTTCTTTTTCAGAAGGTAGTAAGACCCAAGATTTTTTTTTTACAATAGTTCATTCTTGTAATACTCAGAACCTTTAAGGAGAGAAAGAGTTATATGGTTACTTGGGGAATTACCCTAAAGTTTGGCAGTAGGACTTCTCTTCATACCAACAATTTTTTCCTCTCTATCCCAACAATCTACATCTTCCATTAAATCTCTTTCTATAAAACAACTGGAATGGGTTCTCTTATCTGCAACTGAACTTTGACTAATCCAGAGGGATTTACAATAAGGATACATGGGGATGATGACACTTGTAAGTAGAATTCTGAAAAAGACAAGGAGGGGCTGGAGATATGGCTTAGTGGTTAAGGTGCTTATCTGCAAAGCCAAAGGGCCCAGGTTCAATTCCCAAGGACCCACATGGGCCAGATGCACAAGGCGGTGCATGTGTCTGGAGTTCGTTTGCAGCAGTTGAAGGCTCTGGCATGATCTCTATCTGCCTCTCTTTCTCTCTTTCCCTCTCAAATAATTAAAAAAAAAAATTAAAAAAGAAGAAGCCAAGGAGTACTATGTTCTTTGCTTATACTGCATTAGTGTGTGTCTTTGAACCATCTTCTCAGAAGTTGTACCTGCTTCTCCACCAAGCAATCACTTACACATTTATTGCCCTTTGAGTTCTCCTCTTTAATATATTTATTATGTCATAGTTTGGGCTAGAGGTCCCCTCTGGTTAATGGACTATTCTTTCAAATGCAAAACCCTGTGTAGCTTTTTAGTCGCTTAATAACCTACATTTACCATTCAGTAAGTTGGATCTTATAAAGTTCACATGACTTGTCTTAAATCCTATCACCGCTAAGCACATGGCTCAGTAGTTACATCTCTGCCTGCAGATCTCAAGTTCATACTCATTGTACTACCACTGCTTTCCAGTGGAGATAGCTTCATCTGGTAAGCGCTTTACCACATGCTTTCCTACACTTTACTTCATTTGTTCCTTCTAACCGTCCCATTATTATTGCTATTCCACTTACAGACAAGAAAATTGATATCCACAGAAGAAAGTTGGGAGACTTGTTGACTGGCTCAAGATCATAGACTTCGTTAGAGCTCATGTTGAAGTTCAAATCTTCACTTTTTGGTTCTTAGAGAATTGTGGGGGGCTGCTGGGCATGATGTCTCACACCTTTAATCCCAGCACTTGGGAGGCAGAGGTAGGAGGATCACCATGAGTTCAAGGCCACCCTGAGACTACCTAGTGAATTCTAGGTCAGCCTGGGCTAGAGTGAGACCCTACCTCAAAAAAGAAAGAAAGAAAGAAAAAGGGGAAAAGAAGAGAGAATATTTGGGAGAAGCTAAAAATGTAAGTGATACTAAACCTCATAGGATATCAGATCTGGTACTTCAAAGCCATTTCTTATAATGAACTATAAGAGAAGCAAACAGAAGGTGACACTTAGTTTTTGGTTTGATTTGGTTTAGTTTAGTTTGGTTTGGATGAAGCAACTAGGGACATTTCTCTTGGACATTTATAAGTCTAAATAAATTTCTAAGTCTAAATAAATGGTAATAGGGTTCTACCTCCCTAGCTCCAAGAGAAAATTTTCCTCTATTCCCTCCACAGCATAATAGGAAAGGTTATGACTCTAGCAGATTACTAAGATGCCAAGGAAACACATCTGAAATAGCAACTGGACGGTGTCCTTCAGAGCTTCAAGACCAATGTGGACCTAGAACACTGTCATTTCAGTATTTGGCCAGACTTTGTGGTAGTTTTTGCTGATCTATGAGAAGATGCGTAGATGACCTTGCAACTTGTAATATTCCTTGGAAATTAGCTCTGCCGGTTAGGGGCAGCATTAGCATGAAGGGCTCACTCTCGCTTCTGGTCGTCACTTTGGGGGACAGTAATGCTTTCCTTTCAACCTAACTTTTGCAAAGAATGCCATTTCCCTGGAGGAACTGCAAAGGCATTTCCTGCCTCATCGTGAGCTCATGCTTCTTGAGCTGCTCTCGACTACAAGGTATGCTAGGAAGTGTGCAAAGGAACCAGCTTCTAGGTCTCTGCAGCTGCTCTGAGAGTTCTCCCACAAAGACCAGAAGCAGCAGGGCAGAGCTGGGATTGATGGCTGGCATTGTAATTCTGTCCCTGCAAGGGACCCTACAGGCACCTCCATTCATTCCCTTCCCTGTCATCTGTGCACTGAAGATGCTGATGGCCCAACGGCACCAAGGAGGAAGCCCTGCCCTTCCCGTGGGCAAGTTCTAGGCAGTTCCTTCAGGCTCAGCATCCAACCTGTCCAACCCCTGTGCTTTGGGACCATTTCTAGGGACTGGTTCTAAAACTCCGGCATGGTTTTTTTCTCTGTCTTGCCGTCAGCTCTGATCATTTGCTGAAGCCACTATGTCTGGCTTGCTTCGGGATCTTCTCTGCTACATCATCATTATTTGACGCAGCCTCCTGTTCCTGAGTTGGGACAGAAATTCATAATGATGCTCCGCAGTGACCCTAAAAGAATTTCTTTGGGTGATGAAGTTAACTTTTGGTGGTACCTTGGCTCTCTCCCTTGCTCCCCATCTGTGAAGCAGCTTGGCGGTAAGGAACCTCGGAGGCTTCTTGGCTCACAATTTACATGCTGTCCTTATCCAGAGACCATGCTAATCTAGCTATCATTCCAGTGTTACTATATGTGCTGCCAAAGTGAGAATCCTCACACACAATTTGAAAACCACTGTTAGACTGCTACCCTTACTTAGGCAGGAGCTTCCAACCATGGGTCCCTCGGATGAATGCTGTAAAGACTTGATATTTGGAAATAGAAATGTGAAAGAACATTTCTTTCAGCTTGTATTCTCTCTCCTACATCGCATTCTCATTTTCACCCCTCAAATTCCTTTACTCCTCAGTCTTCCCCCTCTGATGCTCTCCCAGTCTAAAAGAAAATTCAAATTGTAGACTTAGAGAACCATAACAAAGATCTCAGAAAATTATACTCAAGATATACAAAATTTGGGATTGGGGAAATAGCTCAGTTGGTAATGTGTTTACCTCATATGCATGAGGTCCAGAGCTTGAGTTCCAAAACCTACAGTAAAAAAAAAAAAAAAAAAAAAAAAAAAAAAACAGGCCTGGAGAGATAGCTTAGTGGTTAAGGCACTTGCACGGGAAGCCTAAGGACTCATGTTCAACTCTCCTCTTCCCCACCTAAGCTAGGTGCACAAAATGATGCAAGTGGGCAAGGTCACATGTATGGACAAGAGGGCACACACGTCTGGGCTTTGATTGCAGTGGCTGGAGGCACTGGCGTGCCAATTCTCTCTCTTTCTCTCTCTCTCACTCTCTCACTTGCTTGTTTGCTGTCTCTCATTAAAAAAAAAAAAAAAGAAGTCTGTTGGGCTTGCATCAAAAAAAAAAAAAAAAAAAGCCATGCATGGTGGCCAGCACTTGTAACCCAATCACTAGGGAGGCAGAAACAAGTGAATTCCTGAGATTTGCTTGCCAGCTAGCCTAGCCTAATTAGGTAAGTTGCAAGCCAGTGAGAGCTCCTGTCTCAAGTAAGGTGCATAGCACCAAAGAAACCTCTGTGTGTGTGTGTGTGTATTTATATATATTATGTATATGTATATACATATCCAAGGTCATCCTCTGGCCCACACACACACACACACACACACATGCATGTGCACAAACACCCACATACACACATGTGAACCTGCCCACACACACCAACATGTATGCACACATGTGCTTATACATTTAAAAAAAAACATATAAAATGACATTTTTTGGAAAGAAAATTGTAGCACTTACTTTCCCATTGCTGGAGTAAAACACCTGGCCCAAAGCCACTTAGGGAAGGAAAGGATTTATTTCAGCCTCCAATCCCATCATGGTGGCAAAAGCAAGGCAGGAGCAGGAAGCTAGAGTTGCATCCTCACATCAGCAAGGGGGAAGGGAAGAGAGAAGGCACAGCAAGCAGGGCCAGGCTGTGATGCAATGAGGCTTCCCTCCAGTGACACATTCCTCCAGGGAGGCTCCACCTCTTAAACATTCCACAGCCTTCCCTAAGAGCACCATTTTTCTGGCACAAAGAATTGAAATGCATGAGGCTATGGGAGTCATTTTGCATTCAAACCACCCCAAAATCCCACTTGGTTTTTAGTCCGCATCTCTGAGTAACACCAAATCCAAAGTGGCTTAGCCTTGGTTTGCAGGCCACATTTGCCCATCTTGCTTCTATTATTTGTATTTGCAGAGTTCCTTATCATAAGAAGCATTACAACTGCTTGCCTTTGTCTTATGAAACTTGAGGGTTCTTTAAAAAAAAAAAAAGACAAAAAGGACCACTGAGCAGCTCCAAATTTTGATTGAAATTATAACAAAAAAAACTTGACACTAAAGGTTAATGGTGCAGTGACATGGGGTGAGAGGAAGATGGCATTTGTCAAGGTAACCATGGTGCCAACTCTGCAGTCTTCTAGTTTTAGCCCTCAGTGAGGAAATGAGCAGAGGTCAAATAGAAACTGTCAGGGCTGGAGCCATTTGGGGGTGAGATGGAGCAGAGATGGGTCACCGGGCCCTGTGGATGGGGAAATGAGCTCTGAAAGAGAGATGGTAGATGCTGGGGGAACTGAAAGCCCAGAGGTGCTTCTGGAAGATTGCCTCGTGTCTGAGAAAACAGAGAGAGAATGTCTAAGAATTCAGGTGGCCCCCACCAGAGCTTCAGGATAAAGAGAAGCTGCCATCTCTAATGCAATGAGATCCAGGGAATCTGATCAGAGTCTCGCTGGCTGGTATATTTGTAGTCTGTGGGTGAAGCTTACATTTGAGTGCATCCAAAATGAGTTTGACAAATCCCATGTGCACTTTTTTATCTTTTTTTATTTATTTTTTTTTTTTTTGATTTTTCAAGGTAGGGTCTCCCTCTAGCCCAGGCTAACCTGGAATTCACTCTGTAGTCTCAGGGTGGCCTCAAACTCACAGTGATCCTCCTACCTCTTCCTCCAGAGTGCTGAGATTTAAGGCATGCGCCACCACACCCAGCTCTACTTTCTATCTTTTTGATATAGTATTCTCAGATGATTTTGCCATGCTCTCATATAACTAAGGACTTTCCTTGGAGGCTCTCAAAATACAAGTGTTAATTCAGTCAACCTTACAGCTTCCTCATGAGGAGGTGAACAATTTTGTTGGAAAAAAATGAAGAAATTAAATGCAGAATAACCACAGTTAATAAAATAGAAAATCTATGCTCTACATTCAATGGCTTCCATCTCCCTCCCTTAACAATCACACTGTCAGATTCAGTTTCTTTCACTTTCGTAAGGTAATTTTCATATACAACAATATCATGTTGTATCGCCTTTAAACATATGGGAAAACATGGGGCTGGAGAGATGGCTTAGCAGTTAAGCGCTTGCCTGTGAAGCCTAAGGACCCCGGTTCAAGGCTCAATTCCCCAGGACCCATGTTAGCCAGATGCACAAGGGGGCACATGCATCTGGAGTTCATTTTCAATGGCTGAAGGCCCTGGCACTCCCATTCTTTCTCTCTCTATCTGCATCTGTCTCTCTGTCTGTCACTCTCAAATAAGTAAAAATAAACAAAAAAAAATTTTTTTAAAGGATGGGAAAACAAAGCAAAGAGATGTTGTATGAGGTCACCTGTCCCAGAGTCTGTTTTCTACCCTCTCCTCCCCACCACAGGGCACTTTGGAATCCCTAAGTCTCTGAAATAAAGACTCTTTTAGCTACTGGAAAGGCAGGTGCCGACTTCTCTCCATCATCCTCCAAGCTACTCATAAAAAGTTGAAGCGGTCATCTAAACGCCCTTGTGATTCTTCTGGTTTTGAAACAAAAAAAAACAAAGGCAAGATTATTGTTTCTTCCTTCCTCTTACTGGAGTATCTCGGATATCTAGCTATTTTTTCCCGCGTGTGTAGGATGTGAGGGATGTGTTTACAGCTCTGTATAGTATATGTGAGGGCTGTGTTCACGGCGTATACACACAAATGTGCACATGCACACTTAGGCACGCAGAGGCCAGCAAAGAAGAGCGGGCAACCTTTTCCTAAGGTCCTTCTGAGTAGTTCTTTGACTCAGAGTCTCTCTCAGATCACGGAATTGTGGGTTTTCACAATCCCTCATGACGCTCCAGTCTCCTACACAGGACCAGAACGAAAGGCCGCATCCAACTGTTCACATGGGTCCTGGAGACTTGGGTTCAGGTGGTCTTGGGCTCCCTTAGCCACTAATACTTGTGGCAAGTGCTGTTAGCAACCACGCCCTCTCCCCAGCACCAGATTTCTACTGGTGATCTTCATTTTCTGTGTGGCTGTTAAGTGCGGTGCCCTGGTCGCTTGGCTGAGGTAGTCTTAGAAGTTTCTTGGAACACTTTTCTCCCTTGGTGATAAAAAGTGGGCAGTAGAGGGCAACATTTCAGTGGCCTTTGGTGAGCTGACTGCACACTTCAGTCTCCAGAGAATGAACACAGTTCTCAACATCTCTGTTTTTATTAGTGGAATCAGCAGATTTTGGACTGAAGCTTTCTCTGCTTGCCAGCTAGAGGTGCCCTGTGTCTAAGGTAGGAGAGGCCAAGGCAAAAAGCTCTTCAAGGTCCTTAGTGTCCCTTTGCCATCTACATATACTCCCCTCTCAGAAGCAGCTAGTCACATCATCCTTGTGACTAGCAGTTTTGCCACAATAAGAAGTAGGTCCATCAGTCTCCTTTGGAGAATCTGTTCTGCTTTTGCTGAAGGCAGGAAGAACCAGGAGATAAACCACCCCTCATACAACAGCCAGGGCCCAGGTGAAACCACAGGGGACTTGGCAAGATGAGAAAGAGCTCTGCTTCCGTGACAGCCCATCAACCAGCCCCAGGGTCATGGAAGCAGACACTGAGAATACTCAAAATACACCAAAGCAGAAATCCAGAACCTGTCAAGAGCTCAATACTGAAGTAGACTTAACACACACCCACCACGGCTCAGGGAATTTTGTGGAAGAGGGAGCAGAACATTGGTATCCACCTGCATGCACAGATATTGGATGGCGTGCGTAAAACTTGAGTGCTCAGACTAAACTATTCTTTCTGAAAGATCCCATCAGCTATTAATGCAAGGATTAGTCAGTAAAAACCAGATTGCCAGACTGGAGTTAGTGGTAAAGGTGCTTACCAGCAAAGCCAAAGGACCCAAGTTCAATTCCTCAATACTCATGTAAAGCTAGATGCACAAGGTGGTGCATGTGTCTGGGGTTCCCTTGCAATGGCGGTCCTGGCACACCCATTCCCCCCCCCCCCCTCTCTCTCTCTCTCTCTCTCTCTCTCTCTCTCTCGTAAATAACTAAATAACTAAATATTTTAGGGCTGGAGATATGGCTTAGCAGTTGAGGCACTTGCCTGGGAAGCCTAAGGACACATGTTCGATCTCTCATGTAAGCCAGACACACAAAAGGTGAGGCAAGTGCAAGGTCGCACATGCCCACCAAGTGGTGCATCTGGAGTTTGATTGCAATGGCTGAGGCCCTGGCATGTCAATTCTCTCTCTCTCTGAAAAAAAAAAAAAAATATATATATATATATACATATATATATATATATATATATATATATATTAAAAACCAGAGTAACCTCAGACATCTGAGAAAGAAATGGAGAGGTGAGTGATATTTCAAACATTCCAGGAGTTCCTCTTAAGTATTTCCTTTTTCAGTCTCAGAATCACTCTCATCACGGAGCCCACGCAGCCCATATCAAGCCATCTGAAGGAAAGGCACATGAAGCCTGTGTCAGCGCGAAGGCTGCTGTCTCCTCCTCCAGGGTGTCTCCTTGCCCTGGCCACCTATGTCTCCTGCCCCACCTTACCCTGTCCCTCCCCTGTCAGAAGTGAAGGCCGAGGTCTTCCTTCTGCTTGCTCTCTGTCCTAGAATAGTGCTTGGCAAACACTTGGTGCTTAGCCAATATTTATGGGATAAATATTTTTCAATGTTTTGTGGTGGTTTGAATCCAATGTCCCCCATAAACTCATGTATTTTAAATGTTTGGTCCCCAGCTGGTAGCGATTTGGGAGGCGAAACCTTGTTGGAGTAGGTGTGTCCCTGGGGCGAGGGCTGACCGTTTCCCCAGCTTGCTGATGTTAGGTCAGCTCCCTGCTGTGGCAGAAGCGCTGGCCAGCCTCTGCTCATGCCACTCTTTGAAGCTTTGCCTCAAGACCATAAACCAAAATAAAATCTTTCTTCCCATTAGGTGTTTTGTCCCAGTGATAAGGAAGTAACTACAATGGTTTTGTTTGTTCAGACTTTCGCCCCTCTTATGAACCATCCTCAGCTTTTCCAATCAAAATCAACCTAGGGTTGGAGAGATGGCTTAGTGGTTAAGGCACTTGCCTGGGAAGCCTAAGAACCCAGGTTCAATTCCCCAGAACCCACATAAGCCAGATGCACATGGTGGCATTATGTATGGAGTTCATTTGCTGTGGCTAGAGATCCTGGCACACCCATAAAATAAAATAAAATAAAATAAAATAAAATAAAATAAAATAAAATAAAATAAAATAAAATACAGTTTTTCTTAATAAGGACTTCCAAAATTACTTTATTTTATTTTATTTATTTGAGAGAGAAAGAAGAAGAGAGAGAGAATGGGTGCCCCAAGGCCCTCAGCCACTGCAAACAAACTCCAGACACATGTGACACCTTGTGCATCTGGCTTACATGTGGGTCCTGGGGAATCAAACCTGGGTCTTTAGCTTCACAAGCAAGTGCCTTAACCACTAAGCCATTCATCCAGCCCATTAAAAAGTTTTAAGCTGAGTGTGCAGAGAAGGGGGATTGCAGTGAATCTGAGGCCACCCTGAGACTACATAGTAAATTCCAGGTCAACCTGAGCTACAGCAAGATCCTACTACGAAAAACCAAAAATAAATAAAAACAAAAAGCAGCAACCTCATTCTCTTCTTGCTTCACATAGCCACACAAGATAGGTACTTTATTCACCCAATTTGTCTTACTCTGCCTAGAGACCTCCAATCCATATTTGTTGAATTTAGTTAGAATAAAAACAGGGAGCTGACCAAATTATTGGAATAATGGTTCTTCATAAATGCATAGAACGTTGACATTTTCTGACATGTATTTTATGTCCTGTCATTCAGCCCTGTGAATTGAACGGACAAGAATTACAAGTCCATGCTGTAGGCAAAGGAATGAAGGTACAGAGGTGATTTTTCTCACCATTTGCTCGTATCAGAGGCAACAGCATCTGCTCAGGGCTGGGCTCTTTTTACTAGATGCTTCTATTACTTCAGGTGTTTGGTCCAGTGGAAAATGTGTTATTATTCAAGTCTATAAGCTTTAAAAATAATAGGCTATGGGCTGGAGAGATGGCTTAGAGGTTAAGTGCTTGCCTGTGAAGCCTAAGGACCCTGGTTTGAGGCTTGATTCCCCAGGACCCACGTTAGCCAGATGCGCAAGGGGGCACACACACACGTCTGGAGTTTGTTTGCAGTGGCTAGATGCCCTGGAGTACCCATTTTCTTTCTTCCTCTCTCTCTCTCTTTCTCTCTCTCTCTCTGTCACTCTCAAAAAAATAAAAATAAAAAATTTTAAATAATGGGCTATGGGCTGGAGAGATGCCTTAGTGGTTAAGCTGCTTGCCAGCAAAGCCAAAGCACCCAGGTTCGATTCTCCAGGACCCACATAAGCCAGATGCACAAGGTGATGCACAGGTCTGGACTTCATTTCATTGGCTAGAGGCCCTGGTTAACCCACTCTCTTTCTCTCTTTCTCTCTCTCTCATCTATCTCTATCTGCCTCTTTCTCTCCTTTTAATAATAACAATAACAGGCTAGTTATTTAGTTGTAATTATGAGTTATATTTTGAGTATTTTACTACATGTTTTCAAAAGAAAGCTTTCATTTTTTTTCATCCCAGTGAACACTGATATTTTGGTTCTGCCTTGTAATTACTTTTTAATTCTGCTCCAACCATTCCTAACCCTTCATCCCTACATGATTTACTTACTGAAGAAACTGGGTTCTTTCCTTTTGAGACTAGAATTTACCCTTGGTTTTGTTTTCAATATTTTCTAACTTTTGTTTTGTCTCAGTCTTTTAGGATTTCTGCTGGCCAATCTGGCTGCATTTAGAAATATAAATTAATAACCTATCACTTCCATGTCTATTAGTATGTTTCTCAGGCCTAAGAGAAGGAACATATGTCATTACCCACATTGGACAGATGAGAAAAATGAGACACCAAAAACAGGAACTGACCTGTCAAAAATCATCCAAGGACTCCATGACCATTTTAGCGCGGGTCTTTTGAGCCAGGGTCCTGCACTCTTCCCGCTCAGACATAATGGCCTGCATAGGAGCTATCTTGTAGCCACTAAGCTCCTGGGTGCACAGCTCAAGCTGCCTCCTGACCCTGACCCTACAGAGCCACTGGATCGTGCACAGCGCTGCCCTTTCTGATTCCTTGTTTCCTTGGCTCACTGTCTGTAGGAAAGGGCAGGCAGGCTGTGCTAAGCGTCCACATCAAGAGAGATAAAGGAAAGCAGAGATCTCGTCCCCCTGCTGGGTGGAGGTAGAAAAGAACCATCCTGGGAGCTCCTCCTTCCAAGAGTGGGTTCCTCTTTGGAATATAAATGGCAGCCACCTTCCCACGTCATTTCCCATTCTCAACAAGGCAGACCACACATTCAGTAAGGTGCATGACTCAGGCTTGCATCCTGCGATGAGATATATTTTTAATTCAAGTTCTGTACAATTTGGCTAACGTCAACTTTATTGGGTAATTACCTCATTCGGGGTGGCTGTTAAAAGTACTGTCGACAAGAATGTCAGCTTGCTGCTAGAGACGTGCTTTCTGACAGCAACACAAAGAAAAGCTGAGGCAGGTTTCTCTTTTAACGCATTTATGAAATTTTTATGAGGAAGTCATTTCCCCCCTGGTGGGCTTTCCCTTGTTTGTATGGAACCGCAGCTGCCTGAATGCAAATGCAGTGGCCCAGCCTCCCTGTCATCGATGCCAGCTGTCTGTGAGCCTGGGAAGCCCCCCTCCCCCTTTTCACCAACCCAGGAACTGTCAGCATCGTGAGAGGACAGCTCACAGAGGAAGGCAAGAGTGGGTTCCGCCCTGCGATGAAGCAAGGACTTCCTGTGTCTGGTTAGTCAGTCCTGACTGTCCACGTTCCTGATGTGGACATAACAATCTCATCAGGATTCCTCGGGAGGGCTCACAGTCTTAGCACGAAGGCCTGGTGATCCTCCTCGGTTAAGCAAAGGTGTGCTGAGGTTAGAGAAAAGTTGAGAAACACCCTCCAGACATCAGAGAATAGCAAAGCACAACCACATCTGAAAGATTCTGAGAAACACACCCACACCCCCCCCCCAAAGAATCTTATATTGAGGTCTAAATTGCCAGTTCCTCAGCATGTGACCCTATGTGGAAAAAGGACTGTTGCATCAGTTAGGATGAGGTTGCACTGAAGGTGTGTGATCCGGAAAATGAGCCCTCATGCTTGAAATCCCAACACTCAGGAGACCGGGGTAGGACGGCCGTGGGTTTGAGGCCAGTGTGGGCTGCATCGCTAAGCAGGCCTGAGCTACAGTCATGCTTTTAGTCCCAGTACTCAGGAGGCTGGAGTAAGAGGATAACCATAGGGCTGGAGAGATGGCTTAGTGGTTAAGGCACTTGCCTGCAAAGCCAAGGGATCCTGGTTCAATTCTCCAGGACCCACATAAGCCAGATGCACAAGTGCACATGCATCTGGAGTTCGTTTGCAGTGGCTGGAGGCTCTGGCATTGCCCATTCCCTCCCTCTTTCTCTCTCTCAAATAAATAAATAAAATATATTCTGTAAAAAAAAAAAAAAAAAAGAGGATAACCATGAATACAAGGCCAACTTGAGGCTACACCATGAGTTCCAGGTCAGCATGGGCTAGGGTAAAACCCTACTCAAAACAAAAAAGCAGAAAAATGAAATGTGGACAGAGATACTCACACAAGGACAATACCATGGATACCTGAAGGCCAAATGACACTTCCACAAGCTGACGAACTCCCAAAACTGCCAACAGACCACCAGAAGCTAGGAGAAGGCAGCAACCGTATTGATCTCATACTTCTAGACTTTGGCAGAAAATTAGCTCCTGTGGTTTAAGTTCCCCACAAGCAGGGTGAATGCAGAAGATCAGAGAACTTCCTTGTATCACCCAGCTCGTTAACAATAAAGCCAGCAAGAGAAGCCAGGACGGGGCTCTGTCCACACTAAACATGCTCTGTGCACACTAAACATGCTCTGTCCACACTAAACACGGTCAGTGTCAGTCCCTTGACTTGGAATCACTCTGAGAATGCGGCAAAGAAACTGCATGGGAGCCGGGCATGGTGGCGCACGCCTATCATCCCAGCACTTGGGAGACAGAGGTAGGAGGATCGCCGTGAGTTCAAGACCACCCTAAGACAACATAGTGAATTCCAGGTCAGTCTGAGCTAGAGTGAAAAACCAAACAAAAAAAAAAGAAAGAAAGAAAGAGGATGGGAAGAAAGGAAAGGTAGCCAAATGAAAGGAAGATGAATAGAAAGAGAGAAAAGAAGTGGTATACTCACTTCCATGTCTTATAGAAATCTTCTTGATGAAATTTAAATTACTGGCAAAGGGCTGGAGAGATGGCTTAGTGATTAAGGTGCCTGCCTGCAAAGCCTAGGGACCCACGTGCGACTCCCCAGAACCCATGTAAGCCAGACGCACTAGGTCACGCATGCACACAGGGTGGAACATGCATCTGGAGCTCAGTTGTAGTGGCTGGGGCCCTCGTGCACCAATTCTCTCTCTCTCTCTCATAAAATAAAATAATTTTTTTATTTTTATTTTTATTTTTTATTAATTAGCTTTGTACTCAGCGAATACTGTCAATTTGGTACAATTATTAGGCTCATCCATTACCTACCCCCTCCCCTTGGCCCCTCCTTGTTGAGATATATGGGTCATGCATTCTGGAGTCAGCCCACAGTTATGGGTAGGATAAATGTTGGCAAAAAATGACTACATTTGTTGACCACTTATTATGTAACCAACACAGTTCTAAGCATTTTTCACACATTGCCCAAACCTAATGGCAAGTTAGATATTGCTGTTTGCCTCCACATCCATGGAGAAGCTAAAGGAGACATTTATAAAACCTGCCCCGCAAAGCACTCAGCTAACACACCTTGGGAATTTGCCCCAGGCAGCTGATGTTCCGAAGCCAATTCTGAGCACTGCACTATTTGCTTCCAGACCTCCCCACAGTGATGCATGGGCAAAGTGTTTCGATTTATTTACTTATGAGAGAAAGAGAGAGAGAGAGAATGGGCACCCCAGAAACTCCAGCCACTGCAAACGAACTCCAGACTCATGTGCCACCATGTCCATTTCTGGCTTACATGGGTCCTGGGGGTTTGAACCTGGGTCAAGCTTCGCAGGCAAGCGCCTTAACTGCTAAGCAATCTCTCCAGCCCTGAAAAGGCGTCTTTACAAGTGGTCAAATAAAAACCTTGGGTTTTCGGATGGTTAAACCCCAGTGAAGACGCTAAACAAATGCTCAGCACAGTGTCCCCGCATTTTTCCAGAACGTGGGCTTTTTCAAAAAAAGAGTACTTTGATTTCTTATATTCTGGGAATCAGGCTATGGTTCAATTTATTCAAGGACTTTTATATATGGCATTCTTTCTGATCATGTTCCTTTCATGGAGTTTGCTTGGAGGATCGCTGTTTGCAGTACAAAGAGCATGCAGGATTAAAGACCTCTTCAGAAAGCAAAATATCTGAGTCTTAACATCTCTGCACATTAGAGCAGATCCACGGTGTAAAACTTCCACTTGCCATCCCCTTTGTTGCCAGGCAAATGCTGGGCCCTGAGCACTGGTTACAGTTACAGCAAATTGCTGACTTTTCTGGAGCAGGCTTGATTTCAAGGGTCCTGCCCATTGTCAGTGCACATGTCAAACCTTACATCACACCAAGGCTCAAAAATAGGTTACCCATAATACACTGCCCTTCAGGCAATTAAACATAGCTACTAGGTTTTTTGTTGCTGTTCATTTTTAAAACTTGTTTTATTAATAGCTTACATTCTTACAATAAACCATGATAATTCCCTCCTCTCCCCTACCTTTCCCCTCACAAATCCACACTCCACCATATCCCCTCCCTATCTCCATTACCATCTCTTTTATTTTGATGTCATCATCATTTCCTCCTAGGGTCTTGTGAAGGTGGTGCTGGGCACTGCCAAAGATGTGTAGGCCAATTTATGTCTGGTCGATTGCATTGTCAGCAGTCCTACCCTTCCTTTGGCTCTTACATTCTTTCCGCCACCTCTTCTGCAATGGACCCTGAGCCTTGGAAGGTGTGATACAGATGTTTCAGTGCTGACCATTCTTCCGTCAAGTCTTCTCAGCACGACGGTGCCTTTTGGGTCATCCCAGTGGTCACAGCTACTAACTTTTTATAGGCTGTTAACCAAATATTTCCATGGAAGCCTCAGTTTTCTCCCAATATTACCCATCTGTGTCTAAATATAAACATTTTAGGACAGAAAACAAAAATCCCTGCCAGATGTGTGAGTTAGGACCTGGGTAGCAAAACATTATAGAGCTTAACCTCATATATATATATATATATATATATATATATATATATATATATATGTGTGTGTGTGTGTGTGTTAGAAATAGTTTGCAGGAATTTAAAATACTCTCTCATGACAGACTAAAGAATGTGATTTAAACCCTCAAAGATTTTCTGCTTGCCCCGAAGCAAGCAGCTACAGTAATAATTTAACTGGAACCTTTTATTACATTAGTCACTGACTTTAAAAATGCCAATCTTCTCAATATAAGCAACATAAAAGGCTTTATTCTTCAGCAATGTGTCTTCTAGATTCTCTGAGCTACCTCTTGCATGTTTTCACCCTGGCTGTTCAGAAAACATTAAAAAAAGTACATACTCACATTCTTCCTGAATCTTGATTTTCCATGTGTATTCTGAAAGGTATCTGACTCGTATCAGAATCTTGAGATGTTTTAAAAGGAAAGACGAGCCTAATTCTCAAAAGTATTCACGTCCATGTGTTCCACGTTGGGTGCATAAACTAGTTGGTACCAAACCCAAACCAAAGAGGAGAAATCTAATGGGTTTTAATCTAATTTACCTCTAGAAAATGTCACATAGACAAAGGAGTAGGAAGCAGTCACCCTGGGAATATTAACCTGACTAGATCACCACTGAAATTATATGCTCACATTGATTAAAAAAAAAATGTATTTGGAGACATGATGGCTTAGGCTAGTGTATGATTATATTGGAAAATAGAGCAATTAAAAAAAAATCAGCAAAAATACAGAAGCCTTCCTTTCAATCACTATGAAAGACATCCTACATCTGAAAACACCTTGAAATCCTAGTCCAGGCACGAGAGCCCCAAACCGTGGCTTTCTGTGGGGGTGAATGCATGTACACGTGGACGTGTGGAGGTTACGGAACGGCCTGTGGGTATTGGTTGTCTTTGTTTTTGTTTTTCCACTTTATGTGAGACAGTTTCTCTTGTGTTTGCCATGGGGCAGGCCCAACTAGCTGGCCCATGAGCTATGGGATTCTCCTGACTTTTGCCCCTTGCCATAGGTGTGTTGGGATTACCTAAGCAAAAACATTTTTCATCCAGTTTCACATGGATGCCAAAGATCTGAACTTCACTCGGAAGACGCGCAGAGCAGCCACTTAACTGCTGAGCCTTCTCCCCCGTCCCAACTATTCCTTCTTTGCCCAGCTCTCATCCAGCAGTTCTCATATCAACGTACCTAAGAATCACTGGAGGCTTGCAAGCCTTCCCCTCTGCTGCATGACACCCACAGAGCTTCGGATTCTCTGAGTCTTGGGTGAAACCCATAAATGTCTATTTCTAACAAAGCCCTAGCTGAAAAGAGGTTCTGATTCCAAGACTGCACTGTGAGAACTTCTGGTCTTAAAAGAGCTAGAGGGCTGGAGAGATGGATTAGTGGTTAAGATGCTTGCCTGCGAAGCCTTAGGAGCCAGGTTTAATTCCCCAATACCCACATAAGCCAGATGCACAAGGTGGTGCATGTGTCTGGAGTTCATTTGCAGTGGCCAGAGGCCCCGGCGTGCCCATTCTCTCCCCCTCTGTCTCACCTCTCTCTAAAATAAATGAATAAATAATTTTTTAAAGAAGAAATAGAAAGTATTGGGGTATGGTGGGGCACACCTGTAATCCCAGCACTCAGGCAGCTGAGGTAGGAGGATCACTGTGAGTTTGAGGCCAGCCTGGAATTGCAATGTGAGTACCAGGTCAGCATGGGCTGAAGTGAGACACTATCTCTAAAAAAAAAAGGAAAGAATGAGAGAAAGGGAAGAAGGAAGAAAGAAAGGAGGAAAGAAAAAAAGAAAAGAAAAAGAAGAAAGCGCTTTTTTTTCATATTTTTTTATTTATTTATTTATTTATTTGAGAACGACAGACACAGAGAGAAAGACAGATAGAGGGGGAGAGAGAGAATGGGCGTGCCAGGGCTTCCAGCCTCTGCAAACGAACTCCAGACGCATGCACCCCCTTGTGCATCTGGCTAACGTGGGACCTGGGGAACCGAGCCTCGAACTGGGGTCCTTAGGCTTCACAGGCAAGCGCTTAACCGCTAAGCCATCTCTCCAGCACCACTATGAATATTTTTGACATTAAAAAAAAGCACTTTTGGGCTGGAGAGATGGCTTAGCGGTTAAGCGCTTGCCTGTGAAGCCTAAGGACCCCAGTTCGAGGCTCAATTCCCCAGGACCCACATAAGCCAGATGCACAAGATGGCACATGCATCTGGAGTTCATTTGCAGTAGCTGGAGGCCCTGGGGTGCCCATTCTCTCTCTCTCTCTCTCTCTCTCTCTCTCTCTCTCTCTCTCTCTCTCTCCCTTCTCTGTCTGTTGCTCTCAACTAAATAAATAAAAATAAACAAAAAAATTAATATTCATAGTGATATTTAGATGTTTAATTTTTGTGATAGGTTCTCCTATTTGGCTTCCTCTCCTAAAGTCTAGAGGCTCTAGACTGTGTGGCGGGGCTGCTGCACTGACAGATAATCACGTCTGCTTTGGCACTGAGGAGAATAAACAGACCTCCTTTTGGCTGGGAACCCTCCAACACGGGTTCCACTATGAAAGGTTCCACTTGAAAACTGGAGTGGTGATCGATTTAGTGAACTCTTTCTGGGGACCCATCATCCAAAACAACATTATAGTCTTCTGTCATGTGGAAGATACAGTCCTCACTGGTTCTGAGTGTCATGACGTCTGGGAGTCTCAAGATGGCTGGGCGCCACAGAAAAGAGACATAGGGAGCTGGCGTATGGCCCTGCGGACGGTCATATGGCCTTGGAGATTATTGTGTGGCCTCGGGGGAAAAAAAAGTCAGTCACCATTTCTGCCTTTAAAAAAGTACTATTATCATTTAACATCCCTGCGTGATTTTTCAGGGTCTCCCCATCATTCTTTAACAGGTTTGGAGAGGAGCCTTGTGGCTTGAGCCCTTGTACTTTTACTCCTAGGTTTCCAGAAGTTACGGTGAATAACATGCTAATAGCTCCCAAAATCATTTGGTAATCCCGACTCTGAGGCCCGCCATCCCTGCCTCTGATGCTGTGGTCCCAGGTCTCATGAGAATAAGCCACCAGGCAGCCGCTCCTAAGGGCACCTTTGGGTTGCTGTATCTGCAGTTTTTTCCATCTTCCTGCGCAGCTAGCATTCCCCCAGCCTGATCCAAACCCCCCAAAGACTACCTCCCCAGAAATCTCTAGAACCAGGTTTCCAATGTATCAGAAAAACAAAATGCTTGTCTTATTTAATCACTCTAGGGAATAGGGGAGACCAATAGCCGCCTTCTCTGGCTGATCCATATCTGGCTCAGATGCCATTTGCTTTTCCCTCCTTCCTCATCTGAGGGTCTGATCTACAGACAGAGCTAACATGGAAGCAGCAGAAGTCATGTCCTTTCACGACATTCCTCGAAGTCAGGGAAAGGGAAGCATGCATTTCCTAATAGCGTAAATAAATCATTTTGGCCTCCTTGCCTCACCAGCTGTTTATTCACCTACACAGGATTCTGGTGTTTAAAGAGAAATGTCAGGACCGCCCATGGTGGCGCATGCCTTTAATCCCAGCACTCAGGAGGCAGAGGTAGGAGGATCACTGTGAGTTCGAGACCACCCTGAGACTACAGAGTGAATTCCAGGTCAGCCTGGACCAGAGTGAGACACTACCTCAAAAAACCAACAAAAATAAAAAATAAGAGAGGCATCAGGGATGTATTTAATCTTCTCTCCCCCAAAACAGTGCTAGCCCAAGTTCGTCCCGATCTAAGCTTTCCTTCTTGGAACTAAAGCCCTGATTTTGAGGAAGAGGAACTAAGGAAAGGAAGGGGAGCCCAGTCGCTCTCAGGGGAACCTGTGGGCGCTGTGCCTAGAGAGAACCTCGGCTCCAAATACTCCTCACAACGTCCTCCACAGGATTTTTCCAAATGAGATCAAGCGGGATTTAGGTTTGTTATTGCTCTTTGTTAACCACAGCCCATTGCTGCTATGACCTGGCTGGTGCTCCCACAGTCTTGGACATAGGTGGTCACAGTACCTGCGTTGATCTCATTGATCAGTTCTTGTCTCACTCAGCCAGAAGCAATTAACTCATAGTACAAGTGACTGGCATGAAGTTTGGGATGTCAGCCTGCTGTGGGGAGGCACCAACCACAAGCCTAACCACTCCATAGATTTACCCAAGAAACATCTTGATTGCTACATACTCCTATGGGGGGGGAGGATTATTCTCTTCCCAAGTGAAATAAACCCCCTTCACTCTGTATTTCTTCTGTTTACCAGCACCTAGGTGCATCCCACACAGACAAGCCAAGAAACAAGAATCAAGAAACTCGAGCTGGAGAAATGGCTTAGCGGTTAAGCGCTTGCCTGTGAAGCCTAAGGACCCCGGTTCGAGGCTCAGTTCCCCAGGTCCCACGTTAGCCAGATACACAAGGGGGCGCACGCGTCTGGAGTTCGTTTGCAGAGGCTGGAAGCCCTGGCGCGCCCATTCTCTCTCTCTCTCCCTCTATCTGTCTTTCTCTCTGTGTCTGTCACTCTCAAATAAATAAAATTTAAAAAAAAAGAAAAGAAAAGAAACTCCTTGAGCCAACTGACATCTGCTGTGTCTTGTGCAAGACTTCCTCTGACCTTGGCCACACCTCTCTGTGACCTCCTTTCTCTGCCCACCGTTACCCACCACTCTCCACCCTAGGTTTCTTAGGCTGAGGAGCGAGTGGCCTGACTCCAGACCAGGCTACACCGGCTCAAATCCAGACTCTAACACTAATCCACTCAGGAATATTTGGAACAGAACAATCTTGTGTTTCAGCATGCTCTCTTGTACAGTGACCATGACAAAGTTATTTCCATAGAGACATAATTAAACAGAATGGTTTCCTGTAGAGTACTTGCCATAATTCCTGGCTAAACCAACGCAAGCTAACATTACTCCTTAAGACCAGATTCAAGGGCCACATGTGTCCTCTGTGGAGGATCTTGTCCCTGCCTCATTTGTGCCCTTTATGTGCCCTCTATGTGAGACGTCTATCTATAGCTACAATCACATATATACCATTACAAGTGGCTGCGTTATGTACAGCGCAGACTGTTTGGGTTCAAGGTTTATCTCTTCCACTTAATAACTGTATGAACTCTACGCTTTGTTCTTTTTCTACGGGTAGAGACCATAGAAGTTCCCTCCTCAGTGAGTGGACGTGAGGATGACGTAAGTCACTTCACAATATGTGATACTCAGCATCACCCAGCATGACTGCCCTTAGCATTGCGTGTACGCAGCTGCCTCTGTCACTCAACTTCCAGCTTCCTGAGGGCAAGAGAGTGCTTTACTTCTTTTTATAGCTATGTGTTGCTGTTTTGTCCCATGACTAAAACATAATTTGGCAGATCATAGTCCAGGACTTTTTTTTTTTTAATTTTTTATTTATTTATTTGAGAGCGACAGACAGAGAGAGAAAGACAGATAGAGGGAGAGAGAGAGAATGGGCGCGCCAGGGCTTCCAGCCTCTGCAAACGAACTCCAGACGCGTGCGCCCCCCTTGTGCATCTGGCTAACGTGGGACCTGGGGAACCGAGCCTCGAACCGGGGTCCTTAGGCTTCACAGGCAAGCGCTTAACCGCTAAGCCATCTCTCCAGCCCAGTCCAGGACTTTCGATGTCTAGTTTTCATCTGTGTCCTTTCTCTCTGAAAGTTGACTCAGCACTGTTAAGCTGGCCCCACTGCCAAACTTGACGGTCACATGCAAGTTGGCCTGACGTCCTCCAATCCAAGCAATAACCAGTCCCAAACCTGCTTAGCTTCCAAGATCAGACGAGTTCTGGCAGGTTCAGGGTGGATGGCTAGATAGACTGGCCTGACCCCCTGATAATCCGTGCATAGGCGCCTTGTCATAGCTGGGGGCTGGTCAGTAAGAAGACATCACCAGTACACAGCTTCATGTCTAAAACCCCTAACTGAAACACTGCTAAGCAGCTTTTATTTCCTAAGTTATCCTTCAGTCAAGGTCACAGCTCATAACCATGCCTATAGGTGATGGAGAGAATTTTGATCTTTACACACACATGACCAGATAGTTGACAATCTACAAACTGATAAAAGGAAGTTCCTCCTTGCTAAATAAATAAATAAGATAACAACTAAAATAAATCAAGCCAAAGCCCTTGGCTTCCCCCGGGCCCTCTTTTGTCCTCATAAGCATTGTCTGTGTGGGGGTGGCTGCATCTGTGGACGGAGCTCCCTCTTTCACAAGGACAAGGACCCCTCCTGCACACGGTGGCACCTCCCACTCTTAAGCAGTAGAAACCAAGAAATCCTAGAAGGACAGAGCCAGAGCAGGGACTCAGGATGGAAAACCTGCTTCCTCTGGCAACAAGCCCCTGGCACCTCATGCTGCAGTAAGTACACCCCCAAGGTCCTCTCTCCTGCCTGGATGGCCCCCTCCACCTCCTTGCCTCATCTGAGGCTCCCAGGGCATATCCATGCTAGCAAAGAAAAGCAAGATCAAAGTTGTCACGTCCCCTCCCGCTGCTGCTCTCCTTCTGAACAGCTGGGCAGCGCAGCCCCAGGCTTCCTCCACCTTTCAGCTCTGCCATCTTTCCAGGCACCTCTTTGGCTCATAGTTAGTGACCATGTCCATGAGTGTGAGCTCTCAGTTTTGCTTTGTTTTCTTTTTTTTTTTTTTTTTTATTTTCTCACTTCAAGACTTCCTTTCTACTCTGGCCACCTCTGCTAGACCCTAGACTCTGCCATTACCTGGAACCTCCAAAACATCCAAACGAGTTATCTCTTCCATCCTTCAACTTGGTCAAGACCTCGATCTCTCTAGCCAGACTTGCTCTGTCGTCAGCTGCTTTCTAACCAGAGCACCCCTTCTTCAACCCTTTCCTTCCAACATCCTCAGACTTTTTTTGTGCCACGTGCCTTGGTGGAGTCCACCAAGACGACACCCCTAGATACGTCTGGTCCTCTGCATCCTGTGATTCTACGGCTGGATTGTCAAGTAACATCGAAGTGGAAATATTACATAGCCACAGAAATCGATGTCATTCCCAAGGATGCAAATCTTCCATTCCTCTGCTCTGTCCCCTGAAATTCTCTGGGTATCTCAGGTTTTTGTTTTGTTGTTTTGTTCTATCTCAAAAGTTCCCTTACAGGAGAAATAGGCACCATCAGATAAAAAGTCCCCTCACCTGATAGCCACCCCCAGCCTCATGTGTTTTGAGTACTTGGGCCTCGGTTGGTGGAAACTTAGGAAGGTTATGGGGCCTTTGGGAAGGGGGAGGAGGATCACTGGGGGCAGACCTTGAGTGGGGAACTCTGCTGGGTGTTCAGAACTAGCTCACTTGGACTTCCGCTTTCCCCTGGGATCCTGCTACTGCTATGCCTTCCCTGCCTTGATGAAGCTTCCCCTTGAACCCATAAGCTGAAATAAACCCTTTCTTCCCAAAAGCTGTTTCTAATGGGGTATTTTGTCCCAGCAATGAGAAGGTAGCTGCAATGCCAAACAGCCACAAAACTTAGTCATTTAGTCTGGGCTCCATAGAACAATCCCTCTGCTTCACATAGCATCGACTAAGGTCAAACACAGGGCTCATCTACAGGCTGAGCTGAACAAATGGTTCCAGACTAGCTTCACTTGCATGCCTGACACCTTGTCAGAGGTGACCGGAAAGTTAGAAATCTATTCCTCTCCAACTTCTCCATAGAGTCTCTCCAGTCAGATTGCTAGTCACTAGTAGGCATTTCAAAGAGCCCAAGAACAAGCGCTCCAAGAGACAGAAAGAGAAGACGGGCAAAGCCTGCACCTGGAATCTGGTCACTCCTACATTATTCTGTGGGTCAACTAGCCAGGAACTCACCCAGGTTCCGAGTGAGAAGACAGAGACCCTCAGTGAGGAAGGGGGCCACCAACTCAACAAAACAGTCTCTGAAGTCCCCTCCTGGGCCATCCTAACTGGTCTCCAGTTCCCCGCTGCCCCTTCTGTCTCAGTTGCAATTTAAATGTCAAATGATGCCCCCCATAGACTCATGTGTTTGAACATTTGGTCCCCAGAGAGTGGTGTCCTTTGAGAAGATGGTAAAACAAGTAGCAGGTGGAGCCTTGCTGAAAGAAGCCAGTCATTGTTTGGGGATGGAAAGCCTTGACATGGGTTTAGTCTGGCCTCACCTCCTGTTTGATCTCTGCTTCCTGACTGGCTGCATTGTAACCAGCCCGCCCACTTTCCCCACCATGTTGTAATGTATTCCCTTAAAGCTATAAGCCAGAATAAACCCTTTCCTTCCTTAGGTTGCTTCTGGTCTGGTATTTAGTCAAAGCCATGAGTAAGTGACGTTATGTGGGTACTAGGACCTGTGTCCTTAGCCTTTGCAGGCAAGTGCCTCTACTGCTGAGCCATCTCTCCAGTCTGAAAAGTGATTCTAAAATCACCTGTGTGGTCCGAAACAGGCAGCATCCACAGCAACTGGGAGCTTGTCAAGGAATGTGAATTCTTTGATACTTTTCTAAGCCTACTGAGTGGAAAACTTTACAGATGGAGCTCAGAAAGAATCATGTTGTTAACCATCTCCTACCCAGCTGCCATCATTCTGATGCACTCTAGAGTCTGGAATCACAAGACTATATTAACACTTGCTTCAGGTAACTTTTTCTACTTGTCACAGGACAGAAACATGTCTTACCACTCTCTTCTGTGTTTCCATGACCCATCCTTAATCTGATTATAGCCTTTATCATCAGCAGATGATGTAATTATCAACTCTTTTGCCCCTGTTGGTCTCTCTCCCCCCCCCCACTCCTCCCACAAACAAGCTCTATCCTGTATACTGATGTGTGTCCAGTAGCTACATAATATACGTTACAAGAGTAGTTCAATAAGAAGTTGCACAGTCAAGGGATGGAGAGATGGCTTAGTGATTAAGCACTTGCCTGTGAAGCCTAAGGACCCTGGTTCAAGGCTGTATTCCCCAGGACCCACGTTAGCAAGATGCAGAAGGGGGCGCATGTGTCTGGGGTTCATATGCAGTGGCTGGAGGCCCTGGAGCACCCATTCTCTATCTGCCTCTTTCTGTTGCTCTCAAATAAATAAATGAAAATAAATAAAAAACAATTTTCTTAAAGAAGTTACACAGTCAATATTCAAACCTAAAGTCTTTTACAGTTATACTTTAAACACCAAAACTTGAGATTTGATGGTCTGAGGATATTTGTAATCAATGGCTGGCAATAGGTTTCAAGAAGTTTTGTTGCGGTTGTCATTGTTTTGATATTTATCATATTGATTTTGGCATACTAAAAAGGAGACATTGAGCAAGAACAGACAACCTAACTACAAAAGGGAGGAAGATATGCACTGTTGACTCTACCTACAATCCTAAAGCTGGACCATAGGATTCTAGCTCTGAAGTCAGAGAAACTGAGTTGCTCATCTTTCATTTCTGCATGGCCAGCTCCTCCGTAGCTTGCATTTTAATACACTATGTTAACTGGAGTTCCAAAAATGCCACTAAATCTTTAGAAATTTGGCAGAAAAAGAAGAATCTGGGTCATGCAACTATGAAATCCAAACAAGGTGTAATTAACATGTCCATCAACTTTCACAGAAGTGATGCTAGTTTGCAAACTATTCATTAAGTCTGCACAAAAAAAAAAAAAAAAAAAAAAAAAAAAAACAGCGAGTGGGTACAATGCAGACCCCAGGCTGAAGATGAGCAGCGCTAACCCAGAGGGCTGGCAGCAACATGCAGAACGAGATGCATCTGCTTCCTGCTTACCTCAGGAGGTGGGTCAGGTAAGAGTACTCGCTTGCCACAGCAAGAAGGTCTAAGAGGGCCCAAGACAGGCTGAGTTTGATTCCCAGGACCCACGAGTGTTTGTAACTCTAAGCCTGTGAGGAACGGAGACTAGAGAATCACTTGGGTGCATGAAACCCACAGCTTAACATTCAGAGGGAAGCTCCACCCCATATGCTGATGAGCCATAGAGGAAAGACATCCAACCTCCTCCTCTGGCCTTCCCGTGCACACACCACCACCACCACCACCCACACAATACTTGCACAAACAAATCCTGTTCTCCACTTGAAAAGACATGACTATTAGGCTGGAGGGATGGCTTAGCAGTTAAGGCATTTGCCTGCAAAGCCAAAGGACCCAGGTTTGATTCCCCAGGACTCACATTAGCCTGATGCACAAGGGGGCACATGTGTCTGGAGTTCATTTGCAGTGGCTGGAGGCCCTGGCGCTCCCATTCTCTCCCTATCTCTCTCCATCTTTCTCTGTCCAATAAATAAATAAATATAAATATAGAATAAAAAGACATGACTATTAAGAATTTAAAGCTAGGACGGGAGGGATGGCTTAGCAATTAAGGTGCTTACTTGCAAAGCCAAAGGACCAGGTTTATATTTCCCAGGACCCTCATAAGCCAGATGCATAGGGGAGTGCATGTGTCTGGAGTTTGTTTGCAGTGAATGGAAGCCACCCATTCACTCTCTCTCCCTCCCTCCCTCCCTCAAGTAAATAAATAAATAAGTATAAAAGAACTTAAAGCTAGAGGGCTAGAGAGATAGTTTACTGGTCAAGGTTCTTGCCTGCAAAGCCGAAGGACCCAGGTTCAATTCTCCAGTACCCACAAAAGCCAGATGCAAAAGATGGCACGTGCACTATAAGCTACTTCCCTTTATGTTTGGGGGATTTTGTTTTGTTTTGCTTGTTTGTTTTTTGAGGTAGTGTTCACTCTAGTCCAGGCTGACCTGGAATTCACTATGTAGTTAGTCTCAGGGTGGCCTCGAACTCACAGTGGTCCTCCTACTTCGGCCTCCCAAGTGCTGGGATTAAAGGCGTGCGCCACCTCGCCCGGCTTGTTTTTAAATGTTGGGTTTTTTTTCCTCCTAAGTAGGTCCTGCAGCAGGTACGCTTCAACTTCTAAAATGAACTGTTCTTGGGCTGGGGAGATGGCTCAGCTGCTAAAGCTCTTGCTTGCACAGCCTGTTGCCTGGGTTCTATTCCCAGATAACCACGTAAAGCCACCTACACAAGGTGTGTGGAGTTTGTTTGAGTGGCAAGAGTGTCCATTCTCCCTCTCTCTCTCTCTCTCTCTCTCTCTCTCTCTCTCTCTCTCTCTCTCTCTCTTCCTTCTCTTTGTACCTCTCACACAAATAAATAAGTACATGTTTTTAAACAAGCTGTTCTTGAAGTTGCATTGTGAACCTCACAGGAAAAAATATTATCAGCGGATTCCTGTGTTTTCCAACTTATGGTCTTTGCCTTCCAAGTGCAGGAAAGTCTTGCCATCGCCTTTGCAATAGTTTGTTGACTTGTGGTGACACAACAGCCATGAGGCTGGACATTAATGTCAGCTCGTTCCCGGCGCAGTCAGCTCTTCTGAAACGATGGGAATGTGTGAAAACCGCAACTTGGGACAGTTATGGTTGTTGTCTTGGTTCCACCTTCTCTCACAGAATACCATGGACCAGGGGGCTTACAAACAACAGAACTTGATGTCTCACAATTCTTGAGGTTGGCAAATCCGAGATTAAGGCACCAACTGAGTCAGGTCGGGTGCAGATCCACTTCCTGATTCAAAGATGACTGTCTTCTTGAGGCATCCTCAGAGCACAAGGGATGGAAGTGGCTAGAGAGCTCCCTGGAGTGAACCCCACCCATGGGGACTCCACCTTCATGACCAGCTCACCTAAAACAGCTCTAGCTTTGATTATCATCAGCTTGGGCATTCTCAGGGAATGCTGACATGGACTGTTTAAGTCCTAAGAGTTCAACCCATCCTTGGTGATCCTTCTACAAATTGCACCTAGTGCCACAGGAAGAGGAGAAACCATTTCTTCTTGTTCACACATGGAGACAAATGGAATTCTTTTAGGGAAGGTATTCTCAGCAGATCTCCTTGTTCTATTCTTGCAATGCCTGACATGTGATTTAGATCAACTGATTTAGTGTCTAATAAACAGAACAGAATCATTTCCTGCATAACTATGAGAGGGCGCAGGACATGAGTATCAAGGGACCTGTGTGGGCTGCTCAGACTTCTCCAGAAGGAATCAGCAAGGCACTGCTCCAAATCCTGCCTGCAACAGTCCCTGTGACTGGCTACTCCGTTCACTCAGCTCCTTGCCACCACACTCCATTTCATGCCTCACATTCTCAATCATAGGCTTCATCCACTCGACCCATAAGGACATTTTGTTTCTGTTACTTTTGTTCACACATTCTTGGCAAAGTGTGAGGTGGCCTATTCCAGGCTTAAATTGTGCATGTGAGAAGATAAACCGCATCTCGAGTTCAAAAGGTCTAATGCTACCCAAGTGACCAAGGCCGGCCAGTAGCATGGCTTTCTTTTATTAGTGAGTTTAAACCTGCCTCCTTTGTGCCTTTGTTTTTCTTTTTTAATTTATCTAATTATTTATTTATTTTGGTTTTTTGAGGCAAGGTCTCACTTTAGTCCAGGCTGACTTGAAATTCACTATGTAGTGTCGAGGTGGCCTAGAACCCACAATGCTTCTACCTCTACCTCCCGAGTGCTGGGATTAAAGGCGTGCACCACCACATCTGGTTTTCTTTTTGTCTTTTTCCTATGAAGGTCGGTGAGAATTGCTGATGCCTAAAGAACCCTGTAACAACTATTGGGGAAGGTGACCATTTGAAAGTAAGGACCCATTTTCACAAGTGTTAGAGGAGTACTCAATCACACAGACCATTTCCTCAGTCTTCCTCTACATTTTACTCCTTCCCTCTCTCAACCCTCCACACAACTGTACTTATGAAGGAGTTGTGGTCTGAAGTCAGTAGGAAAGGCAAACACTGAGGAGAGATGCAGAACACTTGAAACTCCCTGTAAGAAGGCTCCCGCGTGTCTCTAAGTGGAACCCAGCAAGCTCTTCTTTCCACTGATGTTGGAAGTAATTGCTGCTTCTTGATCAAGCCTCCTTGTGTTTCGGGGCTATGTTTTCTTTAAGTAAATAAAGATCTTTAAACTCCAAATCACACATCACAGTAAGATAATAAGAAATTGTCATAGTTATCTTCCCATTGCTGGTATAAAACACCTGGTCAAAAGCACCAACAGGGCTGGAGAGATGGCTTAGCAGTTAAGGCACTTGTCTGCAAAGCCAAAGTATCTAGGTTCAATTCTCCAGGACCCACGTAAGCCAGATGCACAAGGTGGTGCATGGGTCTGGAGTTTGTTTGCAATGGCTAGAAGCCATTCTCTCTCTCCCTCTCTGTCTCTCTCTCTCTCTGTCTCTCTCTCTCTCTCTCTCTCTCTCTCTCTCTCTCTCTCTCTCTCTCTCTCTCTCTCCCTGTCTCTTCTGTGTCTTCCTCTCTCTCAAATAAATGAATAAATAAAATATATTTTTAAGTACCAACATATGATGTGTCCATATAAAGCTTCTACTTAATTTAAAAAGAAAAAAGCAGCCAGGCATGGTGGCACACACCTTTAATCCCAGTACCTGGAAGGCAGAGGTAGGAGGATCACCATGAGTTCAAGGCCAGCCTGAGACTACATAGTGAATTCCGGGTCAACCTGGACTATAGTGAAACCCTACCTCAAAAAAACAAAAAAAATGCCAGGCGTGGTGGTGCATGACTTTTATCCCAGCACTAGGGAGGCAGAGGTAGGAGGATTGCCATGAGTTCAAAGCCACCCTGAGACTTTATAGTGAATTCCAGGTCAGCCTGGGCTAGAGTGAGACCCTACCTCAAAAAAAAAAAAAAAGTATCTTGTGGGAGGAAAGGGTTTATTTTGGCTTACAGACTTGAGGGGATGCCCCATGATGGCAAGAGATGGCATGAGCAGAAGGTAGGCAGCATCTTCTGGCCAACATCATATGGATAACAGTGACAGGAGAGTGTGCCAAACACTGCAAGGGAAAGCTGACCATAACACTCATAAGCCTGCCCCAAACACCACACACCTCCAGGATGCTCCTGTTCCCAAATTGCCACCAGCTGGGACCTAGCACTCAGAACACATAAGTATGTGGGGGACACCTGAATTAAACCACCACAGGGGACATCTGATCCAAACCACCACAGAAATCATAGAGGAACTGAGAAGGGCTGAATAGTCACTCCTGTCACAAGCTCGCTAAATTTACCATCCATAAGTGGACAACCAATAGCCAACTTGGAGAATACATGAAAAGAACTTAATTCAGGTTTGGGGATAAGACCATGGGATATGTGTTAGAAAAACTCAACACACTCTTGAAATTGACAGATATGCCAATGGACCATCATTTCCTGAGCTGAATTTCTGGGACTTTCCATGTTCAACCAACTTTTATCTATCTGAATGGAAAGCCTGAAAGAAACAAAACTAAAATAACATCATAGGTTCATTTTCTGCCCCACCACTCAATGCTAGAGGTAAGAAAGTTTGACTCTTATTTGCAGACATCAACCACTACATCCAAAACTTTCTACTATATCCATATCCTCCTTAAATATGGCAAACTAACTCAGCAGTAATGCAATCATATATTTGGAAACTGTGTTTTTCTTTTCATTGTTAATCTTCATTATTAATTAGTACCAACCCTGGGCTCAGATGGTTGTGATTGACTTAGATGTTATACTAGACAATTCTTCCCTACACAACTCCATAGAGGGTTAATAACTTTATCAGGTTCTTGTCAATATTTAATTGATTCTGGGTCATGATCTCTTCTACTTTTTTCCCTCTCTATAAGAAAGGCATAAACTAACATTATATATTACAGAATTTGCCAACTAATCAGATTTGTCTCTGAGTTTCTGGATTTTCTGATTGATCTTGCTAAGTTAGTATTCAAAACTGCCTTACACAGCAAGGAGAAAGCCAGCAATGGCACATTGGTGGATTATGTAAAACACATTAATCATCTTTATTCCCCAGGGCTCTCTACACTGTAGCCTGGCTAACCAGTTTCAAATCTGAGAGTGGAAATTCACACTGAGACTCGTGGCCTGACATTCTGCGAACCACACAAAATAGCTCCTACTAATTCCAGAATGGCAGAATCAAGATGTCTCCAGAGTTATCCTCTTTTGTGAACCAGAAAAGATTCCTGCATCCCATCACTCTCCCCACAGGCAGAACCTGCTTCCTCACCATCCTCAGTTCACATAGGCACTACATCTTCTTTCACCAGTATTTCCTGGTTACACTCAGTCCCCTATCACACCCCCTCATTTGCTTCAGGACCACCACTTCCAATCTGAGGATGAATCAACAGTGAGCAGAATTGTGTCCTATCTTCCTGCTGAAACCCACGGAGCCTGAAGCAGTCATCTAATTGATATCATTTGATTTAAGGCAGGATACAAGCCCATTTAGGAAGCTACACTTCTAGACTGTGTTAAACGGAAGACTGGGACTTTCTGGTACACTGAAATTTGTACTTTCTAATTTCTAAAATACAGATTTCTCCTCACTTGTGACTTTGAACAAGTCATACAATCTTTTCAAGCTACAAAACCAAAGGCCAGACGTGGTGGCCCATGCCTTTGATCTCAGCACTCAGGAGACAGAGATTCAAGGCCAGCCTGGGCCTACATAGTGATGTTCATGATGAGTACGCATATATTATATACCTTTCTATTTCCCAAGCTCAAGTAAGGACATCAAATAAAAGAGAACAGACAGGGCTGGAGTAACGGCTTAGTGGTTAAGGTGCTTGCCTGTAAAGCCAAGGGACCTTGGTTCAATTCCCCAGTACCCACATAAGCCAGATGTACAAGGGGGCACATGCGTCTGGAGTTCGTTTGCAGTGGCTGGAAGTCCTGGAGAGACCATTCTCTCTCACTCACTACCTCTTTCCCTATTTCAAATAAAATATTTAAAATAAACAAGAGAACAAAGGCAATTAATACCTATAAAGTATTATTCAAATATATTATTGCATTAGGTCATTTATCTTTCTCTGCATTATTGCCATAAATGCATGGACAGGACATCTTCAATTTCTGGGAGGTTTTCCAAACATTTTAGCCTTTATCATTATTATTTTTAAGGGAGGTTTCAAGGAAGGGTTTCACTCTAGCCCAGGCTGGCCTGGAATTCACTACGTATCTCCAACTCACAATCTTCCTACCTCTGCCTCCTTAGTGCTAGGGTTAAAGGTGTGTGCCCCCATGCCCGGATTCCTTATCAATATTTTCATAGGTTTATATTCTATTTGTGTTTCCATGACATGCTCCCTTTCCTTTCATGCTTCCTGCCCATGTAGCTGAAACTGGGTTCTTTGTTTTTTTGTTTTTTTTGTTTTCTGAGCTGATTTTTCTCCAGTAACCAAGCAATCACCTCTGCATGCTCTGGTCTTGGGAGGAAACATGGTGATGTCTTTGGCTCAGATTTCCTTGGCCTCAGGAAAACTTTCTGATTGCTCACAAAAGAAACACAAAAGTACAAAGAAAATTTCAAAAGCCTGGGAATGGAGCCTGTAGGCAGCAATCCTATTGACAGAGCTAATTCTGGCATAATTAAAAGGAGTTTAATTAATCATGGAGTTAGAGTACAGAGAAAAGGTTCCGGGCAGCTCTGCATTCTTAGGGTGAGATTATTAGACCCCTACTAGAAGCATGTTTCTTGATATTTTTAGTCTCCGGCCACGTGACCTCTGCAGTTCAGAAGTCTTGCCACCTGCCTTGCTGGATCCTGAGAGGAGTAGCTAGATCTGCTGGTTGTTTTGCCAGCCTTGGGCATCACAGTTGCCTTGGCTTAATGCCATTTAAGCCAAAGAATACAGAAGCCAATTCTCAGCAGCCTAAGGTATTCCTGATTTCAAATAACGTCCCTGCCCCAGTCATGCAGGACCTGAGCACACGTAAGATTCAAAGATGGCTATGTCTTCACTGAGCTGGTCTATCAAACTAGTACAACCACAGCTAACAGTCGGCTTTTATGGGAGCTTTGAGGATCGTGGGGGCATGTGCCTGCAGTCCCGGCACTTGGGAGGCTGAGCAAGAGCAACTGCTGTAAGTTTTAGGCCAGCAATATCCTCTCTTGGAAAAGCAAAATAGTTGGAGCAAGAGTCAGTAGAGACCAGGAAGCCAGAAAGGATCCAAGAGGGGGATGTGGGAGTGGAGATAAGGGGAGAAACAATAGATATGTAAGCAAAGGGACAGAATCCTGGGGCAGTAAAGGTTAAAGTGGGGTCAGCAGAGGGAAAAGAAGGACAGGAGAGGAGTTGGGAAGACTAACAGAGCTAATGATGTTCTGAAAAAATCAATAGGGAAGCCCACTTCTTTGTTGACTAATTAAAAATATAATTAAGGGGCTGGAGAGATGGCATAGTGGTTGAGACACTTGCCTCCAAAGCCAATGGGCCCAGGTTCGATTCCCCAGGACCCACGTAAGCACAAGGTAGCGCATGCATCTGGAGTCCATTGGCAGAGGTTAAAGGCCCTAATGAGCCCATTCTCTCTCTCTTTCTCTCTCTGTCTCTCTCTCTCCCTCTTTACCTCCTTCTTTCTCTCTCTCTCAAATAAATAAATATTTTAAAAATCAGAACTATATATATATAATTAAGAACAGAACAATGAGAACTCTAATATGGGCAGAAACGTCCCATGGGAGTAGGTAATACTGCTTCCAGAAGCCATAGGTTGTTACAGGGAAAAACCCCAGTGCTGTGGGTGGGAAAGTTCCCATTGAGTTGTTGGTCACAGATGACACCAGCTATTGCCAAGGCTCTTGACTGTCCAGCAGAACTCGATGTTAAGACCTTACTGCTGAAGACACCACTCGCGTCAATCTCAGAGCACTGAAAAATCAAGCTGGGATGAATCGGGAAGCCTCCTCCCTTCTGGCTAGCTGGCATACTGCTGGAAAACGCCATGCAGGGTGCTGGAGGAGGAAAATCAACAGGTTCACCCGACTTTGTATCCACCCTGCATGCCACACAACCAACTAGCCATGCCAGAGGTGCCTACAGTTGCAGTAATGGCATAGCTGAGACAGAGATAACCAGCTGCTCTCTGGTTGGATCTGAAACCCATTCCGTGGGAGGAAATTCATCCCTGATCCATGGCCTATGACTAGGAACGTTATAGGCCCTTGTGGGGAAGCCACTGCTGTTGGTTGACTAAAGAGGTAAGTTGTGCCCATCAAATTGCCTTCTAGTATTTCTATTATGTTTATGCCCATAGGTTAGTGCTGTTCTCACCTTTGGTCAGAGAAACTTCCTTTTGCAGATGAGAGTGACTTAAGCTTTGTCAAAGTGCTGAGAATAAGTGATGTCTGAGTGCTCAGTGTTAAATGAGACATCTTTATCACACCTCCCCCAAGACTCAAAAAATATTGCTAAATAGGGGGTAGAAAGAATGTAAAAGCCGGAGGATAAGGTGGAATATTTTGGGACACTATGTCACTTCACAACTTCACACCAGCTGTCATTACTTCCACAAGACCTCCACAACACTAAGCTTGTCCACATTTTAACACGGAGGATAGAGGAAAGAAAAAAGAAATAACTATCAAAAATAGAGAGGCTGGAGAGATGGCTTAGTGGTTAAAGCATTTACCTGCAAAGCCAAAGGATCCCGGTTCTATTCTCCAGGACCCACGTTAAGCCAGATGCACAAGGGTGCTCATGCATCTGGAGTTCATTTGCAGTGGCTGGAGGCCCTGGCATGCTCGCTCCCTCTCTCTCTCTCTCTCAAATAAATAAAATACATTAAAAAAAAAAAAAAGACAAGGGCCAGTCATAGTGGCACAGGTCTTTAATCTCAGCACTTGGGAGGCAGAGGTAGGTGGATCACCGTGAGTTCAAGGCCACCGTGAGACTACATAGTGAATTCCAGGTCAGCCTGGACTAGAGTGAAACCCTACCTCAAAAAAAAAAAAGACAAGGGACTAGCCAGGAGATCCATGAATGGGAGGGAGTGGACAAATTAAGATGATGGAGGGAATTATAATGAAATTACGTTGTATTCAAGTATGAAGAGTGTCAATCAAGTAAAATTAGAAACAGGAAAGTGTGGGCAAGAGGGCACTGTCATGGTGGCTGCAGGAAAGCTTCTTGTCTTTCTTTCTAGAGATACTGTGCTTCCAGGAATCTGAGGGCTTGTCTGGCTGAGTTTCCCTGTGGTTGGAGGAGAGGTAGTGTGTCTTTAAGAGGTCAAGACAGCAACATTTCACTTTCAGTTATAGAAAGAAAGCCTCATGTTGCTGGTTAAAGGGACTAACTGCCCAGCCATGTCATCCTGCTCTTTTTCCCATTCCTTCCCTTTCCTTTCCCTCACAACCATCACCCCCCACACACATACACACACACCCTGAAATGGCAAAGGCTTGCTTCCCCCAACTACCCAACCAACAAAAATGAAGGCGCTTAGGAAGATATAGTAAGAGGGAGACGAGAAAGTAGAGTACACTCCCAGCTGTCTCCTTACCTAGAATGCTGGCAGCCTACCAAAATACAAGTAAAAATTCTAAGCAAATATCTCTCTCTCCCTCTCCCTCTCCCTCTCCCTCTTCCTCTCCCCCAAAGTCTCGGTGCTTCCAAACTCTATTACAGCTGAATTAATCACCTCCATTGTGGCGTTTTCCTTTGTGCACTTTGAAACGGTACTACCCATGACTAAATAGCATTTTCCCGATTGGCTCTTATATACTTTCTCCAGGCTGAAATTCGGCTGCCTCCGGGGACACAGTGCAGTGCCGTATAAAGCACCCCTGGGCACTTTGTTCTTATACCTTGTTTCTCTACTGTAATTTTACACTTCACTCACTAAACATGGAAGAGCTCTTCTGTTTTCTCATATCCAGTAACTTACAGATCAGAAAAGCACGATGAACCTCAGATATATTGAAAGAGTCTGAATAGCTGGTAAACCCAATCTTGGAGCCCCAAATCTTTTAGTGCATGAAGTGGGGGGGGGGGAGGCTGTGTTGGTGTATAATTTAAGCAGCACCAGGAAACCTGTTATCTTAAAGTAAGCTCTGTCTCCCATTCAAAAATAAACTAAAATCAAACCTATGGTGATTGAACAATCTCCCCTTCCCTATGGGCCACACCAGTCTTGTGATAATCAGCTATGAGGTATAAAGCACATGGTTGAAACTGCAGAAGTTTGAGGGTTGGCAAATCTTCCTTTGGTTTCTTGATGGGTATTTATTTATGTGGGCTTTGTGTGCATGGATACAGGTGTCACAGTGCGTGTGTGGAGGCCAGAGGACAACTTTAAGGTGTGTGTGCGCCACCTTCTTTGAGACAGGGTCTCTTGTCCCTGCAAACAAATGACCAAACTGCAAACTAATGTCAGACTAGTTGGCCTGTGAGTTTCAGCTTCTGATCCTCCTGGCTCTGCCTCCCATAGTCATAAGCACAGTTGGGTTCATAGACGCGTGCATCACTTTGCATCCAGCTTTTCTGTGGGCGCTGGCTTTGCAAGCAAGAGCTTTTAATTGCTGAACCATCTTGCCAGCACCTTGACATTTTTTTTATTTTTTTATTTATTTATCTGAGAGCGACAGACACAGAGAGAAAGACAGACAGAGGGAGAGAGAGAGAATGGGCACGCCAGGGCTTCCAGCCTCTGCAAACGAACTCCAGACAAGTGCGCCCCCTTGTGCATCTGGCTAACGTGGGTCCTGGGGAATCGAGCCTCAAACCAGAGTCCTTAGGCTTCACAGGCAAGCGCTTAACCGCTAAGCCATCTCTCCAGCCCGACATTTTTTTTTTTTAGACAAACCCAATGCACTAGCTGTTTCTTTGTGAGAGAGAGTAAATTTGGCACACCAGGGCCTTCAGCCACTATAATCAAACTCTAGATGTGTATGCCACCTTAAGCTCACATGCAGCCTTGCACACGGGTCACCTTGTGTGACCACCTTATGTGAGATCTGTGGAGTCAAATATGGGTCCTTAAGCTGCCCAGGCAAGAGCTTTAACCACTAAGCCATCTCCCTGATTTTTTTTTTTTTTTTTTTTTTGAGATAGGGTCTTGCTCTAGCTCAGGCTGACGTGGAACTCATGTAGTCTCAAGCTGGCCTCTAACTCACAATCCTCCTATCTCTGCTGCCCAAGTGCTGGGATTAAAGGTATGCAACACCATGCCCGGCCCCTTCTTCGATTTTTAATGTTACTGGGAACCCAAGGGTACTCATTTGCATTCTTATAGCCTTTCTTGAGCATGAAGGTGGTGAAATCATTCCCAACATGCATATGGTTGTGAACAACCCTAGATACATGGGTGGAATTCAGTATGCATAGAAACCCATAATCCATTATGTGAACAGAAGAGGAAAAGGCTTGGAAACTCTGTGATTGAAATCAGCATCCTTTTAGCTTCTGACTTCCTCTGTTAAAAATAAAAATAGTATTTATAAAAATAATAAATACAGGGCTGGAGAGATGGCTTAGCGGTTAAGTGCTTGCCTATGAAGCCTAAGGACCCCGGTTCGAGGCTCGGTTCCCCAGGTCCCACGTTAGCCAGATGCACAAGGGGGCGCACGCGTCTGGAGTTCATTTGCAGAGGCTGGAAGCCCTGGCGCACCCATTCTCTCTCTCTCCCTCTATCTGTCTTTCTCTCTGTGTCTGTTGCGCTCAAATAAATAAATAAATAAATAATTTAAAAAGAAATAAAAAATAATAATAAATACATAATTTTAAATTTTTTTCTTTATTTATTTGAGAGTGACAGACAGAGAGAAAAAGTGGCAGAGGGAGAGAGAAAGAATGGGTGTGCCAGGGCTTCCAGCCACTGCAAACCAACTCCAGACGCGTGAGCCCCTTTGTGCATCTGGCTAATGTGGGTCCTGGGGAATCGAGCCTCAAACCGGAGTTCTTAGGCTTCCTAGGCAAGCGCTTAACTGCTAAGCCATCTCTCTAGCCCAGAAATACATAATTTTAAATAAATAAGTAGGAAAAAAAACTGCTGTTGGAAATATCTGACTGCACAGAGAGATATGTGACCCAAAGCAGTAAATCTGACAGCTATCCTGAGAGCTGACCATCGAGCTGTATCAGACCTTGCTATTTGCTAGAATTTATATGATGTAGTCAGAACTACTGCACAAACTGGGTGGTAAACAAAGCATGTGGATTTATGTTACCTCCTATAGAAGTGGAGGAGAGAGAGAGACAGAGGAGTGTTGGGTAATGTCTGTAACAGAAAACTCAGTATAAATCAAAATGAAAGCAAACAACCTAGTGCCTAACATCACATTATCGGGAATGAGATGTAGAAAGTAGGCTATTTATTGTAGAGAAATTTTGAAAGCAGTCCAGTGATCTTTCTGTCTCTGGATCTACTAAGATGTCAACGATGAAAAAGCAATATTGTCAAGAATAGTAATATGCCAGGGTGGAAATCAATACCAGCCACAAAAAGGTAATGAATTTTTCTAAAGAATGATTTGATCTCACCTTTATAGATTTAGAACTGTCAACAGAACAACCAAGTAGCAACTAGGTGGACCTGTGCCCACCACGTCCCTCAGGCAGGGTCTGAAGTTGGCTGGTTTGGGGTTTTTTTTAACATCCTTATTCTAGTGAAGTGGTCATGATTCTAACGATGGAGTGTTATAGTGCTGCCAACTAGAGTATGATGAAAAAAAAGACTCCAAGATTGAATTCACAACTTTTAAGCCTATTTTTAGAAGCTACTTAATGCTTTCATACTATGTCCCTTAGCATAATGTAGAGCCCAAAGAAATTCTGGTGGTATAAAGGCAATATTAGTCTAAGGCAATTGAAACCAAAATTGGGTTGTCTTAAAAGGGAGACAGAGAGCAAAAGATAAACTACTGGTGCTGGTGAGACAGGTGTTCCTTCCCACTTTGTAAATTCATTGAGCTTACACATATGATCTGCACATTTTTTGTATCATCTACAAATGTAAGGTGCACATGATAATACTTGAACAAAATGTTTACCCTAAAAATCCTTTGCATTCTCTTAGCAAATCTGAAACTGTCAACAGATTAGGGAAGGTCATCTAAATTCAAATGTCTTACAAAATGAGAAGGTAGACCAGATGACCCACCTCCTCCCCAGCCCTGAAGCTGCTTCTTAAGGCCTATGTCATTGGCACAAGATGAATAGCATTGATGCTCCTGCTATTGGTGACTTGAATAATAATCAGAACATGGACAAAGTGGCCACAGGCCTTTGAGAAAGGGAATGAGCTGAAGGCTGTGCAAATATGCCACACAGGGAATGATATGGAATAATTGGAACTTGGAGATTTGTGTTGATAGCAAAAAATAGGGAGAATTAAGGTGGCTGCCAGTGTGGGCTTCCACTTCAAAAGCAGATGTTTGCCACAGAGCTAGTGATGGGTACAGTTACATTAAATTCAAGAGCCAATGTTTTTCTAATAGTTTCTTCTCAAAAAAAAATACCTATAAAAATAAAACAAAAATAGCTGTGGGAGGGCTGGAGAAATGGCTTAGTAGTTAAGGCACTTGCCTGCAAAGCCTAAGGACCTATGTTTAACTCTTCAGATCCATTGTTAGCCAGATTCACAAAGGTGGGACAAGTGCAATGTTGTACATGCCCACTAGGTTGCTCAAGCATCTGGAGTTCGATTGCAGTAGCTAAGGCCCTGATGAGCCAATTCTTTCTCTTTCTCTCTCTCTCTCTCTCTATCTCTCTCTGAAAAAAGAAAAATAGCTATGGGAATTATGGTTCTGTTAAAACAGACCATAAGAAGTTCCAACCATCCCTGCAGGTCAGTGTTTCAAGCACTGCTCTTACTTTCTTGTTTCATGTAATGTGAATTTAAAGGCATGCACAGTGATTGATCAGCAGCAGAGGAGAATCAGCATACCCCAGGTGAGAAGTCACCAATCACATCTCACAATCAATAAGGAAAGACCAAGCTGGGAGCAGTGGCGCACACATTTAATCCCAGCACCCGGGAGGCAGAAGTAGGAGGATCACCATGAGTTTGAGTCTACCCTGTGACTACATAGTGAATTCCAGGTCATCCTGGACTAGAGTGAAACTCTATCTTAAAAAAAAAGAACAAAAAATAAATAAGGAAAGACCAAAGCCCTGGATAGAGGGTGTTTTCTGGAATGATAGGAGAAATTACTGTGACCTCAATTTGATAAGAAAGCAAGATACACCCATTTCCCTGTGAGCTCGTCTTATAATTTGAGTCTCTTAGAAAACAAAATGTTTAGTAGAAGACAGTCAAAGTGGCACATGCCTTTAATCCCAGCACAAGGGAGGCAGAGGTATGAGGATCGCCAGGAGTTTGCAGTCACCCTTCGACTACATAGTGAATTCCAGGTCAGCCTGCCTGGGCTAGAGCCAAACGATACCTCAAAAAAAAAAGTTTAGTAGGAGGCAGAAAGGAAAATAAATTATTTTGATAATACTCTGCACAAACAAGATAGTCAGCCCCTGGGTAACAGATCCACAGGGGAGTTTTCACAACCTGATGATCTTTTTCTCCAGTCTCTGAAGCTCCCTGGGGATAGGTCACCTGCTTCTCCTGAGCCTCCTGTCTCTACCCCAGTGAAAACAGTTCTGGTGAAAGCCAGCCAAGACATACTCTGCTGACCCTTCTTCCTCTTCTGAATCCCAAAAATAAGCCTTTGGTAGCAACATAGAAGTGTATTATTTAGTCTTCCAGAAGACATGAAGGGGAAACAGTGAGATGAAGGAAATGTAAATCACTAGCTGCCACATACAATCCTAATTACCATAATTTGACCCATCCTCTTTGCTAGCAGCGGAAAGCCTCCCTTCTGGAAGAGAGGGAGCCAAACAGGGAAGATAAGAGCCTTCTGTTCTCTCTGCCCATCTCCTGCCTCTTTCCTCTGTTCCTTAAATGATGTTCATTAAGACAGTGATTCTCCCAACACTTTGAAAGCCTCAATTGTGTTAGTGAAAGCTTTGCAGGACTTGATAAAATGAGCTCAAGGAAAGAAAAGGAGAAAGAAAAAGAAAAGCAGACACATGCTAGACTTTTTTATGCCCAGAAGCAACTATCAGTCACAGAATATTTTCACAGAACCTGCCAGAAATGTCTCTGGAACCATCCCAGTTGGATGCAAGGACAGTAAATTTAAAAGGTCCAAGACTTCCATGTTGTGATTTAGAAAGCATTAATAATTCAGAAAAGGCCAGTTCAAACTCTACATGTCCAGTCACATCAATATCATCACTGCCTCTCCCCACACACAGCTCCTAGAGTATTTCTTGTTCCTAGATTACCTGTAGATCTTGTCCCTGACTTCCCCAAACTACTTGAGGTGAGTCAACTTAGCATAGCTTCTTACATTTATGGTGGTGAACGAGCCAGGCTGGGAGACACAAATTATGTTAACTTTAGGTCCATTAGAATTCACCTAAAATATGGATCTAAAAAGTATACCCTCTTCACATTAGTGCCAGGACTTCTATCTTTTGCTGTGGCATGTGCCATAAAAATTGGCTCTCCTGGGGCTGGAGAGATGATATAATGGCTAAGCACTTGCCTGTGAAACCTAAGGACCCCGGTTCGAGGCCAGTTCGAGGCTCAGTTCCCTAGGACCCACATAAGGCAGAAGCACAATGGGGCACATACATCTGGAGTTCGTTTGCAGAGACTGAAGACCCTGGTGTGCCCATTCTCTCTCTCTCTCTCTCTCTCTCTCTCTTTCTTTCTCTCTGTCCCTCTCCCTCTCCCTATTTCTCTCTCTGTCCGTGGCTCTCCAATAAATAAATAAAAATAAACAAAAAAATTGTCTCCTGTCACCCATCAGCTCATGTAAGAGATGTAATGGGATGCTTCAACGACAGCTTTCAATCAGCTTGCAGAGGCCTCAGTAGTGCAGCCCCAAGTTAGGACTCAAGCAAGCAAGTCGTTAAGTCAGAACGTTCATGGCTCAGTGACAGTATGGGCAGCCAACACAACAGAGGGTCAGTTCTACTGACCTTGGGTCTTACAGCATTTGACCTCATAGTCTGCTGTACTTCCAACCAGCATGTCTACAAACTGCAGCTTAGCAAGACAAATGGTATTTTCTCAAGAGGCAAAAAAGAAAAGTCCTTGAGAAACCAATTTTCTTGTTAGCACTGGGTTAGGGACTGCCGGCCCAGGAAGACCAGGAGTAATCCAAAAGGGCTGGAAGAACCTAGCAGACAGTAACTGATTATCAGACCATATGTGAAGGTCATGGAGCGAGCAGAATTCGTATGAACCCAGGCCTTTGAAGTAAATCCATATTCTATTTCCAAGTGAAGTGTGACAAGAAGAAAAAGCATCCAGGAACGTACAAAAAATGAGGCCAGGTTCGAAGCAGAGGTTACAAACGGAGCAGGAGGAATGTGGTAGGAAAACTTGTTGTGAAGGCCTACCAAAGCTGGACGTGGTATCGCATGCCTTTAATCTCAGCACTCAGGAGCTGAGGTAGGAGGATCTCTGGGAGTTCGAGGCCAGCCTGAGACTACATAGTGAATTCCAGGTCAGCTCTGAGCTAGACCTTACCTCAAAAAAAAAAAAAAAAAAAAGGCCAGGTGTGGTGGTGCACACCTTTAGTCCCAGCACTTGGGAGGCACAGGTAGGATTGCCATGAGTTCAAGGCCACCCTGAGACTATATAATGAGCATTCCAAGGCCTATAGCCACTACAAATGAACTTCAGATTCATGTGCCACTTTGCTTGCTGATGGGAAAGGTGTAGAGCGTTTATATCCAGGCACCTGCACCTGCTTAATCTGGGATGAGATTGCCATTCCTTTGACATGGGTCTCTCTGGTCAACACAGGTCAGGCACAGGAATTACCTAGCCACTGCCTCCTAGTCACCTTCTGACAGCCTAGAAGAAAACAGTTTCAAAGCTCCATAACCGGGGCTGGAGAGATGGTTTAGCGGTTAAGCACTTGCCTGTGAAGCCTAAGGACCCTGGTTCAAGGCTCAATTCCCCAGGACCCACATTAGCCAGATGTACAAGGGTGCGCACGCGTCTGGCATTCGTCTGCAGTGGCTGGAGGCCCTGGCGCGCCCATTCTCTCTCTCTCTCTGCCTCTTTCTCTGTCTGTTACTCTCAAATAAATAAATAAAAATAAACCAAAAAAATTAAAAAAGAAAAAAAAATCTCCATAACCTGGCCTCCTCCTACCTCATGACACAGTTAGAGAATGGAGACCTCTTCCAGGACCTCTGTGGACATTGATAAGCCCATGACAGGGGCTGGAAGCAGAGATCCTGCTGGCAAAAGAGCCTGCTGGCCAGGGGAGCTGTGGGCATCTCTCATAATGGTTTCCATCACACTGGTGCTTCCCACACACTGTGCCCTGAAGCATCTCATTTTCCTTTTGTTTTACCTTGATTAATGCTTTTCATAAGCTTGCCTTCCCACGACTTCATCCTGCACTCTCCACTCAGGCATGAGCGCAGCTGTCATGATCTCTAGGAGTTGTTTTCTACCTTCCTTTAGGGCATCTAGACAGCAGCCTTCTTTCTTCCTTCCCACAGCTCTCCAGCATCAGAGGCTGTTGTCTTGCTCTTCCTTGTAGTAGGTGCAAGGTGCCAGGGGTAGGCGTTCTGTTTGTATTACATGAGCTGAAACTTAAAATAGTTACAAGGGCAAATTGTGGAGAGATTTGCTGTCCCTAAACTAAAGGTGTCCTTAAACTTAAAGCTGTTGTTGCCTTCCCTTTGAAAGTGGACCACATCGATAATTGAGTTTACATCTCGGCTTGTCTGGTATATCTCTCTCTTTTCCAAAAGGCGAAATGAACTTGAAGGGCTGCTGTTTCAAGCAAGGTTTTGTGAGGTTTCTGAGATCTGTCTGTTAACAGAGCTGGGGCTTCATGTGCCTAACAGAGATTCATGTGTTCCCTTCCTTCCTGTCTAGCCAGCCACTCCTGCCCAGCTTCCTTCCAGCTCCTCTTCCTCTAACCTCTCCTCTCCCCTCTCCCCCACCCTCTCTCTCTCTCCCTCTCTCTTTCTCCCCGCCCCCTTCCAATGCCCATTCAGGCCCATTCTTGGCACCTACCTACAACCTACACCTACTCAAGTCACTGCCAGTTTTGATCTCTAAACGCAGGCTGCCCCTGGGTATGGTAGACCTCCGTACCTCAGGTTTCCCTTGTAGGAGTTCAGTAAGTCATGGTCAACCCAAGTTCTAAAAATAGTAAATGGAAAATTCCAGAAATAAGTAATCCATAAGTCTTAAACTGGACCCTTTCCTAAGTAGGGTGATGGACATCTCTTGCTCTACCCCACTCCATTCTGCCTTAGATATGATGAAGCCTTTTGGGTAGCACATCCATGTTGTATGTTGTATGTTGTATGCCCCGGCCTGTTAGTCACTCAGTAGATCAACTCTCATGGCACTACCATGTTTGCATCCATATTAGTCTTTTTTTAATTTTTTTTATTTATTTTCCAGCAGACAGAGGTACAGAGAAGAGAGACAGAGAGAATGGGCACACCAGGGCCTCCAGCCGCTGCAAACAAACTCCAAGTGCATGAGCCTTAGTATGCTTAGTAGGTTCAATTCCCAGCACCACCTAAGCCAGGCGTGATGGCACATACTGTAATTCTAACAGAAGGGAGGAAGAGTCCAGAGGATCCAAAGCTCGAGGTCATCCTTGGCTACATAGCAAGTCTGAGGCTAACTTAGAATACATGATACCTAGCTCATAAAAAGAAAAAAATAATGAAGGAGAGAAATTACTGGTAGTTTTGACTTCAAACTACAAAAATTACAGCTACTGTGTGTGATAAGTCATTGGCTAGGATGGAAAGGCATTAAATCATAGGAATCTGTAATGCCCATGGTTTCAGATATGCACAGAAGAACTTGCATACATCTCTCACCAATGAGTGGGGAGACGTTTTGTATTAGACAAGTCAACCTGTGTAACTGAAGTAATTGTCTGAATCTTTACCTCCCCCGCCCCCGTATCATCTGTCCACTATCCAAATACCTGCCAGTATTGCTTAGTGAGCTAGTTTCATTACTGAGTAGCCACACAGGGTTGAAAGAAGGAGGTGGAGGGCAAAGCAGAAATGAGGACACTTGTGTTCCTTTACATACCCTTGGTTCTAGAGCCAAGACAAGGGAGGAACAGAAGGCAGCGTGTCACATGAGGTCCAGATAAGCTCTGGAGACCCCCAAAGTAAACAGAACCTTGGCCCAGTGCCAGGTTTGAGTAGGAAATGGCTCCCACAGGCCCACGTGCTGAAGACTTTATCCCCCACTGGTGGTACCATTTGGGGGGATGGTGGTAGAAGCTTTAGTTGGTGGGGCCCACCTGGAGGAATTAGGTCATGGTAGGGGTGTCCCATGGAACTGTGTATTTCCCTGACTGCTCCCGTGTCTGTCTGTCTGTCTGTCTGTTTTCTGGCCACCCTAAAGTGAGCAGTTTTGTTCTATCATGTGCTCCCCACCATAATGTTCAGGCTTGCCTCATGTCCATAACAATAGAGCTAGCTGACAGTGAACTTAAAACTCTGAGACTGTGAGGCTCCTTTTTAGGAGAGAGAGAGAAAACAAGGGAGAGAAAATTGGCCCACCAGGGCCTCCAACCACTGCAGCTGAACTCCAGATGGGAGCTACCTTTTGCATATGTACAACGTTGCGCACTTGCATCACCTTGTGTGTCTGGCTTATGTGGGATCTGGAGAGTCAGATGTGGGTCCTCAGGCTTCACAGGCAACCTCTAAGCCATCTATCTCTCCAGCCCTGTGAGTTTCCTTTTAAACTATTTCTCTTGGGCATTTTTCACAGCTACAAAAGTCTGCCTCACATACCTGGCTTCCTTTTAGGAAACTACCAGCTACATAGAGAAATTCGTATTTACTAGCACTTGAGCCACAGACTAGAGCTGAGGGAGGGGACAAGACATTTGTCCACCAGGCAGATATATGTATGAGTGTCTTTTCAGTTGCCCAAGGGTTCCTACTTCTCCCAGAAGAGACCAGAAAACTGGTGAGATACCAGTAGTTCAGAAGAACATTGAGAAGCTGTGCAAACGAGTAACAGTTATGTGGGAACTTTGAACAGGAAGGATGTTATGGAAATGATGAATGTGAGGAGTGGGTGACCTCAAGACCCAAAGATGGTTTGGTGCCCTGAAGGGACATAGTACAAAGTACTCAAGCCAAGGCCAACCCAGCCAGGGCTCCTTCAACAGGAGCCAGCCAAGACTCATCATGAGGATAGATTTCCTTGACATGCATACCTAGGGGAGGTTGCAAAGACAAGACCCTAAAACCCCAGAAATAATCAGAAGAGATGGAGTTATCCTAAAAGGAATCATTTTGACTTGGAAAAAAATTTCTGTAGTTGACACTAAGGTCTATTTTTTCTTTAGTTTATTTTTTATTTCTCTTACCATTGGGTTAAGAGTTATCAAAGATAATTAGTCAAACAACAGACAACAAGCACATGTTTTTCTCCCACTTTGAGATGTAGTGGGATGGTTCTGATATTGCTATATAAAAATATTGGTTTCTTTTTCTCCACTGTTCCCTCTCTTTACCCCTGATATGGTCCAAATATTGGTGTCCTCCAAAAAGTTATGTTAGAACTTAATCTCCAATGTGGGAATGTTAAGAGGTAGATACTTTAGGACATGATTAAGGCATGAGGTTCTTCCCTCATGAATGAACAAATGCCCTTTGAAAAGAGCAATCTTCGGGCTGGAGAGATGGCTTAGCGGTTAAACGCTTGCCTGTGAAGCCTAAGGACCCCGGTTCGAGGCTCAGTTCCCCAGGTCCCACGTTAGCCAGATGGACAAGGGGGCACACGCGTCTGGAGTTCGTTTGCAGAGGCTGGAAGCCCTGGCGTGCCCATTCTCTCTCTCTCCCTCTATGTCTTTCTCTCTGTGTCTGTCACTCTCACATAAATAAAAATAAAAAAGAAAAAATTTAAAAAAAAAAGAAAGAAAAGAAAAGAGCAATCTTCGGCCTGGAGAAATGCTTAGTGGTTAAGGCGCTTGCCTGCAAAGCCAAAGGACCCAGGTTCAATTCCCCCAGGACCCATGTAAGCCAGATGCACAAGGGGGTGCACACATCTGGAGTTTGCTTACAGTGGCTGGGGACCCTGGTGTGCCCTTTCTCTTCCCTCCCACTCCCTCTCTCTCTCTCTCTCTCTCTCTCTCAATCTCTCTCTCATAAAGAAAAAAAAAATTTTAAAGAAAAAGAAAAGAAAAGAGCAACCTTCCCCTCCACCATGTGAAGACATCATCTGTGGAGAACAAGCTCTGACCAGACATTGAATCTACATGTGCCTTCATCTTGGAAGTCCTCAGCCTCCAGAACAATGAGAAATAAACTTTAACAGCTCTTATCTAGCACTACACCAACCACCCTGTAGGCTATATCTCTGAACTAACTCAGATCCGTGTTTAATTCTTCCCATTCCCAATACCAATGCCAAGATTCACCCTGGGTATCACTTACAGAGATGGCATAACTCGGAGTGGTTGCTCATGCTGCGGTTCCTCTGGAATGCACCTTAGTGCACATTTCTAGATCTTCTAAATTGCATTGCTCCCCTGAACTACAGTCGGGGCTGACTTCTTGTGCATAAAAGATGGTGTTCAAGCTCTAAAGCCTATACTATAAGCTTCTTCCTAATGTAGTCCCAATTTAGCTGACTTCTCTGCTCTCTTGCACAAATTCCACACTCAAGCTACAGCAACTATTGAACATTTCTACCAGCATCAGGACCCAGATCAAACATACCATTTCTTTTCCATCTTCTGTATCAGCCAGTGAAACTCATCTCTAATACAGTCTTTCCTTTATACCATATATAAACCTATGGTACCCAGAAAGCCTCCAGTACCAGTTGCAAATATTCTGTTCCACCCTCAAACTAGAAAGAGAAATGTTTATAAACCACATTCTTCAACTTATGCTTCTAGGCATAGCTGCATTGTATGGCTGTTAGTCTGTATCACAATTTCATCATGGTCTTGAGTTTGCATGGACAACCACACTCTATAACTAAACTCCTGACATGTGGATTATGTGTGTGTTTCTCCTAAAAGCCACACCTTTATATTCTGCTCACTCCTCCCATGTTCAGCTAAGCAAGGAAACATCTGGCCAGTTACCAAATGTAGAACCACAACCCCCACCCAGAAATGGATCCACTCCCATATCAGGACAGAGTTGGCAGATTTCTCAGGCAGATACTTTTGTGTAGTGCCAAAACTACCCAACTCTATGCAATAGCCATGTAGTTTTCTTCAATATGCCATTGATAAAGTACTGTCAGGTTTAGCCATAGAAACTTACTGTACCATGATAATTACATGGGAAAAAAATATTTAACAGCATTTTTAGAGCATTTTGTGCAGGTATTCAATGTATGTTTATTAAATAGAACCAACACTAATATTGGAATTGTGTTACAATTCCACTGATGATTGCAGTAGAACTGTCAATCCTATAATGTCTCTGAAAATAAGAGAACCATATTCAAAGATTAGATTTTAAGCACTAATTGACTGTGTCATACACATAACAGCCTGAATCTTGGTGGCTTATTAAGCTGCATGCCTATTTATTTCTTGCTAATGTCTCTAACACTCAACTAGTTGGTGTGTGCCTCCACACCTTACACAACCTGCTCTTTCATTCAGCTTTCACGCTACGCAGCACACAGGTAAAGCCAACAAAATAGAAGACTGGCACAAGTTGAAATAAACTAAAATATTAACTTATGACCCTTCATTTCTACAGTGAGAGTTCAAAAAGGACACAACGAACATAAAACAGACATTATACTATGATATAATTTTTAAATATTTTATTTGTTTATTTATTTGAGAGAGGGAGGAAGGGAAAGAGAGAGAGAGGAAGAAGCAGATAGAATGAGGAAGAATGGGTTCACCAGGGCCTCCAGCCACTGCAAATAAACTCCAGACATGCACCACCTTGTTTATCTGGCTTATGTGGGTAATGCAGAATCTAACCTGGGACCTTAGGCTTTGCAGGCAAGTGCCTTAACCACTAAGTCTCTCCAGTCCTAATGTAACTTTTTAAAAGCATATTAGGCCAGTATGGTAGTACACAACTTTCATTCCAACACTTGGGAGGCAGAGGTAGGAGAATTGCCATGAGTTCAAGGCCACCCTGAGACTACAAAGTGAATTCCAGGTCAGCCTGGACTAGAGTGAGACCCTACCTCGAACTACCAAAAACAAAAAAGAAAAAAGAAAAACACCCATACATAAAAGCAATCTGATCTAAAAGAAGCAGGTGAACTTCGAGAAACTTCTTTGTAGGAAATGTAGGTGGCTATAATTCTATTATCCGAGAGCACTCTAGGGTTACTAAAATAGCAGCAAAGACAGAACAAAAGTGATAATTGTGGAAGCAACATCTCAGCTGAGGGGAAAATAGCATAAAGTAGCTGGATTCTTATTTGTCTAATTTCAGAAAATTTTTCTACAGGCTTGATGGGTTAAGTCCATCACTCTAGGTCAAATAATGTAAGTTAACTCTAAATAAAATGGTACAGGATGCAAAAGTTGTCCTCTGAAGAGATATGGGCCAGGTCTACTGGTCCTTTCTTGTATTCCAGTACTTGGGAGAACAACGGCAAGAGGATCATGAGTTCAAGGCCAGCCTGGGATACATTTGAGCTGTAGCTCACAGAGGCCTTGTGTTAACAAGCTGGACTAAGCACATTAGGAATAATTCCCTTAAGCTATACCTGAATTGGGATGCCTTTAATCCCAGCACTTGGGAGGCAGAGGTAGGAGGATCACCGTGAGTTTGAGGCCACCCTGAGACTACATAGTGAATTCCACGTCATCCTGGGCTAGAGTGAGACCCTACCTCAAAAAACCAAAAAAAAAAGAAGGATGAATGAATGGCAACCAGAAAAAAAAAAAAAATAGATCCCCATCTCCTGGTAGCCCGCACTGTGTAACACCCTCCCTTTGAGCATAGTTGAGATTTGTGACTTCCACTTAATAGAAATGGCCAAATATATATAGGAGATGTCACTTTCATGATGAAGTTAGGTAAGATTGTGACTCCCATCTAAGCAGACTCTCTCCAGCCTCTTCTTGAATTAAAACCTTTGACAAAGTCAGCTGTCATGTTAGAGAAGCTTGTATGGCCAGGAATTGAGGTTGGCATCTTGGCTAAGAACAGAGGTTTTGCCAGGCATGGTGGCACATGCCTTTACTCCCAGCACTCAGGAGGCAGACATAGGAGGATCACCATGAGTTCAAGGCCACCCTGAGACTCCATAATGAATTTTAGCTCAGCCTGGGCTAGATCAAGACTCTACCTCATAAAAAGGGGGGGCTGGAGCCGGGTGTGGTGGCACACGCCTTTAATCCCAGCACTCAGGAGGCAGAGGTAGGAGGATCGCCATGAGTTCAAGGTCACCCTGAGATGACAGAGTTAATTCCAGGTCAGCCTGTGAGGGAGACCCTACCTCGAAAAACCAAAAAAAAAAAAAAAAAAAAAAAGGGAGGGGGCTGGAGAAATGGCTTAGTGGTTAAGCACTTGCCTATAAAGCCTAAGGACCCCAGTTCAAGGCTCCATTCCCAGGACCCACGTTAGCCAGATGCACAAGGGGCACATGCATCTGGAATTTGTATGTAGTGGCTGGAAGCCCTGGCACTCCCATTCTTTCTCTCCCTTTCTCTCTGCCTCTTTCTCCCTCCCTCCCTCCCTCCCTCCCTCTCTCTCTCTCTCTCTCTCTCTCTCTCTCTCTCTCTCTCTCTCTCTCTCTTTCTCAAATAAATAAATAAATAAATAACAAAAAAAGAACTGAGGTCTTTTGTGTAATGCTCCTCAGAACAATGAATTTTTCTAATAATCACATGCACTTAGAAGTGGATCTTTTCCCAAGTGAGCTTTCAGATGAGAAACCAGCCCTGGCCAATACCTTGATTGCAGTCATATGAGAGATAAAGAACTGATGGAGCCAGAAAATCCATGACAACCTCCTGAGTTTCTATAACCTCCTCAGTTATGGAAACTGAGATAACAAATGTATACTTTTTAAGCTTATGATAATATTATTATGCAGCAATAAATAACGCACTTTTCCCTCTCCCCATCCCAGTCAGAGTCTCTTCCAGATGTGCTTTGGTCCCCACAATCCAACACAGTGCCAATCCTGGGTAGCCAGAAGGTTCTCTGAGTGCTCCAAGTGACTAATATGCTCTAAGAAGAGCTTAGCAGTCCATGTCTCAGTGTGCCAACCCTGGTCTGCCATTCAAAGGACTATGTGACTGGGCTAATTATCACAGGTTCCTCAGGTCTGAGCCTATGGCATTGTTACATTGGTGATAGATGAAGGCTTTCTGATCTCACTTAAGTTCAACCCCAAACAGAGTGGCAAATCATATAATGAGAGGAACAAAGCTACAGGACATGGAAGTATTCTGGATTCCAAAACAACTGCTTCTTGAGAAAGAAATGGCTAGAATTAAAATGTAATCCTTGGGCTGGAGAGATAGCTTAGCGGTTAAGGCACTTGCCTGTGAAGCCAAAGGACACAGGTTTAGTTCCCCAGGACCCACGTAAGCCAGATGCACAAAGTGGCGTATGCGTCTGGAGTTCATTTGCAGTGGCTGAAGACCCTGACATAACCAGTCTCTCTCTCTGTCTGTTTCTCTGTCTCTCTCTCTCTCTCTCTCATAAATAAATAAATTAAATTTAAAAACCATAGTCCTTGTTGATGGTAGCTTGCAACTTTGTCTAGTGAGACTGACATTTTCTTCTGGGTAGCCTTTGAGAGGTCCTCTCCTGTGTGGAAGTCACCTTAGAGGGACACCATTGACCTCCATGGTCCCACGTCAACCTTCGTCCTGTTGTTTCTTCTTCTTCCCCTTGCTCTTCCTCTCCTTCCAGGGATGCTCAGCTGCAGCTCCACAGAACCCAGACTTCACTGACGTGGAAGGAGGCTTCACGGGGCTCAAAAGCTTCCAGCACCTTCTGCACAAAGCCTCCTGCAGCAGGGTTCCATGCCCGCCCAGCCCCGAGGACAGTTATAATGACTATGCGATGATACTACTCTCTCTTTCCTACGGGGCTTTTCTTCAGCCAACCTGAACCCTTCTTTTCTCACATGCACCTCTTCTTCTGCCCATTTCACAGTTTTTAGATGGGATCTCTTTAGCATAGCCTTCAAAGGCTAGGGTTTTCCAGCCACCATATCACTTCATCTGAACCAGGGATCTCTTCTGCAGATTCTGTGATTCTGCCACTCAGCATAGTATTTCACTTGCATTGCACAGTAAACCATGATATGTTTAGTGATTAAGCACTAAAAAAAGAGACAGGTGGTGCATTTATGGGTAATTAAAGCCTGCTGCAGGCTGTGTTAAAATGCATAAGACTGACAGTGCAGGAATTACAGCAGTCCTTGGTGAAGAAATAGCTCCCCCGTCACATGACTGCTGCTTATGCAAGTTTTACATGTGGGATAAGAGTGGGGGAAGCTTGATAATTTTTTAACTGAAATTTAAGTCATTTGGATACCTACATGCCACAAAAGTAATGATTTCACTCACGCTTAAGTTTAATTAGTTCGAGGTTGTTATTCATAGATGATTTAAGAAATGTATCCCATCTTTTCTTTTTCATTTTTCAAGATAGGGTCTCACTGTAGCCTAGGCTGACCTGGAATTTACTGTATAGTTTCAGGCTGACCTCGAACTCACAGCGATCCTCCTACCTCTACTTCTCTGAGTGCTAGGATTAAAGGCCTGCACCACCACATCCAGATCATTCCATCTTTTGAATTAAGATAAAACTCCTCTTAAGAGAAAATCTTTCAGGCTGAAGATATGGCTTAGTGGTTAAGGCACTTGCCTGCAAAGACAAAAGACCCAGGTTCGATTCGTGAGCCAGATGCACAAGGTAACACATGCATCTGGAGTTCTTTTGCAGTGGCTGAACGCCCTAGCACACCCATTCTATCTGCCTCTTACTCTCTCTTTCTCAAATAAATAAAGATTAAAAAAATAAAAACGAAAAGAAAGAAAATCCTTCACCACAATTGATCCCAAGAATCCTCAAATAGTTTTTGGTCTCTGAAGATTCCTAAGCTGATAAAGGGATTTCACTGATTCCCAAAGTTGTGTTTGATACATATTCAAGTCTTAGATTCTTGTAAACAAGAGTCAAATTCTCTTTCTAGTCACGACATGTCCTGTCTTGGTGACTATGTGTACTAACACAAGGAGCCCTCTTCAGGATGCCTGTCCACAATGTTCCTCGATGTAAACACCACCTGAATGTCTTTAACATGAAAAATGTTAGCATTTCTGGAATTGATATTTGTTAATGCAAGGAAGAAAGCCCTTTTGCTTTCATTCAGTACGTGTGAAATGTTGACAAAACTCCTGCAGGGCTGGAAAGCAGGATGAATGATGAAAGTGTATTCAGTGAAGTCTTACTGACAGCGTACCTGCATCAAGCACTTGTCATTGCTCGCCATATTAAACACTAACGTGGACGTTCTCTTCTTCTTTCCTTAGTTCTCTGTTTCTTCTATGTCCTTCCTGATAATTTCATTTGTTCCTACTGACCTTGTTATGGGTTAAACTAAACTAGCCCTAGTGCCACAGAATGGAAGTTTGGAAACAGAGTCTTCGCGATTGCCATTGGAGTGGTCCCTAATCCAATATGACCGGTGTCCAAAGCTTGAGGACCTGAACACCGAAATAGTCACAGAGACAGCAACATGAAATCAGAAATCGTGAAGACACTTCCACAAGTCAAGGAGAATCAAGGATTCCCACCAAGCCACCAGAAGCTGGGAGAGGCTTAGGTCCTTCCTCACAGCCTTCACCTGCTCATTTTGATGCGAGACAGCTAGCTTCCAGAGCCGTGATGCAATACGTGTCTGTTGTTGAAGATCCTCTGCTCACAGTTCTTGGTTATGGTTGCCCTAGAAACTAACTCTCAAATGATGATTATTACTTTCTAGTTCAAAAATCCTCCTCCAGGCCTGGAGAGATGGCTTAGCGGTTAAGGTACTTGCCTGTGAAGCCTAAGGACCCATGTTTGATCTCTCTCCAGATCCCACATAAGCCAGATGCACGAAAATGAGGCAAGTGCAAGGTTGCATATGCCCAGTAGGTGGTGCAAGCACTCAGAGTTTGATTGCATTGGCTGAGGCCCTGACATGCCAATTCTTTCTCCCCCCCCCCCCCAGAAAGAAAATCCTCCTCCAGACTGCTTGATTGAGGTCTAGGGACATAGTTCAATGGTAGAACACTTAACTAGAATGCATCAAACCTTGGGTTTCATTCCAAGCACTGAAGGGGGGGGGGGACCTTGTAATGCTTGATTGACAAGACACACAAGCTTCTCAAACTCATGTGAAGGGCTAATACTGCCCAATGCTTTCCCATAGCATAACATGTTCTCAAAAAGAGTTCATGCTGGTGCTGTGGAAGAGGAGGAAGAGGAGGAGGAAAAGGAAGAGCAGGAAGAGGAAAAGGAGGAGGATGACAAAGATGATGGAGAGGCAAGGCTGATGCCGGTGACTTGGGAGCGGCAGAGGAAGGAGTGGGAAAAGCAGTGGCTGAAAAGAAGACGTCAAAGGGAAGAGAATGAATTCGGTGGCCTGGCTCCCTGTGCAAAATACAAAAGATGGAAACAGTTTCAGCACTATCTCTGTCTTTCTATCTTTACACTTCCTCCACGCGCACACACACACACACCGAAAGCCTAAAGCAGATCGTTGTGGAATCTTTTAAATGTTTGTCCTTGCTGGTGGACAACTGGTATTTAATCACAACTGGACATCCTTGAGAAGAAATCATGGCTCTTGGCCCCTCTGTGCATCCAACATACAGATGTACTGAGGTAGTTGGGAACATTGCCTCATCATTAGCACTGTACTCCTGCATCAAAGAAGAAGAGGCATTGGGATGTGTTCACACGAGGGCTGTGCCAGGGTTTGCATTATAGCATTCTGACTCTGCCTTGCCCTCTCCTTCCTCAGCCACACTCTTCCTCTAATGGGAATTGGAGGAGTAGATAGTATACTATGTTAACAATCTTCAGAAACTACAGTGTCCAGGGTATTCTTAAATGGCACCATTTATCCAGTACCTACTGGATGTGTCAAAATACCACCAAGTTCTTACTTTGTTCTCATTTCACACTATTTGATCCCACAAATCCACATTCCCATCACAAAAGAAGTGGTTAAGGCACTTACTGGAAAAGCCTGATGACCAGGGCTTGATTCCTCAGCACCCAGTAGAGCTGGGTGCATAAAGGGGCATATACATCTGCAGTTCATTTGCAGTGGCTAGAGGTCCTAGTGTTCCCTCTCTCTCTCTCTCTCTCTCTCTCTCTCTCTCCTTGCAGATACATAAATAAAAGTATTTTTGAAAAACAACACTATCCACTTCATGAATGGGTGGAGAAATGAGATTGTCCAGTGTCAATAACATTGGACAATCCAGATTTGTACATATGATTGGTCTGCTTAAAACACAGCACCTAGAATAGCGTGGTGCATGGTAGAGAATCAATAAATATTCCGTGACCCAATTGATTCCAGAGCCTGTAGTCCTCTACTTCATGGTAAAAGTGTTCTATAAATAGAAGAGGAGATGGAGAAAACAAACTCCAGGCCAAAGCTTTAAGAGGCAAGGACCTGATAGTAAGAGACAAATTTTCACTCTTTATTCTGTTGATGGTTGATTCTTCCAACTCTGGTGGTAATTACACACAAAACAAGACAGTGCTCATTAGTTAACATAAGGCCAGTGAGTCTCAAAAGCAGGTAAATAAAAGCAGGATAGCTCTTGATTTTTAGGACAATCTCCCCAACACATGTATGATATTAATTGCCATTAACTTATTTGTTGTCCTCATACACAAACCTCACAGATCCTGGATCCGAGTTTGGAAAGTGTTTCACAAATATAAAACATAGACTTTTAGGGCTGGAGAGATGGCTTAGCGGTTAAGCGCTTGCCTGTGAAGCCTAAGGACCCCGGTTCGAGGCTCGATTCCCCAGGTCCCACATTAGCCAGATGCACAAGAGGGCGCACGCGTCTGGAGTTTGTTTGCAGAGGCTAGAAGCCCTGGAGCGCCCATTCTCTCTCTCTCTCCCTCTATCTGTCTTTCTCTATGTGTCTGTCGCTCTCAAATAAATAAATAAATAATTTTTTTAAAAAAAAGAAAAAAATATTTAAAAAAAAAAAAACATAGACTTTTAGCCTGGAGCAATCCCAAAATTTATGACTCATTTGACAGGTAGACAAGGTGCATTTGCCTTGAGATTCTTTTCTTAGTAAATGTGCTTTAAAAAAAAAAAAATGAAGAAAAGGTGAAAAAAAAATGCTTTCCACCTTTCACTGAGGCTAATGCTGCAGTGAGTGCTGGAGTGACCATCTACATTCTGCCTTTGAGAGGCTGAGGCCAGGCTGGAAAGATGGCTTAGCAGCTAAGGCACTTTCCTACAAAGCATAAGGACCCATGTTTGACTCTCCAGTTCCCATGTAAGCCAGATGCACAAAGGTGAGGCAAGCGCAAGGTTGCACATACCTGCTAGGTGGCACAAGCATCTGGAGTTTGCAGTGGCTGAGGCCCTGGCATGCCAATTCTCTGTGTGGGTGTGGGTGTGTATCTCTCTCTGTGTCTCTTTCTCATGCTCTCTCTACAAAAAAAAAAAAAGAGAGAGAGAGGGAGAGAGAGAAAGAGAGAGGCTGAGGCTGGATACAGTAAAACTTTTCCATTAGAAAAAGTCCTGAAGCCCCAACCCAGGGACAACTGAGTTTACTAATTCATGAATCATCCCAGTTCTGAAACCACATGAGCAGCACTCTCAGAATGATGGCACTTTTAACGTTGAGCTATTGGCACATAGTGTTTCTTACAAACGGTCCTGTGTCGAGACGCATAAAGCACCAAATGAGAAGATTCAGGAGTTTGCTGTGGGAGGGAAGAGAAGGGTCTGACCCAAGCAGCACAGGGGAAGCTCGTTATCTTGGGCTCAGGAATCCTAGATTGAGTACCGGCCACTTCTATCACTGATGAGTCTTTCCTGAGCCACAGTGGGGTGCTTCACACACTGTCAGGTGCTGGGAAGCAACGATTCGATTCACCGGGGGACATGGTTCCTACCCACTCAGAGCATGTGGGATATGACTAAGCCATTCAAATAGACGGTGGTGAGGGAGGAAGCAGGCCCTGGAGCTAATCCGGATTGGATCGCGCACAGCTGAGTGAAGGAAGGGTCCACGGGGCTGAAATGGGAGGCGCAGACATGGGAAGCGAGCAGACTGGAGAACTGTATACGCAGCAACTCAGAGGTAGCGTGGGCGCAGATCTTCCTGGGCAGCCTAATCCTGGGAAGGAAAGGACAGCATGAGGCGTGTTGAAAGAGTAGCCAGACAGCTATCCCGGGCCAGACCCTATGGTCCAAGGGCTTCATCGAAAGGCAAAGGAGAAGCTATGGCAGTGACTGAGACAGGGCCGGCATAATCGGAAGGATGGAAACCAAGAAGCAGCACTAGGGCAGAGGAACAGCAGGGAGGCTGCATTGGGTAAACCAGGCCAGAAAGGACGGGGTGTGTTAAGGACAGTGGAAAGGACTTGGAGGGAAGAGCTGGGTTGAACAGGGGTTTCTGAGACAGAGTCTGCAAGCATGGCGAGAAAGGGTCATCCATTTGTTGTTCTTTTTTTTTTTTTAATTTATTTGACAGCAACAGACAGACAAAGAGGCAGATAGAAAGAGAGAGAGAGAGAGAGAGAGAAAGAGAGAGGGAGGGAGGGAGAGAGGGAGAATGGGTGTGCCAGGGCCTCCAGCCACTGCAAACGAACTCCAGATGCGTGCGCCCCCATGTGCATCTGGCTAACGTGGGTCCTGGGGAATCGAGCCTGGAACCGGGGTCCTTAGGCTTCACAGGCAAGCGCTTAACCGCTAAGCCATCTCTCCAGCCCCATTTGTTGCTCTTAGAGCCACTGGAAAGATGATAATACCTCAGCAACTGCGGTAAGGAGGATCAGTGGAGAGGTTAAGTGTGAGAAGCCAGAGGGAGGCTAAAGAAAGATAGGCATGAATTCCTTCTGGGTAAGGTGACTCCCATCATTTCTGTCCAAATGGGCACACAGTTGAAAATAAAGCAGAGTGCCACTTGTACAGTAAGGACAACAGAACCTGAGCCCATAACCTAGCAAACCTGGTCTATGGTCATCCCACTGTGTGGTCTGTTGAAATTGGAAGTACCAATAAGATACTCAAATAGAGATGTCAACTAGGCAGTGGATCCATGGGTCTGAGCTTAAGGGGGGGAAAAAACATTAAGTGAAGTGTTTTCCATCAGGAAAACATTTAAGGAAATTGTTTCCAATTGCTTTGTGATGTTTAATTAAGACACGCTTTATAGATATTGCCACTGTAGATGCCAAAATGAACTGGCAGCTAAGGATCATTGCTCTACCTCCCCTCAAGCTATCTCTCCTATCAGTGGCCCAGGAACAGCACTGAGTGTGCCTAAGAGATCTATCTTCATCTTGACACTAGAGTTAGAATGAAATCTCGTCAAAGGAGGTCTGTCTGCTTCTAATGGAAGCCCATCAAGGGGGCCAGGTTGGGGCTGGAGAGATTGCTTAGCAGGTAAGGCGCTTGTCTGCGAAGCCAAAGGACCCAGGTTCAGTTCCCCGGGACCCACATAAACCTGATGTACAAGGGGGCGCACACATCTGGAGTTCATTTTCAGTGGCTGGAGGCCCTAGCACTCCTATTATCTCTCTCTCTCTCTCTCTCTCTCAAACAAATAAATAAAATAAATTTTAAAAAGAGAGAGAGAGAGAGCCAGATTGGATAAGCACATCTATATACCCCAATCCCAAAGGGAAAAAAAAGCATCGTGCAGTGACTCTGGATTCGTGGCATCATTTCCATCTAGGTGACGGCGTGTTTTGCTGCGGTTGTTACCAGCATTAGCAATTATCATTATTATGATGACAGATGCCACACTGGAGATCAGTCTCTGTCAGCGCTAGCATAAATCAATGCATATATTAAAGCTTCTTCCACATTTAGTTTTCTCGTTCTGAAAGCTAAACCTGAAATAACATCAAGCTACTTGCTGTCGCCTCCCAGCTGATGATGCTGCCGTGAGAGAAAGCTGTTTTGGAGGACGCATGCAACAATGAAGGATTTGTACAGTAAATCTGCAGAATAAATACATCCCGCTAAGGAACGACACAAATAACTACTTGGTAACTTGTTGACCTAAAGACAAGAAAAGACTTGTCAAAGGTGGGCAAGATTGAAGCCAGTACAAATTCAAGAGTGAATCGGATGGTCACTCGGGCCTCTCTCCATGTCTGAGCTACCATTGAGCCCTTCTGCTTGTCACAGATGCTTACTTGAAAAGGGATCAGTGACACGCTTTCCAGTGACTGACCTTCCCTGCAATGTAGAAAGCTTCCATCTGAACTCCAATTCATTAATTTGTTGCCATGAACACTGTCGAGTTAGAGCCAGCAGCTACTGGGGATGCATGTTTCCAAAAGGAAAGAGAGGCCAGGCGCGGTGGCGCACACCTTTAGTCCCAGCGCTCAGGAGGCAGAGGTAGGAGGATCACTGTGAATTCAAGGCCAGCCTGAGACTACATAGTGAATTTCAGGTCAGCCCGGGCTAGAGCAAAACCCTGCCTCAAAAAACCAAAAAAAAAAAAAGGAAAGGATGGACTGGAGAAATGACTTAGCAGTTAAGCACTTGCCTGTGAAGCCTAAGGACCCCGGTTCAAGGCTCAATTCCCCAGGACCCATGTTAGCCAGCCAGATGCACAAGGGGGCTCACGCGTCTGGAGTTCATTTGCAGTGGCTGGAAGCCCTGGCGTACCCATTCTCTCCCTCCCTCTCTCTCTCTCTCTCTCTCTCTCTCTCTCTCTCTCTCTCTCTCTCTGTTGCTCTCAACTAAGTAAATAAATAAAATAAATTTTTAAAAAAGGAAAGGAAAGAGAAGCATCCAAACTGCCAAACTGGCTGTGCCTGCAAGGGTGAGTGAATAAAACTTGATATAGTAACATTACAGCAGTACTATATAACAGAAGAAAGAAACAAGCCACAGATATTCACACAAACATCAATGGATCTTACAAGGTACAATGTTAAAAGAACCACACACACACCCCAAAAAAGAAAAGAATACATACAGATTACTCCAAGATCAAAAGTGGTCTTAGCATATAGTAGCAGACAACTCCACAAAGAACCCAAAAGGAGTGTCATGAAAGTCAAGGGTGGTGGTTGCTGTAAGAGGGAGAGATGGCCTGAAATTGGGGAGGGACTCCAAGATCCTACGTTGCGGGCAGTGTCCTTGCTGCTAACCTGGCTGGGAGATATGCATAGGAACTCACTATTAATTAGATGATATTTGAGTTCTGTGTGCTTCTCTCAATGTGTGTTCTCCTACACACACGTGCGTGCACACACACACACACACACACACACACGCACGCACACACTTCTCTACAAGGATACATGAACAGAGATATGAGGGAAAACTAAATCTAAAGACTTTTTTTTAATTTTTATTTATTTATTTGACAGAGAGAGAGAAAGAAAGAATGGGCACACCAGGGCCTCTACTGCAAAGGAACTCCAGACACATGTGCCCCCTTGTGCATCTGGCTAACGTGGGTCCTGGGGAATTGAACCTACGTCCTTTGGTTTTGCAGGAAAACGCCTTAACCACTAAGCCAACCCCCCAGCCTGGAAAACTAAATCTATACATTCTAAGTTTGAATTGCAATGGTTTGTCCAAAGAGGGAAAAGAATTCCTCCAGTTCTACATTCCTCCCATCCAGAGGCTCTTCCCTCCCCTCTCTCTCCAGCACCCTATCCCACACACCCAGAGTAGAGTTCCTGCTTCTCTCGAGCCTGGATTCTGACTCACAGAGAGGGTGCTTGGTTTGTTGTGGAGCACAGGAAAACTGGTACTGCCTTTGTGTCCATCCTGGGGAAGAGAAGCTCTGGGGTTAGCATCCTCAACGTACCTTCCACCCTGCAAAGAATGAGGGATTGAATATTCAGAATACAAAGGCCGAACCAACTCGGCCTCCTCCTGCAACCAACCACTACATGCCATCCAGAACAGCCTCACCCCTGCCCAATGTCCCACATGGTCTGTCTGTTACCCATTCTAGGACACTTACAACCATCTTGACCCTCACTGTGAGAATAGAATGGATATCTCTACCCAAAAGAATTACTTGAAGAACTGAGTCTTCTAGGAAATCTTTATTCTTTAGCCTCTGTGGGAGTTTGGTTAACAGAAATGATGTTTGACAATAGATTCTATGATTTCCCCTCCAACTCGGCCCCTCACCAGGGCAACAAGAATCATCAGCCTGGGGGAGAAGCGTGTCTTTAAAATAGCACATCTATTACAAACCTAGTTTCCTTCCAAGCTAGCTGGAGTCCATCCTGCTGGCTGGAATTTGAAGCTCTGCTCTATGCATCCAGGCTTTGTGAACCACAGTGCTGTCTCCTGACACCGCCCCACAAAAGGAGGCATTTGCCAAAGATAAGCAGATAGTCTGCACAATGCGCAAATATGAGCTCTAGTTCATACTTATCCTATTTCCTTGGATTTGAAATCGTCACCTTTGATCTTAATTTTAGTCGTCTATGGTAACCATGGTTTCAGAATCCTTCTTTCAATCGCTATGAGCGGTTGCATTAAAATGTTGGGTTAATCTCTTAAAGCTCCATATGAAACATCTGCCCTGGTCAGGGTGGCCGCTCACTTATAAAGTGCATGTCAGACCCTGCTTCCAAAGGCGCATGTCAGCGCCGAGCAATTTCATTCTCAAGACTTTCAATGTGGCAATGACATTAGGTCTAGACCACCTTTGTCCAGCTACAGAAACATCTCACCTTGCCATAGGTAACTCCTCCCCTTGGGCCAACCCCAGAACTCTGGTTATTTTTAACATAACTGTATTTGTCAAGAAAATGTGCCAGGCATGATGGTGAACGCCTTTAATCCCAGCACTTGGGAGGCAGAGGTAGGAGGATCGCCGTGAGTTCGGGGCCACCCTGAGACTACATAGTGAATTCCAGGTCAGCCTGGGCTAGAGTGAGACTGTACCTCAAAAAAACAAAAAAGGGGAGAAAGAAAGAAAGAAAGAAAGAAAGAAAGAAAGAAAAGAAAATGCGTTTTCCAAGCTTGCCTCATTAACCTGTATCTTCTGCCTTCCCATGATCCTCTGGGTAAAGCATCCTCTTCTGACTATGGCCACCTTAATTCCCAAAAGACCAGTTCCTCTTGTCATTCCAAAGTTCTCTTTCCACTCAGCCCAAGCTTCAGCACACCCTGGCCAACGCACCAGGGTATCTCCCTGTTCTCTGCCTCTCTAAGCACTTCACTAGATTTTCATTAGATCATTGCTTTTGCATTGTTCGTGTGTGTGTGTGTGTGTGTGTGTGTGTGTGTGTGTTATGCATGCATGGGTATATGTATTGCACATGTACCCATGTGTGTGCATCAGAGTGGAGCCAGAGGACAACCTTAGGTGTATCCTTCAAGTATAATACCAGCCACCACTTTTTCTTCCTTTGTTTCTTTTTTATTTTTATTTTTGTATTTTTAGGGAGAGTGAGAGAGGCAGAGAGAATTGACGGGCCAGGGCCTCAGCTGCTGCAATCGAACTCCAGATGCTTGCGCCACCTAGTGGGCATGTGCAACCTTGCGCTTGCCTCACCTTTGTGCATCTGGCTCACATGGGATCTGGAGAGTTGAGCATGGATCCTTAGGCTTCACAGGCAAGCACCTTAACCGCTAAGCCATCTCTCCAGCCCCTCTTTTTTACTTTTTTGCGTTAGGGTCTCTCGTTGGTCTGGAGCTCATCATCAGTTAGGCTGGCTGGCCAGAGTTTCTGCGGTCTCCACCTCCCCAGCACTGGGATCACAGGCTTGTGCCATCATGCGCAGAAATTTTACATGGGTTCTGGGGATATAATTCTATTCCTCATGCCTGTGAGAAAAGCACTTTACCAACTGAGTTATCCACTGGGCCCGGCATTATTACTTATCCTTGCATAGCTAGGGTGGGTTTGCTGGTCTTTGGAATAAGCTCCAGCCACTTACTATGTGTAGACTGAGTAAAAACTCCAGTTTGTTTTCTAACTTCAATTCATAATCTTCATTCAACCCAGAAGTGGCTTTTCCTCCTCAGCTCTCTCACCTTCTCTGACTGCTGTCTTCATCAGGCCCCATCCAAAGCAGAAAAGAGCAGAATTTTCCTATCCCTTGGGAAGTTCTTGCATGGAAACACCATCTTTTTTGACAACCTTTTATTTCATTGTAATCTATAGAATTCTGTTTCCTAGTCACCTAAAACACTTATTTGTTAGTGTTTAGATAAATAGTATCACTTTTTTCATTTTTCAACGGGGAGCTCCCTGAATATAACACTTCCTGTGTTTTTTAAATATTTTATTTATTTATTTATTTCAGAGAGAGAGAACAGGCACACCAGGGCCTGTAGCCACTGCAAACAGTCTAGATGCATGTACCACCTTGTGCATCTGGCTTACATGGTTACTGGGGAATGGAACCTATGTCCTTGGGCTTCTCAGCAAGCACCTTAACTGCTAAGTCATCTCTCCATGTCCCCTGCATTTTATTATAAAAATCTGAGACCCTCACACCCCATGAAACTCAAGGGCCTTTCCTTATTGATGATTGATAATACCACAGAAGCTTCCTCCCTCAAAAAAAATAAGTAAATAAATAATGGAAGCATTATGCTCATTCTAATTCAATGAACCCTCCTCTGCACAGTTCCCTCCAACCTTGTACCAGGTCATCAGTCATCAACTGTCTTTTGAAAACCTACCATTGCAAAGTCTTTAATATTTGAAACATTATTCCCAAAGCAAGCACTTAGAGCAGTGATTGGATGTTTAAACTTAAATTCTAAACTAAAACACAACTTATTTCCACTTACCAATGCTACATTTCAAGTACCCCATAGGTATATGTGGCTAGTGGCTTACCATAATGGATAGTTCAGAATTTATCCATTTTTTTTTATTTTCAAAAGATATAGGAAGGCTGGAGAGATGGCTTAGCAGTTAAGGTGCTTGCTTGTGAAGCCTAAGGACTTATGTTCGACTCTCCAGATCCCATGTGATGCAGATGTGCAAGGTTACACAAGTGCACACACATCTGGAGTTCAAGTGCAGTGGCTGGAGGCCCTGGTGTGCTAATTCTCTCTCACACTCACTCTCGCTGTCTCTCACATACAAAAGGCCAGTTTGTTAGGCTTGCCTCCAAAAAAATAAAATTAAGGACATTTCTAACACTATAGGAAATGTGACTGGGCAAAGCTAACATGAAACAAACAGGAGAATTGACAAGGAAACAGAAGGAAGTGTCTGTGGAGCTAGCAGAGGCTACACAATTCATTTCAAAGCTTGGGGATGTGTGTGCTCAAAGTCCTCAGGGAAATAAGTTCATTTTCCTGTTCTCTTTTATTTCCAACCAATTTCAAGAAGAGTCCTTTACCACCTTTTGTGTAACCTATGGGAACTATTACAATCTACAGGGGCAAGAAGTTGTCCCTGAACTCTAGAGCTTATTTGTGGAATGTCTTCTCTACAAAGGCAGCTGAACTGGTCACCCCGTGATCTTTGTATCTCCAAATATCTTGGCTTCTTTTGCCTGCTAGTTATTATAGTTTCTGTTTTAAATATTACTTCATAAGCTTGGGTAAGCATGTCATCATAGACTCAAGCTTATGAGTAAAATAATCAATAGCCTAACTTCCATTTGTTCAAAATACTGAGAAGAAATTAGAGCAAAGCCAGAAAAACACAGAAGATATTCCACTTTTTCTATAGTGTGTTTTTAATTTGTTGGGTTTCAGAATGTGTTGGCTTGCTTGTTTATTCAGCAAGTTCCCTCTCTCTCTCTCTCTTTCTCTCTCCCTCTCTCTCTCTCTCTCTCTCTCTCTCTCTCTCTCTCTCTCTGTCTACACACACACACACTAAGATGCCAATTCAAAAAAGAAAGAGGGTCCTATACAAACTCAAGACACTGGAAATTCATCTCTAACTGCTCTTTTTTGGGGGGAGGGTGGCATCCTCCTCTTTTTTTTAATCTCTGATAATGCCCTCACCAGCTTTGAGATTCTTTTTTTCTTATCATATGTCTGATGCATGGAAGAAAGTGCCTGTTCAATTTATAGTAACATAATACTTAGAGAGGAAACTACATCATAGGCCCCTGTCAGCATTCATAATGCTTGTTTTGCAAGACTTCAAGTATTAGGCGAAGCCCCAACCACTCCTAGCGTTACTAAATGGATTTAATATCAGCTTAATTTGATCCCTGTAAATGCAACTGAAAAATCTTTCATCTTGATCCTGCTAAGAAAATAGCAAATCACATGAATGATAGAGAACATGTTTGTATTTCTAATGACAACTCCAAATGGATGGAGTTTATGTGCAACCATTGCAATTAATATATTGTCACTAGGAATTCAGCAAGGCTCACCAAAGGTCAGTTTCATTGAGCATTTTCTGTTGCCCTTTATCTATGTCCAAAATAATATATGCCTTGGGCTGGAGGGATGACCCGGTTAAGGTGTTTGCCTGCAAAGCCAAAGGACCCAGGTTTGATTCCCCAGGACCCACGTTAGCCAGATGCAGTGGGTGTGCACACATCTAAAGTTCCTTTGCAGTGGCTGGAGGCCCTGGTGTGCTCTCTCTCTCTCTCTCTCTCTCTCTCTCTCTCTCTCTCTCTCTCTCTCCTCTCTCCCCCCACCCCCGCCTTTTTCTGTCAAATAAAATAAAATGTGAGCCTCCACACCTAGTTCTGTTATTTAAAAAAAAAAGAAAGAAAGAATAAATTCCTCTTGCCCATTTAGATCTAGGGAAAATACATGTTCTCTCAGCCGCTTGCATCCAGCCTTGCCCAGAAGCCTTCCGCATGATTACACAAACTCTGACCCTTGCTTCTGAATGATCTCTCAATATCCCAGGAGGAAAAAAAAAACAAAGCCTTTGCAGTAGAAAGCCTGGACCTTTTCCTTCTCTCACAAACAAAGCTGTTGCATCATTCTTGTAATGTAGAGTAGACGTGTCTCAGCACCCAGCTTCATCACTTTCAATGCCATTCACAGGGAAGTCCTTGGCTGGAAAGTAATCATGACCATTCAATTTATATTGGCGCTAGCTGATATTTGCATACTTTGTTTGTTTTTTGAGGTAGGGTCTCACTCTGGCCCAGACTGACCTGGAATTCACTATGGAGTCTCAGGGTGGCCTTGAACTCACAGCGATCCTCCTACCTCTGCCTCCCGAGTGCTGGGGTTAAAGGCATGCACCACAACGCCTGGCTTAATATTTGCATACTTTAAGAGGGGTTCAAGGCCATGTTTACAGATCCATCACCACAGCCCATTTTTGAGGGCTCATGGACAGCTCATCAAGGAACACAGTTTCAAGTATTCCAGGGAGACCCACATTGCTATGGAGAATCTTCAGCTGCCACTGCAATCGCGCCTGCCACCAGGCCCTTGATGAAACACATCAAAGCAATGTACAGAACAAGATGATCGTGACTTATTTTGAAAGAGAGAGAAAGCTCTGCCTCTGTTCTCCTTCCTGTGTAGTGTCTCATTCCGGACTCCGTGACATATCGCAGGGTTCTCTCTAGGAAAACCGAGCTCATCAGGACATCCGCCCTTCTTCACTTACACACATCTGGGCATGTTATATGTGAAAATTGGAAAACGAAAGTGCACTCACAGAGCATGCAAAAACCCAGAGCAGGAAACACCAAACCCATTTATCATTCTCAGTGGAAAAAAAAATCGTGCAGGTGTCGTCTTCCGCAAGAAAAGCGAACAAATGAAATGGTGGGCAGGGCGCTAATAAAGTGCCATGGCTCTAGATGAAAGTGTCAATGTTCTGCCCAGCCTCCGAGTAACTGACATGCTTCTCCAGGTTTTGATTAGGAAAAAGAAGAGACTCAAAGAGACATGAGCTGCTTGCCCAGGACACATTTTCATAAGCCAACCGTGCCTTGTCAAATCAGAAGTTGAGAGTACGTTGTCAGGGGTCGCAGGCCAACCTGGCACCCTTGGCACAATAGGCAGGCTGATGTCTAAGTGCTTGTAAAGGTCTTTGCCAAGGATCCCAAACAGCTCATCTCATGCCCAGCTTTCTTCAGTTTATAACATGAGCACAAAGGCAGGCCCGCCACGTGTACAGCCGCCACACCAGCATCCTCCCAGAGTCAGGTAGTGCCCGTTGCACCCGCCCCCGTCAGGCGGCATCTCTCAGTTTTGATCAAGAAGAGTCTGAACAGGAGCTGGGTGTGGTGGCGCATGCTTTTAATCCCAGCACTTGGGAGGCAGAGGTGGGTGGATCGCCACAAGTTTGAGGCCACCCTGAGACTACCTAGTGAGACCCTACCTGGAAAACAAAAAGATTAGTCTGAACACCTCCATGAACACAGATTTGGGGAGGCCACCATAACCCCCCACCCGAGGCTAAAGAAGCAGAGAATTCCAGGTTATAAGGTTCCAACTGCACACTCTCAAAAGGAGAGTCCTTTGGCATTAGCTCACTGCCAACTACAAACACAGTTTCTCAGCTGGTTCATCCTGACACTGATTTTAAACCTCTCAGGTGTGGCGGCGCACGCCTTTAATCCCAGCACTTGGGAGGTAGAGGTAGGAGGATCGCCATGAGTTCAAAGCTACCCTAATACTACATAGTGAATTCTAGGTCAGCCTGGACTAGAGCAAGATCCTATAAAAACCTCTCCAGAATCTAGTACTAACTAGAAGCTTGAAAAGACATAATCAGTGTTTCCCCTTACACCAGACTGTTTCCCTGTCCCCAGAGAACCTCAGACACCTCACAGGTACCTGCATCTCCACTACTAATTTTGATGGCCTACTTCTGCTTCTACCAAAATGTCATCATGTACTGTTCAACGTTTCAATAAATATAACACGAAGTGACCGTCAGGGAAAATCCATTCTGTGGATTTTAACAAGTGTCTGAAAGTGGCAGAAATAGTGGCAAAGACCTCCTCTTCTTCCGGGCTCTGTGGTCACTCCAGAGCACCAACCCTGCCCCCCACCATGCCCTCCCTCACAAGACACTTCCTCCCCAGGTGACTGCCTGTTCTGGAAGAGAAGGAGAGGAAGCGAAGAGGTCTGACTCAGAAGCAGTTGCAGCTGTGAGCTAGACACAATGTAATACAGATTCACTCTGAGGATTAACATTGCAGAATAAGGAATTGTTTGTGCAATACAATTCTAAAGTATCCCTCATGATGGCTTAGCAGTTAAGGTGTTTGCCTGCAAAGCCAAAGGACCCAGGTTCTATTCCCCAGGTCCCACGTTAGCCAGGTACACAAAGGGGTGCATGTGTCTGGAGTTCGTTTGCAGTGGCTGAAGGCCCTGGTGCACCCATTCTCTCTTTCTCTCTCTCTCTCTCTCTCTCTCTCTCTCTCTCTCTCTCTCTCTCTCTCTCTTTCTCTGTGAAATGAATAAATAAATAAATAAAATATTTTAAAGTATCCCTCAAGAATATTTACCTATCTCTACTACTTCCTCAGAGACAGCCCCACTTCCAAGGCCCAGGGGTTAGAACTGTGCAGGCCCAAAGGCTCTAGAAAACAAACACTGGCCCTTTTTAAAGAACTGCATGTGATGTGAGTGAGCTGAGATGCTGAAGAAAGGGATTCTGATGCAAGTACCATGGATCTCACCACACTGCTTTTCCAACCTGATCTGTCGTCTTTAGAGACTCAAAGTGGCAGAGGCAGAGCTCTGAGAACCGCGAAAGGCAAGGAGTTGAAGAAAATCACCAGTACCTCCAGCTCCAAGTGAAACACATTTAAATACAGTAAACTGCACAAATCCGAACCTAGGTAAGGCACTTTGCAAACACAGATTAAGTACAGTAATCAAAGGTTGGTAAATTTATCAAGAGTGTTAAGAGCTATTGAGCAGCCTAGATTGTAGGGTGGAGATGATAACAGCCTGTACATATTAAAGAAACAACACCCCGGGAGAGAAAGGTATTATTTAGTGAAGCTTAAGAACCCACAACTTGGAATTTGGTGACAACTTCACCTGGAGGAGAAGGGAAAGTCTCTCAGTGATTCACACACAAAAGACTGTATGTTGACATTTATCCTTTGTAAGGGGAGGTTTCCTGCAAGAGGAGTGATTGAACCTATTTTCAAGAACCCCAATTCATACTGTGTTTCACAGTGATTTTTGTCTTGTCAAGGTCTGACTCAAAAGAGAAAAGCAGGGCTGGAAAGATGGCTTAGTGGTTAAGCGCTTGCCTGTGAAGCCTAAGGACCCCAGTTCCAGGCTCGATTCCCCAGGATCCATGTTAGCCAGATGCACAAGGGGGCACATGCATCTGGAGTTCGTTTGCAGTGGCTGGAAGCCCTGACAAACCCATTCTCTCCCTCTCTCTCTCTCTCTCTCTCTCTCTCTCTCTCTCTCTCTCTCTCTCTCTCTGCCTCTTTCTCTCTCTGTTGCTCTCAACTAACTAAATAAAAATGAACAAAATAAATTTTAAAAAAAAGAGGAAAGCAAAGACTGTTGACAAACCTAGTGAATCATGTTGTTTCTATGTTCCAACATCCAGAAATAGCCAGTCTTGGTCTAAGTAGATATTTGATGCAGGAAATCCCAACTTAGGATCACATGGTTATCAGGTATTCACAGAATTCCTGAAAATTCATCCCCACTTAAATCTGAGCTTCCGTTTTGCTGTGGGGACACTGGACTTCACCACTATAGGTGCCGTGAACCAGCTAATTCCTTGCTGGAGGGTGGGGGCAGGTCTCTGTACTGAAGGGAGTTCAGCAGTAGCCCTGGCCTCTACCCATCAGTACCAGTGCTCAGCTGTAAAAGGTCTCTAGTCATTGTCCAATATCCCCTGAGAGTTAAAATTGTTCCTGGCTGAGGACCCCTCCTGGAAGGAAGGTCTCCCATAGGAAACACTGGGGTTGGTCAAGTTCAGCTGCGGGAACTTGGTGTCAGAGCTAGCCTCTTCCTGAGACAGCCCCTAGCCCTAACCAACCAGCTGCCCCTCTGGTTCACCTGAGCTGGAAGACAGCCCACCACTAAAAAGTTATGAACACCTTGCAAGGGGACAGCAGGCTCTTTGACCACTTGGAATCTTCCAGCTCTTGGTGAGTTTTGTCCTCAGCTGGGCCTGGGCTATCTCAACTAAGCCCAGCCCAGAGGGACCCCTAATCCTTACTCTCTATGTGGGCTCCTTTACTCTCTCCATGCTCCTGAACTCTTTCTTCTCTTTTCTTTCTGCAGTGTTTTTTTTCCAGCCCTCCACGTGGGGTCTCTAGCCACATGGCTGCCTTTCCTTGGCTCTGTACTTCCCTCAATAAATATAATAATTTAAAAAAAAAATGTTCCTGGCTGAGAACCAGGAAGAAGTGTTTTTTCTTTTTCAAGGAAGGAGTGACTTTTTCTACCTACGCTAAGCTGTCCCCATGCACTGGTGGAGGCCTGCCCAGAAACAAGCCCCTCTCTATCATCCCGAGACCGAGTGCACCTCATAAGTTTAAGAGAATCCTAGATGGGCCAGTGGTTCAAAATACCTCTTATCTTCAGGAAAGGGTTAAGACAGATAGTAAGAACACAGTGGGAGGGGCAATGTGAAACTAGAATTCACAGGCAAGGAAGAGAATAGTTGGCTCACACCCAGGTACGGCTTTGTTCTCACTGACCACTCTCCCAACTGGTTGAATACCTACCATGTGTCTGGCTTGAGACTGCACCCTGTGGAAAAGACATGGGATCCCAAGCCTCCAGAACCCCGCAGTCTGCATGGGGAAGCGATCCTACACATGCCCAACAGTATAAGTACAATCCACAGCAATGTGTGATGCACAGAGCTAGAGACATGTGGTCACAGGCGCTGAAGGATATAAAGAGGATCCTGCCCACAGCATGGAGAATGTCATCAGTGGCTCCCAACACGGAGGAATAATTTCAGATAAGAAGAAAGAGTTTTTCTTTCAAAATTTTGTGATATCAAAATGTTTAATGCGCCGGGCATGGTGGCACACGCCTTTAATCCCAGCACTCGGGAGGCAGAGGTAGGAGGATCACTGTGAGTTCAAGGCCACCCTGAGACTCCATAGTGAATTCCAGGTCAGCCTGGGCTAGAGTGAGACCCTACCTCGAAAAAACAAAAAAAAAAAAAATGTTTAATGCTGTAAGTATCTTCTGAATGAAGAGTTTCAAGAACCCAGGGTCTAGGCTCAGTCCTTACTTCATCACCATTGTCACTAATAACAATCGCCTACCTGCTTTAGCCATCAGTTTTTTAATCTCCAAAATGAACAACAACAACAAAAAAAAAAAACTGGGCCAGGTGATTTCTAAGGTCCTTCCAGCTAACCTTCTGTGACTCAATGTTTTGGTTAATTGCCTTCAGATGAATGCATTTACTGTATTAAGTACTGTGAGATCCATCCATTCTGAGCTTCATTTCGCATCTTACAATGTATTTAATCCTAGAATGTTTAAAATTTATGTATAAAAATTATGTCTCCAAGTGTGTAATAGCTTTAGCTTGAAATAGACATTATGCCATAAAGATCACCATAGATTTGTAAAGCAAAACTCAGAAACATTAAAGAGCCCATAAATGCTTTAAAATTAATTTGATCTTGAATGTGTCTGTGAATGAATGGGCCTGACATAAGCCTTTCAATTTTTCGCTCCATTTCCAAGAGCGCACAAGTACAAACTGTAAATCAACATCCACACTTGCTGATGTGGTCAGTATGCTAAAAAAAAGGGGGGGGTGCGGGGAGAGAGAGAAAAAGAGAGATGACTAATAAACGATTCACCCAAGATTTAGGAGCTTGGAAAGCACAAGACCCCAGCTTATGACCTGCCTTCTTTGAATTATTCAAGCTTGTGTGATTCAGGTGGCACGTGTCTTATCCACTTCCAACAGATACTGATGAGAGAGGTAGAGAGGGAGAGGGATCAGGAGGGAAAGAGAGAGAAGTATAGAAGGAACTGGGCCTGGGAGGGTCAGAAGGATACAAATGATGGTTTTATTTTTCCCTCAGATGGCCTGAGGCAAACAGCAATAATGAACAGAATTTAGTACAGAATTTGCCATCACTCACTAGCTGCTCTTGAAAAGAGAAGTGTGCAGAATGGGGTCAAAATGACCTAGGATCAAATCTTAGATTTACCACTTTCTATTTCTGTGACTCTGGGTGTTGCACTTTCTTTTCTCGTCGTTAGACAAACACCCAACCAGAAACACCTTATGGGAGGAAAAGGTTTATTTAAGGCTTGTAAGTTCCAAGGGAACACCATCAACAGTGGAAGAATTTGACACTATTTCAGGGATCCGAGCAGAAAGACACCACCAAAAACAGCCCACATGCACCAGACAGAGCCCAAATTGTTCTCCACACACCTTAGAGCTGAACGCCAAGATCCAACCCCTAGTGACACCTCCTCCAGGTGGACTGCTGGAGCCTCAAGTTACAAGGTCAATGTGCGTCTGCCTATGGGGCTACACATTGAAACCACTACACTTGGCAAGTTATTTAACCCATTCAAGGACCTGTTTCCCCACCTATAAAATGAGTGTAGTAAGAGTTATTTAGAATTTCTGGGGAATGAAATGAAATGAAATGTGTGTTCCAGGGTTGTCAGTTGTGTTACACAGAAAAGCCCTAATAACAGTGTCTTCAACTTGGTAGACTGCTTTTCACTCCCACAATATGAAATCTAAATGCTGACAGTTCAGGTCTAGCAGAAGGCCCCATAACATCAAGAATGTCTGTTTCCTTCTTTGTTTTACTGTATTACCTTTAGTGTGTCACCGTCACTCTCAAGATTAATCATAAAATGGCTCGACAAATACAGCCATCATATTAACATTTCAGACAGAAAGAAGGGAAGACAAAAAGAATACTGCCTTCCAGTTGAGTAAATAAATACTTTTTACAGAGTTTTTCTAGATGCCCCATCCAACAACTTTTATTTATGACCCTTTGGCCATAACTACCTTCAAAAGGGACTTGAAAAGTTGGGACAAATTTAGCTGGACTTATTCACAGAGAATTAAGGCAGAGAGGGGAGATCAATTAGCAGCCTCTTAATGGTACCACATGTACTAATAGAGGGGAGCTGGGTGAATAAGAGCTACTGTGATTAATTTGTACATTCTAATTATTTTAAATTTTTTGTATGCGTGTGTGTACACATGGATGATGCATACTTGTGTGCACATGCAGGTAGAGACCAGAGGACAACCTCCAGTGACATTTCTCAGGAACATTATCCACCTTTTTTTTTTTTTTTTTTTTTGAAGCAGGGTCTTTCATTGGCCTGGAGCTCACCAATCATGCTAAACTGGCTAGCCAGTGAGCTCATGGAATCTGCCTGTCTCTACCTCCTCAGGACTAGGGTTTCAAGAGTACCATCATGCCTGGCATTTTTACATGGGTTCTGGGATCAAACTCAATTCCTCATGTTTACAGGGCAAGCACTTTCCCAACTGAACTACATTTGCCCAGCTTTGATTTATTCTCATAGCCATTTTGAAAATACTTGACCCATCTCACCATGCTAATGTCCTCAAGGGCCTCTCACATCTTTAGGTCAAGGTCCATCTGTCAGAGGCCTCCACCATTGTAAGGGTTAATAAGTCTGGGGTCCCAGCACAGAAGTCACAGAAACGACTGGGACATGCTGGCTCTGGAGCAGACTTTAGCACGTATGAAATTCTTAAACTCTTTTAGGTTGTAGATAATTTTCCAAACCACAACCTGATAAGGTCACAAGGAAAAGGCACAGGAGCCATGCAAACCCTCTATCATCAAAGACCTAGTGAAAACCTAAGGGTCCTACCCAGGAAAACAAGTCAACAAAGGAAATGTACCTGCTACATCCCTTTCCCCTCTCCCTCCCCCATTCTCTGCCCTGCTCATCCCTTCCCTTTAATTTTTTTTTTTTTGGTTTCTTTTTATTTATTTATTTATTTGAGAGCAACAGAGAGATAAAGAGGCAGATAGAGAGAAAGAGAGAGAGAGAGAGAGAATGGGCGCACCAGGGTCTCCAGCCACTGCAAATGAACTCCGTGCGCCCCCTTGTGCATCTGGCTAATGTGGGTCCTGGGGAAATGAGCCTTGAGAACCAGGGTCCTTAGGCTTCATAGGCAAGTGCCTTAACTACTAAGCCATCGCTCCAGTCCCATCCCTTCCCTTTAGAGATGCAGCTCAGCTGTGGAATGGGGCTGGCCATCAGTCCTTCGGTGTTCACTTGCTCTCCAGGAAAGAACAGCCTGCTGTTGAGGTTGTATATTCTCTCTCCTTATTTCCATGGCACTCCTGGTTGGTTCAGTTCTGACTCTGATACAACAGCCACCTTTTGGGGGCCCTTACAAAGGAGGTAAGACCCTCTTCCAAACAGTAGTCCTTTGCAAATCTGAAAGAAGCTGTCCTGGGCTCAAAACACCATCTTAGCTTCGAATTGGCACCACGGGTCCTGAACAGCCTTCTCTGAACCAGATTCTTCTTTGACTCATCATTGCCCCCAAAGGTCATCTTAATCAGGATCTGGGGTCAAGAGGGCCCAGAGGAGGTCTGGAGAGTCATTCCCTGGTTCTGGGCTCTCTCCTTCCAGCTCCCCTCCTGTCAAGGCTGACTCATAAAATACGTCCTGGAGGACTCTTCAGCAAAGGCTTGGAGACAGCAGCCTTCTGTTTGTGGGATGCTGTAGAGGACCAGCCCATCTTCTGGGGCTCTGGTGTTCTCGCTGCAGAGAGGCAGGGCCCCTGAGCGTCTGTCCCACTGTGATCAAACTCCCCAGACTAGCAGAACGGGAGCATCTGCTCAGTGAATTAGCAGGTGAGAGGGTCAAGGGCACAGGTTCACAGGAAGGGTGGGGGAGAAGCGAGCAGAGAAATCAGCATCTCTAACATAGCCAGTTCTTCTGCCCTCTTGTCTAAACTCAAGAGCTGTAGATGCCAAAATATGCTTCCAGCAAAGGAACAGTGTTCCAGGGATATAGAGCCCAGGAAATACTGGCCTGCAGCCCTTCCCAGGTGAGGCGAACAGGGCCCCTCTGGAAAGCGCAGCCAGCCAGCTGGTCCCCTTGTTCCCCAAGCACAGTGATGTTAGGTAAAGACTGTCCCTTCAGCCCAGACAAGTAGATGTCACCAGACAAATGACATACGGGAACATAAAAGGATATAGAGTCTCCAGGGCATGCCCACTCCAAAAGCCCATGCTCACTCAAGACTCAGACCGTTGTCTGACTCAGTGCTTGTCCAGGACTTGGGCCTAACCTTTTGTCCCAAGGCAGGTAGCACATAGCCATTGAGCCTCCCAAGGTGCATCACTCTCACTGACTAAGGGCCCACAGCCTTTCTGGATTCCTTGCTATCAAAAAGAAACAGTGAGCCGGGCGTGGTGGCGCACGCCTTTAATCCCAGCACTCGGGAGGCAGAGGTAGGAGGATCACCATGAGTTCAAGGCCGCCCTGAGACTACAGAGTTAATTCCAGGTCAGCCTGGACCAGAGTGAGACCCTACCTCGAAAAACCATAAAAGAAAAAAAAGAAAGAAACAGTGAAGCTGGGCGTGGTGGTGCACACCTTTAATCCCAGCACTCGGGAGGCAGAGGTAGGAGGATCGCCATGAGTTCGAGGCCACCCTGAGACTACATAATGAATTCCAGGTCAGCCTGAGCTAGAGTGAGACACTACTTCAGAGAAACATAAAGAATAAAAATAAAAATAAAAAAGAAAGAGTGGACCGGAGAGATGGCTTAATGGTTAAGGCACTTGCCTGAGAAGCCAAAGTGCTCACATTCAAATCTCCAGGTCCCACGTGGCCAGATGCATGGTGAGAAGTGCACAACGTCACATGTGCACACAAGGGGACACACATATTTGGAGTTTGTTTGCAGCAGCTGAAAGCCCTGCAGCCCCCCATTTTCTCTCTCTCTCTTTCCCTCCCTCCCTTCTTCCCTTTCTCTTTCTCTCTCTCTCTCTCAAGATAAAAAAAAAGAAAAAGATTAAACAAATTTTTAAAAGAAACAGAAATTGAGGTATATAAAGGAAGAAGGCTTGGAAAAAGGTCAAAGGACCCGCTTCTGCAGCGGAAGGTGCTAAAAGTAGACTATTGGGCTTCTGGTAAAATATGTAGGAGAAAAAGTGGGTTTTCTTTGGATAGAATAGATATCCATCCTAGTTCATCTAGGACAGCCCCAAGTTCAGATGTGACTATCAAGAGCACCCACGTTCACTCCTAAAAGTGGCTTGATTTGAATAACAAATGATATAGCAACTCTGTTGGAAATGGACTAGAAATAATTTTTAAATTATTTTTTAAAATCTTTTCCCTGTAACTCATAATATAAATTAAAAATTATATTCTTATCTAAGCTGCCTTAATCACAATAGTGCATCATCAAGCTGTATTTTTATTCCTAATAAAAAAGACATTACCCATGCATAATGTGATGCAGAAATTAAGCAGACATGCCTCTGATGAAAGGGCAGTCCATGAAGCTCTCATTCCCCCTGATTGCTGGAAAATTCAACTCAGGCAGTTCCAACTATGTACAGTGAGCTTAGGACAGAAAGTAGTCATACACTCAAAACTTTTCTGTATTGAAGAACTTTTTAAGCTGTGTTTCTTTTGAGAAAAAAGAAAAACTAAAGACAGAGCAAGAAGCAACATTTACAGCCAGGAGCTGTATGTCACCTTAGGTGTAACTGAACCGAAAGTGACTCATTTCCATGGTGGGTCTGCAGCTCATTCTCCCTTGATCGTCCCTTCCTCACTGTCAACCTCCACCCCTGTCAATCTTACCCAAATTCCCAACACCCCAAGAAGATTGCCAGACTCTCTGAGAATCTCCCTGCAACAACAGCTGGTTTGTTTTCTGTTTATTTGTTTGTTTGTTATTGTTGTTGTTTTGGGGTTTTTTGAGGTAGGGTTTCACTCTAGCTCAGGCTGACCTGGAATTCACTATGTTGTCCCAGGGTGGCCTCGAACTCACGCCGATCCTCCTACCTCGGCCTCCTAAGTGCTGGGATTAAAGGCGTGCGCCACCACACCCAGCTCCAGCAGCAGTTTTCTCATTTGAAAAATAAAAATACAACCAACATTACCTGCTTCACAAGGAAGATCATGAAGATTAATGGACTGGCTGTCTCATAGAACATCTGGAATATATCAGAGAAAGATGCTTCGGGCGATGTAGGAGGGATCCTGAGTGAACTATATATGCTTAGAGTGGCTAGTGGTACAGGTTTGAATCCCCGTTGAACATGTATAGCTGAGACTGGGTGACCTTGGCCACTGGACTGACACATTGAATCCACTTCCTTCATCTGTCAAAGAAGGGTTCACCCACTCTCCAGGGTGTCTAGCCAGCCATCCATAGCCACTCTGCAGGACCTATTCCTGATTAGCTCTTTGATGACTTGGAAGCTAATGATGTTTAAGCACTGTGTACAATTTTCCGACCCCCTTCTTTCTCTTGTTTCCCTTACCTTTTGCCGTTTCAGCGTATACAGGTGAAAACCAAACAAAAACAGTGAAATAAGTTTGAAAGGAAATGAAATTCACAGAAAATAGCATTGTCCTTTGTTACTTTAGCTCTGGGGGGGGGGGGGTGAGGGGGCTTAATGTAGAAGACACATTGGACTATTTGAAATTCCAGTGATTGAAACACACCAGATAATTGTCATTGACTCTTTATGGTGAAAGACTGTGATGTTTGTATTGTCCATCATTCAGTCAGGAGAGATTAGTGTCCGTAGCGTGGCCCCTTCCATTGAACTCAAAGAAAACTGGAACTATGAAAAGCCAAATTTTGCTCCGAGGCACACATTCAGGGGCCTTCATCTCTAGATCTTGGGTGCTTACATCAAAAGAGACAGTTTTCATCCGGGCATGGTGGTGCACACCTTTAATCCCAGCACTCAGGAGGCAGAGGTAGGAGGATTGCCGTGAGTTCGAGGTCACCCTGGGACTATAGACTGAGTGCCAGGTCAGCCTGAGCTAGAGTGAAACCCTATCTTGAAAAAGAGAGATGGGTGGGAAGAGACAGTTTTATTCATAAACAAGGTTCATTCTGTCCAAATGTATCACAAGGTAAAACTGAATGCATATTTGACCTTGCCAACAGAGTCTTACAGCATTTCTCTTAGTCTTGGTTCTCATCTAGGGCACCTTTCTTCCACACAACTCAAGTCTTTCCCTGTCACTGCTCACCGCCTTGTCCTAGGATCTTCCTGTTCCATGTTTCCTGATTAAAAGGTCAACCCAGGTAGTCAGTCACTCACCAGGAGACTGTCCCGGCTCTGGATTCCAGCCTCGGGCTCATTCTGAATGGCCACCTTGCTCTGTGTCTCACAGTCTTTGCCCCCTGATGTCACCTGTACCCTCTGCCTCCTGACAAGTATTCCATAGTGTCCCTGACTTCCTGGATTACCTATTCAGGCCGAACTGGCATCAATGGGATCTGGCTGAGCAGGAGGGACCAAGGTGGCAAGTCCAGCAGCCAAGTCAGCAGAAACAAACACTTGCATAGTGAGAGGTGGACAAGGGGAAGATTCGGGACAAGTCTGCCCGGCAGCTTCCATCCACTGACTCGTCAGTCAGGTCACAGGTGAACTGTTCATCCAGTCTGGCTGCGAGGACCTGCTGGCAAGAGGGCTTCCGCTTCGTGGTGGTTTGGACAGAACACGTTCACGAATGCCTGAGTCAGGGCTGGGGAGATGGCTTAGCGGTTAAGGCACTTGCCTGTGAAGCCTAAGGACCCCCGTTTGAGACTCGATTCCCCCAGGACCCACATGAGCCATATGCCCAAGGTAGGGCGCTGCGTCTGGAGTTCATTTTCAGCAGCTGGAGCCCTGGTGTGCCCATTCTCTCTCTCTCTCTCATAATAAGTAAAACATATTTAAAAAAAAAAAAACAGATTTCTTGAGTCAGATCTCCACAGTGCTGAGAGTATTCATCTCCACAGATGTTCTCAGTTATGCAAAAGGACGCTGTAGCCTTTAAGAGATGGGAGTAGATACTTTTTCATTTTAATGTAGGCTGGAGACACTTATACCCAATTTATATTCCGATTTATGTTCATTAAACAATTATAGATTCGCACTTTCTTTTTTAAAATATTTTATTTTATTTATTTTGAGAGAGAAAGAGTCAGAGAGAGAGAATAGGCACACCAGGGCCTCCAGCCACTGCAAACAAACTCCAGACATGTGTGCCCCCTTGTGCAACTGGTTTATGTGGGTCCTGGGCAATTGAACCTGTGTCCTCAGGCTTCACAGACAAGTGCTTTAACCACTAAGCCATCTCTCCAGCCCTGCATCTTCTTGTGGCAATTCTCCCCACTTTGAAATCTTCACTAGTGTAGTTTCCACTGTGATTTCCTGTGGCCACTAACTGTGTGGTCTCTGGAGTCATATGTTCTGAGTTCTGAGTTCCAATCCTGACCTTCCAATTTGCCATCTGTGTGGCTGTGACTAGTGTGTATTACCACTTGCACTTCAGTTTACTGATTGTGGATTACCACTTGGACCTCAGTTTACTGATCCTCACCAATGAAAATGAGAATGAGAATAGTAACTGCTCAAAGTATTGCTTTAATTTTTTTTTTTTTCTGAGATAGGGTCTCTATGCCAGGCTGACCTGGAATGCACTATGGAGTCTCAGGGTGGCCTTGAACTCATGACAACCCTCCTACCTCTGCTTCCTGAGTGTTGGGATTAAAAGCGTGCACCACCACGCCAGGCTGGTTAAACTTATCTGTATTTGCTGTGTGTTCTGCCAGCAGAACTGACTTTCAGGTTTCCTGTTCGTGGAGCCCCTTACCTTGCTGTAAGTAAATAAACATCTTCAGCCTGAGAGTCTCTATAGCCACAAATAGTGCCAGCGAGAAAGTAAGCACAGACAAGTTATGACCCTGGAGTGGGAACCACACATCCATTCATCCACCCATTCATTCATTCTACTCAGTGCTACGTGCTAGGTACAATTCTAAAGCATGGGGATAAAGTAGTAAGTAAGTTGACTCAGGACACAGATTAAAAAGTACCAAAGCCAAGCTGGGCGTGGTGTGGTGTTGTGGTCAGGTTCACATTGCTGGTAGAAATCACCCAACCAATAGGAGCTTGTGGGAAAAAGAGGTTTCTTTTGGCTTACAGGCTACAGGGGAAGCTCCATGATGACAGGGGGAAATGATGGCATGAGCAGAGGGTGGACATCACCCCCTGGCCAACATCAGGTGAACAATAGCAACAGGAGAGTGTGCCAAACACTGGCATGGGGAAACTGGCTATAATGCCCATAAGCCTGTCCCCAACAATACACCACCTCCAGGGGGCGTTAATTCCCAAATCTCCATCAACTGGGAACCTAGCATTCAGAACACCTGAGTTTATGGAGAACACCTGAATCAAACCACCACATGGTGCACGCCTTTTATCCCAGCACTCGGGAGGCAGAGGGAGGAGGATCACCTTGAGTTCGAGGCCACCCTGAGACTACATAGTTAATTCCAGGTCAGCCTGAGCTAGAGCAAGACCCTACCTCAATCAAACAAACAAACAAACAAAAAAGTACCAAACACCATGTGGGAATTTAGCTGCCTCCCTCTGTAATATGTAACACAATGCTGAACAGACATTATTTGATGTTGAAAGATTTTTTTCTTTTTGGGTTTTTTTTTTTTTTTTTTTTGAGGTAGGGTCTTGCTGCAGCCCAGACTGACCTGGTATGTAGTCTCAGTCTGACCTTAAACTCATAGCAATCCCCCTACCTCTGCCTCGAAAGTGTTGGGGGATTAAAGGTGTGAGCCACCATGCCCAGCCAATTTGTTTTGTTTTGTTTTGTTTTTGTTTTTATTTTTTGAGGTAGGGTCTTGCTCTAGCCCAAGCTGACCTAGAATTCACTATATAGTTTCAGGGTGGCCTTGAACTCACAGCAATCTTCCTACCTCTGCCTCTTGAGTGTTGGGATTAAAGGCGCACACCTCCACACAGGCTTTTTCTTTTTTTAAGATATTTTGCTTATTTATTTGCAAGCAGAAAGATACACACAGAGAGTCAGAGTATGGTCACATCAGGGCTTCTAGCCACTGCAAATGATTCCAGATGCATACACCACTTTGTGTATATAGCTTTGCTTAGGTACTAGGGGATTGAACCCAGGTCATTAGGCTTTGCAAGCAAACATCTTAACCACTGAGCCATCTCTCCAGCTCCTGAGATTTTTTTCTTTCGAGACAGTTTCTTACTATGTTTTCCAAGCTAGTCTTGAAGTCATGATTTTCCTATCTCTAAATAAGTAGTTTTTGAATGAATGAATGGAGTGTTTAATTCTAATTTGCCTTCAATATTTATCCCCGCTTACTTTAAGCCACAAAACCTTGCTAACCAGAAGTTTTACCCACCCTGCTCAGTCCTGGTACAGAATTCGCTCATAAGATCAGCCTTAGGAATCAGAGCTTAACCTAAATAAGGGCTTAAGTACTTAGCCTACATAGATAGTCCTTCTCATTTTGCAATTAGTCATCTTTTGTGCTCTCAAGAGAAGCAGGGTGGGGAAGACATAGATACGCCATCTGGGGAGTTCCGTCAACATGCAGAAGTTCCTCATGCAGGAGACTCCAATCCAACCTAGATAGACAATGATGTCTACTTTGGAAAAGTTCTCAGATGTCCTAAACACACACACACACACACACACACACACAAACACACGCATGATTCCATGGAGAAGAATGACAGCTTTAGAGTAAATCAGTTCTTTTTTTTTTTTTCAATAATCTGACCTCTTAGAATCTCAAGCGATACCAGGCGTGGTGGCACATGCCTTTAATCCCAGCCCTCGGGAGTCAGAGGTAGGAGGATCGCTGAGAGTTCGAGGCCACACTGAGACTACACAGTGGATTCCAGGTCAGTCTGAGCGACCGTGAGACCCTTCCTCAGAAAACCAAAAAAAAAGAATCTCAAGTGATGAGACTCCAAGGGGCTGACTTGAACATGAAGACACACAAAATTCCAACTGTATTTACTGCTTGCTTAATAACTATGCCTTGCACTTTACAGATGGGCTGTGACTGAGGCTGAATGATGTGTTCATGTTTCATTGTGCCTTTTTCAGAAGACAACCTGTGTATAGCTTTCATTCAGATCTTATTAAAGTGCAGTAAACGCCCTGAGGCAGCACCGTCCTGTAGACAGTAATGAAGATAGCTTATATCTACTCTGTCTGATACTATGCCCTAGACACGTGTGGCAAAGGATGACATGAATGATACGTCTAGTTAAGACTGAGGAACCGGGCTGGAGAGATGGCTTAGCGGTTAAGCACTTGCCTGTGAAACCTGAAGACCCCAGTTCGAGGCTCGACTCCCCAGGACCCATGTTAGCCAGATGCACAAGGGGGCGCACGCATCTGGAGTTCATTTGCAGTGGCTGGAGGCCCTGGCGCGTCCATTCTCTCTCTCTCTCTCTCTCTCTCTCTCTCTCTCTCTGCCTCCCTCTTTCTCTCTGTGTCTGTTGCTCTTAAGTAAATAAATAAAAATAACTTTAAAAAAAAAAACTGAGGAACCAAGTTTTAATTGTATTTCATTTTAATTCATTTAAATACTCACATGTGGCTAATACTTGCCACATTGGAAAGCACACATATAGGGAAACAACCCTTCCATAGTTTCAACCAAAATAGTATAGTGGCAGGTTTATCCCATGTTTTTAAAATCTTTTCCCATGATTTTAAAATGAAAACAGCAACAACGCTGTCAGAGGAAAGATGAAATTCTACACACCTCTATTTCCAACAGGGGATGCACTCTGAAAGCAAAAAGAAAAGATTCTGACCTGGGAAAGGATGAAAGCAGATAGGCAGGGAAGGAACACCCCTTCGGGGAGCTTCCTGCAAGGTCCTAGCTGTCTGTGAGACACAGAGCAGAGAGAGACTGTCAAGGAGAGAGAAATTCCCCCTCAGAGAAAAGTCTAAATGTGTTTTTAGCCACCTGTCACCGCAGAGGGAGGACAGGATGGCAGTGTTAAATTGGTGAGATTGTAAAACAGGGAACTTAACTAACCTACAAGGCCTGGTGGGGTGTTTAAAGTACATTTTAACTGACAGAACTTGTTCCCAAAATCCAGAAGCCAGCTGACACCATCTGTAGGACAGACTCAAAACCCAGCTCCCTTTTGTTTTATAAAGATAGGACTTTCATTTAAAAATGTCAGTCCAGAAAAACAGGATTATCCTGAATTTTCATTGAGGGTTAAATGCTATAAAAGGGCTGGAGAGATGGCTTAGCAGTTAAGTCACTTGATTACAAAGCCTAACAACCCTAGTTCGATTCCCCAGGACCCACGTTAGCCAGATGCACAAGGGGGCGTACACATCTGGAGTTCATTTGCAATGGCTGGAGGCCCTGGCACGCCCATTCTCTCTGTCTCTCTCTCCCTCTCTCTCTCTCTCTCTCTTTCTCTCTCTCTCTCTCTCTCACTCACTCTCTCCCTCCCTCCTTCCCTTTCTCTCTGTGTCTGTCACTCTCAAATAAATAAAAAAGTGAACAAAAAAGTTTAAAAAATAAATAAATATAATATTCAAAGAAGAAAGTATGCCTCCAGCTCATTTCCAGCTTCAGTTTCTTCACTTCCTGCAGACAAAGCATGTGGTGACTTCGGTAATAGAGACTGACCATCTAGTTTGGGTGTGGAAACTGGAACAATGACCATAGCCAATATTGTTTTAGTGTGCGGCCTCCTTGACCCACAACTCACTAAGAGGTAATCTCTCGCCATTAGGCAAGTGATCCTAATTTAAATCAGTGGCTCAAAAGTAAAGAAATAAACATACAAGGCATAGATGGATGGGAACCTAATGTGGGAGAGGATCATGCTGAGCAAAGACAATGTTTCTGAAATTTATTTTCATTTATTTATTTGAGAGCAACAGACAGAGAAAGAGGCAGATAGATAGAGAATGAGTGGGCCAGGGCCACTAGCCACTGCAAACGAACTCCAGAAGCAAGCGCCTCCCCACCTTGTGCATCTGGCTTATGTGGGACCTGGGGAATCAAGCCTCGAACCGGGGTCCTTAGGCTTCACAGGCAAGCACCTAACCGCTAAGCCATCTCTCCAGCCCTCAAGTCCATACATACTCTCAGAGAGTCATTGGGTTCAATGAGAATATTTGGTGGGGCTGGGGCAACAGCTCAGGAGTCAAAGGCTTTTACCTGTAAAGCCTGCCAGCCTGGGTTTGATTCCCCAGTACCCATGTAAAGCCAGATGCAAAAAGTGGTGCATGGGTCCGGAGTTCATTTGCAGCAGTAAAAGACCCTGGAGTACCTATTGTCTTTCTGTTCCTTTCTCTCCTTTTCTCTCTTTCTCTCTCTCCCTCTCAAAAAAATAAGAAATAAAGATTTACATATTTTTTAAAAGAATATCTGGAAATCAGGCATGGTGGTGCATGCCTCTAATCTCAACACTGGAAGGCAGAGGTAGGAGGATCACCTTGAGTTCGAGGCCACCCTGAGAATACATAGTGAATTCCAGGTCAGCCTGGGCTAGAGTGAGACCCTACCTTGAAAACTAAAAAAGAATATTCGTGTTTTATTTTTGTATATCTTTTTCCAGTGAGAATTCTCAACTGAAAGTCATGCCCAGATAATAAGATTATAGACCTCTTATGTGTTTTTTCAAATACAGGTTGAAAAGTTGATTAAAGGTCTCGGAGGGTGCTAAAGGAATCCACAGTTTATTCGAAGTTGGGGAGTGGTGAACTAGACAAAGGTAGACCGACATGCCACTTGGTGTTTACTTAGCTGGTAGCGTTAAGGCAGTTTTCTAACTGTGCCCCTTGCTTCCTTAAGAAGTGAACCCTCTGTGAAGTCAGAAGACAGGCTGGGAATAGTATTTGTACTCTACAAGTTTAACACCCTTAATCTTCAAATCTGAAACACTCCAAAAGTGGGCGCTTTTTGAGTACCAGAATGTGGACAAGTAGAAAATTCTACAGCCTGACCTCACGTAATGAGTCACAAGTTAGAACATTGGCAAAGTCTTGAAAGTATTGGGAAAAATTGCCCAGTTACATATATGAAAATTAGTGAATTTTAAGTTTAGACTTGGATTCTGACCCAAGATCTCTCACCACGAACATAAAAATGTTCCAAAATATAAAAACTCCTTATCTAAAATACTGCCGGTCCCAAGCATTTTTTTATTTTTTTCTTAAATTTTGTTTTTTTTTTTTTGTTTTGTTTTTTGTTTTTCAAGGTAGGGTCTTACTGTGGATCAGACTGACCTAGAATTAACCATGTAGTCTCAGGGTGGCCTTGAACTCATGGCGATCCTCCTACCTCTGCCTCCCGAGTGCTGGGATTAAAGGCGTGTGCCACCACGCCCAGCAAATATTTTATTTTTATTTATCTATTTGAAAGTGAGCAAGAGAGAAAGGGGCAGAGAAGGAGAGAGACAATGGATGCATCAGGGCTTCCAGCCACTGCAAAAAATTCCATGCACATGCACCACCTTGTGCATCTGGCTTTACATGGGTCCTGGGGATTGGAACCTGGGCCCTTTGGCTTTGCAGGCAAGCACCTCAACTGCTAAGCCATCTCTCTAGCCTGCAAACACTTTTTATGGATATTCAACCTGTGTTACCCAAGAGGTATCAATGTTTTTAAAATATTCTCATACTGAAAAATGAAAAGCTCTGTGGTGGAGAATTCCAGATCTTTAGTCAAGGGGTCTAACCACTCTCCCTGCTCCCAACAGGATGCTTCACTTGTCTTCCTAGAGCTTCTGTTTCCTACTGTAAAATGAACCGAGTTGACTGGATAATTGATTGTCAAGATCAGGTCTGACTCTAGATCTCTTTGATTTTTTTAACAATAAATTACAAGTCCATCCTGGATTTCCTCCCTGAAGGGCTTCTCATCTGAAAATCGTTTCTACCAGGACTTTAGTTCATGTCTGCTCTTTTCCTCACTCCCCTCCACCGCCGAGCTCTAAAGGCTGGGGAGGCAAAGCGCTTGAAGGGAGAATCAGTCAACACTCAGCATTCCGCCTATTATCCACTACCACCTAGGAAGTGGTAAATTAAACTATAGAAGCCAGATTCCCAGGGCTTACTGCAAATCACCCAGATAGAAAAGAAATAGCCATTCAGAAGGACATTTTGGTAGCTTTTCTAAAATTTCAAATAAATGGGACAGCTGTTCACTCAAGTTTGTATAAATCAATGGAGACATAAAACTGTCTTTTATATTTTGATAATGCTATTTAATGAATTGAAAGCTTAGTCTGTGAGTTGATCTACAATAGTAAGAGTGATTCTGGGGCTGGAGAGATGACTTAGCCCGTTAAGGGGCATGTCTGCAAAGCCTAAGGACCCAGGTTCAATTCTCCAGGTCCCACATAAACCAGATGCACATGGTGGAGTTAGTTGGCAGCTGCTGGAGGCCCTGGCATGTCCATTCTCTCCCTCTCTCTCTCTCTCTCTCTCCCCTTCTCTGTCTCTAATAAATAAAAATAAATCTTTTTTAAAAAAGTGAGTCTGGGCTGGGGAGATAGCTCAATAAATGGTTCAAGGTGCTTGCTTGCAAGCATGGGTTTGAGTCAGCAGTACACATATAAAACAAGATACATAAAATACATGTGTCTAGAGTTTGTCTATAGTGGCAAGAGGCTCTGGCATGCCTATACACTCACTTTCTCCCCCCCCCCCCCATAAATAAATAAATTTTAAAGGAGTGATTCTTTTCTTTTATGTGCCACGATGTCTCTTTTTTTAACCCCCACCCAATTCTTAGTTTTATAAAAACCTACTCTCAGCCAGGCGTGGTGGTGCATGCCTTTAATCTCAGCACTTGGGAGGCAGAGGTAAGAGGATTGTCATGAGTTTAAGGCCACCCTGAGACTACATAGTGGATTCCAGGTCAGCCTGGGCTAGAGTGAGAGCCTGCCTTGGAAAACCAAAAAAAAAAAAAAAAAAAATGTTAAGTCTGTTCTAGACAGGAAGAGAGCTCAGTAGTAGACTGCTTCCCTAGAATGCTTAAGTCCCTGAGATTCAATTCCCAGAACAAAAGAAGAAACAAAAAGAATAAAGAACATTCATTCAGAAAAGAAAGAAAGAAAGAAAGAAAGAAAGAAGGAAAGAAAGAAAGAAAGAAAGAAAGAAAGAAAGAAAGAAAGAAAGAAAGAAAGAAAGAAAGGACATCCATTGCTGTCAGCTTCCTCACTGTGGACTGAGTACGACCAGCCTCTATCGCCATGTCTTCCCTGCCGTGATGCACTACAACATGAAACAAAGCTGAAACCGGGCAAGAGGGATAGCTTAGTGGTTAAGGCACTTGCCTGCGAAGCCTAAGGACCCAGGTTTGATTCTCCAGGGCCCATGTTAGCTAGATGCACATTGTGGCGCATGCATCTGAAGTTTGTTTGCAGTGGCTAGAGGCCCTTACAAGCCCATGGTCTCCCTCTCTCTCTCTCTCTCCCTCTTTCTCTCTCTCTCTCCCTCTGTCTCTAATAAATATTTTTTAAAAGTAAAAAAAAAAAAAAGAATAAAGAATTGAGCTAGGTGTGGTGGTGCATGCCTTTAATCCCAGCACTCAGGAGGCTGAGGAAGGAGGATCACTGTGAGTTCATGGCCTGCCTGAGATTACACCATCATAAAGGTGAATTCCAGGTAAGCATGGAATTGAATGTTATGTCTGTTCTGAACAACAACAAAAAAAAAAAAAAAAAAAAAAAAAACCAGCATGGGGGCTGGAGAGATGCCTTAAAGGTTAAGGCATTTACCTGCGAAGCCTAAGGACCCAGGTTCAATTCTCCATGTCCCACGTAAGCCAGATGCACAAGAGGCCCTAGAAGGCCCATTCTCTCTCTTTCTCTCCCCCTTTCTCTCTGTCTCAAATAAAAATAAATAAATTTTAAAAACCCAGCAGTTCTCAAACATCTGGTTAGGACATGTCCAAGAATAATTCTTAGGCTCAGTAAAGCCCTCTGCATAGAGTGATGGTACAAGGTCTGCCTGTAGTCATGGCAAAGAGGAGTTCTGTGCTTGGGAGGGTGATTTTATTCCTTTTCCCTAAGACATCTCATGAAAAGACAGACAAAACCTATGCACCATTGCCTTAACCTTCTCTGGAATGTGGGAGTCTTTGGGTTCAAGAACAATGCTTTGTGTCTTGCTATACCAGTTATAAAAGGAAAATGTGTCTTTTTCCATGAGGATTCTCAATTGAAAGTTAAGTTCATGATTTAAGGCATCCCTTTCAAGGCCCAGAGAGTCCCCAAAGAAGTTTATAGCTATGGCAGATCCTTCCTCAGAGACCCATGGGGCACATTCTGTAGAAACATTCAGTTCAGTGTGTTTTCTCCATCTGAGGAACAGGGTGGAGACATTGCATCTTTGTGCTTCTTGTCAATGCGCAACAAAGGATTTTTAAAGTGTAGAAAGTAGAATGACAAGCAATGGTACTGATTAATAGACATCTTTTCTTTCTTTTTAATGTGGTGGAAAGATCAAAACTGGTGCCTCACACATGCTGGGCAAGCGCTCCACCACTGAGCTACAACCCCAGCCCTTACAAACGCCTCACATGTGTCAAGTACTGTGTGTGGGTGCATGGTTTGAGGCACCTTTATGTGGCCATTCTAAGATCTTGGGGGGGTCTCCTTTTCTTTTATTTTTTTTTTTTAGGCAAGCCCAACAGACTGGCCTTTTTATTGAAAACTTCCATAGTTATAGACAATAAACCATGGTAATTCCCTTCCCCCAACTTTCCCCTTGGCAACTCCACTCTCCATCATACCCCTCTCAACCAGTCTCGCGTTTATTTTGATGTCATCATCTTTTCCTCCTAATATGATGGTCTTGTGTAAGTACTGTCAGGCACTGTGAGGTCATGGATATCCAAGCCATTCTGTACCTGGATGGGCGCATTGTAAGGAGTCCTACCCTTCCTTTGGCTCTTACATTCTTTCCACCACCTCTTCCACAATGGACCGAGATTTAGGAGGTGTGATAGAGATGTTTCAGTGCTGAGCACCCCTCTGTCACTTCTCAGCACCACGGTGCCTTCTGAGTCATCCCAAGGTCAACACCATCTGAAAAGAGAAGCTTCTCTAATCCAAAGTGAGAGTAGCTTTAATATATGGGTATAAACATTAAGAGAAGTGTTTACCAGGCAGTTTGGTGAGCATACTATATTTATTTAGCCAGATACCAGCAGACATTACACCCCTAGGGTTCATAACTTCCCCTATCATAGATTTCTACTATCAAGCATGTAGTCCCTTCCATGGAGCAGGCCTCCAGTCCAATTAGAGAATGGTTGGTTTCTCCCGTAACAGACATGCCACTATTGTACGTGTTGGTTTATTTGGCCTGGCTTGCGAAATTTAAGACTTGCAATGTCCACTGTTGAGTATCTCCACTGGTGATTTCTTTCTTTTCCATTGAACTGCATGCAGTGTAGCTTTTTCCAGCTTTCTGTCAGCTTGTCTACATGGAGGAGGTTTTCAGCTCAGCTCTAGCAGGATTTCTCAGTGACCTTGCAGCTCAAGTATGTGGAGTCTTCAGCAATAGGGTCTTACCATCTATTCCTGGTGGGGAAACCAAGAGCCTTGGCAATAGCCTGTAATGTTTTGGGGGAACAAATGACCTCCCTGGCCAACAACTCACTAGTAGGCATTCTATCCCTGGCACTGAAAATTTTCTAGCAACAATCTATGGTTCTGGGGTGCTCCATTGTCCAAAAGAGTAGGTCTCCATATGACTTATTCATATCCTCTTAGATTTTGATTAGCCCTCCCTCCACCTTTCCTTTACTCAATCTGATTGTACTTTTAATGGCTCAATAAACCACCATTGTGTATATGTTCCGTGTTTTCTTCAGCCTTTCATCTGATGGTGGACATCCAGGCTAGTCCCATTTCTTAGCCACTAAACTCGACTAAAATGCATCCTGTGCCTAGTCATGATGCCCACCTCTTGTCCTCATGGTGTCAAGGGCTCCAGCCCTCCCGCTATACTTCTGTGGGTTGAGGAGATCACTGGCACCCCACTCCCCCAAGAAGATGTGGCATCCTTTGTCCTAGCCACAAGGAAAGCATGTCTTTCTAAGTCTCCTCTGCCAAAATAATGACCTTCTTCATTTGATGCGAAACCAACAGCAAAATGATAACTCAAGATAGTAACTCCAAAAGCAAGAGAATGGCTAATTTAGAACGATTCTCTTTGAAATCATCTTATATTTCCCATCCTAGCTATAATATGTCTAATTGCTTAATAATTCTGTTTAAATGTCACTATTTCTGCAAACATCAGTTCATTAGGCCTACTTTTTCAGATTGAAAAACCTTGCGCTTCTCTAAGTATCCTCTATCTCTTCCTCTCATTTGCACTTTCGCCTAAGCAACGGTCTAGTGACATAAATAGCATCCCTTCGAAAAGGTGTTGAGCAGAGCAAGGTGTCGCTCTGCTCTGGCGTCTGAGTAATATAATTCATGTCCTTGAAACAGTGCCGCTGATTGGAGAGATCTAAGACCATGTCTTTCAAAAGCCAGCTTCCCTGCTAGACCAATGAAACTGTGGTCACTGGCTGCCCTGACCCCCCCCCCCCCCCCCGCTAAAAGTGACCTGGTGAAAGGCTTGTGTGAGAAGAAAAGCACAAACCCAGACTCCAGGAGCCTGCAGCCCACCTGGCAGCTCCTCAGCTGAGGAACTCAACCGGGTGGTGAGGGGGAGGGCAGCCAGGGAGGAGGTATGCACATGTGAAAAAAATGATCCAGGTTAAAATCCAGCTCAAAGCAGAGGTCTTCTGAGAGCACCTCAGTCCCATATGCACACTCTCATGTTCTCTGTGTGGTGGGGGAAACGTGCCGCATTCAAAGCTGAACAAGCTGCCATTCGGTTTCAGGTGGGCTTCCTGTAAAGCTCTGCCTCTCTCTCTCTCTTTCTAGCAAACGGGCACTATGTAGGCACTAAATGGATTCCAGCATATTCCTCCTGATCCTGCCCTTCTATCATCTACCATTTGAAAACTCCCTATGTTGTCTTTTGTTTTTCATGTGAAATGATGTTTCTGGGACCCAACTTTCAATAATCAATTCACTTCATCCAAATGCTCACGCCCCCCCCCAAACAAAACAGCAACAAAAAACACAGGCCAACACAGATGCTCATGAAGGAAATTAGAGAGACCCATATCCACCTATCCTGAAAACCTCCTTGGACAAGTGCTGTGTAAGAAGCAGTGTGGGCAACAGCAAAAAGGCGCAAAAAGAAAGTCACAGGGAAGCAGGGAATGATCACTGGAGAGAAAGGAAAAGGACATCATGGAACAGGGGAGGAAGGGAACTCAATACATCAAGGTGTGTGCTACCCCATGGTTGTTGTGGGGGGTTTTGTGTGTGTGTATGTCTCTGTGTGTATGTGTGTGTGTGTGTTTTGAGGTAGGGTCTCGCTCTAGCCCAGGCTGACCTAGAATTCACTATGCAGTCTCAAACTCCCAGTGATCCTCCTACCTCTGCCTCCCAAATGCTGGGATTAAAGGTGTGCACCACCACGCCCGGCCTGATCCCACGGGCTTTTAATAAGACCCATCTCCATGGGCAAGCACACCTCTGGATGACAGAAAGGCTCGTTTTCACTCAGAGGAAAAGTGGGAAACGAACTGTACACCAGCACTGCCCAACTAGGACCTGTGGGTGACATTTCCCGGGGTTGTCGATTTCTATTTCCCTCACGCAGAAAGGCCAACGATAGACCAAAGAAATAATTCCACCCACGCACAGGTTGGTGAACCAGAGCGTTTACTTACATGATCATGTCACCTCACTGGCAGCTGCGCCTCTCCCCTGACCCCCGCAACTACTAACTGCTCACCTATTTTATGGGGCTGAGGGTTGCTGAGCCTCGTGAATAGCACACGTCCTGTGAGCCCTTCCCTCCTCCTATGACAGAAGCCTGTGGGTAATCGTGGCTGCCTTGATTTCAAGGCCCTAGTGGCCATGTCTCGCTGGAGGACACAGTTCCCAGACAGGGCCACAGAGGGTGGTCGGCAGACTACATCCAGGTCAATTAAGAATCATTTCGTTTGCAAGTTTCCTTTACGCAAAGCTGTCACCCTCCACTAAGTTATGCCATTCTTTCTTGTTGGACAACAATGTCAAGTTTGGCAAAAAGCTGATTGCATGGTTCTGGGAGAGCGTGGGTGGGGGGCAAAGGGCTCCCCTCCAAGCCAGTGATCCTCAAGTCCCGCTCTTGTCCCCGCCCTACACCTTCCAGCCTTTCCCTGAGAGACACTGGGTGGAGGGAACTGAGAGGATGCAAGATGCCATCCCACCAGAGCACAAGCCCTGAGGGCGTAGGCATGGCGGGAACGCCCCAATGTGTTGTAGATCTGTGTGCGTACAATTGCATTTGACTCATCATTCTTCAAACGCTGCTCTGAATTGCTTTTGGAATGATCTAGAATTTGAGATGATGTCCTGGAAGAATCCTAACAACATATGGAACTGTTGCTCAACCCGTTCATTTCTAACTCGTCTTTTTGCCTGAATTCTTTTTCTTACTGAATAGCTAAAATCCTCTCCGAGTCCTTGGCTTTCTGAGTATTTTATTCCTGTAGTCTGAGCTGTATGGCCTAAGGAAGCCAAAAGTAGAATTAGCAATGGCATGATCATTCTGAACTTGTAGGTAATGTTCAGTCTGGAATAGGACTGTTGCAAGTATACTCTCCGTGTGTTAATTCATAACATCCTCGCCACTCCTAAGGTAAGTGCCACTATTAGATTTTACAGATAAGGAAACAAACGGAGGCACAGAAAGATGGGGCGTTTGCCCAGGGTCACCGCTGGACAGCAGCAGGCCCAGGGTGCGAAGCCAGCCAGTGTGGCGCTGGCCATTCCCACGAGTCATGAACGGAATTCCTAGACAGGAGTGACTTTGTTGTTTTCTGCGTCTTAAAAAAAAAAAAAATGAAGTGTGAGCTCCTAACCTATTTTGTCTTTAACCATTCTTGTTTTTCCCTCCCATACTCTCAGATGATGGAAATGCTTAAGGCAAACTAAGGTAGTGTGAGACCACACCATGTAAGTGTGAGCATGGCTCCTCGTGGGTTCGGCTGTGTTTTGTACGCTTCAGCCTTCCATCCCCGCATGTTCTCTCCGCTGTTTTCTGACTCCCGCTTCCAGCGCTTGGCACTTGGGCCGCATGAACCGTCCCTTTGCAGCCACCGAGCCTCTGTGTTGTGCTCCTGGTTTTTGTTGCTGTGCTTCTCCCGCACACAATGCTCAGCATAGAGGAGAGAACCTGGCAACGTTGAGAGACTGTCGCCGGGCACCAACCCTCAGGGGCTGGGAGTCCCGGTGGAAATGCTCTGCGGGCCGGGGAGGGTCAGCCTGTAGGCGGGGCGTGTACCACGTGCCGCTGCGGAGCGTGGACGTTCAGCCGTGGGCTGCTCCAGGCAGCCGTGACCGCCCACGGGGCCGGGGCTCTTAAATGAACCATTGCTCTGTCATAGGAGTGGCTATGCTCTGTGAACATGAACGTGATGGTGCTGAGTAATGGAGCTAAATGAGGCATGGCAAAGAGCATCAGTCTTCTAATGTATTTACTTTCTCCATAGACATACGGATATGATGAACAAATTTTATATATATATATATCTCCTCATAAAAAGGATAATGGGTTTTAATGCCAAGTATGGGCTATAGAGGCTGTTCATTGTATACACACACATATACACACAGTTCCTTTTGGTGTTCCATATAACCTATACCTTATTGCTGCTTTGAGAGAACTTCACATGGGATAAATTAGATTTGCAGAATAAATGAATCGAGGAGGAGATATTTGTGCCTGACAAGCATATACCTGGAACTTTTACAATACTATGCTGGGGATATAGCTCAGTGGCAAAGTGCCTGCCTAGCAAGAAGGAGGTCACGGGTTCAACTCCTAGCACCACAAATAAAATAAATCCTGTCTTATTGCTTGCCCATCAACACACATGTAAACACACACACACACACACACACACACACACACGTGTCTGTGATTTGGAGGTTAAAACTACTTCATATTCTTAACTTCATGGATGTTTCAAGTATACGTTGAATGCATTGAGTTGTATCTTCTGAAATGACACAAACATTGAAGGGGTTTCTCATGATGTGTGACTCTGCACTGCATTAAGATTTCACTATGTAGACACTCAGGAAGCTGTAGTAGATGGAAGATGATTCAGACTCAGATGAAGCAGAGCCTGGGGCAAAACCCAATCCTCCTCTTTCCATCAAAACATCTCTGGTACAGGGTCCTAGCCCTTTCCCTGGACTAGAACCCTGCACACAACATCCAGAGAACTTTTTATAAGCAAAAGAAAATAAAGGAGTTAGTATCCCAAAAAAGGGGGGGCTCCAGGTCCCATTCCTGACTCCATCCCAGAGACCTGGGCAGGCTGGAGAACATGTGGCTGTCTGAATCATGAACGCTTCATTCATAAATTCAGAGCAGCTGACTTCAAAAGTACATGGTGACGAGTTTGTGAATCTTGGGCTGGTTTGCATTTGTTTGTCGTTTCCGTTTTGGAGAGAAGGTCTCTCCTACAATACCCAGGCTGGTCTCAAATTCATTATGTGGTCGAGATGGTCTTGAACTTCTGTCTTCACCTGTCAGGTGCTGCAATGGCGAGAGTTCACCACCACACCTACCTTATACGTTGCTACGGATTGGACCTAGGGCTTCGTACAAGCTAGATAAGTGCACTACCTTGTCACACAACTTCTTCTCCACGGCGTTCATTTTCTGCCATATATGGGGAAAGTTGTGCTGTGCAAATGGGAAAGCAGCCTGAGGGAGCTCTGTGAGTCTCTGCTACTAGAGAACAAGAACAAAGAAAGAGAAGGCGCGAATGAGAGATAAGTGCCCTGCATCCTTCACATGGACCTGTGAAATCAGATGGACGAGGAAACTTCAGGTTGCCCTTCATGTGATTTCAGACACCCACGGAAAGCACAGAAAACGTGCTGATCTCTTCAGCTCCTTTCCTGATTGGAGCTCTGAAACTTGTAAAGAACACTGGGTGAAGGTGACATTCTCACCTGTGTTGCCAACCGAGTTAACAAGGCCATGCAAGTCTGAAACACAGAATAACCATGAAAGCCAAAAAGGCAGGAAGAGAAACCCACGCGTGTCAAGGGTTCAGCACAGTTTGGAGAGATGCATCCCTCTGTTTACACAAAGTTACAGAAATCCAGACATTGACCAAACACGCCATGTCATTTCAGTAAAGATTTCTTTTTCCATGGCAAATATAGGACATCTTGATAATGAATCTTTTTTTTTTTCCACAGGGCAAAAAAAAGTTATCATTAAATTTAACATTTTGGAGCAGTTGAGTTTTGGTGAAAATGCAGCATTTTCCAAAATAGTCTACAGAGAAGCTACAAATCCTGGATTTGACACGGTTTCGAACTTGAATGGGAGAAGCAGGACAGGATAAGGAATGGCACCGAGACAATAGTTTCATGAGTACTTTTAGGTTCTGATGATTTTGAACAAAAATGTAATACTGCAAAGAGGTGTGGACTCAGAAAGCATTACCCAAATAAAATTTCAGCTGTTGAATTTTGGCCAGGAAAAGTATTAGAAGTAGCACACGGACTGGGAAGTGTGAGGGGCTCTTAAAGCTGCCTTTGTATGACACTTAAGACTGAGCAATGTCAGTCCACCTGTTTACATCGAGGCAGCAGCTATTTTGGAAATCATAGACAGAATCAGCTGGCCCCTTATTGGCAAGGAAAATGGCACCCTTAGGAAGTCATGCGAGGCTAGTCATCCCGCGAAGAGTGCTGCAGGCAAGTGGGACAGGAGCTCTCCGTTCTGCTTCTCCCTTTACCAAAGAGCTCCCTGAACAATTCAGCCAGCTTGAGCTTGGGAGGGAATCATCTTTTTCAGACGTCTGTCCCTTACATTTAAGAGAAGTGTTGTCCAGCTGAGACCTCTAGTGACCAAAGTGGGAACTGCAAGTGAAAATGGAAGGGAGAGCGGAAAGTGTGAGAGGAGAGAGCGGGGAGGGAAGGTTTCCTGTGAGAACATGCCCCCGCCAGCCTCAACCAAGCACATCCATTAAACTCATCCTACATGGACTAAAGACAGTATGGTGGCCTGAGACCCCCTTAAATGTCCACTGGGTTGGTGGCCTGTCACCGTAAGAACATACACAGCAGTCTTAGCAGTTAAGGTGCTTGCCTGCCAAGCCAAGGACCCAAGTTCGATTCCCCAGGTCCCATTCCCCAGGTCCCACCTAAGCCAGATACACAAGGTGGCGCGTGCATTGGAGTTCGTTTACAGTGGCTGAAGGCCCTAGTGCGCCCATCTTCTCCCTCCCTCCTGCCCTCTCTGCCTGTTTCTCTGTGTCAAATAAATAAAATTAAATTAAAATGCAACAGGAAAAAAAAAAGAAGACGAATATATACAGCAGGCCAGTCATGGTGCCGCACGCCTTTAATCCCAGCACAGGGGAGGCAGAGGCAGGAGGATCACTGTGAGCTCGAGGCCAACCTGAGACTACATAGTGAATTCCAGGTCAGCCTGGACTAGAGTGAAACCCTACCTCAAAAAAAAAAAAAAGAAAGAAAGAAGAGAAAGAAAGGAAGGAAGGAAGGGGGGAGGGAGGGAAAGACAAAGAATATACCCAGCAATCGTTTTCAGATACGGTTTCTCCCTGGTAACCATTCTGTGGAGAGCTCTGCTTTCTTGTGCATTTCCAGTTATTCCAGGGGGCTCTGGCACCTACTGGAACTCTAGATATGTCCAGTCCTTCGTGTCTTTCCCCTGGCGGATACCCTGAGACTAACCGAGCCTCCAAGAGCCACAAGAACCAGCCCACAGAGCCTGGTAGCAGACCGACACACACAAGTGTACCTCCTCAGGGTTCTGGGATCCGCCTGGTGCCCGGGGCAGGTGGCCCAGCACTGCTTTTGCCTTCGCTCTGCTCTTCCCCTCCCAGGCGGATGGGAGGCAAACCTGCCACCACCACTGTCTCAACACCGATCCTAGGGACTTCCCCAGAAGAGTAAGTAGGTTATGCCTGACTGACATGAGACTAGATTGTTTTAATTGTTCTAAACTGCTGATTCGCCAAATGGGGCTCCAGACCAGCAGTGACTCATTAGATACGCAAACCTGGGGGCTGGGGAGATGACTTAGTGGTCAAGGTGCTTGCCTGCAAAGGCTAAGGACCCATATTTGACTCTCCAGATCCCATGTAAGCCAGACACACAAAGGTGAGGCAAATGCAAGGTTGCACATGTCCACTAGGTGGCGAAAGCATCTGGCGTTTGATTACAGTGGCTGAGACCCTAGCGTGCCAATTCTCTGTCCGTCACTCTCTCTCTAAAAACAATAAAAATTGGGGGCTAGAGGGATGGCTTAGCAGTTAAGGTGTTTGCCTGTAAAGCCAAAGGACCCTGGGTCAATTCCCCAGGACCCATGTTAACCAGATGTACAAGGTGGTGTAGGCATCTGGAGTTCATTTGCAGTGGCTGGAGGCTCTGGCGTGCCCATTCTCTCTCTCTCTCTCTCTCTCTCTCTCTCTCTCTCAAATAAATAAAATACATTTTTAAAACCATAAAAATTAAATTAACAGTATCCCAAGGTTCCCCAAGTCTCTGGATGGAACCCTACTTACCCTTTGACCTGTTAGTTCCTGGTGCCTCTTAAGGAAAATTGCAGCCAAGTCTCCCTCGGGGTCCAAAAGCTAAAAGGTTGTGCATTACTGAAAGAACAGCAAGAAAAGGAGGCGGAGGTTTCCGGACAGGGGGCTGGCACCCTGTGAGTCTGCATCTCTGAGCATTAAGATGGGAGCCTTCATAGGCTGAGTCCATCCCATGGCAAGACTGCCCTTCTTCATCTTCCTGTACCTACTGCTCCTTTCCCAATGGGACCCAAAAGGAGAGTTCATGGTAATGCCACTGGAAAAAAAAAAAGCTACGGGCTGGGGATGTTGTAGCTCAGTTGGTAGAGTGTTTGCCCAGCATGCGTGAGGCCCTGGGTTCAATCCTCAGCACTGAATAAACCAAGCATGGTAGTGCGTGCCTCTAAACCCAGCACTCGGGAAGCAGAAGCAGAAGGATCAGAAGTTCAAGGTTATCCTCGACTATATAGCACGTTTGAAGCCAGCCAGGGGATACCTGAAACACTGTCTTTTTAGGTTATAAGTACACTCAGGTTTTGCAGGCATTGCATTAGCCCCCCTGGGGGAAAAAAATTGAGTTCATATCGTGAAGGTCAGATTCCAGTGCTCCTCTTTTCAGCTCTGAGCCTCCTGAGAGCTCCAGAAGAGACCTGCGCTTGTTCCCCTGGCCCACCTGACTCCCCCATCTAGCCCTAGTCACACCCCTGTTCTCCTTAGGGTACCTACACCTGCTCAGGCACGAATTTGTTGGGAGAGGCTTGGAAAGAACTACTGTGGAATCTCATTTTCAGGCCCCTGACAGGAGCAGAGCAAGTAGCTTGGTGCTGACACCTGTCACAGGCCACCAGAGAAGCCCCCAGGACACCCAGCCCTCAGGGCTGCAAAGAGGGGCCTGTTCAGCCTCTGTCCCTTCCAGACTGCGGAGAGCTGGCTTTCTTGGTCTCTTCCTCCTCTTCCCTTCCTTCCTTTTCTTCTTCCTTTCTTTCCTCTTTCCTCCCTCCCTTTCCTCCTTAATTTCTTTCTGCCTTTTCCCGTCTTCTTCCCCTCAGCCACTCTCCCATATTTTCTTTCCACCTCTTTGCCATTCGTCTGTGACTTTCACTAGCTTTTTTTCCCCCTCCTTCTCCTCTTTCTTTCTCTTGGGATCCCCACCATCCTGGGAAGCAGGATCCCCCCCCACACACACACACACATACCAGAAGATCGAAGCCTCCCCAGCACACGTCTGAGGGCATACACCCTGCCTGTTGGAGACCACACCTTAATGAACTGCAAAACATAATTGAGCTATGGCTCTCTCTTCATAGAGAGAGAAAAGAGAAGTGAAAAAGAAAAAGGAAAGCAACAGAGGGAAACAAGGAAGCCACGCATGTGGGTCAGGGATGTTAGCTGATAACGTTTGAGCTGACTCGGTGACGAGAAAAGCAGAGGACCAGCCCACTGCTCCCAACATCCTCACACACGGTGCTTAAAATGATGGCAAAGCGGCAAGGAAGTGGGGGAGGAGGAAGAAAAGAGGCTCATAGTGGAAGTAGAGCATAGAAAAGAGAATGTTCAGGTGCCCTGCTTCCTTCTAGCCTCTCCTCCTCCCATCTCCTCACCTCCCAGGGAGTGGATTCCCATCCACTCTCCTACCCCTCAGAACTCTAGGTCGGATCTCACCTCCCCTCCCTAGACAGGGGGTCACTGCTCAATGAGAGGCAAGCCCATTCTCACTCCTAATCTCATTATGTAGTTGTTTTTTTTATTTTATTTTATTCATTTATTTAACAGAAAGGGAGAGACAGAGAGAATGGGGAGCCAGGGCCTCCAGCCACTGCAAATGAACTCCAGATGCATGTACCACCTTGTATATCTGGCTTACCTGGGTCCTGGGGAATCGAACCTGAATACACCAGGGCCTCCAGCCACGGCAAACTCCAGATACATGTGCCCCTTGTGCATCTGGCTAACGTGGTCCTTGAACTGGGGTCCTTAGGCTTCACAGGCAAGTGGTTAACCGCTAAGCCATCTCTCCAGCTCTTATTTTGTTTTTTGAAACAGGATCTCACTATGCTGCTCTGACTAGTCTCAAACTCACTGCATGCAATGGTTTGATTCAAGTGTCCTCCATAAACTCAGGTGTTCTGGATGCCAGGTTCCCCAGCTAATGGCAATTAGAAATTAATGCCTCCTGGAGGCCGTGTATTGTTGGGGGCGGGCTTATAGGTGTTATAGCCAGTGTCTCCTCGCCAGTGTTTGGCACACTCTCCTGTTCCTGTTGTCCACCTTATGTTGGCCAGGGGTGGATGTCCACCCTCTCTGCTCATGTCATTTTCCCCTGCCATCGTGGAGCTTCCCCTCAAGTCTATAAGCCAAAATAAACCCTCTTTTTCCCACAAGCTGCTCTTGGTCAGGTGATTTCTACCAGCCATGCGAACCTGACCGTGACGCACACTAACCCAGGCTGACCACCCACTCTCCATGCTCCTAGCTCAGCCTCCCAGGTTCTGGGATTACAGGAGTGTGTTGCCCTGCCTAGCATACAGATTATTTTAAAAAGAAGAAAACGTAGACGTAAAAGAGACCCTTGCACTTAGGAGAACTGTCCGGGAAGGCAGGGAGGAAGTCTTGCCTCTCTCTCTGAGTCCTTAGCTGGGACAGACCCACAACACAAAAAGGCAAATTAACAGGCAAAAAAAAATAAACAAGTTTAGCTGGGCATGTGGTGGTACATGTCTTTATTTATTTATATATTTATTTATTTATTAATGTAGGTTTTCACTCTAGCTCAGGCTGACCTGGAATTCACTGCGTAGTCTCAGGGTGGCCTCGAACCTATGGAAATCCTCCTACCTCTGCCTCCCAAGTGCTGGGATTAAAGGTGGGCGCCATCACATCTGGCACACATGCCTTTAATCTCAGCACTCTGAATGATGAGGAAGGAAGATCGTCATGCATTCGGGGACAGCCTGCACTAGAGGGAAACCATGCCTAAATAAAAAGATAATATAAAATAAGTAGGCTTACAGCTCTGCATGCATGGGTGATGTCCAGAGACATCAGCAAATCTCAGCAGAGGTAGTTGTGAGCAGTGTTACATTTTAAACTGCACGGCAGTCATGGGGAGGTGACCAGGAAAAACACAGTCTAGAAGTTCAGGCTATTTTCTGTGCACTTAGGTCAATGTTGTCACCACTGAAAAGTCTCTGGGGTTTAGAGTCATCCTTTACTTCCTGTTACAGAGAGGAAATACACTACCGAGAGATTCCTCTTGTACGTGTAAATTCCCTCACCAAAGGGTGATTTCTACTCTTCAGAGCTGCTCCCTTGCCTACAATTTCTCAAAATCAGCAGCTCAAAACATCTCCTGTGCCAAATAGGTATATTTTGAATTAGGCATTCCCCATACACTCATGTGTTCTTGATGCTTAATCCCCAGCTGATGGCAATCTGGAAATCAGATCCTTCCCGGAGGAAGTGTGTTGTTGGGGGTCAGGCTTCTAGGTATTATAAGCCTGCTTCCCTTTGCCTGCTGCTGTTGTCCTGATGTTGGCCAAGAGGTGACATCTGGCCTCTGCTCATGCCACATTTTCCCCTGTCATCATGGAGTCTCCCCTTCAAGGCTGTAAGCCAAAATAAACCCTTTCCTCCCATAAACTGCTTTTGGTCAGGTGCTTTGTCACAGAAAGGAGGGGCTGGCTCCAACGGGGCATTACATGCACAGGGCATTGTAATAGTTTGGTGGTAGGATCAATTCATCAATTATGAGAGACCCTTTTTGACTAGATAGGTTTTTATATTCAGCATGAATTGTCTAATGTTTCCAGAGCCTCACAAATGAGTTAGGTCATTTATCACTTGCCTGTCAAGTCTGCCGCCTCAGAAGACAATTAACAAGCATGTAGCTTCTCATAACTTGAGTGCAGAGGGAAAAAAAAGTAGAGTAGAATTAAATACAGATAACGTGATTTCCATAGCACCATAACACCATTTGCCTAAAGAAATGGTGTGGGGCTACATTCTAAATGAGATTTTTGGGAAGGGAAAGTAAGGCAATTTGGCCCTTCTCCCAGGTCAAGAAAACCTTACTTAAAGTAAGGCTTGCTATGGTTTATAAAGTCCTCCTAATGACTCTCCATCGACTAGTAATGCATCCAGCCAAGCACACCTTTACCCACACTCGCCCAAGCTTTGCCTGGCTAAGCTCTTTAGGCAGACGTGGGAGGCTTAATGTATTTCCTGTGAAATTGTACCATTCTCCTTGAACAGCCATCCTGGTTTTGCAAATTGAAAAAAAAAAAAAAATCATTCCTGGCATCAACAGCCTGTTAAATGGATTCTGATTAATAATTGAATCTTAAGTCCCTTTCAAGACACCATTTTACAATGACAGCTTGGTGGGAAAGGGCGAGGGGTCCCCACACCTCCATGCCATGGTCACATGCAGAATGCTGACCTCAACTGGAGGTCAAATGCAGAGTCAAGACTTAAAGTCCTTAGAAACTCCGGCATAAAAATGTGGCTTCCCTGCAGACTGATGGGCCTCTCACTTGCTTCCAAGTAAGTAATATATGATCTAGATTCATTCTTCTTGTACTTAGTGTGTGACTGGAGGTCACATTTTTACAGTTCACATTAAGCTGTCTTGGATTTTGAATTATTTATGATAGCTTTACAGAGTATTTCTTCCTTTAATCCTGAAGCACATAATACAGTCCTCCTGAAATGTCAGACTGAGAAACAGACTCCAAAAGCTCAACGATCCAAAAATAAATAAATAAATAGCCCTCTAGATATTTTTTTCAGACAGCTGTGTGTCCAAATAATTCTAGATATTTATGGAAGATCTCCCAAGTGTCTGTACCAGTACTTAACCTAGGTGCATCCCCTCCCAACCCTGTTCATTACTAAAGGCAATTTTAATTCTATCATTCGTTCACCCACAGGAGCATCAAAGAAGGAAAGCCAAAAGAGCAGAATGTTATTTAGATGAGTGTCTATCCCATCTTTAGCTAACCTCTAGGATGTCTCAGAAATCTTGAAGTTTCCCTGAAGTGTGGTAGCAGAGCCCTCTAGGGGATTGTTTAAAATACTGATGTCTGCACCTTGCCCAGAGCTACTGACTCTAGGCATTTTTCTTTTCTTTTCTTTTTGGAAGCCAGCAGACCTCTAGACAATTTCGTTAGTTTCAGTGAAGATTGATGTTTTCAAAAATCCAAGGATCCAAACATTCCACTTATTACACATGTAAGGTCTTGGAGGCACTTGCTTAGTATGGCTAGTGTGTATGTCTTGTAATTCCCAAAAATTGAATACAGATTTCTTTTAACATTCCGTGCAGTCAGCATGGAGTGACACTGCCTGTCAACTGAGGCACTGTGTTTGTTATCTTGTTTTTTGTTTTCATTTCTTTTATTTTTTTTAAAATTGTTGTTCATTATTTTTAATTTTTTTTATTAACAACTTCCATGATTATAAAAAAAATACCCCATGGTGATACCCTCCCTCCCTGTTTGTTATCTTTATAAAGTAATCCCCAGAGCTTCTCTATGAACTGACATCCTACATGCTCAGTATACATTGGCAAACTTCAGCCTGCATTAAAGGGATGAAGAGTGAATCTTGGAGAAGATTGAGATAAAAGATAATAATAATAATAATAATAATAATAATAATAATAATAGCTAGGAGACTCCTCCTAATCCCCTCACATTATTATGATTTTGCTCTATGTTAGAGGTTTTGCCTATGGTATCTCATTGTACCCTCAATATAACCTATGAAGTAGGCATTGTCCCCATCTTACAGATGTCCAAACCTCACTGTAACTCAGTGGGACTCTGATCTGTGAACAATGGAACAGGACTCTCGCCCACCAGCCTGCTTCTAATACACAGGCTCTATTCACCACCATTCCCGCTGTCGCAGTTTTCCTTTCCCAAAGCATGCAGTGCTAGGAAGTGATGCTATAGAACGCAACCAGCATATGATATCATAAGGCCTCCTCATTTCTATTCCAATGGTTGTTCGTGCTGCATTAGACCCATCAAGCATTCAGTACATGCCAGGTCTTGTGCCGGTCTCTTGGGATACAAGATGAATAAATGTGTGCCTCAGGGAACTCACCATTATGGACACATTCGATCACGTGATCCAGAAGTAAAACTTAGAATCCCCAACCTCCTTATCTGTTTCAAGGCTGACCTGCCTTTCAAAAAAAAAATTTATTTTTAACTCCCAGAAGAATTAATTTCCAGTCCTACTGCATTATTGTGATATCAGACTAACGTTTGCCAGTTTGTTCTTACTCAAGCAAATCTTTACTTCCTGGGCGTAGTGAATTTCAGAGCAAAATCCCCTTTGTCATGAAATCTGAATGAAAGTGATTTTTATAGATTTATTTATTTATGTATGTATGTATTTATTTATTTATTTATTTGATAGAAACAGAGAGAGAGAGAGAATGGGTGCTCCAGGGCCTCCAGCCACTGCAAATAAACTCCAGACACATTCGCCACCATGTGCATCTGGCTTACGTGGGACCTGGAGAATTGAATCTGTGTCCTTAGGTTTCACAGACATGCACCTTAACCACTAAGCCATTTCTCCAGCCCAAAAATGGTTTGTTTTGTTTGTTTTGTTTTGTTTTAAATATTTTATTGTTTATTTATTTGACAGAGAGAGAGCAAATGAATGGAGATGCCAGGGCCTCCAGCCACTGCAAACGAACTCCAGATTCATGTGCCCCCTTGTGCATCTGGATAATGTGGGTCCTGGGGAATCGAACCTGGGTCCTTTGGCTTTGTAGGAAAACACCTTAACCGCTAAGCTATCCCTCCAGTCCCGGAAAATAGTTTTTAAGCAGCTTTCAATGCACTAAACGTCTATCTTTTGCTTCCTTTCTGGGTGCTAGAAAAATTCCCTGCTCTCCCAGTGCAGTCGCCCTCATTTCACAATACCTGGTAAACAAGGAGTGTGGCCCTGTACACAAACAAGCAGGGGGTTTTCTAGCTGAAAATTCTGGAAAGAATAGGTGTGGTGCACAAAATCAGTACCACACAACTGCTTCTGCAGCAAAGTCAAGTTAAAATAAAGGTGGTAAATTCAAACTGTATTCCAGACTACATCCTGCTCTGAAGGCTGACTCCAAACCAGCCCACCACACTGGCGATAAGAAGCTGTGTAAATAGGGCTGGAGAGATGGCTTAGCGGTTAAGCGCTTGCCTATGAAGCCTAAGGACCCCTGTTCAAGGCTCAGTTCCCCAGGTCCCACATTAGCCAGATGCACAAGGGGGCGCACGCGTCTGGAGTTCGTTTGCAGAGGCTGGAAGCTCTGGCGCACCCATTCTCTCTCTCTCCCTCTATCTGTCTTTCTCTCTGTGTCTGTCACTCTCAAATAAATAAATAAATAAAAATTTTTAAAAAAGAAGCTGTGTAAATATGTCTTATAGACCCTTTAGAGTTGCCCCGGAGACAGTTAGAAGTGAAGACTTCCTTTACCTCAAGAAATCTGTAAAATTTTTCCTAAGCATTTTGATGCCCTGTTTCTAGCTCAGATCCTACTCTTAATCATGAGTTCCTAACCAGGTCATTCCAGAGACTGGGCCCAGCTAAGTCTGGTCATTTCTTGTGGTGTCTTATGCCAGAAGTCCAGTATGAAGAGGCTAAGGTAGGAGAAAGGCTTTGAAATCGAGGCTAACTTGGGCTACATAGTGAGTTACAGGCAGCCTAGGCTACTTAGCAAAATCTTGGGGAGAAAAAGAGTGCCAGACATTTGTGCCATGCTCTTTGCATCTGGCTTACATGGGTGGCTTGAACCTAGGCTGACAGGTTTTGCAAGCAGGTGCCTTTAACCACTAAGCTGTCTTCCCAGCCCCACCAACAACCATTTTTGGAGGATGTGCTTGAGGTAGGGTCTCACCTTAGCCCAGGCTGACCTGATATTCACTATGCAATCTCAGACTGGCCTTGAACTCACAGCAAGCCTCCTATCTCAGCCTGCCGAGTGATAGGATTAAAGGCATGCACCACCACACCCAACAGAGAAAGAGAGAAAGAATGGGCACACCAAGGTCTCTTGCCTCTGCAAATGAACTCCAAATCCATATGCCACTTTGTGCATCTGGCTCTACTTGGGTACTGGGGAATAGAATTTGGGTCGTTAGGCTTTGCAGGCAAACACCTTAACTGCTGAGCCATCTCTCCAGCCCAACAACAAAAATTTTAAACATCCTATATTCATAGTAGAAAGAAAAACTGCAAAGTATTGGGCTGGAGAGATGGCTTAGCGGTTAAGGCACTTGCCTGCAAAGCCAAAGGACCTTGGTTCAATTTCCCAGGAGCCACAAAAAACAGATACACAAGGTGGCACATGTGACTGGAGCTCGTTTGCAGTGTGCCCTCTCTCTCTCTCTCTCTCTCTCTCAAATAAATAAAATAAAATAAATATTTCTTTTAATTTTTTATTTATTTATTTGAGAGCGACAGACACAGAGAGAAGGACAGAGAGAGGGAGAGAGAGAGAATGGGCGCGCCAGGGCTTCCAGCCTCTGCAAACGAACTCCAGACGCGTGCGCCCCCTTGTGCATCTGGCTAACGTGGGTCCTGGGGAACCGAGCCTCGAACCGGGGTCCTTAGGCTTCACAGGCAAGCGCTTAACCGCTAAGCCATCTCTCCAGCCCGAAATAAATATTTTTTAAAAACTGCCAAGTATGCCTGCCCTGCACCACAGATGAGTGCATGGTACAGCAAGGGCACATACATGTGTATATACCACACACACACACACACACACACACACACACACACACACACACAGGCAAAAACAAACCCGTAAAGTAGCTAAATATACTCTTAGTTTTTTTAAGAAAAATCACTAAGCATAACTGAAGGGCATTAGGTCACATTAGTCATTGCTGTAACCAAGTACCTGACAAGAAGTGGCTGAGCGAAGGGAAGGCTGTGCCCAGGGTTACGGTTCCAGAAGGTGCGGCAGGACAGCAGGGTGAGAAGCCAGCAGTATGCTGCGGCGGGAGGAACAGCAAGTGAGGTCAGGCTGTAGAATATCAAGACCCGGAGATGGGGCGAAGGCAGGAAGAGGCTCTGGCGTGCCCATTCATTCCCTCTCTGCCTCTCTCTCTCTCTCTCTCCCTCTCTCTCTCCATATATAATCCTTCCCTCTTTCTCTCTTTCACTTTCTCTCCCCCACCTCACCAATAAATAGATCGAGAAAATTATTTTCTTCAATGTTTTAAAAAGAAAGTGTCAGCCAGGCGTGGTGGCGCACACCCTTAATCCCAGCACTTGGGAGGCAGAGGTAGGAGCATCGCCGTGAGTTCGAGGCCACCCTGAGACTCCATAGTGAAGTCCAGGTCAGCCCGGGCTAGAGTGAGACACTACTTCAAAAAACCAAAAACAAGCAAAAAGAAAAGGAAGTTTCAATTTCCATATAGCCAAAGATACTATAACTGACTTAAAAGATAGTCTGTGGTGGGGGGGAGGGAGGGAATTACCATGGGATATTTTTTTATAATCATGGGAAATGCTAATAAAAATTTTTTTTTAAATGAAAAACAAAGATAGTGTGTAGTTCTGGAAAAGGAATTTTCCAAACATTAAATCAACTAAGGATTATATTCAGACTGTTCTAGTCACTTTTGCATAACTATGACCAAAATACATAGAACAACTTAGGGGAGAAAAGAACTATTTTGACTCATGGTTTCAGAGGGTTTTAGTGTACCATGGTGGGGAAGGTACAGTTGCTCCCGGCAGCAGGGAGCATGGGCGAGGCTACGCACATCACCTCCCAGTGGACCAGGAAGCAAAGCGAGCAAGGCCAGAAGCAGGGATCAGACCATAACACTCAAAGGCCCGTCCCTCATGACCTACTTCCATCAGTGAGACCCCACTCCTGAAGGGCCTGTGGCCTGCTGAAATAGCACCACCAACTCGGGAACAAGTGTTCCAAGCAAAAGCAAGTGGGGGAACATTTCCAATTAAAACTGTAACATATATGTTGTATAAAGAATTCATAGCGCTGGGCCTAGGGGTGCAGGCCTATAACCCCAGCTACTTGGGAGCTGAAGCAGGAGGATCACCAGTTCAAGGCCTGCCTAGGCTACCGAATGAGTTCAAGGCCAGCATGGGCAATTTAATGAAACTGTGTGTGTGTGTATGTGTGTGTATAGTATATGTACATGTATGTGCAGCTGTTCACATCCCATGCACACATGTGAAGAAGCCAGAGTAGAAAAGCAAGTGTCTTACCTGGCTAAGCCATTTCTTTGGCTGCATGAAACTTTTCATTTATTTGTATTTGAGAGAGAGAGAGAGAGAGAGAGAGAAGCAGAGAGAGAATGGGCACACCAGGGCCTCTAGCCTCTGCAAACAAACTCCAGATGCAGGTGCCACCTAGTGCATCTGGCTTATGTGGGTACTAGGGAATCGAACCTGGGTCCTTAGGCTTCAAAGACAAGCACTTTAACTGCAAATCCATCTCTCTAGCCCCTGAAACTTTTTAAAAAGTGAAAGAAAAAAAGACTAGAGACGTAGCCCCTTGGTAGAGCATTTTCCTACCATGTAGGAAGCCCTAAATTCAATCCCCAGTACCACAAATTAAGTTTTTCGTGTTGTGGCTCACACACATTTGTATTCCAAACACTGGGGAAAGTGAGGCAGGAGAATTTCCACAAGTTTGAAACCAGCCTGGTCTATAAAATGAGCACCAGGACAGCCATGGTTATGTAATAAAGCCCTGCCTCAAAAAGAATTCGTATAAATCCTCTTAATTTAATTTAATTAACAAAAGAAAAGAAGTTAAAATTCACAAAAGAGCAAATCTGGTGGACAACAAAGATGGTCAAATGAGGGGCCATCAGGGCTCATAAGAGGCAAGTAGTGCTGATTATCAAAGAATCTAGTGTTGAATAATGAATGAGCTGTTTGCAGTGTGATTAGTCACAGCATATATTTGTTATAACACCAAGTAATGATTTACTAGGTCTGTCTATCCAAAAAAAAAAAAAAAAAAAAAAGCTGATGGCATCCTAGGAGTTCTTGATTGAGCTAAACAGGTTATAGGTTCTGGATTTCTCCAAAGGGAGCCCTGTGGTGGAGTCAAAGGGTCCCTTCCACTACACTTCCTTCCTCTTGCTGCCTCTCATAAGAGCATCACAGTGTTTCAGCCACCACCAGCACCCCCCAAAAAAAAGCCCATTCTAAGTACTTGAAAAGGTGGCCCTACAGGGCGTGGTGGTGCACATCTTTAATCCCAATACTTGGGAGGCAGGGATAGGAGGATCGCTATGAGTTCAAAGCCACCCTGAGACTACATAGTGAATTCCAGGTCAGCCTGGGCTAGAGTGAGACCCTACCTCGAAAAGGCAAAAACAAAAGGCGATCTTATATAGCCAGCTTCAAGCATTAAGATGTGTATCTTATCCCTAGAATGTAAATTATTTATAGAAGAAATGCCAAGCTCTACCAGTGAACGCCTGTCTCTTCTGGCATTCTTCCTTTGTTTTTGCTAAGAACTAGAAAATTAAATCAGATACTTAAATAACGTTACATCTCCTGTCGCCAAGTTTGACAGGGGCGCATAAAGCATACTGAGAACGCAGCCCGAAGCAGACAGGAAAATGTAATCTTCATTTCGATTTTTTTTTCCCCTCTGGACAATGCTCTTATCAACACAACTACAGGAGACAAGGGAGACGGTGCCATTTCCAGTGTTTTCCCCAGTCCTGCGCTTCTCACTACCACTGACAATTAGGTGGCGTTGCTTTATCGTTTTGTCTTGTTTTCTTTCTGAGGATTGAACCAGTGATTTAGCAGTGCCAAGCAAAGACTGTGCACGGGGCTACATCCTCAGTCCCCCTAAATTTTTTTTGTTGTCTTTGTTCCTTGTTTTTTTTGTTGTCATTTAAGAGAAAAAGGAAACCCAAGGCACACAATAGAGGATACCAGATTAACCCTCCACCTCACTGCCGATACAAAACTTCAAGTGTAACATAAACCATTTTGTTATTTCTTAGTTATATTGGTCTTTTTTTTATTTTCAATGAGGAAGAATGTAAACAAAAACAGCACCAAAAACCCTTCACCCACATACGAGGACATAAGGTAGACCAAAGGGCACGAGACAAATCTGGTCTTGCTATTGAGCTCTATGGCTTCCCACTGATAAGATTTTGGGAAATTTACTTCATTTTTTTTTTCTTCTCTATAAAGGAACAGTAGGATCTACCCTAAGGAGTTCCTGTGAGGACTGGGCCTGTGTCGCTCAGACCTCAGCGGGAGACAGATGGCTTTCTCAAACCAGATAATCCAGGATTCATCAGTGACTCAGCTCTTTACACAGCAAAGGGAGCTCAAGCCGTGGTTTAGGAGAGGCCTGGCTTCCTAGGCAAGAACACCGCCCCCTATCTGTGACCCTTAGGAGAGAAAACACAGCAACATTTCTTTCATCCTCCTTCCCTTCTCCTGCTGGCTTTCCTTTTGGCTCAAGCCAGAAGGCATTAAAATCCAAGTGACATAATCTAAAGAGGTCAGCAAATTAGGACAGAAAGCCAGATGGAGGAAAGGCAATCAAAAGCTATCAGTCAGGGCTGGAGAGATGGCTTAGCAGTTAAGGTGCTTGCCTATGAAACCTAAGGACCCAGGTTCGATTCCACAGGACCCACGAAGCCATTTGCACAAAGTGGTGCATGTGTCTCTTTGTAGTGGCTGGAGGCCCTGGTGCACACCCATTCTCGCTGTCTCTATCTCCCTCTTCCTCTCTCTCTCTCTCCCTCAAATAAATGAATAAATAAAATATTAAAAAATATTTTTAGGGCTGGAGAGATGGCTTAGTGGTTAAGCGCTTGCCTGTGAAGCCTAAGGACCCGGCTGGAGGCTTGATTCCCCAGGACCCACGTTAGCCAGATGCACAAGGGAGCACACGCACCTGGAGTTCATTTGCAGTGGCTGGATGCCCTGGTGTGCCCATTCTCTCTGTCTCTCTCTCTCTCTCTCTCTCTCTCTCTCTCTCTCTCTGTCACTCTCAAATAAAAATGAAGAAATAATATTTTTTAAAAGCTATCAGTTTAAGTAGGTAATCATTTCTAATCTCCTTCAGACCTTATCAAACAACATTAATCAGTAAATTGGAAATTTTTTAGCCACTGCTATGGTTTGAATGTAAAATATCCCTCGTAGGCTTGTGAGTATGAATACTTGGTCCTCAGACAAAAAATTTATGTAAATCACTTTTAATTAATTAACAGAATAAAAGAATTTAAAATTCACAGAAGAGGAAACCTGGTGGATAATAATAATAATAATAATAATCTGGTAGATTGACCATCTGGTCAATGGAGGGGACACCAGGGCACATAAGAGGCAGGTAGCATTGATTATTAAAGACTCTAGTGTTGAATAATGAATGTGCTGTTTGCAATGTGATTATTCACAGCATATATCTGTTATAGCTGTGAATGCCAAGTAATGATTTGCTAAGCCTCTGTGCAAGCTGCACAATTCTCATTATTGAGATAGAAGCAATGTACTATTTTCTCAAGAGGAGAAAGAGACATTCCTAGAAATGAATTCCAAAGTAAACTTCTTGTGAAACAAACTTCCTCTAGTGTCAGGCATTCCCAACCCAGATAATTTAGAGAAACCATGCCTCTGACAACAGTTTTATAATTAATAAAAATAGATTTTTTTTTTCATAGCTCCTTTTTGAAGTCAGGAAGTAAGATCCAAATCTACCTCAGGAAAGGTGATTCTAGAAGCTCAACTAACCGTGTGAATGCTAGACATCCTTGTGTTCAAATATGGTCAGAGGAGAGCCTTCAAGACAGTGAGAGAGAGATCAGGGACACTTTCCCTTTTAGGAGATCTCCCTTTAACATCACTTTGACATCTGGGAGTTATTCTCTCCTTCAAAGCCTGGGGTATGTAAGGTTCGGGAGTGATCAAGACCACACAAACCGCTCTGAGACAAAGACAAAAGCTTTTATTCGGGAAAAGCACGAGCTGCCAGGGCTGGCTCACAAGAGAGCCCAGCCAGCCTGAGATTTTAGGTAGTGGGCTCTATAGGGCTTTTTCAGTTGGGGAAAGGTGAGGAAGGCAAAGGAACTGTTAATTGACTAAACACAAGTTTCCTTTAGGAGAGATCTAAAATAGCCAGAGTGTGAGACAAGAATAATGGCCTGGGGACTTGTGAGATAAGGGGGTAGGAAACCAGGACCTGGGGACATTGTTAGGCAAGTAAGGGACAATGGCTGGGCGGTCTCTTTAGGAATGTGGACAATCCACTTCTTTATGCCTCTGTCACCTTTCTGCTGTCGTTGGTGGCATCACAACCGGCCAACCCAGGGAACCCACCCATAATAGGGCAGGCCCGGGCTGCCCTTCTGCTTTCTCATTCCTGGAAGCAATAGGTGGGCACTTGCTCTGGCCAGTGATGCTGCGTTCTCTCTACCACATCATCCAGCAATCAATTTTCCAATGTCAAAGAATGAAAGGAAAAAAAGCCAGACATGGTGGCACACATCTTTAATCCAGCACTTGGGAGGCAGAGGTAGGAGGATCACCATGAGTTTGAGGCCACCCTGAGACTCCATAGTGAATTCTAGGTCAGCCTGAGCTAGAGCAAGACCTTACATAAAAAATAAAAAAATAAAGAGGTATAGACCCAAGGCTAGTTAAAACCTCCAATCCTAGATCTTCTGAACTGAAATGCAGATGAAATGGCCTGCAAAAGTGAACTTCTGCCTGGGCTGCTTAGGAGCTTTGCCACCTCCAGGCACTGTAAATCATACCTCTAATCTTCACTACCCACCTTCTAGATGGATGGTAGTGTCTCTTGTGTGTATGTGTGTGTGTGTGTGTGTGTGTGTGTGTGTATGTATATGTGTGTGTGTGTATATATATATATATATATATATATATATATATATATCTTATTTACTTCACAGAGAGAGAGACAGAGAATGTTCCTGAAGCGCAGAGAGAAAAGTAAGCTGGGCATGGTAGTGCACACATTTAATCCCAGCACTCAGGAGGTAGAGGTAGGAGGAACACCAGGAGTTCAAGGCCACCCTGAGACTACATAGTGAATTCTAGGTCAGCCTGAGCTAGAGTGAGACCCCACCTGGAGAAAAAGAAGAAGGAGAAGGGGAAGGGAAAGGAGAAGAAGGAGGAGGAGGAGGAGAAGAATAAGAAGAGGAGAAGGAGGAAGAAAAGGGAAAAGAAAAAGAAAGAAAGGAGCCTACCAGGCTACACAGGTCAAAAAATGTTTTTCTTGGGCTGGAGATATGGATTAGCAGTTAAGGCATTTGCTTGCAAAGCCAAAGGACCCAGGTTCAATTCCCCAGGACTCATGTAAGCCAGATGCACAAGGTGGCGCATGTGTCTGGAGTTTGTTTGCACTGGCTGGAGCATCCATTCTCTCTCTCTCTCTCTCTCTCTCTCTCTCTCTCTCTCTCTCTCTCTCTCTCTTTCTCTCTCTCAAATAAATAAATAAATAAAATATATTTTTTAAATGTTTTTCTCATCAAAAATAACCCACCTTGAGCTGGGTGTAGTGGTGCACACCTTTAGTCCCAGCACTCGGGAGGCAGAGGTAGGGGATCACTGTGAGCTCAAAGCCAGCCAGAGACTACATAGTGAATTCCAGCTCAGCCTGGACTAGAGTGAGACCTACCTCAAAAAAAAAAAAAAAAGAGAGAGAGAGAGAATAGCCCACCCTAATCCAGCAGAATCCCCTGTAAATAAGCAAAAGTCCAGTTGCTACTCTTGGAACATGCATATGTCCATTCAAGAAAGTTCTGTGTAGTGCTCAGAATCAGACTCTGGAGCCAGCAACCTGCCTACAGTAAGATCCCAGGTCCACCTCTTGCGAGCTGTATGGCCCTGGATGGTCATATAGCCTCTCTATACTCCCTCCTCTTATCTGTAATGTGGAAGCAGTAATAGGACTATGTCTTGGGATCAATATAATGTGTATCCTCATAAAAATACCTAAGCACTGCCTAACACAAAGTTAGCATTGTACAACTATCAATTAGCTATCTCTCCATATTCAACCAACAAACACTTGTGGAGTCCCCTCTGTGTAAAAGTTCTGTGCAGGGCTGAAGACATGGCTTAGAGGTTAAGGTTCTTGCCTGCGAAGCCTAAGAACTCATGTTCAGATCTCCAGGTCCCACATAGCCAGGCACACAGTGACACAAGCATGCAATGTCACACATGCACACAAGGGGGCATATGCATCTGGAGTTTGTTCGCAGCAGGCTGAAGGTCTGGCTGGCACCCATTATTTTTCTCTCAAAAAACAAGGGGGGATGCTGCAGAAATGGCTTGGCAGTCAAAGCATTTGCCTGAGAAGCCTAAGACCCCAGTTCGATTCTCCAGGACCCACGTAAGCCAGATGCATAAGGGGGGCATGCATCTGGAGTTCATTTGCAACAACTAGAGGCCCTGGCGTGCCCATTCTCTCTTTCTCTCAATCTGCCTCTTCCTCTCTCTCTCAAATAAATAAATAAATATTTTTTTTAAAGTTCTGTGCAGGGCTGGAGAGATGGCTTAGCAGTTAAGCGCTTACCTGTCAAGCCTAAGGACCCCGGTTCGAGGCTCAATTCCCCAGGACCCACATTAGCGAGATGCCCAAGGGGTGCATGCGTCTGGAGGCCCTTTGCAGTGGCTGGAGGCCCTGGCATGCCCATTCTCTATCTATCTGCCTCTTTCTCTCTCTGTCGCTCTCAAGTAAAAAAAAAAAAAAAAGTTTTGTGCAGGCAAGCCAGACACAGTGGTGCATGCCTATAATCTCCTTCAGCACTCTAGAGGCAGGCGTATCAAAAGTTTGAGGGCATCCTGGGCTATAGAACAAGTATTGAAAGAGAAGGAAAAACAGGGCTGGAGAGATTGCTTAGCGGTCAAGGCACCTACCAGCAAAGCAGAGAGCCTGCTTCTTGGATAGCACAGACAAAACAAAAGACAGCTACTGACATTGTCACTGGCACAACCTAAAGTCCAAGAAACTGACCTCCTGGAGCTTCCAGCCAGACAGGGAAGGCAAGTGAAGCCCTCTCCCATCACCGAAGTTAAGGCAGGTAGCCTGTGGCAGTAGGAACTTCACCAGAGACTGGAGACCCTGCTGAGAGAAAAGGAAGAGGTTCTAGGCAGTGTCCCTGTGGACTTTTCACTTCGTGGCATGGGAGAGGTCACCCCAAAGTAGCTCCAAATAAGTGAGAATGTAGGATCTAGGCTACTGGAGGACTGAGCCACCCTACATCTACAGAATGGGAAATGTGTAGCATGCTCTAGAACTTTGCAAAAAGGAGCAGATTTCAGTTGTCCCCTCCTGTCTTCACATGTGTGAGGGGTAGGCACTGTCTGGACAGTCAGGTGGAGGCAGGGTCGAAGCAAGCAGTGAGCTCTTGATGGAGGATCCATCTAATCGGCCTCTTTCCCTTCACCACGCAAATACCCGCATGGTCTTAGTCCTTTCCCAACCAGAGCAAGCTGCCTAAACTTTTCAGAATAAGGCTAAAGAGGTGTATATGTATATGAATGTTTTCATTCAGCTTGCTTGCTTTACTGCTGTCTCCCAAAAGGAATATGAGGCAAGTAAATATTTTGTTAGTAACATATTTTTAAAGAAAATTCACAGTAGAAGGTCCTATTAAGGAAAGACAACAACGAAGGCAGGATGTGAATTTTTAAACTGAGATTTTTTTAATTTTTTTATTGACAGCTTCCGTACTTACAGACAATAAACCATGATATTTTCCTCCCCTCCCCCATTTTCCCCTTCACAACCCCAATCTTCATTATGTCCCTTCCCTCTCTCCATTAGTCTCTCTTTCGTTTTTTTTTGTTGTTTTTTTTGTTTGTTTGTTTTTTTTTGTTTTTTTTTTTTTTTGCTTTTTCGAGATAGGGTCTCACTCTAGCCCAGGCTGACCTGGAATTCACTGTGGAGTCTCAGGGTGGCCTCGAACTCACAGCGATCCTCCTACCTCTGCCTCCCAAGTGCTGGGATTAAAGGCGTGCGCCACCACGCCCAGCCTCTCTTTCGTTTTGATGTCATCGTCGTTTTCTCCTATTATGAGGGTCTGGTAAAGGTATTGTTAGGCACTGTGAGGTCATGGATATGGAGGTTAATTTCTGTCTGGACAGTTGCATTGCACATTGTAAGGAGTCCTACCCTTCCTTTGGCTCTTACATTCTTCCCACCACCTCTTCTGCAATGGACCCTGAGCCTTGGAGGGTGTGATAGAGATGTTTCAGTGCTGAGCCTCCTCCATCACTTCTCAGCACTATGATGCCTTTTGGGTCATCCCCATGGTTACCACCACCTGAAAAGAGAAATTTCTCTAACCAAAAGTGAGAATAGTATTAATATATGAACATGAACATTAAGTGTGGTGCTTTCCAGGGAGTTTAGTGACAATAATATGTGCATTTAGCCAGACAAGAGCAGGCTCTATACCCCTAAGGCACATGACCCTCCTTTCCATAGGTTTTTGATAGGTTTTCAGTGCCAGGCATGTATTGCCTTCCATAGAGTGAGCCTCCAGTCCAATTAAAGAGCAGTTGGTTTCCCCAAGAGCAGACATGCCACTATTGCACCCGTTTGGTCACTTGGCCTGTCTGGCCAAGCTAAACTCAGCTTTTTAACAGTATATGAATGTGTTCATATCTTTCACACACGTTTTATTTCTCTCACTGTATTTTTATTTTGAGGTGAGCCCAACAGACAGCCTTTTTTGTAATGCAAGAGAGAGGGAGAATATCAGCACACCAGGGCCTCTAGCCACTGCAGACTCGACATATGCGCCCCCTTGTGTGCATGTGTGACATTGCATACTTGCATTATTGTGCATCTGGCTTACGTGGGACCTGGAGAGTTGAACATGAGTCCTTAGACTTCACAGGCAAGCATCTTAACCACTGAGCCAGCCCTCATTGTATATTTTTCAAGGAATTTTTATATATGGGGAACAAACTTCTTGCTGGATGGCAGGCAAGGCCCCTGGCAAGATCTTTTGCTGCACTCATTATGCAGCCAGTCTTGCTTGGCTCAGAGTGTTAGAATGAAGTCTGAAATTTGACTGTGCTTTTATAAGGGAATGTGGAGGTGGAGAGCCAGAGATGGAGAAGTTTGTGGACATCCCTGAGGAGAACTGGTCCACAGACCTTCCCTTAGCAATGTGAACACTGTAGATGGGGTGAACAAGAGGGGAGCCCAGACATGTGGTAGGTCTCCCAGAAAATGTCATCTACATACAGCTGGCAGCTTCTCTAAGCTCATTTCTCTAATTCTTCTTATTATTAGGATGTTCAAAATATTAATCTTACTCTGGACATTAATTTAGACAAACCACAACTGATAACCAATTAATGGCACTAAAAAGCATTTCTTCCTAATACCACAATTTGCAATTGCTCATAATTACAATCTAATTTTATTTGCTGTAATTGATATTTGACAGATATAAAAGGAGATGGGAGAGATTGACAATAGTATCTTCTTGCTGACAGTGTTTTTCATCCTCAAAGAAAAGCCTCTGTATGTGAAGTAATTCTTTTTTCTGTCCAGTGAGTTTGGTACCAAGAGACTCTGAGAGGTGCAGAGCGTGGTGGTGTGTACATGCCTGATATCTCAGCATTTAGGAGGAAAGACAAGGGGATTACCAGCTCAATGTCAGCCCAGGCTGTGTAGTGAGTCCAGGGCAAGCCTAAGCTACATATTTAGTGCTTGTCCCAAAATTTATTCTTGTGATCCCAGCAACTAGGAGACAGAAGCAAGATGGTCAGTTCAAGGTCATTGTGCCGCCTGCATACTGAAGTCCAGGCCAGTTTGGGTACATGAAAGCTTGCGTTAAAAAAAATGAAAATAAAAAACAAGGACTAGAGAGATGGCTTAGCAATTAAGGCACTTGCCTGTGAAGCCCAAGGACCCAGGTTCAATTCCCCAGTCCCCAGGTTAGCCAGATGCACAAGGTGGCACATTTGTTTGGAGTTTGTTTGCACTGGCTAGAGGCCCTGATGGCAGCACCCTTTCTCTCTCTCTCTCTCTCTCTCTCTCTCTCTCTCTCTCTCTCTCTCTCTCTTTCTCTCTCCCTCCCTCCCTCCCTCAAATAAATAAATAAATAAGACATTTTTTAAAAAAAGAAAAACCAGAAAACAAAAACAAAAAAGATTGCAATTCAATAAAGAGAAGGAGATAATGAGGAAAAACATAATGGACAATATAAATGAAATATCTCTTTTTAAAGGCACCCAAGAGAGCTGCAGAGACAGCTTAGCAGTTAAGGCAAAGCCAAGAACTCATACTCAAATCTCCAGGTCGCACACAGCCAGACACACACTGATGCAAGTGTGCAAATGTTGCACATGCACACAAGGGGGCACACACGTGTGGAGTTCGTTCGCGGTGGCTAAGGCCCTGGCTCGCCCATTCTCTCTCTCTCTCCCCCTCACTCTCTCTGCCTCTTTCTCTCTCTCCTCAAAAAGAAAATTTTTTTAAGGCTCCCAAGGGCTGGAGGAATGGTTGCCTGTGAAGACTAAGGACCCAGATTTGATTTTCCAGGTCCCACATAAGTTTGGGAGGCAGAGGTAGGAGAATTGCATCAGAATCGTCGTTGAGTTTGAGACTACATAGTGAATTCCAGGTGAGCATGGGCTAGAGAGAGAGACCCTACCTTGAGAAACAACAACAACAAAAAAAAAATTGTGTTTTCCTTTGGTGCTCTTCCATGTTTCTTTCACTCTACCCATCAGTGCCTCTTTGCACCCATTCCCACATGCCCACCCCCGTCTGGTCACCTGTCCATCCAGATCCAAGCCAGTGCTAACTCCCTATAGCACTCCAGACCCATACCTGGCCTGACTCCTTCAGAACACATTGGTCCTGGTTCCTGGCAGGTCATTAGATCTGTCTGGGTGAATCCTTCAGAGTAAAATGTTACATTCCTCCCAGGGAATCCCAGACAAGATAGCTCCATCTTAACCAAGACCTTTCAATATTTCTTTATTTTTATTCATTTATTTGACAGAGAGAATGGGCACTCCGGGGCCTCCAGCCACAGCAAACGAACTCCAGACACATGCGCCCCCTTGTGCATCTGGCTAACATGGGTCCTGGGGAATTGAACCTGGGTCCTCTGGCTTTTCAGGCAAACGCCTTAACCACTAAGCCATCCCTCTAGCCCTACCGAGACCTTTAAAGTCTTAGCCATGTGCAGTGGTTTGACAGTGCTGCAAATATTAGTTATATCAAATAGAGATTGTTTTTCAGACTTTAACAAGCCTCTTTAAAGTCTTTCAATTACATGGTAGGCAAAAATAATTCTATGCTCACAACACAAAGCAGAAGGCTTCCCTGTCTAGTCAAGTACTGATTCAATGTTTATTTCAATATTCATGCATCGCCACTGTGATCAAGCACTAGAGAAAAAGACAGCACTTTGTATTTACTAAGTACTAGAGATGAGAGGGCCTGATGGAGGAATCTAACAAAGAGAGCTCACAAAACATTCCCCAACAGTGGCCAAGACTATGACAAGGTAGTTTTGCCAAGACAGCTTTTCTTTTTTTTTTTAATTTTATTTGTTTATTTGCAGGGAGAGAGATGGGGAGGGGAGAGAATGGGCACACCAGAGCCTCTAGCCACTGCAAATGAACTCCAGATGCACGCGCCACCATGTGCATCTGGCTTACCTGGGTTCTGGGGAGTCGAGCCTGAGTCCTTAGACTTTACAGGCAAGTGCCTTAACTGCTAAGCCATCCCTCTAACCTCCAAGATCTCTATTCACAGCATTCTGACAAGTGTTTTCTCATCTCCAAGGTATATACCAAACAGCTCATATTGGAGGCCTCAAAAAATTGACATTAATGGTCACATGAAATAATGTGTTTCTTAAAGGCATTTCATCCTGGATGAAGCTGAAATTAAGGTGTTTCCTGGCAGCTGGGTACACCATGGATTGTATTGCAAGCAGTTCTATTTTTAGCCCACTAGTTCTGTGGAAGACAGGCTGTTAAAAATAGAAGCAGTCCTCGTCGTGTTCAGGGGCTGCCTGGAGCATTAATACTACTGATGAATGAAAACGAAGCCGGCTAGCCCACCGAAAGCCTTGGAGGAAAGTGTGTTCAGCTGACAGGGCCTGTGGCTAGTGTACAATGGGGTGTCCAGTGGGGTGGCCACTGAGGGATGCGGCTCTGGGGCGGGGGCTTCCTGGAATTAATTGTTCAGGTACTGGAAGGGTCAGTAAGTTTGATCAGATGGGAAGCCTGGGTGTTCTAAGAACCTTTCTTCCTGTTTCCCCTCCTCCTCCTGGGAGGTATGACTCAGTACTTCATTGACTGCTCTCTGTGGTCAGCAGGGGACGCCAAGACAGTGTGTGGCAGAGAAAGATGTGAGCCTTGTGGCGCTCAAATCCCAGCCTTCCCTTTTTTTTTTTAATATTGTATTATTTGAGATAGATAAAGAGAGAGAGAAAGAATGGGAGCGCCAGGGTCTCTAGCAACTGCAGACAAATTCCAGACGCGTGCAGCACCTTGTGCATCTGGCTTACGTGGGTCCTGAGGAATCAAACCTGGGTCCTTGGTTTTTGCAGGCAAGTGCATTAACCTCTAAGCTGTCTCTCCAGCCCCCCAGCCTTCCTTTTGAGCAGCTGTGCCTTGGTGGTGCGGGTTTCTGTGCTGGACTTGGTCCCAAGCCTGGCCTCTTTTGTTAGCAAACTGGCATAAGGACCTCCCTCACTCAGTGGGGGTGGGCAGTCAGCATTCAGTAAACAGTGCCCAGACCTGGCTGACTATCCGAATACCATACTTGGTGTGGAATACGTGCTCAGTTCCTCAATAGACCCCATAGGCCTGGAGGTGTGGTAGACTCGGCACCAACACCACCACACACGACAAGGCATTTGTTTGCCAATTCTCCTGGCCTCCTCCCTCGTGGTCACCCTGACACCTACTTGTTTCTGTTGGTGCGAAAGTGTTTTGGCAGCCTGCCAGGCATGTCTTCCTCACAAATGTCTTATGATTGCTAAATTCTGCCCATCCTTCTCTCCCTCAACAGTTTCCAGTACAGTTCATGAGGCACCTAGGCGATCAGAAACGCATGGCCCTACAGATTGCAATGTTGAGAGATGGAACCTAGGGCTCTCTGTTTAGTGAGTGTTCTGAGTGGATCTTAGGCATGGTAAAGCCACTACATCCTTAGTAAGGCCTTTTAAAAATAGAATATAGTGCAGCCTGATCTCAGCCAGCTGTTAGGAGGGAAATTAGCTGATTATCTGATTAAAGTATTTCACATTGAACTGTGAACAAATAAACTCCACTTTCAGGAGAATTTGCATTTTGACATTTTGCAAGCCTTAATGAATTTCCAATTAGTGAAATGTACAGGATGGGTATTTAAAGAAAAAAGAAAGCAAGAAAGAAAAACCTTGCCTGTGACTCGAGACTCTGGGCAAGAAAGCCTTTCTATGCAGGTGAAGCTCCCTGGCCCTCCCTCCCCCCCCCCCACCCACGTGAACTTCAGCGTCTAGAATGCTCACTACTGGAGAGGAGGAAGAGCAGAATGGGGAGGGGGAAGGAAGGAAAGCCTTCCAAATACACCCAGCTCCACACCAGTGCTAACGCTTGTGCAAATGAGGAAAGCACCCAGCTGCCATTCCCTTCCACTCTGCCCAGAGACGGTCACAACTGAAATGGGGGTCTTATTATTTGGGTCGCTCTTAGCACCAAGCTGCCAAGCTGGTAAAGGAGAGGTCGCAGTGCCTTGTTCTTTCTGCTCCCAGGCCACTTCTCCTCCCTCCAAAGTGGGCTCAGCACTGGCCCACACCCCAGGTTTCCCCACACACACACACACACCCTTCTCTTTCTACAACTCAGTGAATTCTTCCAATCTTCTGCTTTTAAGGATTATCTGTACAACCGACAACTTCCCCACATATGCGCCTCCAATGCTACCTCCTCTGAATTCAAAGTCTTTATGTCTAATGGTCTATCCTATATCTACGTTCAGATATCTCACTTAAAACAACAGTCTTTCCCTCAATGTTTCTTACACCAGTTATAGCACTCACTTAACAAAAGTAGACCAAAACTTGAGAGTCATAGCATCTCTCTCTCTCTCTCTCTCTCTCTTTCTCTCTCTCTCTCTCTCCCTCTCTCTCTTTGGTTTTTGAGGTAGGGTCTCACTCTAGCTCAGGCTGACCTGGAATTCACTATGGTGTCTCAGGGTGGCCTCAAACTCACAGCGATCCTCCTACCTCTGCCTCCCGAGTGCTGGGTTAAAGACGTGCGCCACCACGCCCAGCTCTCTCTCTCTCTCTCTCTCTCTCTCTCTCTTTCTTTAACACACACACACCTTCATACAACCTGTCACTAAATCTTACTAGTCCAGCATTAAACATTTAAACATATATCTATATTTTTTCTTTTGAGACAGCATCTTACTTTGTAGCCCGAGCTGGCCTCAAACTCACAGTAATCCTCCTGCCTCAGCCTTTAAAAGTACTGGGATTCCCCTCTCACCACTTTCACAACTACCAGCTTGATCTATGCCAGCCTCGCCTCCCACCCACATGGCTTCTCCTACCTGTTCTTTCTGCTTCCACTGTTCCCCTCAGTGATCTGGTTGCCACACACAGCTACAAAACGAGCCTTTTGCATCACAGCTCTCCTCCCGCCCCTCTCCCTATCCTCTGACTGCTTGCCATCGCCCTCAGACGCACTTCAAGGGCATGCAGCACAAGGCCCTAGGTTCAAGCTTCAGTGCTGGGAGAAAGAAGTTGCCCAATCACACTGAAGCCTGCCTCTTCAGCGCCACTGGTCTCCTGCTGGGCTTCCTGCCCTTGCTGTTGCTGATGTCCCACAGGGAAGGGCACACCCCCTGCACTCTTGCTCCCCCGTTTCCTGCACCGCATTCTCTGAAACAGCAGGGGTCGTCTTGCCCAGGTGTAGAGTTTTCCATAGCGTTTAACATTTCCTGACTTATTGCCTGTATATTACTATTGCCTTTGCTCCAATTTTAATATGAGCTGTATGAGAGCTGGGACTTCTTCTCTCTTCTCTGCCATGGAATCTCTTCACCTAGAACACTGACTGACTCAAATGTGCTCAATGAAAGTCTGTTGCATAATGGGAGCAAAACTAAAAAAAGCACCAATGGAAAGACTGGTGGCTATTGACTGTAATGGTTCCAGTTAGCTAGAAGAAAGAAAGCTGTTGGCTTCTCTTTTGCCTATTTGGAAATGTCTTACGCTGATTGGCCCAAGATAAGGTACATACCTACTTAATTCCAGTCAGGGGCTGGAGAGATGGCTTAGAGGTTAAGGTGCTTGCCTATGAAGGCTAAGGAACCAGGTTCAATTCTCCAGGTCCCAAATAAGCCAGATGCACATGGTGGCACATGCATCTGGAGTTCATTTGCAGTGGCTAAAGGCCCTGGCACACCCAATCTTCTTTTTCTCTCCTTCTCCCTGTCTCTAACAAATAAATAAAGATAAATCTTAACTCCAATCAGATGGTCATTTCAGAAAGCTCTAAACCTCTTCTTTGTACACACAGGAAGTCTTTATTCCACACTCTCTGAGTGCTCAAAATTATACATTCACAATTACTGAATCACAAACTCAGCTTTTACCCATTTACCGTACATAAAATAGAGCTAATGAGATTAGCAATAGGAAGCTTTTCTATTGGAAAATTATATTAATGGAATCTCCCAGGGGCTAAACTGCTCACTCTCTCTCTGTGAAAGTTAAGCACATTCCAGAAATCACATTAGAACTCCTTCAGTCTCCCATGGGTCTATGGGGTCAAGGCAGGGGAAGTCTGATGTCATTTCACAAAGCAGCTCCATTTACTTTCAACACATAGCTTGAGTTTGGAAAAATTGCTTTGTGATTTTCTTCCTGGATCTTAATAAAAATCCATAGTATTTTCTCTTTTCATGCCATAGCTTGTTATGCTGGTGGCCATTTCCTCATAAATATGACCACAAAGATGGCCACCAACCCCCACCAGTAACCCATGGGCATTAGTTACACAGCACACAGCAAGTGGCAAAATGACCTCTTCATAGGAAGTAACTGAAGACTAGATGACTGTCTGGCTTGTTATATTAGAATATTATCAGTTGGGCATATTGCAATGTGCCTATAGTCCCAACAAGGAAATTTTCGCCTGCTGAAACTGCAGTGCCCACAACTGGGATAAGTTGCCCACAAGGAGGAAGCGATTTCAGCCCAGAGACCACTGGAGGAACTGCACTGTGGTCAGGCTTTTCCAAAACCCACCTGCCTGCTGGGCGCTGAATGGATGCCAGGTCTGAAATAGACTGAACTTGGCTCCAGGGGAGGTGTGGTCAAGGGCTTTCTACCTCCCAGGCACCCAGACATCCACTAACACTGCCTCCAGCTCCTTCTCCCACAAGCCTGAGCCATGGAAGGCCTCATATTTCTTCACCCTCCCCAGAAAATGATTGCTGGTTTTCCTGTGGCTGTGACCCGAATATGGCTGAGGAAGGGCCACGTCTACGAAGTGGTGCTGCAGATCTAGGCACCCGCTCCACGCCAGCTGTCTCTCCTGTCACAGGCATGGATCCAGTTGCCAAATTCAGAATCAGATTTGAATGGTCCCTTAATTGGCACTATCATGCATTGGCTAGGGGCACCCACACACACACAACCAATCACAAATAAAAATCAAGGACCAGTTACAATCAGAAGCCTTTCTAAGAACTAGAAATCTGTTCCCTATCTGTGCAAGAAAAATGTCCTTTTTTGCCGGGCGTGGTGGCGCACGCCTTTAATCCCAGCACTCAGGAGGCAGAGGTAGGAGGATTGACGTGAGTTCAAGGCCACCCTTGAACTCCAAGTCAGCGTTGGCTGGAGTAAGACCCTACCTCGAAAAACCAAAAAAAAAAAAAAAGAAAAAGAAAAATGTCTTTTTTTTTTTTTTTTTTTTTTGCACAGATAGGGACCAGATGGACTAGACGAGAAGTGACCAGTGTGGCTGGGAGCATTTTTCAGCCATCTATTTGCGACAGCCACCAAAGGCAACACTAATGGAAAAAGAGGCATGCAGACGGTGAAGGGTCACTTCTGTGGGTACAGCTCTTATTGGGAGGGAACGCCTACCTACTCTGCCTTGATCCTAGAATGTCGCTAGACTCTTCTAATCACTTTGAACTCATTGGTTCTGTCGGGAGTGAAAGGAAAAGAAACTGAAAGTCATTCTTTCCCATTGCTGTGACCATGTCCTATCCTTACGAAAGTGTTCGTCTTTGCCAGTACTTTCCATATTGATCGTAATCCCTATATACACTCTTGTACTTTATTAATTTTGGGTTTTTTGATACAGAGTCTTGCTATTCAGCTCGTGGTAGCTTTGAACACCTTATTTTCCTGCCTCAGCCTCTCAAGGACTTGGTGTACAGGCAAGTCTCACCATACTCCAGCTTGCACCCTTTTTTTTTTAGAAAGAGAGAGAGAATTGGCATGCCAGGACCTCAGCCACTGCAATTGAACTCCAGACACTTGCCTCACCTTTGCGCCTCTGGCTTATGTGGGATCTGGAGCATTGAACATGGATCCTTAGGCTTTGCAGGCAAGGGCCTTAACTGCTAAGCCATCTCTCCAGCCCTGCACCTTATTTATGTATTTATTTATTTAAGAATCAAAGAGAGAGAGAAAGCATGATCACACCAAGGCCTGCCCCTGCAAACAAACTCCAGATGCATGTTCCACCTTGTGCATCTGGCTTTACGTGGGTAGTGGAGATGCAGATACTCCTCAGAGTGGTAAACGGCAGATGCATTTCTCACTGTTACAATGGGATTAGTGAGCCGGGCGTGGTGGCACACGCCTTTAATCCTACCACTCAGGAGGCAGAGGTAGAAAGATGGCCATGAGTTCGAGGCCACCCTGAGAGTACATAGTTAATTCCAGGTCAGCCTGGACCAGAGTGAGACCCTGCCTAGGGGAAAAAAAAAAAATGGAATTCATGGGACTGGGGATGTAGCTGAGGATGGTAGAGCTCTTGTCTAGAATGTACAAGGACCTGGGTTCAATTCTCAGCACCACAAAAACAAGTGATAAAATGTGGTGAATGATATTGCTTGCTACTTAGATGCATTTCCAGGGATTGACTAGCATAATGTATGCAGTGTATGTAGCACAATCCCTGATCAGTGCTCAACAAGGGGCTCGGCCATTCCCACAGGGAAACCTTGAAGTCCAAGCCAAAGGTCTTACTGGGGGGGATCAGCAATCACAGTGACTTCTAAACTTTGAGGGGAGATGTAACTGGGGTGTAACTTGACTCAATGTATGATCACATCCATAAAACAGAAAACAAACCAGGTGTGATGGAAGTGATTCTAGCACATCACACTGGGCTCAGACAGGAGGATTACAAATTCCAGGCCATCTTGGGCCGCATAGCAAGACCCTAAAACAAAAGAACTCTAGGGGGTTAAATGTCTTGGCATCTTCCTTCCCATCTTCCTTCCTTGTCCTGGGCAGAACAACCCAGAGATGTGTCTCCAGCACTTACTTGGATGTTGTCCATGATGTCTGTAAAGCCCTCGTGAGTTCTTTGTAGGTAATTTCATTCCAAAGCAGCAAGAAGAAACTATAAAGGTTCCTTGCTTTATTATTTGTTGAAATTAAAACCTTTACAGGGAAGTCTTAGAAACTGCTTTTCTCAATTCTGCTCTACTTCGTTTCCTCTCTCTTTCTGTCAGAAGGTGTATCAAATGCTATGTCCAGGGCTGGAGAGATGGCTTAGCAGTTAAGCACTTGCCTGTGAAGCCTAAGGACCCCAGTTGGAGGCTCGATTCCCCAGGACCCACATTAGCCAGATGCACAAGGGGGCACATGCATCTGGAGTTCATTTGCAGTGGCTGGAGGCCCTGGCATGCCCATTCTCTCTCTCTCTCTCTCTCTCTCTCTCTCTTTCTCACATAAATAAAAATAAACAAAAATATTTTTAAAAATATTTTTTTAAAAAATGCTATGTCCACTTTTCAAAAGAAGAAACAAAAGTTGTGGCAGTAAAACATCATGGCCACATCTAGCAAGAGGCCAACTAAGGATTCAACAATTTTTTGTTTTTTGAAGCAAGCCCAATAGACTGGCCTTTTTTTTTTTTTTTTTTTAATGCAAGAGCTGGGAGGAGAATTGGCATGCCTGGGCCTTCACCCACTGCGATCAAAGTCCAGACACGTGCACCCCCTTGTGCACATGTGTGCTCTTGAGCACTTGTGTCAGTGTGCATCTGGCTTATGTGGGACCAGGAGAGTAGTGTTGGAGTCCTTAGACTTCACCGGCAAGCACCTTAACTGCTAAGCCATCTCTCCAGCCCTTTTTTTTTTTTTTTTTTTTTTTTTTGGTTTTCTGAGGTAGGGTCTTGCTCTAGCCCAGGCTGACCTGGAATTCACTGTGTAGTCCCAGGGTGGCCTCAAGCAATGGCGATCCTCCTACCTCTGCCTCCCAAGTGCTGGGATTAAAGGCGGGTGCCACCATGCCCGGCTTTCAACAAACTTCTCTATGACTGTCTAAGGCCCAGACACTAACATTTATGAACTTGATTGTATGTTCCCCTGAAACACTTGACATTAATCCATTAGAGTGGGGTGGGATGCTGAAATCTGCATGTTCCCAAACACCCATGATTGAGATCCAATAAGGTATAAGGAACATAATTAGAGAGATGTTGTCTTGCTCATACAGCATTTATAAACTCCAGTTTCTGAAGCAAAGTTCCCTAAGGCCATAGTTTTTTTGTATGTTTTTTTTTTTCCTGATGCTCACCAAAGCAGCTTCCTAGAAACTTCAAAATGGCTTGCAATTTAAAAAAAAAGAAAGATAGTTTGTAGTAAACTATGTACATATTTGGAATAGTTGTTAACTTGAAAATGCATCTGAGACTGAGGTTGGGACACACCTGGTTTCTAGATAGTATCTGGTTTGGTTTGGTTTCTTTTCTTGGTCTGTTTTATGGGGCTGGGGATATTATGTAAGACCGTTAAAACGCTTGCCACGCACGCCTCCCCTGAGCTGCATCCCAGCCCTGAAGTCTACCACGCTACTCGGCCGCTCCATGGCGGGGGTACTCACCCAGCGTCAGGCCAGCTTGCCCTGTCCTCTCCTGACCCAGGGGGCTTTCCCACCTCACGACAGGTTTCTAAGTCGGTGTGAGAGAACTGGCAAACTGGGGAGACGTGTGACACTGAGGAAATAGCGTGGGGTAATTAATACAAGAGTGTGCAGACAAAATGCCTTCAGTTCTTCACTGCAGCGGCGCAAATGGAGGCGGGCAGATGCAGGAGGTGAGGCCTGGGAAGGCAGGGTTCTCAGCCCTTGCTTGGAGTGCTTGCTCGCAGGGGCTATTTTGCATCCAGAGCTGGAATTCCTCAAGATTTGCTCCAAAAAGCTCATATGAAAAGCAAGGAAGCCAGGTGTGGTGGTGCACACCTTTAGTCCCAGCACTCAGGAGGCAGGGGTAGGAGGTTCGCAGTGAGTTCGAAGCCACCCCAGGACTACATAGGGAATTCCAGGTCAGCCTGGTCTAGAGTGAGGCCTTACCTTGAAAAACCAGTGGCTGAGACCCTGGTGCACCAATTCTCTCTCTCTCTCTCTCTTAATCTCTCTCTCTCTCTCAAATAAAATTAAAAAAAAAAAAAAAAAAGCAAGGAGGGCTGGAGAGCTGGCTTATCAGTTAAGGCACTTGCCTGCAAAGCCAAAGGACCCAGGTTTAACTCCCAGACCCCACGTAAGCCAGAGGCACATGGCGGCACATGTATCATGGCCCTGACATGCTATGCCCATCCCCCCATCTCTCTCTCTCTCACACACACACACACACATACATACACAAGCAAGCAAACATTAAAAACAATTTAGGGCACACTTTCCTGTTGCTGTTGTCCATCTGAAGTTGGCCAGGAGGCGATGTCCACCCCGGCTCATGCCGTCATTGGCTCTCTGAAGCACAAGCAAGGATTTCCCTGCAATGAGTAGGATGTCCCTTCTGTCCCTTGTCACAAGTTTAAAGACCTCACAGTGTGTATAATGTAACCATTTGGGGTCTACTTTTAACTTGGACTAGTGTAACTTCATGCAATAAACTGAAAGAAAAAAAAATAAAGAAAAGAAAAAAAAAATTTTTAATGGAATCACAACTGGAAAACCAGTGTGGGACAAGCATTAATCTAGGGTCAGAAAAAAAACTGAATTCTAATCACAGATCTTCAAATAAAACAGGCAGAGTGATGTCTAGCAAATTGCTTCATCTTTTGGATCCCAGAGTCCTTACATGAAAAAAAAAAAAAAAACCCACTGGAATAATCGACGCCTACTTCAGTCTGCTAAGGCTGCCATAATAAAATACCACATGCTGAGTGCCTTAAACACAGACATTTGTTTTCTCACAACTTGAAAGGCTGGAGGGCTAAGAGCAAGGTGTGACAGCGTGCGCTGCCGTTGAAGCCTCTTTCCTTTGCATGCAAGTGACCAACTGCTCGTTGCATTCTCCCAAGTCCTTCCCTCCATGTTCACATAGCCAGCTCTCTCTTCATCTTCCTGTAAGGACCCCGGTCCTACCACATCAGCTCATTCACCTCCATTACCTCCTTAAATATCCTAATTCCAAGTGCAGTCTCATCATGCTGGGAGCCAGGGGAGACATTGTGCAGCCCATAACAATATCTAAGGCTTATTTCAATTAGCGCTTGCCTTGGGCTATCCAGCAGCTACCAAGTGCTGGGAACACAGGTTTATCAGACGTGGTCCTTGCTCTCCCTAGAGCTCCTTGTCCAGAGTGGTGAGGTGGTCTGTGACAAAGAAGGAGGGGACAAAGTGTCAACCCTAGATAGGAAAGGGAGCAGTTTAGGAAATGTCCCCCTCCCCGGGAGGCAACTTGAGAGGCTTGAATCGTGAGCAGGTAAGAGTTCATCGATTGGTCCAGGGGTGGGGAGTCCAGCAGAAGGGGCAAAGACTGGGAGTAGGATTTGGTGGGGTCGGTTAGGGGGCCAGGGCACAATCTGAAGTGGGGAACTGACGAGAGGGGCTGGCGCGGTGAGAGAAGGCCATGCTAAGCCACTGGACAGTTCAGTTAGTCAAGTGTCATCGCGTCTGAAGGGTTTCTGGCTGGTAAACAATCTGTTAAAATCCTGCAGTTTAGAAACCCCTAAAAGTCAGCAGGTTCGAAGTTCATGGCTGACCGACGTCAGCTGGTCAGTGATGGATTACACAGTTGCTGAATGCCTTCATTCTTGGTTACTTCTCCAGCAGGAGCAGTGCGGGGGGGGGGGTGAGCGCAGATTTTCACTGGCTCTTGATTATAAATTGCCTTCTAGACTCTGCAGTTCACTTCCCTTTGGCCTAGAGAGGAAGCATGCATCATTCTTGAATGTCTTATTTCATTACCATAAACGCCCATATCGGTAATTAGAACCAGTACTGTTAAAGTTGTGGTAATAAAGACATGTAAACTGTAAAGCCTGTAACCCTGAACTCTGCCTACTAAAGTCATCTAGGGCTGGAGAGATGGCTCAGTGGTTAAGGTGCTCGCCTTCAAAGCCAAAGGACCCAGGTTCGATTCCCCAGGACCCACATAAGCCAGATGCACAAGGTGGCACACACTTCTGGAGTTTGCAGTGGCTGGAGGCCCTCACGCGCCCATTCTCTCTCTGCTCTCTCTGACTCTTTCTATTCCTCGCTCTCTCAAATAAATAAATAAAAATATTTTTTAAAAAAGACTCATCTAAGTTGATAGGTCTGTGTACTGAGCAACAAAAGCCTCCCCCCCACAAAGCTTCCTGGGGGAAAGAATGGACATACAGGATTTTTTTTCTCTTTTTAAATTTTTGTTTATTTTTGGTTATTTGTTTGAGAGCAACAGAGAAAGAGGGAGAGAGATTGGGCACACCAGGGCCTCTAGCCACTGCAAACAAACTCCAGATGCATGCACCACCTTATGCATCTGGCTAACGTGGGTCCTGGGGAATCAAGCCTTGAATCAGGGTCCTTAGGCTTCACAGGCAAGCGCTTAACCACAAGGCCTTCCCTCCAGTCCTGGACTTACAGTTTTAAGGGGCTGTATCTCACATACTACAATAGCTCTGGAGAATAGTTCAACAGCAGAAAGAGAAATATCAATTGGGATATATGAGTAATTATTAATAACATTGATTCTAGTGCTCTCTGAAAATTTTTCAAAAATTAGACACTTTCCTATCATCAATTCTGTGCTAAAAGAAGATAAACATCCATCAGGAAAATGAAAATTAAAATTGTTTTAAAGACTGGACAGATGGCTTAGCAGTTGAGGTATTTGCCTGCAAAGCCTAATGACCAGGGTTCTATTTCCCCAGGACCCACACAAAGCCAAAGGCACAAAGTGACACACATATCTGGAGTTATATTGCAGTGGCTAGAGGCCCTGGTGTACCCATATTCATTCTCAATTTCTCTCTCTTTCTATCTCAGAATAGAGTGAATTCCAGGTCAGCCTGGGCTAGAGTGAGAGCCTACCTCAAAAATATATATGTGTGTGTGTGTGTGTGTGTATGTGTGTAAAGCTTATTTAGTCAATGAGAGAAAAGGTGGGCTGGAATCCCTCCCTTACTCATTTTCACAAATGGATCCCTTAACCATTTTGTCAAAAGCCTGGTGTAACAGCTGTGTGTGGTGGCACACGCCTTTAATCCCAGCACTCGGGAAGCAGAGGTAAGAGGATCGCCGTGAGTTCGAGGCCACCCTGAGACTACATAGTGAATTCCAGGTCAGCCTTGGCTAGAGTGAGACCCTACCTCAAAAAAAAAAAGAAAAAAGAAAAAGCCTGGTGGCTCCAGCCACTCTGATAGCACCTGCCCCTTGCTCCTACCCTCAAACTGTCCTGATTGAAGGGGAGAGCCTACACCCTAATTGAATGGAACAGACGGAAACAACCAGCAGAAACCAACCCCAGGAGACCTTTCACCATCCATAAACACACAAAGAATCATTTAGACCGGGTGGACAATGTGGCCACTATAAATGCTGGTCTCATGAGCAGTGATTCAAATGGCAGTTTCGGAAAGGATTTGCAGAGAGCTCTTTGGAAACAGAACATAGGCAGCTCAGAGTCCATGACATGTTCCAAGGTCAAACCCGACTGAACGAATTCCAGAGCAGCATTGAATGACTTCTTTTTCCCATCCTGTGCTGCACAAACCTGGGGGCATGTGACATCTCCTAAATTGCCTCCCTGACGGGCGATACCCACAGTACAGGGGGAAATGGTAGCAAGAGTTTTGAAAAGAGCAGAATGTTTTTCCAAAGCCACACTGAGACTTCTGGTGGATTCTACGAACTGCCCTGCTGTCTTACACTCTTAAGACAAAGGGAGGAATGGTCACGTGGACAGAGGAAAATCCTACCTTTTGTCCCATTTCACCTACTCCCTTCACAAGCCTGAAGAGCAAGCCTTGCCAGGTCTTCAGCTGGCAACTCGGCGCCACCCACCCACCTACGTAACGTAGCGGTGATCTGGTCTAATCTTACTCCCCCAAGCAAAGCGACTTCCTGATATTATGTGGAGAGTATTTGTTTTCTGAGCCCTACTAAAACCAATATTCTCATTATTTTTAGCTTAGCAATGTAGGCCTTTCTATGCCCTGAAGTTGTTACTGCCTAGCCTCATACAGTAAGAAAAAGAAAAAAAAAGGGGGGGGCTGGAGAGATGGCTTAGCGGTTAAGCCCTCACCTGTGAAGCCTAAGGACCCTGGTTTGAGGCTCGATTCCCCAGGACCCATGTTAGCCAGTTGCACAAGGGGGCGCATGCGTCTGGAGTTCGTTTGCAGTGGCTGGAGACCCTGGTGTGCCCATTCTCTCTCTCTCTCTCTCTCTCCCCCAAATAAATAAATAAATAAATAAATAAATAAATAAATAAATAAACAAACAAACAATATATATATATACCTATACATATATTGGGTAGCAGTGTTTAAGTAACTCAGACACAGGCAAACATTCTCAGAGACATTGTGAAGAGTCGTCTACAGAAGCAGCCAGACCAGGAGCTGGGATAGGTGTGCAGAGTGCCTGGCACACAAACTGTACGGAGGTCCTTGCTCTGTGCTGGCACGAACTAACCTGCTGACATGTTGAGTCTTGGCTGCCTCCTTTGCTTGGCCTTAGCCACTGGCTCACTGGCTTCCTGCTGTCACCTCTCCGTTCATTCTTCAGCGTCCTGCCGACCATTGACGCCGTGAGTGAGGGTAGAGCTTTAAGAAGGAATGGCTGAGTCAATGGTGAGGTTGCAATACAGAAGGAGTCCAGTGGGAGATATGGCCAACGTGGAGGCCACAGGTGACCCCAGATGAGAGTAGATCCCAAGAAGGATTGTAGAAAAATGACCTGACTCCTGGTCAGGCCCTGGGTTGTTGGTCCAAATAATAAAGAAATGGGCATAGACATTGTGAGATAAGCCATAGATGTTCTGATCCTACAAGAGGGCTCAGGGTCTCCGTGGGGTGGAGTCCACCTATGGAAGCCCCCTTCTCATCTCAGATACAATCATGCCTGCTCTGGGAGCTGATCCAAAACCCTTCCAGCATCCCAGCCTGGCCCACTGACAATGGGCCTCTCCCTGCATGTGACACGCACATACTTTCTTCCTGACAATCTCATGCTTTTCCGTCACCCTGTGATATCATAAAACCTATCCAGGCAGCTTAAAGCTGGAGGAAGAGACAAGGCACCTCTGGTTCGTGGATGTCAATAAATGATTCACATAATACACGCTTCTCTGTCAGGAACCTGGAGTATACTTGAGAACCTCAAGAAAAATGGGGAGAACCTTCTTCCTCCTCATCATCCTCATATAGAGCCTTCGCACGTGTCTAGCCGCTTTTCAATACCTCTTTCCGTATTCTCTTTCATGTGTTCACAACCCCTTTCTTTGACTCTCTTTTCCCTGCCTTTAGCTGGAACCTGCCACAATGTGACTCAAAACCCCAGCCATTCATCCATGTGGATCGTCAGAGCCGAGCCATGGATCCACAAATTGGACTTCTAGGCTCTGTTCATGGTGGCACAGCAAACCACTCTCCAGGTTCTGAACCACCCACATCGCTATGTGAAACCAATGACTGTTTGTGTGAAGAAAGCATTTCCCCTCCATGGGGCTTCTGCCAGCATGACTCAATCTCAGAATCATTATAGATAAATCACCATTATAATATGATCATATTTCAATTACCCGCTGTGTGCTCTGGGTGCATTATAAAGTAACTGAATTGCCTTGCTGAAATAAGTTCATTAAGATCATAATGTGTATAAGATTTTTTTTTAAGTGTGATGGAAAACAAAGGATAAACAGTGAAAACCTCTAAGTCCTTCAGAGGCCTCTCTAGCATGCTCAGAAACCACAAGCTTATCCGGTTGCAAAGAGCTCTAGGATGTAAAACCAAGCATCCTGTTTTCTTTCCGCCCAAATCTGTCACACCAAGAACAGCGAGGAGCATATACCCATCCTCACAACATGTAAGGTGCCTTTGACCTGGTTAACAATGTCAAAGTTTATGAAAACCACCCCAAGAAATGGCTAATCTGCGGGAGAAAAGGAAAAGCATTCATTCCCTAAAATAAAAAAGTAGATCATTATATGAAAAGATGCTTCTTGTTTAAAACAAAGAAATCAAAATCTATGAGGGATGGGGTTGGTGCCGAATGTCTATAATCCCAGAATTCAGGAAACTTAAAGAGGAAGAACATGAATTTGAGGCCAATCTGGGCTATATGTTGAGACCCTGTCTCAACCACTGCCACTCCAAAAAGAATATACATCAAAAATCAGTTTATAGCCAGGCATAGTGGCGCACGCCTTTAATCCCAGCACTCGGGAGGCAGAGGTAGGAGGATCGCCATGAATTCAAGGCCACCCTGAGACTCCATAGTGAATTCCAGGTCAGTCTGGGCCAGAGTGAGACCCTACCTCGAAAAACCAAAAAATAAAAAAAAAAAAATCAGTTTATGCATCTAAAAATATTGAAATGGTGGAGAATGGGGTATTGAACATGAAATAGAAAGAAATGAAAATAAAATGGTTATACAACCTTTAAAAGTTGATACTAGAGCTGGAGAGATGGCTGAGTGCAAAGCCTGCAGGTCTGGGTTCGATTCCCCAGTACCCATGTAAAGCTAGATACACAAAGTGGCACGTGTGTCTGCCATTCATTTGCAGAGGCTGAAAGCCCTGCACCCATATTCATTCTCAATCTCTCCCTCCCCCCCCACTCTCTCTCTCTCTCTCTCTCTCTCTCTCTGTCTTTTTCTCTCTCAGAAACAAAGAAAAAAATTTCAGTTGATACTGACCAGGATCATCTGTAGTGTGGCTCTATCTACATTAAATAAATATGCTTTTACATAAGAAATCGAAGGTGATTGGATTTGTGGGTGACTCATACAGTCATTTCTTTTGCAGCTGTTATAATGTCGAGTGTAAAATAAATGAAACTTGAAGAGAAAAGGAAAACAATTGAGACACTTGGCATGGTAGGCAGGCACATGGTCATTGTGCATCCTTCCTGAATTCCTTCAAAGCACCTCATGTTCTTGACCCAGGTAGAGGGAATACTTGGATTTCACAAAGGCCTGCTCATAAAGATGATGCTATGTGTTTCATGGAACTGAATTCTCAGAAGTGTTCTGTCTTTGGTAACAAATCTCAAGTACATTGAACTATCTAGTTAGCAATAATGCTTATTGTTTAAAACAATTATTGGGGGGGTGTTTGTTTTTGTTTATTTATTTGTGACAGGGTCTTATGTAGCTCAGCCTGTCCTCTGACTCCCTATGTAACCAAAGGTGACCTTAATCTTCTGATCCTCCTGCCTCTCCACCTCTAGAGTGAGGGGGTATGCGTGGGTACCATCATGGCCGGTTCATGAGATGCTGGGCACCAAGCCTAGAGCTTTGTGCACGCTAAGCAAGCACTCTGCCAACTGAGCTACAGCCCCCGCCCTAATGTGATTTCTCCATGACAAATATTGTACGAAAATCTTATTAAACAGAAAATGATGTATTTTTTTCTCTTCCCCCATTCCTCTTTTGTCTCTTCCCTCCTTTCTGCAGTTCTGCTAAGCCAATATTCTCTAGAATGAGCACAAAACAAATCAAATAACAGCTAAACAAATTGAAAAACAGCTTTTGTACATCAACATCAAGCAGGAAGATGCCAGGGAAAGACTGGAGTCCAGAGACGAACATGGACCATAGTGAAGCATCCACTTGCAAAGCACCTTCTAATTCGAGATCGGCAGAGATGGGAGTGATTTTTCTGGAAAGGGATGTGGATTGTGGATTAAACACCAGCTCATTGGAAACTGTCATTGAATAAGATCAGATAACATTCATGAAAAAATCATATCCAGGAAATATTTGAAGGAAGAGGAATATAAATGTGCTAGAACTAATGTGTAAAATACATATGTACTGAGATTTATAAGCTGTCCTTTTTAAGTCAAATTGAAAACAAAAAGCTTTAATCTTTCAATACTATTTTAACGAAAGGGCAGTTGATTCTAGATTGTTCCTATCTCAATAGCCAAGAGGCCTATCAAGTGTCATTTATTGAGGAAGCATTAGAAAATGCCTCTGACCTTTGGATCCTCATTCTCAACTGTTCATTTACTTCACTGTGTGATTAGTTCAGACCACTCAGTTATTAAGAGATGTAATGCTTCAAACTTTTTACCAGGTCTGTGTGCAGTTTAATCTGTCTGTACAAGTTATTACGGAGAAAGTGTTTCTGACATATTGCTATAAATCCATCAAACTGTATATTACAGGAAGTGCATCTTTACATCATAGTTCCCAAGCAACATAGATTTCCCTGTCTTTCAGGACACAGCATATCAAGGAACTCTGAAAAAATATAGAAAGCTCATTTTCACCTTGGATGCTCTCTCACGTACTAGATAGGCTGCTATCAAATAAACACTTTTTTTCTAATCCTCCCTAGTATATGCATAGGAATTTAATATGCTTTATAAATAGATATCTAAAATATATGGGTTTTCTATTTCTTTGCCATACACAGCATCAGAAACCAATATCCTTTATTTCCTTTACTGATAGATACTCATTTTTTGCTTTTTTAAAGAAATTATTCCATTAAAACCTATTTCTAAATGATAGTAAGTGGTACTAACAAAATAAATAAAAATTTAATAGCCTTAGAAATAAATGACTATATAATTATACAGGTCAAAGAAACTTGGTAGGAATAAGTTACTTTTTTCTTTACTAATAGTGGGTTTGAAAATTATGATGAGGAGGGTGGCTGGTATCTGGAAGGAGTTGCAACTAACCAGCTGTCTTCAATAATCTTTTGCTCCCAGAATTCCCCAACCCTTACCTTCATGACATGCCATGTTGAAATCCAACAACAGAGAAATATTTAATATTGAAGGAATCTCTGATCTGAGAACAAATGCATAAAATATACATGCAGAAATACTGGTGAAAGCCAGCCCATGTTCCATACCTGAACAGAAGACATGCAAGTCTTAAGAGCGTCTATTTGTAAGCTCAGAATGAGGTACAGTTAGTACACGTCACTAAAACATCAAATGGCTGGCTGAACTCTCCCCTTTCGCAATTAAGACCACATTCCTATTGTAGCTCGATGTTGCTAGTACTGGCCATTTTTCCACCATTAATGGAATAATGTTTCAAAATGCTAAAAGTACAAATGCACTCAAGTGCTTCAGTAAGGAAAACTCCATTCACGGAGAGGTGGCTTTCCTAAAGAACCAAATGATGGGACTACTTGGTCTCTATAATTAAAGCATCGGGCCAGGCGTGGTGGTGCACACCTTTCATCCCAGCACTCGGGCGGCAGAGGTAGGAGAATCGCTGTGAGTTCGAGGCCAGTCTGAGACTACAGAGTGAATTCCAGGTCAGCCCGGGCTAGTGTGAGACCCTACCTCAAAAAAAAAAAATCGGTCATTCTTTTTTGCGTTAAGTAGTAGATGCCCTGTTGCATTCAGAACACCCTATTTACTAAATTTAATTACACACAACTTTTTAAAGAATTCATCTTTTATTTAAAGGGAGGTATGTCTCTACAATAAAAACAAAAGGTACTGGATTCCTCTAATCCATGTAAATTTGATTCCATTAGGGAACTACACCACTAATAGTGGCATTAACAAAAGTGAAAAAGTACTTCCTATCCACTTGCAAATGCTTTTGAAAAGTTTTTGCCATAAAATCTAAGTGTAATTTAGCATAGTGTCATGCTATAAAGACGGCTCATTGATGATGTACCATTTGTACATAGATAACACACATGTAAATCACTAAATGTTAAGTATAAAAAGTATGTTTTTACCTTTTTAAAGACAAAAAAAAGTTACTCCCTTTCTCATTCTGTTCTGTCGTATTATGTCCAAAAGTTGTGTGTAATTTTTTTAAGGTCCAGGAAATGTAAAGAAATTTGTTGGAATACCTGAATTTCTGTAAAAAATAAAAATAAAAATAAGATTTTGTTACTTAAAGGAATGCTTGGTGGTGTGGTACACATTTGATTTCTCTCTTTGTCCAGTGATTCAGCCTATTAATTCCTTTGCTCATTGCTATGACCAAATAGCTCCCAATAAGCAACCTACATGGGAGCAAGTATGGCCTATAATTCACAATAAGATACTATGAAGGGGAATAAAAGGAGGTGAGAAAGCAGGGGGCCAAAGGAAACATGTAGTATGAAAGCAGAAAAGAGGCTAAGTTGGGGGGGTGGGCATAAGGGGAGAGGGAGAAGGGGAGAAAGGGAAGCAAAAACATTTGCTTGAAAACACCATAATGAAACAAATGTAATAATTCTTTGCTTATTAATAAAAAAATAAATTTAGGGCTAGAGGGGTGTTTCCGTGGGTAAGGCACTTGCCTGCAAAGACTAACAACCTGGGTTCAACTCCCCAGTGTCCATGGAAAGCCAGATACATAAAGTGGCACATATGAATGGAGTTGTTTTGCAGTGGCTAGAGGCTCTGGTGCACCCATATTCTCTCTCTTTCTCTCTCTCTCTCTTCTCTCTTCTATTTCTCTCTATTTATAAATAAATTTTTAAAAATTAAAATATAAATTATAAAATAAATTTAAGCCAGGTATGGTGGCACATGCCTTTAATCCTAGCACTCATGAGACACAAGTAGGAGGTTCGCTGTGAGTTCAAGGCCAGCTGGAGACTACAGAGTGAGGACCCGATCAGCCTGGGCTACGGTGAGGCCCTATCTCAAAACAAAACACCAAAAAAAATTAATTAAATTTAAAAAGGAGGGAGAGATTTATTTGGGCTCACAGTTCAAGAAGAGATGCAGTCCATCATGATAGGTAAGCAAGCCACGGCAGCAGGAGCGGGAGGTGACTTATGTTATACCCCAGGCTGAAAGCAGAGATGTACAGGAAGTCAGGCTCAGCAATATAAACTCAAGGCCCAGCTCCAGGAACCCACTTCCTCCTGAACCTTCCAAAATGGTACCACCTGTTTGTTGTGAACTCAAGTGTCCAAACACATGAGCTTGTGAGGGCCCATTTCACATCCAAAGCACACCACTCCGTGTGAGATGGATCAACTGAAGTGACTACCTTCAGAACATCTACTGCTCCATGCCATATGCTTGCCCATGGGAAACATTGATTAGCTACGCAGGACCATCCTGGTGAAGGCAGGATCAACATCTCCATATCTCTACCTAAAGATACAGACACTTCCAGCCAAGTCTTTATACATTCACTGGAGTGAAATTGCCAATGGAGTCACTAACTAGACTGCTCAAATAAAACTGGGCCCTGAGATACTCAGTTGCTCCAATTTCCACTCTGCAAATTGGAAACCCTTGATCCTTAGACAGGAGTAATCCTCTGGCCACTCTTCATTCCATGTACACAATGTCCAGCTGGACTTCAATCCCAGGCGTCTCACATGCAGTGTGATTCTTTCCAACTCTGAGCCTTAGTGTCTTCACCTATCAGATGCGTATGAGTTATAACGTTCGGTCACATAGCAGTGTTGTGGGGATATAAAGTGAAATCACAGGGTTATGCTTGACACATAGAAGGTGTTTAATGAATGTTCGTTCCTTTCCTTCCTTCTATATGTATATTGAAGGAAGAAAGTCTCTTTTCTCATATAACTCTAGTGATATTTATGAGCAGGCATTGAAACTCAAATCCATGCAAAAACCAGGTAGGTAAACAGATTAACAAGGGAAACTGGGCTGCAATGCTAATAAGAAGCCGGGGAACATCGGAGCACAGAAGAGCCCAGGTCCTGTCCAAAGGGGATAAATAGGCAGCACTTAGCTCTAGACACCCAAGTCATATGGACTTAATCCTTACTAAAGAACCCAGAGCTTTTTTAAACCATGGGAAAAGAGTGGTTCCCTAGACAATAAAAGTCCCTGCTCTTATTGGTTTTATATTCTAGTAGAGGAATTCAAGCTGCTTGTCTTTATTGTAATTCTGCTTCCCATACAATAAAGCTTGTTGCATCCATTCCTCTCTCTCTTTCTCTCTCTCTCACTGGCTTTGTCTCACAGTCCAGGAACAGTTAATTCTTTATGGCTTCCTGGGTAAGAATCAGGTCCAGCAGAGCTCACGGAGCTCAGAGCTCCTCCCCTCCCATTTCACTCTGGCTTTTGCTCATAAACACTAACACGCATTTCTGGGAATATACCTCATTCACACACATATACACACCACCACCACCACCATCCCCCTACATATAACACATGCAAAAGACAAAAGAGGAGCCTGGAGAGATGGCTTAGTGGTTAAGACATTTGCCTATAAAGCCAAAGTACCCAGTTCAGTTCCCCAGTACCCACATAAACCAAATGCACAAGGGGGCACAGGCATCTGGAGTTCATTTGCTGTGGCTGGAGGCCCTGGCACACCCATTGTCTCTCTCCCTCTCTCTTCCTCTTTCTCTCTCAAAATAAATAAACAAAAGAAGCAGAAAGAGAGAGAGAGAGAGAGAGAGAGAGAGAAATAAAGAAAGAGAAATTATCTCTGCACTAGCTCAGTCTAGATGGGAGTAATAACAATAGTCACCACTTGAAATTTATAACCATATATAGACCTCCCCACCTCAGCTCTGAAATTCAATGTTACATTTCTACATGATCAAAGAAATTCACAAAGTAACCAATTACATAAAAAAGGAAAAAAATTGGGGTAGGGAAGTGGCTTAGCAGTTAAGGTGCTTGCCTGTGAAGCCTAAGGACCCATGTTCAATTCTCCTGATCCCACATAAGTCAGATGCACAAGGTGATGAAAGCACAAGGTCACACAGGCACACAAGGTGGCGCACACATCTGCAGTTTACAGTGGCTGAGGCTCTTGAGTGCCAATTCTCTCTCTCTCTCTCTCTCTCTCTAGTGCTCACTCTCTTGCATAAGTAAATATTTTCTTAAAACATTTTATTGAGGATTTTTGTTTGTTTGTTTATTTTATTTATTTGAGAGCTACAGAAAGAGAGAAAAAGAGAGAGAGAGAATGGGCGCGCCAGGGCTTCCAGCCTCTGCAAACGAACTCCAGACGCGTGCGCCCCCTTGTGCATCTGGCTAACGTGGGACCTGGGGAACCGAGCCTCGAACCGGGGTCCTTAGGCTTCGCAGGCGAACGCTTAACCACTAAACCATCTCCCCAGCCCTTATTGAGGATTTTAATACATGGTCATAGTAACCTGGTTGTACTCCCATCCTATTACCCTCTTTTGTCTCCCCTCTCCACCCCTATTTCACTGAGACCCTCCTCTTTCCAAGTTGACCTTCTGTTCTGACGTCTCGTTCTTTTTGTCCTCTTCTGTCCTCTATAACAAAATATTGATAGGGATTTTTTTTTTTAGTTAAAACAAGTTTGAAAAATACAATAAATAAGAATACTAATGGGTTCAGACTTATGCAGGTCTTGTGGGGACAATGACAATGACTGTGAGGTCATGAATGCACCAGTCACTTCATGTCCAGAGGGCAGTGCCCCAAAGTACTCCTTCCCACCTGTGACTCTTTCATTCTTTCTACCCCATCTTCTGCGATGTTCCCTGAGCCTTGGAGGCAGTGTAATAGGAGGTGTGGTGGTTTGATTCAGGTGTTCCCCATAAACTCAGGTGTTCTGAATGCTAGGTTCCCAGCTGATGGAGATTTGGGAATTAATGCCTCCTGGAGGGAGTGTATTGTTGGGGGCGGGCTTATGGGCTTTATAGCCAGTTTCCACATGCCAGTGTTTGGCACACGCTCCTGTTGCTGTGGTCCACCTTCTGTTGGCCAGGGGGTGATGTCCACCCTCTGCACATGCCATCATTTTCCCCTGCCATCGTGGAGCTTCCCCTCGAGCCTGTAAGCCAAAATAAATCTCTTTTTCCCAGAAGCTGCTCTTGGTTGGGTGATTTCTACCAGCAATGAGAACCAGACTGCAACAAGAGGTACCCTTTTATTTATTTATTTATTTATTTATTTATTTATTTATTTATTTATTTATTTATTTGAGAGCGACAGACACAGAGAGAAAGACAGATAGAGGGAGAGAGAGAGAATGGGCGCGCCAGGGCTTCCAGCCTCTGCAAACAAACTCCAGACGTGTGTGCCCCCTTGTGCATCTGGCTAACGTGGGACCTGGGGAACCGAGCCTCGAACCAGGGTCCTTAGTCTTCACAGGCAAGCGCTTAACCGCTAAGCCATCTCTCCAGCCCCAGGAGGTATCCTTTAGTGCTGATCTCTCAACAGCCTCTTCTTTCAGCTTTGATGAGCTCCAAGTGAAGCTTCACTGGCTAGCAGTTAGAGCATTACCAAGATTCTGTCCTTTGCAGCACCCTGGTTGGTATGATAGAGATGACTCATCCAAAGATAAGCACTGGGCTTTTTCTTTCTTTTTTTTTTTTGTTGTTTGTTTGTTTGTTTTTGGTTTTTTATTAATTAGTTTTGTATTGAGCAAATACAGTCAGTTTGGTACCATTATTAGGCTCATCTGTGACCTACCCCCTCCCCACTGGCCCCTCCTTGTTGAGGTATATGGGTCGTGCATTGTGGAGTTAGCCCCCAGTTATGGGTAAGATAAATGTCTCTGCATATCATGACCCAACGTGTGGCTCTGACATTCTTTCCGCCCCCTCTCCCACAAAATTTCCCTGAGCCATGTTGGGTTCATTTTTGGTCTGCTTCAGTGATGAGGTGTTTGGGGCCTCTGAGGCTCTGGCTCTCTGATTTGGTAGGAGTTGATTTTTCTCTGTGTTGGTCTCCTTCCCCCTTGTGCTGGTATCCGGTTCATCCAGAAAACAGTACCCTTGCTTGTTTCGCCAATTTTTCTTAGTTTTCTCTTTCTTTTTTTTAAAAAAATTTGTTTATTTTTATTCATTTATTTAAGAGCAACAGACAGAGAGAAAAAGAGGCAGAGAGAAAGAGAGAGGATGGGAGCACCAGGGCCTCCAGCCACTGCAAACAAACTCCAGACGCGTGCGCCCCCTTGTGCATCTGGCTAACGTGGGTTCTGGGGAATTGAGCCTTGAACCAGGGTCCTTAGGCTTCTTGGCAAGTGCCTAACCCCTACTCCATCTCTCCAGCCCAGCTTTCTCTTTCTCATACCCTGATGAGTCTTGGGTCTCTCCAGTACTCATGGCCACCTGTAAACAGAAGTTTCTCTAATCAAAACAGAGCACAAAGCCTGGTGTGATGGCTCCCACTTTTAATCCCAGCACTCCAGAGGCAGAGGTAGGAGGTTGCCATGAGTTCAAGGCCACCCTGAGACTACATAGTGAATTCCAGGTCAGCCTGAGCTAGAGTGGGACTCTACCTTGAAAAACCAAAAAAAGAAAAAGAAGAAAGAAAGAAAAAAAAGAGAGCGAACAGCATTGGTCAACGGGTATAAACATGTACATTTAGAAGGCAACTTAGGGCTGGAGAGATGGCTTAGTGGTTAAGGTGCTTGCCTGCTAAGCCTAAGGACCCAGGTTCAATTCCCCAGTACCCATGTCAACCAGATGCACAAAGTGGCACATGCATCTGCAGTTTGTTTTCAGTGGCTAGAGACCCTTCTATCTTCCTCTTCCTTGCTCTCTCTTTCTCCCTCTCAAATAAATAAACAAAATATTAAAAGCACAATAAAATAAAATAAAAGGCAATTTGGTGGGCTTAACATATCCATTTAGCCAAAGAACAGTGGTAGCTGCCCTCTAGGGCCTGTGTTCTTCTAAGCCACAGACTTTTGACTCCGTTTTTAGGACCAGGCATGAAGTCTCTCTCACTAAGTGGACATCAACTCCAATCAGAGAGTAGTTGGTTGCCCCCATAACTTATATACCACTATTATATCCATAGGCTGGTTGATTTTGTGGGATCCACTGCTTGTTAAGACTGTTGATGACTTCCCCACTCCCCTGCAGCCTGCATAACAGTTTCCAGCATTATGGCAGCTAACCAGTAAGGAGGTGGTTTCCAGCTCAATTCCAGTTCAAAGTCCTGTGATGCTAGCACGTGGTACTGAGGGGAATATCTTATCCCTGCAAGCTTCCTTTCTGGCTCTTTCTTTTTTTAAGATTTTATTTTTATTTATTTATTAGAGATAGAGAGAAGGAGAGAGAGAGAGTGAGAATGGGCGCACCAGGACCTCTAGCCACTGCAAACAAACTCCAGACACATACGCCACCATGTGCAGCTGCCTTACGTGGGGCCTGGAGAATCAAACCGGGGTCCTTAGGCTTCACAGGCATGCGCCTTAACTGCTAAGCCATCTCTACAGCCCATTTCTGGCTCTTTCTGCCTTCAGCCTCCTTGAGGTGAGCAGCTTTGCTCCACTTCATGCTCCCACCATGAGGTTTTGCCCCACCACATTCTAAAAGCAGTGGAGCCATCTGACCATGTCCTGAAACCATGACTCAAAATTAAGTCTTTCTTCCTTCTAAGTTGTTTATGGCAGAGGTATTTTGGCACAATATTTAAAAAGTGATGGGGCTGGAGAGATTGCTTAGTGGTTAAGGGACTTGCCTGCAAAGCCAAAGGACCCAGGTTTGACTTCCCAAAATCCACATAAGTCAGATGCACAAGGTGGTGCATGTGTCTGGAGTTCATTTGCAGTGGCTGGATGCCCTGGAGTGCTCATTTTCTCCCTCTCTCTCCCTCTCTCTCCCTCTCTCTCTCTCTCTCTCTCTCTCTCTCTCTCTCTCTCTCTCCTCCCTCTCAAATAAATAAATAAAAATGTATTAAAAATAAAATAAACATTGAAAAAGTGATAAACACAGAAGAAACCTCTGACATAAATCTCACCAATTAAGCTCAACAAAGTATGTACTCACAAAGTGAAAATTACCAAATATACCAATAAATCATTAAGAAATAATGAGGGCTGGAGAGATGGCTTAGCAGTCAAGGAGCTTGCCTATGAAGCCTAAGGACCCATGTTTGACTGTCCAGATCCCACTTAAGCCAGATGCACAAAGGTGAGGCAAGCGCAAGGTCACACCTGCCCACTAGATGGCAGAAGTGTCTGGCATTGGACTTCAGGACCTAGCATGCCAATTCTCTCTATCAGTCTCTCCCTCTCACTCTCTCTCCCTCTCTCCCTCTCTCTCTCTCTCTCTCTCTCTCTCTCTCTCTCTCTCAAAATAAAAAAGAAAGAATGGGCAGCTGCTCTCATTTTTGGTCAAAGAAGTTTCTCTTCTCAAATGATGGTGACTGCTGGTGAGTGTAAAAACTCAAAGAAATGCTGAGAAGTGACGGTTGAGTGTTCAGCACTAAATGAGACACCTCTGTCATACCCTCCAGTGGCTCAGGAAGTACAGCAGAAGAGGTGGTGGAAAGGGTGTAAAAGCCCCAGCATGGGGAGGGATGCTGTGAAATGCTGTCTTCCAGCCAGTGTTTGTTGTACTCATGACCTTACAGTAGCTGTTGTGACCTACACAAGACCTGAATACTACTGGGCCCTTTAACAGGGTGTCATGGACAATGGAGGAGGTACAAAGACAAAAGCCATTACAACAGAAGAGGGCCTAAGAGGACAGAAAAGGGAGTCTAGTAGAGGGGGAGGGGAACAAGGGAAGGTGGTGAAAGGGATTATGTAAAATTTTAATTTTTTATTTTAATTTTTTTTTTTTAAAGAGAGTGCCAGTCGTGGTAGCACGCATCTTTTTTTTTTATATATAAATTTTTTATTTATTTATTTGAGAGCGACAGACACAGAGAGAAAGACAGAGGGAGAGAGAGAGAATGGGCACGCCAGGGCTTCCAGCCTCTGCAAACGAACTCCAGACGCGTGCGCCCCCTTGTGCATCTGGCTAACGTGGGACCTGGGGAACCGAGCCTCGAACCGGGGTCCTTAGGCTTCACAGGCAAGCGCTTAACCGCTAAGCCATCTCTCCAGCCCTATTTTAATTTTTTAAAATAAAAAATCAGTAGAAATAACTACCACAGATTTATTGCCCACCAATTTTAATAGTGGAATTACCAGAAGCTGAATATAAAATAATCAGGTTTATGCATTAAGAAAATAAAAACATTTGAAAAATGAATGATAGAGTCCATTAGATATTCCATATATATTTGAACATAATGAAAACAAAAATATATAAATGAAACACATAATCACTGAAAATTTAAAACACAATGTATAATTTAAATATAAACCAGGTATGCCTGAGGAACATCGTTATGAAATAGAAGATAGAGTAAAAAATATTGCCCAGATTTCAATAAAGGAAGCCAGGGAGACAGAGGGCAGCTCAGGGGTAGAGCACTTGCAAACATATGCAAGGCTCGGGTCTCCAATCCCCATCACTGTCAAAAGTATAGCATAAAATAAAATATAACATAATAAACAAAGCAAGCCACAAGAGTAGAAGATGACAATGAAGTTAAGTGGTGAAGAAGATGTGTGGTCCAAACAGATTCTAGCAAAGAAGTAAAGAGAGTAAAGGAAAAGCAAGCCGGGTGTGGTGACACAAGCCTTTAATCCCAGCACTCGGGAGGCAGAGGTAGGAGGATCGCCATGAGTTCAAGGCCACCCTGAGACTACATAGTGAATTCCAGGTCAGCCTGGGCTAGAGTGAAACCCTACCTTGAAAAAAAAAAAAAAAAGAAACAGAAAAGAATCTGAAATAGGATATGGCTGAAGTTTTCCATAAATGGTGAAAATGTGAATCTGCATATAACTGAAGCACAATACATATCAAACAAGACAAATATGAGCTCAGATGTAACCACAAACGTGAACACCAGAGACAGGAAGCACCGTTAAAACAACCAAGGAGGGTCGGGCGTGGTGGCGCACGCCTTTAATCCCAGCACTTGGGAGGCAGAGGTAGGAGGATCGCCGAGAGTTCGAGGCCAACCTGAGACTACATAGTGAATTCCAGGTCAGCCTGAGCCAGAGTGAGACCCTACCTCGAAAAACCAAAAAAAAAAAAAAAAAAAAAAAAAAAACCAAGGAGGGCATGCTGGAATGGATCAGTGAACAAAGCCATTCAACCACTCAACCTAGAGCACACGACTTCAATCCTCAGATCCCACATAAAAAGCCAGAATCTGGACTGGAGAGATGGCTTAGTGGTTAAGGCACTAGCCTGCAAAGCCTAATGATCCAAGTTCAATTCCCAGTACCCACGTGAATCAAGATGTACAAAGTGGCACATGTGTCTGGCATTCATTTGCAGCAGCTGAGGCCCTGGCACAACTATTTTCTTTGTCTCCTCTCTCTCTCTCTCTCTCTCGCTCTCTCTCTCCTTGCAAATAAATAATTTTTTTAAGTCGGAATCAGTGGTGAGCTTCTGTAATCCCAGCCAGCTATGAGATGGGAGGCAGAGATAGAACAATTTCCCAGAAGCACCCAGCAAGCACAGCAAAAAGAACAGCAGACCACGAGCAGGAGAAACTACTTCAAACAAGGGTAAATGGCAAGGACTGACCCAAAAAGTCATCCTCTGACCACCACACATGTGCTGTGGCACATACATGCTGACCCGCGCGCGCGCACACACACACACACAGCATAACTAAGGCGGGCTGGAAGATGGCTTAGTGGCTAAGGCACGTGCTTGCAAAGCCAAAGGACCCAGGTTCAACACTCCAGGACTCACATAAGCCAGATGCACAAGGTGACGCATGTGTCTGGCCCTGTTGCACCCATTCATTCTCTCTCTCTCTCTCTCTCTCTCTCTCTCTCTCTCTCTCTCTCTCTATCTCTATCTCTATCTATCTTCCTTTCTATCTTCCTTTCTCTCTTTCTCTATGTGGATATATATATATATATACACACACACATACATGTATCTTCCTTTTTTCTCTCTCTCTCTGAAATAAATATGAAAAGAATAATAACTACGGAACTCAGTCTGTCTCACTCCTCAACTGTGATGCCTACGCAGAGAACCTGGCCAAGTCATGAGAACTTCTAACCTACTGAACTGTGAACTCATAAGTGGGTACTATCATAAATCAATGATCAATACTAACCTCATACACATAAGCTCTCAGTGAACTTATATTTAAATCTACAGTTATCCAGGCAATAGAAGCAATGCTTTTGCAACTCATTTTTTTTTTCTTTTTGAAACAGGACCTTGCTACATAGCTCAGGCTAGCCTCCAAGTCACAATCCTCCTGCCTCAGCTTCCCAAGTGCTGGGATCACAGGCCACCAGACCTGGCTCCTCGACTCATTTTTTTGAAGGTAGTTTCAAATTAATAACATGAGCAGACAAGAACACATTGCAAAAGGAAAAACCACATCCGGGCATGGTGGCACACGCCTTTAATCCCAGCACTCAGGAGGCAGATGGAGGAGGATCACTGTGATTTCGAGGCCACACTGAGACTCCATAGGGAATTCCAGGTCAGCCTGGGCTAGAGAGAGCTAGACTCTACTTCTAAAAAAAAAAAAAAAAGAAAAGGAAAGGAAAACCATAGGCCAAGCTGCATTCCAACAGCAAAAGAATCTCCAACCTGCCCTTTAAGTGCTTTACTTAATGTTCATACCCATGTATTAATGCTACCCTCACTTTTGGTTAGAGAAGCTTCTTTTCAGATGGTGATGACCACTGGGATGACCCAAAAGGCACCAGAGTGCTGAGAAGACTTGATGGAAGAATGTTCAACACTGAAACATCTCTGTCACACCTTCCAAGGCTCAGGGTCCATTGCCGGAGAGGAAAGAATGTAAGAGCCAAAGGACTGCTGACAATGCAAATGCCCAGACAGAAATTGGCCTCGATATCCACGACCTCGCAGTGCCTAGCAACACCTACACAAGCCCTCATAATAGAAGGGAAAGATCATGGCATCAAAATCAAAGAGAGACAGGCTGGAGAGATGGCTTAGCGGTTAAGCACTCGCCTGTGAAGCCTAAGGACCCCGGTTCAAGGCTCTGTTCCCCAGGTCCCACGTTAGCCAGATGCACAAGGGGGCGCACGCGTCTGGAGTTCGTTTGCAGAGGCTGGAGGCCCTGGCACGCCCATTCTCTCTATTTCTATCTCCTCTTTCTCTGTCTGTTGCTGTCAAATAAATAAAGAAAAGGAAAAATTAAAATAAAAGAGAGACTAATGGAAAGAGGGAGGGGATATGATGGAGTGTAGATTTGTGAAGGGGAAAGTGGGGGAGGGGAGGAATTATCATGGTTTATTGTCTGTAAGTATAGAAGCTGTCAATAAAAAGGAAAAAGAAAAAAAGTACAGACACAAATTACTACATAAAGAGGAAAAGAAAAGCCATGCCCTAGTGGTGTATGCTTGTAATCTCAGCTACTCAGGAGACTGAGGAAGGGGGAGTGAAGATTCAAAGCCAGAGCTGGAGAGACGGCTTACCAGTTAAGATGCTTGCCAGCAAAGCTAAAGGATATAGGTTCAATACCCCAGTAGCCATGTAAAGCCTGATGCACAAAATGGTACATGTGTCTGAAGTTCATTTGCTGTGGTTAGAGGTCCTGGCATGCCTATTCTCTCCCTCCCCCTTCCCTTTCTCTCTCCCTCTTTCTTTCTTTCTTAACTAATTAAGATATTTTAAGAGAAAGAAAGTAAGTAAGGCCAAGGCCAGCCTGCACTGCAGAGTGAGGTTGAAGCCAGCCTACACAAGTTAGTTAGACCTTGTCTCAAAATAAAACATCAAAACAAGCGCTGGGAATATTACTCATGGTGGAATGTTTGCCTACTTAATGTGAGGTCTCAGGTTCAGTTCCTAGGAATTCAAAACAAAAAGAAGGGCTGGAGGGATGGCTTAGTGGTTAAGTCACTTGTTTGCCTGCAAAGCCAAAGGAGCCAGGTTTGATTCCCCAGCACCCACATAAGCCAAATGCACAGATGGTGCATGCATCTGAAAATTGTTTACAGTGCCTGGAGGCCCTGGCGCTCCCATTCTCTCTCATATGGGGCTGGCCGTGGTGTTGCACGCTTTTAATCCCAGCACTCGGAAGGCAGAGAGAGGTAGGAGGATTGCCATGAGTTCAAGACCAGCCTGAGACTACATAGTGAATTCCAGATCAGCCTGGGCTAGAGTGAGACCCTACCTCAAAAAACAAAATAAATTTAAAAAAAAAAACCTCCACCTTCCTGTAGAACAAGAAATTCTGAAACTACAGAATCAGCTTTCTTTACAAGAGTCTTTATATTTTTCAAGCCTTCTTCCTAACAAACTTGAAGGATTCTTTTCTACATCATTAAAATCTACTCTGATTTAAATACAGTTGTCCTAATCATGTCAAACTTGATGAACTTACTATAGAATTCTGGAAGCAGGAAGCAGTGGGATATTTTAAAAATTGATTTGTACTGCCACCTAGTGATACATTTCAAATGAAAAATGAGAGAGGTTTATTTTTTTTCCAAGATAGGGTGGCAATATTGCCTAGGATGACTTGAAACTTTGAGTAACCCAGATTGGCCTCAAACTCATAGCAATCCTCCTGCCTCTGCTTCCTGAGTTCAAGGATTGCAGATGTAATCCACCACACCTACCATTCAATGAAAACTTCAACATACTATATTTGTGTCTAAAATCCACTGGGTTGCCTATATGAGCAATATACTACCACACTTTATTTTTATTATTATTAATTTGTTTTTTGATTTTTGGAGGTAGGGTCTCACTCTAGCCCAGGCAGACCTGGAATTCAGTCTGTATTCTCAGTCTGGCCTTGAACTCACGGCAATCCTCCTACCTCTGCCTCCTAAGTGCTAGGGTTAAAGGTGTGTACCACCATCCCAGCTACTACTACATTTTAAATAAGAAGCTCACACAGTATGCAGGTATCTCAAAAAAAAAAAAAATAGAACTGTTGTATACCCAGCTATATCACTGTGGGTATACCACAGGACTCTAAGCCCTACCACAGAGATACTTGCACATCCATGTTTATTACCACACCATTCACTATAGCTAAGAAATGGGACTAGCCTGGATGTCTATCATCAGATGAAAGGCTGAAGAAAACATGGAACATATACACAATGGTGGTTTATTGAGCCATAAAAAATACAATCAGATTGAGTAAAGGAAAAGTGGAGGGAGGGCTAATCAAAATCTAAGAGGAGGGCTGGAGAGATGGCTTAGTGGTTAAGTGCTTGCCTGTGATGCCTAAGGACCCCTGTTCGAGGCTCAATTCCCCAGGACCCATGTTAGCCAGATGCACAAGGGAGCGCACGCATCTGGAGTTTGTTTGTAGTGGCTGGAGGCCCTAGCGCGCCCATTCTCTCTCTTTCTTTCTCTCTGTCTGCCTCTTTCTCTCTATGCCTGTCACTCTCAAATAAACAAAAAATTGTTTTTTAAATCTAAGAGGATATGAATAAGTCATATGGAGACCTACTCTCTTGGACAATGGAGCACCCAGAAGCCGTAGATGGTTGCTAGAAAATTTTCAGTGCCAGGGATGGGATGCCTTCTAGTGAGTTGTTGGCCAGGGAGGTCATTGGTGCCCCCAAAACATTACAGGCTATTGCCAAGGCTCTTGGTTTCCCCACCAGGAATAGATGGTAAGACCCTATTGCTGAAGACTCCACATACTTGGGCTGCAAGGTCACTGAGAAATCCTGCTGGAGCTGAGCTGAAAACCTCCTCCATGTAGACCAGCTGACAGAAAGCTGGAAAAAGCTACACTGCATGCAGTTCAATGGAAAAGAGAGAAATCACCACTGGAGATACTCAACAGTGGACACTGCAAGCCTTAAATTTGGCCAGCCAGGCCAAATGAGCCAATGGGTGTAATAGTGGCATGTCTGTTATGGGGGAAACCAACCACTCTCTAATTGGACTGGAGGCCTGCTTCATGGGAAGGAATACATCCCTGATACTGAAAACCTACAACAGGGGTAGTCACAAGCCCTAGGGGTGTAACGTCTGCTGCTGTCTGGCTAAATGTATAACCTATGCTCACCAAACATCCCAGTAAGCACTTCTCTTAATGTTCATACCCTTATACTAATGCTACTCTCACTTTTGGTTAGAGAAGCTTCTCTTTACAGATGGTGGTGACCTTGGGATGACTCAGAAGGCACCATGGTGCTGAGAAGTGACAGAGGAGTGCTCAGCACTGCAATATCTCTATCACACCTTCCAAGGCTCAGGGTTCATTGCAGAAGAGGTGGTGGAAAGAATGTAAGAGCCAAAGGAATGGTAGGACTCCTTAGAACGTGCTCCCCCAAACACAAAACAGCCTAGATATCTATGACCTGTCAGTGCCTGAAACTACCTACTAAAGACCATTATAATAGGAGGAAAAGATGATGATATCAAAATAAAAGAGAGACTGATTGAGAGGGGAAGGGGCATGATGGAGAGCAGAGTTGCAAAGGGTAAAGTGGGGGGAGAAAGGAAATTACCATGGGTTATTATCTGTAGTTATGGAAGTTGTCAATAAAAAAATAAATTTAAAAAAAAGAAAAGCATAGCATTTGCAGAAAAAAATCGATAAAACTGGAAATTAATACAATAGGTGAAATATCACATAGTCAAAAACAAATAAATAGGGCTGGAGAGATGGCTTAGTGGTTAAGGCACTTGTCTGTGAAGCCCAAAGACCCTGGTTCAATTCCCTAGGACCCACATAAATCAGATGTACAAGGTGGCGCATGCATCTGAAGTTCATTTGCAGCAGTGGCTAGGGGCCCTGGCATGCCCACCGCCCCCCCCCTCTCTCTCTCATAAATAAATAAATAAAATATTTAAAAATAAATAAACAGGAAAATCCAGGCATGGTGGCACACGCCTTTAATCCCAGTACTTAGGAGGCAGAGGTAGGATGATCGCTGTGAGTTCAAAGCCACCCTGAAACTCTATAGTGAATTCCAGGTCAGCCTGGGCTAGAGTGAGACCCTATAATCGAAAACCAAAAAAAGGAGCTACTGAAGGGCGGGAGGGAGAGAGGGAGAGAGGGAGGGAAGGTGGGAAAGAAGGGAAGGAGGAAAGGAGGGAAGGAGGGAGGGAGGGAAAGAGGGAAATAGGGAGGGAGGGAGAGAACCAGTAGGACGGGGCAGAGGGATGGACTAAATGGCTAGCAGAGGAGCTCCAACAAAAATACAAAGTACTATGGATGTGCTATGAACATGACCCAGCCAACCCATTACCTTGTATGGTCATATAAAAAACGTTAGCACTAAAAATAAATATTCAACAAATAAATAGCAGCCTTGCATTTGCAAACTTAGAGAGGGGCCAATTCCCTCATATGCTTTACAGTCTAAGGGAAAAAAATGTTAATATAAACATGGAAGGAAACACAGAATCCTCATAAACTTAGAGACTAGCTGGCTTCTTACAGTAGGTTTTTTTCCTCGGTTTCTTTGGGTTAAGCAGGTTAAACGGCAATGTGAAAGAATGGTAAATTTTATGTTATGTTTATTTTACAGTTAAACACACAGAAAGGAACGTAGCCTAAGCCTGCATTCCTCATCCAGATTCCTTTAACGTTCATTACATACCTGTACTAGCTGAACAGGTCGGGAGCGCCTCCAGGGGACTGGGGAGGTAGCCAAGGTGCACGGCCTTCTGAAACACTCCCCTCATTCCCACGCACTTGCATGCACACGCGTGAACACACACACACACACACACACACACACACAGAGGCAGCTTTTTATTGTTTTTTTAAATTTTTTATTCATTTTTATTTATTTGTTTGAGAACAACAGGGAAAGAGGTAGTTAGAGAGAGAGAAAGAGAGAGAATGGGTGCACCAGGGCCTCCAGCCGCTGCAAACGAACTCCAGACGCGTGTGCCCCCTTGTGCATCTGGCTAACGTGGGTCCTGGGGAATTGAGCCTTGAACCAGGCTTCTTAGGCTTCACAGGCAAGCACCTTAACCGCTAAGCCATCCCTCCAGCCCTTATTTATGTATTATGATAGAGAGGGGCCGACAGAATCAGAGAGAGGGAGAAAATGGGTGTGCCAGGGCCTCTAGCCACTGCAAAGGAACTCCAGATGCATGCCCTACTCTGTGCATCTGGCTTACGTGGGTCCTAGTGATCATGTGCAACCTTGAGCTTGCCTCACCTTTGTACATCTGGCTTACATGGGATCTGGAGAGTCAAACATGGGTCTTTAGGCTTTTCAGGCAAGTGTGTGTGTGTGTGTGTGTGTGTGTGTGTGTGTGTGTGTGTGTGTTTGATTTTTCAAGGTAAGATCTCCCTTTAGCCCAGGCTGAACTGGAATTCACTATGTAGTCTCAGGGCATATGCCCATGTCTGGAGAGAAAGATTGGCTCCCTGTCATAAGGGCATTGTCTGCTCTGCTCCTGAGCTTCTGGAACACACCACACAGAAGTGTTACTGCAGGCTGCACAGGGCCAAGCATGGGCAGCCCACAGCAGACATCAGTGGCCATCACAGCCTCCCCAAGAACAAAGCCCAGTTCCCACAAAACGGCCAGTACCCTTGGAATTGGGTATTGCTACAACTAGGGCTTTATCCAGTTGACAGCCCACGATTTGAAGCAGCTAACCTCCAAAATGGCCCCTGTGATCTTCACCTTCTCATGCTTACACCCTTGTGTGGTCTTCTCCCACACTCTGCCGGGCTTGTCTGTATAACCGACAACAGATGGCACAGGTAATTTCCACTATTTGGTTTTAAAGTACCATAGCTTTTGTCATGGGTTCTTTCTTCCTTTCCCTCGGGCTCATCACGTATAAGGAAGACCAGCTGCCATGCTGTGAGGACACTCGGGTAATTTATCAAAAGGCTTGCACAGCAAGGAACAGAGACTTCTAGCAAACAGTCAGTGTAGAACTGATGATGCCTTCCAGCACCTTTAGGAGTAAAAGTAGATCGGGGTGGGGGTGCTTGCCTTCAAAGCCTAAGGAACCAGGTTTGATTCCCCAGGACCCACATAAGCCAGATGCACAAGGTGGTACATGTGAATGGAGTTCATTTGCAATGTCTGGAGGCCCTAATGTGCCCATGCTCGCTTGTTCGCTCTCTCTCTCTCTCTCTCTCTTTCTCTCTCCCTCTCAAATAAATAAGTATAAATAAAGATAACTTTAAAAAAAAATGTAGCTAGGCATGGTGACGCATGCCTAATCCCAGCACTTGGGAGGCAGAAGGAAGAGGGTCACAGTGATGGACCTGGAAAGGATTACGCTAAGTGAGGTGACCCAGGCCCAGAAAGCCAAGCGCCACATGTTCTCCCTCATATGTGGATCCTAGCTACAGATGACTGGGCTTCTGCGTGAGAAGGAAAATACTTAGTAGCAGAGGCCAGTAAGTTAAAAAGGAGACATAAAGGGAAGAGAAAGGAAGGGAGGAGGGTACTTAATAGGTTGATATTGTATATATGTAAATACAATGATTGAGATGGGGAGGTAATATGATGGAGAATGGAATTTCAAAGGGGAAAGTGTCAGGGGGGAGGGAGGGAATTACCATGGGGTATTTTTTATAATCACGGAAGTTATTAATAAAAATTTGGAAGGAAAAAAAAAAGGTGATCATGAGCTGGGAAGATAGCTTAACAGTTAAGGCACTTGCCTGCAAAGCCTAAAGACCCATGTTTGACTCTCCAGATCCCATGTAAGCCAGATACACAAAGGTGAGGCAAGCTCAAGGTTGCACATGACCACTAGGTGGTGCAAGCATGTGGAGTTTGATTTCAGTGGCTGAGGGCCTGGCATGCCAATTCTCTCTCTTTCTCTAAAAAATAATAAAAATAGTAAATTTAAAAAGTGATCATGACTTATGTAGTAGAAAGAAGTGGGACTTTGAAAATAAGCACAGAACAGAAGTCTGGGTTCCACAGCTCCTTACCCGCGTAACTAGGTCTGTCTGAGCCTCACCTTCCTGAAAAGTAAAAGCAGGCTGCTAACACTTCTTCTCAAGGTTGTGTGATGATAACCAAAGGAAAAAAGGACAAGGGAGAGAACCCTGCATCCTTCTCAGTGTTTCCAAGCTGGCATTAAGAACTCCCTCAGAGGGCTGGAGAGATGGCTTTGTGATTAAACGCTTGCCTGTGAAGCCCGAGGACCCCAGTTCAAGGCTTGATTCTCCAGGACCCACGTTAGCCAGATGCACAAGGGGGTACACGCATCTAGAGTTCGGTTTGAAGTGGCTGGAGGCCCTGGCGTGCCCATTCTCTCTCTATATCTGCCTCTTTCTCTCTCTCTCTGTCGCTCTCAAATAAGTAAAAATAAACAAAAAAAAAAAGTTTAAAAAAAAAGAACTCCCTCAGAGCAATCTGGAGATAATAACAATTGTGGGCTGAAGAAATGGCTTAGTAGTTAAGGCGCTTGCCTGCAAAGCCTAAGGACCCATGATTGACTGTCCAGATCCCACATTAGCCAGATGCACAAAGTTGAGGCAAGCGCATGGTCGCACATGCCCACTAGGTGGTACAAGTGTCTGGAGCACTGTTTCAATGGCTGAGACCCTGGCACACCAATTCTCTCTCTCTCTCTCTCTCTCTCTTTCTCTCGCTCCCTCTAAAATAAAAAATAAAATGATTTTTTAAACAACTGTGCTCTAAGCATTGTAGTAATAGTACAGTTAAATTTATTCATCCCTTAGTATACACCAGACAATGTGCTGACACACATTTCAGGGAAAATCCTCCAGCACTACTATTTTAGCTCTGCTTTTTGTCTTTCTATAAGCACATTAGAAAGATTGCAGTATGCAATCAGTGACAGCCACTGATGGCTGCTGACAATAATCTCCAGATTATTGTCAACTTGATTGGATAAGAAGTGAAGCAGGAGACATCTTCTGGGCAAGTCTGTGAGAGCATTTCCAGGAAGAATTGTCTGTGGGGTGGGGGAGGAGACTCTCCCAGAGCTTGGGTGCCCTTCCAGCAGCCTGCCACATATAAAGACATCCAAGGAAAAAGCAGTGCTTTGTCTTGCTCCCCCCCCCACCCACATTCACTGTTTACTGGTGGGCGTGCCTGCCTTGTGGCTGCCGTCCTTCATGGACATCACCATCAGCTTCTGGAGCCTTTCAGCCTGGACTGAAAAATCAGCAGCTCTCTAGAAATCCTCCAGGCATCAGTACAAGATCATTCAAAAAAAAAAAAAAAAAGTCATCAAATTTCCCTCAGAAATGAATTCCAAGAATTCATTAAGATGAAAATCACATGAGAATGGATGCCCACCAACTGATAAGTAGATAATGAAGACGTGGCCAGGTACACAATGGAATTCTACTCAGCGGTAAGGAAACATGATACAGTGAAATTTGCAGAAAGATGGATGGACCTGGCCAGAGAAACCTTCCTAAGTGAGGTCACGTAGGCACAGAGAGATAAAGAGCCCATCGTAGTTTCTCACTTGTGGTTCCAGACTGGGATCGACTGAACAGTGCAAACAGTAGTAAGCATCGGGAATACAGGCATAAAACTAGAATGAGACCAGGAAAGAGAAGAAATAGGGAGGAGTTACTTGACCGGCTAAGGGGGGAACACAACACAGGGAGGGGGCTTGGAGGGGTCGCAGGTAGCGCGGGTGGAAAAGGAATTACACCAAAGAAAAATTTGGGTTTTGTTTGTTTTGTTTTGTTTTGTTTTGTTTTGTTTTGTTTTGTTTTGTTTTGTTTTGTTTTGTTTGAGGTAGTGCCTCACACTAGCTCAGTCTGACCTGGAATTCACTATGTAATCTCAGGGTGGCCTCGAACTCACAGCGATCCTCCTACCTCTGCCTCCTGAGGGCGTGTGCCACCCCCACCCGGCTAATTGCACCAAATTTAAGAACACATAAATCGGTTCCATAGAAACCGTCCTTGTGGCTAGCATTCTCCAAGATATAACCACCAATAAAGGGGGAGGGGAGTCAGTCCAGACCGAAGCACTGGGCAGAAGGTGGAAAAAGCTGAACCTTAAAACAATGGACTCGGCCCGGTCAATCCCAGGCCCCAAATTGGGTTACTCCTCCCAGTGAGCTGTTGGCCAGGGAGACCCATGAGGTCCCCAAAACAATGGAGGCCACTGCCAGAACACTTGATGACTTGCCCAGAGATAAAAGGTAAAACCCGGGGCTGGAGAGATGGCTTAGCGGTTAAGCGCTTGCCTGTGAAGCCTAAGGACCCCGGTTCGAAGCTCGGTTCCCCAGGTCCCACGTTAGCCAGATGCGCAAGGGGGCGCACGCGTCTGGAGTTCGTTTGCAGAGGCTGGAAGCCCTGGCGCGCCCATTCTCTCTCTCTCCCTCTATCTGTCTTTCTCTCTGTGTCTGTCACTCTCAAATAAATAAATAAAAATTTAAAAAAAAAAAAAAAAGGTAAAACCCCAATGCAGAAGAAGACACTTTAGGCTGGGGTCACAGGACGTCGGAATACCACGCTGGAACTGACAGCAAAGCCGGCTTCCTCCCAGCTAGGCCTTCAGAGTGCTGGAAAGCGCTATGGGAGCTGTTGGAGGACAGCGGTCACTAACGGCATGAATAAGCAGGGGACCCTACTAAATCAACCAGCCAGACAAGAAGTGCGCGCCTGGGCAACAGTGGCACACAGCCTCTGCGGGAAACCAACTGACGGACACTGCTCAGCGGGAGGGAACTCATATCCGGTACTGGAAACCAAGTCTCAAATCCCATGGCCAGGAACCTCGCAGACTTCAGGGAGAAGCCCCCCACTGCTCTCTGCAGAGGAACAAGAGTGGGCTTGCCCACCAGAAAGTGCCTCAAATAACTTTGCATGCCCCCTTTAGCCCAGGCTGCTCTCACTCTTGGTTGGGAAATCTGTTTTTATACTTAGATATATATATATATGTATATAGATATAGATGTAGATAGATATAGATATAGATATAGATATAGATATAGATATAGATATAGATATAGATATAGATATAGATATAGATATAGATGATATAGTATGAGGGCTGGAGAGATGGCTTACTGGTCAAGGCACTGCAAAAGCCTGCAAAGCCTAAAAACCTGAGTTTGAAAGCCAGGTATGGTGGCACACACCTTTAATCCCAGCACTTGGGAGGCAGAGATAGGAGGATTGCAGTGAATTTGAGGCCACCCTGAGACTACATAGTGAATTCCAGGTCAGCCTGAGCTAGAGCAAAACCCTACCTGGAAAAAAAAAAAAAAAAAAACAAAAAACGATCCACGTTTGATTCCCCAGTACCCACGTAAAGCCAGATGCACAGTGGTTCAAGCATCAGGTGTTCATTTTCAGAGGCTGGAGGCCCCAGTGCACCATTCTCTATCTCTCTGTCTCTTCTCTCTCTTTGCTTGCAAATAACTAACTAAATAAATAATTGTTAAAAAGAAAGAAAAGTACCAAACAATCTGTGTGTATCATTGCTGGGCATATAGCATAAGAAACTTAAGCCAGCATACCACAGACATAACTGCACATCCATGTTTATTAATATACTATTCACAACTGAGATGTGAACTGGTGTAGAGATAGTCATCAGCAGATGACTGGATGAAGAAAATGTGGTACAGACTGAGGCCTTCAGGACCCCACAATCAATGCTAACAGCCCCACTGAGAAGGGCCCTCCATAGAATGGGCGCAGGGTTAGATATGGAGTATAACCTTTTTGAAAAATTTTAACTTAAAAGCAAAAGAAATATGGCATATATGCACAGTGGAGTTATATTCAGCCAGAAAGAAGAGTAAAATGATGTCATTTCCAGGGAGGAAAAAAAAAAAAAGATGGAGCTGAAAATTGTCATGTTAAACAAAACTAATTCAGTTGGGGCTGGCGAGATGGCTCAGTGATAAGGTGATTGACTGCAAAAGCCTAATACCCCAAGTTCAATTCCCCAGTTCCCACATAAAGCAAGATGCACAAAGTGGTGCATGCATCTGGAGTTTGTTTGCAGCAGCTGGGGACTCTGGCACACCCATTCTCTCTGTCTCCTATCTCTCTCTGCTTGCAAATAAATAAATAAAATATTTTTTAAAAAACTAACTCAGGGGCTGGAGAGATGGCTTAGTGGTTAAGCGCTTGCCTGTGAAGCCTAAGGACCCCGGTTCGAGGCTTGGTTCCCCAGGTCCCACGTTAGCCAGATGCACAAGGGGGCACACACGTCTGGAGTTCGTTTGCAGAGGCTGGAAGCCCTGGCGCACCCATTCTCTCTCTCTCCCTCTATCTGTCTTTCTCTCCGTGTCTGTCGCTCTCAAATAAATAAATAAATGAATTTAAAAAAAAAAAAAAAAAAACTAACTCAGGGGCTGAAGAGATGGCTTAGCGGTTAAGCGCTTGCCTGTGAAGCTTAAGGACCCCGGTTCGAGGCTCAATTCCCCAGGACACATGTTATCCAGATGCACAAGGGGGCACACACGTCTGGAGTTAAATAGCAGTGGCTGGAAGCCCTGGCACGCCCATTCTCTCTCTCTGTCACACTCAAAAATAAATTTTAAAAAATGAATAAAAAAATTAAAAAGAAAAAACGAACTCAGTTGGTAGAGTGCTTGCCTAGCATACACAAAGCCCTGGGTTTGATCCCCCCAGCATCATATAAAAGTGGATGCAGGCTGGAGAGATGGTTTAGCAGTTAAGCGCTTACCTGTGAAGCCTAAGGACCCCGGTTCAAGGCTCGATTCCCCAGGATGCACGTTAGCCAGATGCACAAGGGGGCGCACGCGTCTGGAGTTCGTTTGCAGTGGCAGGAAGCCCTGGCACGCCCATTTTCTCTCTCTCTCTCTCTCTCTCTCTCTCTCTCTCTCTCTCTCTCTCCTTCTCTCCCAAATAAATAAACTAAAATATTAAAAAATAAAATATTTCCTGAGACCAAAAATATATTTGTACAAGCCAGGCATGGTGGCACATGCCTTTAATCCCAGCACTTGGGAGGCAAAGGTAGGAGGACAGTTCAAGGCCACCCCAAGACTACATAGTGAATTCCAGGTCAGCTTTTGGTTTTGTGCTTTGATGCATTTTTGTGTCTCTTCATTATCTACTGCCATCTCCCAGGAGGAGATTCTCAGGCTAGCAGTGACAGCAGCTTTCATTTTTTATTTTTAATTTTTAAAATATCTTATTTTAATTGTTAAATTATTATATTTATTGAAGGAAGTACAGAGCCAAGGAAAGGCACCTGCATGGCTAGAGATCCCACATGGAGGGCCTGGATAAAAGCAAGAAAAAGAAAGTTCAAGGAGCTCCTGCCATGTGGGGAGCTGGAGGGGATAAAGAACTCATGTAAAGTGTAAAGCAGAGTAGGATACCTTCCAGGGAGTTGTTGGCCAGGGAGGCCCCCGATGGCCCCAAAAACATTATAGGCTATCGCTGAGGCTCTTAGTTCCCCATCAGAACTAGATGGCAAAACCCTATTGCTGAAGGCTCCACATTCTTGGGCTGCAGGTCACTGAGAAATCGAGCTGGAGCTGAGCTGGAAGACTTCTCCCTGTTGGCTAATTGTCATGATGCTGGAAAGAGCTATGCAGGCTGCTGGGGGAAAAAAGACATCAGTGGTCTTAATCAGCAGTGGAGGCCAAATGTACCAACTGGTGCAATGGTGGCATGTTTGTTATGGGGAAAACCAACTGCTCTCTGATTAGACTTGAGGTATTTACTACCACACCACCCTGAATGTACCCGATCTCATCTGATTAGACTTGAAGCTTGCTCCACAGGAGAAAATTTCTACCTGGTAATGAAAACCTAATCAAAAGCCTATGCTGGGAGGTCATAAGCCCTACAGGGGAAACTGGCTAAATAGATATATTATGCCTACTAAACTGCCCTCTAATTACTTATGTTTATGCCTACATATTAATGCTACTCTCACTTTTGGGCAAAGAAACTTCTCTTTTATTTATTTATGTATTTACTTATTTATTTATTTATTTGAGAGCAACAGACACAGAGAGAAAGTCAGATAGAGGGAGAGAGAGAGAATGGGTGCACCAGGGCTTCCAGCCTCTGCAAACGAACTCCAGACGCGTGCGCCCCCTTGTGCATCTGGCTAACGTGGGACCTGGGGAACCGAGCCTCGAACCGGGGTCCTTAGGCTTCACAGGCAAGCGCTTAACCGCTAAGCCATCTCTCCAGCCCAGAAATTTCTCTTTTTAAATGGCGGTGACCAACGGGGCAGCTCGAAACTTACTAACATGCTGAGAAGTGACAGTGGAATGTTCAGCACTGAGACATCTCAATCACACCCTGCAAGGCTCAGGGACCATTGCAGAAGAGGCAGCAGAAAAAATGGAAACACCAAATGAAGGTGAGGAGTGCTTACAGTAATGTCTTCCAGATACAAACTGGCCATGATATTCATGACTTCACCTAACTGATGCTACCTACATAAGACACGTGTAATAGGAAGAAGAAAAAAAAAATAATGACATCAAAATAGAAAAGAGACTGGTTGTAAAGAAAAAGGGATTCTATGAAGGGGGATTTGAGAAGAGCAAAATGGAAGGTAGAGGGAAGGAATTATGATCTACATTATTATGGAAGTTGTCAATAAAAAGTTTTTTAAAAGGGGGAAAAGGGAGCTGGAGAGATGGCTTAGCAGTTAAGGTGCTTGTCCACAAAGCCAAAGGACCCAGGTTCAATTCCCCAGGACCCAAGTAAGCCAGATGCACAAGGTGGTACATGCATCTGGAGTTCATTTGCAGTACCTAGAGACCCTGGCATGCCCATTTTCTCTCTCTTTTTTTGTTTTTAAGTTAGGTGTGATGGCCCACAGCATTATTGTTTTTTAAGATTTTATTTTTTTATTTTATGTTTGGTTTTTTCTAGGTAGGGTCTCACTCTAGCCCAGGCTGACCTGGAATTCACTATGTAGTCTCAGGGTAGCCCCAAACTCTTGGCAATCCTCTTACCTCTGCCTCCCGAGTGCTGGGATTAAAGGAGTGTGCCACCATGCCTGGCTAAGATTTTATTTTTATTTGTTTATTAGAGAGAAGAAAGAGGGAGAGAGAAACAGAGAGTGAGAATGGGCATGCCAGGGCCTCCAGCCACAGCAAACAAACTCCAAATGCATGTGCCACCTTGTGCATCTGGCTTGTATAGGACCTGGAGAATCGAAGCCGGGTTCTTTGGCTTTTCAGGCAAACTCATTAACTGCTAAGCCATCTCTCCTGCCCGCATGCCCATTCTCTCTATATATCTGCCTCTTTCTCTCTCTTTCTCAAATAAATAAATAAATATAAATAAATACTTCTTTAAAAGAAAAAAATGTTATGCCTCAAAGAGTTGTCCTGACTAAATGAGTCACGTCTCCATCTTTCGGCTAATATTTAGCAAGGACCAAGTAAGAGGAAAGCAGGGGAGGTAGAGAAATGGACAGAAAGGATCAGACAGGGGGACCATATCTACAGATTTCTAAAATATATATATATGTGCATTTGTTTATACGGAGTGTCTATTGAGAAGTAATAGATAAACTGGGCTGCAATATGGAACATAATGGGTGATACTGACAAAGTATCAGGTTGGGGGAGGAGGCAGATTATTGGTTTGTTTTGTTTGTGTAGGGCTGAGGCAGGAGATCATGTGACTTAGAGAGTCTGGACAACTAGCCAGACCCCTTTGGAAACAAAAAAAAAACAGGAGTGGAGTGACTGAGAGCATAATTCTGTGGCCTTGTACATGCTAGGTTTGATCTCCCTCCTCTCAGAAAGAGAGGAAGGGAAGAGAAAAGAAGGAGGGCTGGAGAGATGACTTAGCAGTTAAGGCACTTGCCTGTGAAGCCAAAGGACCCATGTTTGATTCCCCAGGACCCATGTAAGCCAGATGCACAACGTGGTGCATGCATCTGGAGTTCGTTTGCAATGGCTGGAAGCCCTGGTGCACCCATTCTCTCTCTCCCTCTCTCTCTCTGTCTCTCTCTCCCTCCCTCCCTCCCTCCCTCTCTCAAATAAATCAAAATAACATATTTTATAAAAGAGAGAGAAAGGGAAAGGAAAGGAAAGGAAAGGAAAGGAAAGGAAAGGAAAGGAAAGGAAAGGAAAGGAAAGGAAAGGAAAGGAAAGGAAAGGAAAGGAAAGGAAAGGAAAGGAAAGGAAAGGAAAGGAAAGGAAAGGAAAGGAAAGGAAAGGAAAGGAAAGGAAAGGAAAGGAAAGGAAAAAGAAACCAGTGGTCTGAGAAATGAAAGGGTTGTTGAGATGGGAGGACCCAGCCTGTTTCTCCCTGTGGGGGAATTAGAACAGCCTTGACATTCCTCCTTAGATAGGAAATGATAAAATAAAATGTCTCACCTTGTGCCGTGCTGGGAACTGTTTATTAGCTTACCTCATCCTCACAAAGCTACGAGGAGTGCTCTCCTTCGCATCTTGATTCCGCAGAGGAGTTAGTCGAATAAGGTCTAATAGGGAGGAAACTGAAGCTCAAAGAGCTTGAATAACTTGCCCAAGATCATGTAGCACGTGAACAGCAAAGCTGGGCCTTGAATCCTCGCTGCCTCACTTTAGACCCTGCGCTCAAAGCTTCCGCTGGCTAATCATGACAGTTTTTTCAATCTACTTAACATTTTCCTCACCACTTAGCCAAGTCCCAAGCAGAAATCTCCTATGAAAGGTAAACTAAAATTAGCTCAAATTAATACTAAGAAAACAACATTATCTGAATTAGTCTCAAAGCAATGATTCTTAGCCAGGCGTGGTGGTGCATGCCTTTAATCCCAGCACTCGGGAGGCAGAGGTAGGAGAATCACCGTGAGTTCAAGGCCACCCTGAGACTCCATAGTGAATTCCAGGTCAGCCTGGACCAGAGTGAGACTCTACCTCAAAAAAGAAAGCAATGGGGCTGGGAAGATGGCTTAGTGGTTAAGCGCTTGCCTGTGAAGCCTAAGGACCCCGGTTCGAGGCTCGATTCCCCAGGACCCACGTTAGCCAGATGCACAAGGGGGCGCACGCGTCTGGAGTTCGTTTGCAGAGGCTGGAAGCCCTAGCACGCCCATTCTCTCTCTCTGCCTCTTTCTCTGTCTGTTGCTCTCAAATAAATAAATAAAAATAAACAAAAATTTTTAAAAAAAAATTAAAAAAAAAAGAAAGCAATGATTCTTAATATTTAGGGTCAGGATCACCTCTATAATCTGACAAAAGTTGAAGTCCCTCCCCCAGAAAGATGAACATAGGTCCACAACTAGAAAAGTGTGCATAGAGTTTCAGGGATTTGACTGGATAGATGGCTTGGCACGCATTTGCAAAGCCTGCTAACCTGGGTTCAATTTTCAAGCCACCCACATAAGCTGGATACAAAAGGTGGTGCAAACACTTGCATTCTTTGCAGAGGCAAAAGGCCCTTCTGTGCCCATACACACACACGCACGCACATACAAACACATGCAGATAAATATTTTTAATATATTTTATTTTTATTTATTCACTTGAGAGGGGGACAGATAGAGAAAGGATGGGCAAACCAGGCCTCCAGCCACTGCAAATGAACTCCAGATGCATGCGCCACCTTTGTACATCTGGCTTACGTGGGGACCAGGGAATCAAAGTTGGATCCTTAGGTTTTGCAGGCAAATGCCATAACCACTCAGCCATCTCTCCAGCCCATAAGGAAATACTTTTTTAAAAAAGAATTTTAGGGGCTGGAGAGATGGCTGAGCTGTTAAGGCACATGCCTGCGAAGCCTAAAGACCCTGGTTCGATTCTGCAGGTCCCACGTTAGCCAGATGCACAAGGAGGCGCATGCGTCTGGAGTTCTTTTGCAGTGGCTGGAGGCCCTGGCGCTCCCATTCTCTCTTCTCTCTCTCTCCTTCTCTCTGTCTTTAGTAAATAAATAAAATAAAATATTTTTTAAAAAAAGAATTTTGGGTTGGAGAGATGGCTCAGCGGTTAAGGCGCTTGCCTGGAAAATATAACAACCCAAGTTCAATTCCCCAGTACCCACTTAAAGCCAGATGAACAAAGTAGCACATGCATCTGGAGTTCATTTGCAGTGACTAGAGACCCTGGTGTGCTCCCTATCTCTCTCTGTGTGTGTGTCTCTTCTCTCTGTCTCTCTCAGAGTGCAAATAAATTAATTTTTTAAAAAAATTCAAGCAGTTCCTGAATCCTGGGGTAAATCTTTCTGTTGTTAGTCAGTTGATCCTCCCACCTCTGCCTCCCTGCCTCCCGAGTGCTGGGGTTATCTCTCTGGACCTCACAATTTCTAGAGCCAGACATTGCCCCTTCAAGTGCAGATAATCTGGGATTTACACCCAGGACTCAAGCCTCCCCCAGCCACTAGTATGGTCAAGAGTGCTATGGCAGGAAGCTGTTCTCCCCGTGGGCCTGTGTGCATCCTAGTGAATAGGCCCTGAGTTCTCCACGGGCGCCAGAGATCCAATGTTTCCATTCTCTCAGAGCAGAGAAGGAGCCGGTGGGGGAAGTCTCTGTGGCCAGCTGCTGCTGCACCACAAACTGTCAGATATCACTGGCTGCTGAAACTCTCTGAAGTCACTTCCAAACCTGGGGACAAGAAAAACAAAATTAGCCTAACCTAGCTCCCATTCCACGCAGTCTTGTATATTATATTAGGGAAAGTCAAAAGCATAATGAATGTTTTCTTTGCCTCTCACTACATTTAGCAGCAGTGTGGGTTTTTTAAATTTATTTTTTTTATTGACAACTTCCATAATTGTAAACAATATCCCATGGTAATTCCCTCCCTCCCCCGACTTTCCCCTTTGAAATTCCACTCTCCATCATATCCCCTCCCCCTCAGTCAGTCTCTCTTTTATTTTGATGTCATGATCTTTTCCTCCTGTTATGATGGTCTTGTGTGGGTAGTGTCAGGCACTGTGAGGTCATGGATATCCAGGCCATTTTGTGTCTGGAAGAGCACATTGTAAGGAGTCCTACCCTTCCTTTGGCTCTTACATTCTTTCCGCCACCTCTTCTGCAATGGACCCTGAGCCTTGGAATGTGTGATAGAGATATTGCAGTGATCAGCAGTGTTTTTCTCATGTCTTATTTTCTGCTTTGCAAGGAACAAAGCACAGACAGTAGAACAGAAGATTAAAGGATGAATTTAGGAGACATACATATGCAGGTTCAAATCCAGGCTCAAATCCATTCAACTAAACATGTGAGCAAGTTGCTTAGCATCTCTGAGTAGATGTCTGCACTAGAAAATGTGGACACGTGCTGGAGAGATGGCTTAGCAGTTAAGGTGCTTGCCTGCAAAGCCTAAGGACCCAGGTTCAACTCCCCAGGACCCATGTAAACCAGATGCACAAGGTGGTGCATGTGTCTGGAGTTCATTTGCAGTGGCTGGAGGCCCTGGCTTGCCCATTCTCTCTCTTTCCCTCTCCCCCTCTCTCTCATAAATAAATAAATAAATAACTTTTTTAAATAAAATACTGAGCTGGATAGATAGCTGAGCAGTTAAGGTGTTTGCTTACCTGCAAAGCCAAAGGACCAGGTTTGATTACCCAGGACCCATGTAAGCCAGATGCACAAGGTGGCGCATGTGTCTGGAGTTCTTTCTATCAGTCTCTCTCTCTCTCTCTCTCTCTCTCTCTCTCTCTCTCTCTCTCTCTCTCCTTCTTTCTCTCTCAAATAAATTTTTAAAATAAATAAATAAAATATTTTTAAATTAAGAAAGAGAAAACACTGCCACTTTGTGAGGATTAAATAAGACACTACACAAGGCGCATGAATGAGGATTTAATAAACAGTTGCTAAAACCAGACCTCATTAGTATTTCTGGCTATCAATTTACAATAAGATCAATAGCCCCTTAGTCCTCAAATATCTAGAGGTATTGAGACCTCAAGGAACTTCCTCACAACCTCCCTGAGTCAGAAGTTATTATTGTCTTTGCGGTCCTACCGTGCCATGTGTGGTGAACAATGAGTGAATATTGGCAGGTGCTTATGAGAATGGCAAAGGAAACTCTGGGAGAGCCAACTTCACCTGAAGAATAACAAATGTAGGCTGGAGAGATGGCTTAGTGGTTAAGCACTTGCCTGTGAAACCTAAAGACTCCAGTTCGAGACTCAATTCCCCAGGACCCCTGGAAGCCAGATGCACAAGGTGGCAGTTGCATCTGGAGTTTGATAGACAAAATATATATATTGGTTTTTCAAGGTAGGGTCTCACTCTGGTCCAGGCTGACCTGGAATTAACTCTGTAGTCTCAGGGTGGCCTTAAAGTCATGGCGATCCTCCTACCTCTGCCTCCCGAGTGCTGGGATTAAAGGCGTGCGCCACCATGCCCGGCTTGACAAAATATTTTTTTAAAAAAAAAGAATAACAAGTGCGGGGCTAGAGAAATGGTTTAGTAGTTAAGGCATTTGCTGCGAAGCCTAAGGACCCGTGTGAACCAGACACAAGGTGACACAAGTGTGCAAGGTCGCACATGGGCACTAGGTGGTACACGAGTCTGTACTTCCTGATTGTGGATGCAATGTGACCAGCTGCCTCACACTCCTGATGCACAGCTCGACTCACTCTCACTGCCACAATGAACTAGTGAACTGTTCCCTAAAACTGGGAGCCAAAATAAAGTCTTGTTCTTTAAGTTGCTTTTTGCCAGGCATTTTGTCACAGCGATGACCAAAGGAACTGAGACACCTCGTTTAGCCTTTCAAAGCAGAGGGCTGCCCAGCTCTCAGAGCAATATCTGGACTCTCTTGTCTCTGTGCCCCAGACTCTGAAGGCCCCGCTGGAGAGACCTGCCAGCTGAGAGAGCGTGTACCATGTCCTGCCCCCTTGCCAGACCCCTAACTCCGAGGACGTGCACACAGGGAAGCCCAACTCCTTACACCCTTTTCCTGCCCCCTGATTGCCTGGTGACCTTATAACTTTTGCTTTTGCCTTTCCCATGGCAGTTAACCCCTCCATAACCTAAAGACTCTATAACCCTAAAAACCAACTCTGCTCACCAGCTGGTCAGGAACAATAGTGCCTGAAAAGCGAAGTCATGGGGCTGAGACCAGAAGAAAAACTATTCATGAGAGGAGCAGCTGGCAGGTGGGAAGAGTCTCAGAAAAGAAAGGGCAGGGCAGCCCGACCTCCTACAGGACCTGACTGCGCTGGGGAGTTCAGAGCCGCTCATTCAGCCTGCCTGGACTAATGAAGGCGGCCATGCTTATCACACCTCTTCCTCCCTTCCCCAAGGGGGGCTCCGAAGGGTGGTCCTGCTGACCAGACCTTTGAGATGGAAAGCAGAGCGGAGGGGAGGGGCAGAACCCAAATTTCTAACTCCACTGTTCACTTCAACACCAAAGAAATATTCTTGAGGGCATGTTCTTATGAAATGATGGTAATCTTTTTCAAGTTTCACAAGTCGTATCATATATTTTCATTGAAAAAAAAAAAAAAACAAAGCCGGGCGTGGTGGCGCACGCCTTTAATCCCAGCACTCGGGAGGCAGAGGTAGGAGGATCGCTGTGAGTTCAAGGCCACCCTGAGACTACAGAGTTAATTCCAGGTCAGCCTGGACCAGAGTGAGACCCTACCTCAAAAAAAAAAAAAAAAAAAAAAAAACCAGCCGGGCGTGGTGGCGCATGCCTTTAATCCCAGCACTTGGGAGGCAGAGGTAGGCGGATCGCCGTGAGTTCGAGGCCATCCTGAGAATACAGCCTGGGATAGAGTGAGACTCTACCTCAAAAAAGAAAAAGAAAAAGACAGAAAAGTCGTCTTTAATATAACTATAATGCCTATCTGTAGCGAGCATATATAATGAGATTACAGCACATAATAACTTTCAATGTTGAATATGCATATGCTTTCCATGCCAAAAAAAAAAAAAATCTCATTAGCTGGGCATGGTGGCACACGCCTTTAATCCCAGCACTTGGGAGGCCAGAGGTAGGAGGATTGCTGTAAATTTGATGCCACCCTGAGAATACAGAGTTAATTCCAGATCAGCCTGGACTACAGTGAAACCCTACCTCAAAAAACTAATTAAAAAAAAAAAAAAAAAACTCATAAACCAGGGGAAATGGCACACACCTTTAATGCCAGCACTTGGGAGGCAGATGTAGGAGCATCACCGTGTGTTTGAGGCCAGCCTGAGACTACATAGTGAATTCCAGGTCAGCCTGGGCTACAGTGAGACCTTACTTTGAAAAACCAAAAAATTAAAAAATTTTAAAACTCACAAAAATATTAATTTATCAATAGGTTATAAACATCTATTTATGTCAACAAATCCATTTCATCGAATCCTGCTAAATGGCTGAAGTGGGCTAGAGACATGGCTTAGCCGTTAAGGCACTTGCCTACAAAGCCAAGGGACCCAAGTTCGATTCCCCAGGACCCACGTAAGCTAGATGCACAAGGTGGAACATGTGTCTGGAGTTCGTTAGCAGCAGCTGAAGACCCTAGCGTGCCCATTCTCTCTATCTGCTTCTTTCTTTCTTTCTTCCTTCCTTCCTTCCTTTCTTTCTTTCTTGCTTGCTTGCTTGCTTTCCTTCTCTCTCTCTCTTTCTCTCTGTATCTCTCTCAAATGAAAGTATTTTTTAAAATTTAAATAAATGGCTGAGGTATGGTTCACTGTATACATAGAAGATGATCGTTTAATCCAGTCTCCTATTACTGATTGCTTGTGAGAAAACTTAAAATTCCTTTTGCAATAGCAAGCAAAGACTAGAGAAGGTGATAGGCCAGTATAGCTAATGCTCTTCCACTCCATTATCCCTGGCCACTCACCCACCGTCTTAGTCCACATCAAATACCCTGAGTTTCTGTACGCTGTGCTTTAGATTCAACCTTGGGGAATTCCCTGTTGTTTTGCTGAGTGAGAGCCCTGCCCGTAAATGTGTTATGGGGCCACGACATCATCTCTCACCAGGTCTTCCCCCTTTTAGCCATTAGAGAAAGCAGACCTCTGCTGAGACAAAACAGATGGCTTGAGCTGGAGAGTGCTTACAGTGTGTGGTAGTATAATTAGTGGAAAGTGACTTCCCTATTACACTGTGAGCATCCCAGCCCCAGAACATTAGAGCTTCCTGTGGGATTAGACCAGGGGCCCTGGAACTGGCTGTCAGGGAGCTGAGGCACTTGTACAGTAAGAGAGGCTGAGGCAGGGGTGGGGAAGAAGAAATGGCAAGTAGGTGAACGAACAGACATCCACTTATGCATGCCTGCCTCAAAGCCTGTGCGCATGAGAGATGAAAAATATCTATAAAGAGACAAAGTGGGAGACTAGGGATGTAACGCAGTTGATAGTGTTCTCCTAACGCGCATGCTTGCTGCTCATCACTGCGTAGACTGGGCGGGGCGGCACACGCCTGCATTCCCGAGCTCAGGAAGCAGAGGCAGAGGATTGGAAGCTCGAGGACATCCTTGGCTAGACAGAAAGTTCAAGGCCAACCTGGCTGAATGGATACAGGAATTTGTGCTATGAATTTTGATGAATGAAATCCATAAAACTAAAGAGGGTCAATAAAATTTAGGAAGGTTTTCTTTTTTGTTTGTTTTGGTTTGGTTTTTCGAGGAAGGGTCTCACGCTAGCCCAGGCTAACCTGGAATTCACTATGGAGTCTCAGGGTGGCCTTGAACTGGTGGCAATCCTCCTACCTCTGCCTCCCAAGGGCTGGGATTAAAGGCGTGCACCACCACTCCCAGTTTAGGAAGCTTAAGAGAAGGAAAGAAGGCAAGACTCCTATATATCAGAAGGGGTGGGGGGATCCCCATAAATGGGAAATGCTATCTGGTAATCCTGATTAGGATCTTTAATGGGAATTTACTGGATGGGGGGCTGAGCTGGTCAGCCCAGGACCTGGCAGGTTTCTAGGGAAGTAACCAAGCTCACTTACACTCTAAGAAAGGAAGTTATCTGCCAGGCATGCATCACACTCAGCTAGCACACCTTTCTTCTGTTGTTCCATGACCTTGTTGTTTTTGAAACACGGTCTCATGTATCCCAGGCTGGCCTCGAACTCACTGTGTAGCTGTGAATACCGTGAACTTCTTATCTCCCTGCCTCTCCTGCCGGAATGCCAGGATTACAAGCGTGCTCAATCACTGGTGCCGTTTACGTAGCGCTGGGGACTGAACACAGGCTTCGAGCACGCTAGGCAAGCTTTCTACCAACTGGGCTGCTTCGTAAACTGTGAGTAGCCGTCCTGTGTGGAATTACTGCACGAAAACTTTGAAAACAGTAGAAAGCTCCTTAAGGCACAACCATCAAAACTTTAAACATGTAATGAGTCCAAGGTGTTTCTATCAGCACCTTGTGGCAATACGCGAGCTCACCGCAGCCTTGATTTCGAACACACAGCATGTACGCTTTGAACTCCGCATGTCATCGGTCCGTGCAACACCAATAAATGCTTCCTGAAGACCTTTGCTCAGATTCAAGACTATCGCGTTATAGAAACTAGGAGCAGGGCTGGAGAGATGGCTTAGTGGTTAAGGTGCTTGCCTGCAAAGCCAAAGAACCCAGGTTCAATTCTCCAAGATCCACATAAGGCAGATGCACAAGGTGGTGCATACATCTGGAGTTCGCTTGCAGTGGCTGAAGGCCCTGGCATACCATTCTCTCTCCCTCTGTCTCTCTTTCAAATAATTAAATTAAATTTTTTAAAAAAGAAATTAGGAGTAAAGCAGCTTTCTTTTGTATGTAGCTGGTCAGGAACACAGGCCCAGAAGAACATGGATGGTGTGCTGGTGAGATGGCTCAGTGGTTAAGGCACTTGTTGGGAAGCCTAAGGACCCAAGTTGAATTCCCCAGGACCCACGTAAAGCCAGACAGATGCACAAGGTGATGCATGTGTCTGGAGTTCACTTACAGTGGTTGTGGGCCCTGGCATGCTTGCTCATTCTCTCTCTTTCTCTCTCTGCCTCTTTCTCTCTCTCATATAAATAAGTAAATAAACAAACAAAAATAAAAATTTTAAAAATGTTTAATATCCTTATAGAGCACATGCCAGGAAAACATGCTGGCAAATGTGCTATGTTAGAAGACATGCTAAACAACTCATTGGGAGGCATTCCATTCCTAGCACTGGGATTTCTCTCTGGAAACTCATTGCTTCTGCGTGTAGCATTATCAACTCCCCAGAGTTCTTTTTTTATCCCCCCCCCCCAAGGCAGGGTCTCACTCTAGCCCAGGCTGACCTGGACTTCACTATGTAGTCTCAGGGTGGCCTTGAACTCACTGTGATCCTCCTACCTCTGCCTCTGAGTGCTGGGATTAAAGGCGTACTTTTAAAAGAAAAAAAATAGGGGAGGGGCCTGGAGAAATGGCTTAGCAGTTAAGGCACTTCAGTTGTTTTCTTGAAGGTGATGGGGATGGAGTCCAGAACCTACTATATACTAGGTAAGCGCTTACCACTGATCCACACCCAAACCCCACGTACATATTTTATTTTATTTTATTTACTTGCAAACGGACAGACAAAAGAGAGGGGAAGAGAAAGGGCACTCCAGGGTCTTTAACTCTTTGTGCATCTCACTTTACATGGGCACTGGGGAATTGAACCCTGGTCGTTAGGCTTTGCAGGCAAGTGCCTTAACCACTGAGCCATCTCTCCAGCCCCGACCCACGTACATAGTTTTGATTCCTCCCTTTTTCTCTATTTTGCCTTGTCTGCATATGATAGTGGTGATATCGCTTTAAGGCCCTTCCCTGTGGTCATTTCCTCACTGTAACATGGAGAACACTCTTGAGACAAATATGCCTTTGGATGATTAAGATACAGAGGGGGGAAAAAGGAATAAGGGGAAATGGAAGGAGGAAGGGTGAGGCCGGTCTTGCTTCTGGCAGTTGAAGGGAGGTGAAGGAAGGGGAGGGCCCATTCTCTCCTCTCAGTAGGGACTGTGCAAACCACACCTCTGACTGACTTCCCTGTTTACTGTTCTGAAGTTAGGCCCCCTTCCTCTCCATAGCTCAGACCCTTCCCTTGAGTTCCGTGCAGTGCTTTCCCCACTCCATTTTCCCCTTTTTGCTTCCTGGGAACTCTCCCTTGGGCCTTTCCCCTTCCCTGGGAACCACTCCCCCACCCAATTTAGCTTCCCTTCCCCATACACCTGCTCGGTAACTCCTACTAGAATGGTCTGAACAAGATCTGCTCAGTTTGCTTTCCGATTTGGATTATGTTGCCTTCCTGCTGGAACTACTCAATAGATCCCACGCACCAGTTGAGTAAGGCTCAGTGTTTTAAGAAAATCCTGTAACAATTACCCTCTGTCCTGCTGTTCCAGCCTGTTCTCACCCAAGCTGCTCCCACCCACTTTTTAAATATGCCAAGGGGCCGGGCGTGGTGGCGCACGCCTTTAATCCCAGCACTGGGGAGGCAGAGGTAGGGAGGATGGCGGTGAGTTCAAGGCCACCCTGACACTACATAGTGAATTCCAGTTCAGCCTGGGCTACAGTAAGACCCTGCCTCGAAAACAAAACAAAACAAAACAAACAAACAAAAAAGTATGCCAATGGGTCTCAGGCTTCCCTAGAATGCCTACTTTTGCCTAGAAGTCCACCAGGATTTCCCAACCTTCCCCATCTTTAACTTTGGAGTCCGGACGGTCCAAAGCAAATCTCCATGAGTGTCACTTACCTCCTAACTACACAAAGGTACTCTCTTATATAACTTAATTATTTGACCATGTTGCTGCCCTATATTTTATTACCTGGTCAAACGTCTTCTCTCTCCTGCTGGGTTCCAGTTCTTGAGGACAGAGGCTAAGTTTTATGAGTCATTTTCCTGCTTGCAACCCCAGGAAATACTGTGTTTCCATGGACCCTGTGGGGCAATTAGCAGATGATTACACTGGCAGCTCCCTTGATGCATGCACAAGGCTCAGTGACCACCCACTGCTTGGACTCCCAGACATGAAGGTGAAAAGTTATACTTGCTTCAAGGTTTTAGGCAATTGTGATGGGTTGCACTGTATCCCCTGAAACATTATATGTTGAAATGCTAATTATAGTACCTCAGATGTGACCTTATTTGGAAAGCAGGGTGTTTACCAAGGTAAACAAGCAAAAATGGATGCTAGGTGTGGTGGCGCACACCTTTAATCCCAGCACTCAAGAGGCAGAGGTAGGAGGATTGCCTTGAGTTTGAGGCCACCCTGAGAATACATAGTGAATTCCAGGTCAGCCCAGGCCTAAGTGAGCTCTACCTCGAAAAACCAAAAAACAACAACAAAAATGAAGTCATTATGGTATATGTAAATCCAATTTTGACTTCTATCTATATAAAAAAGGAGAAACTTAGGGCTGGAGAAATGGCTTAGCAGCTAAGGCATTTGCCTGCAAAGCCTGAAGACCCATGTTTAATCTCTCTCCAGATCTCACATAAGTCAAACGCACAAAAGTGAGGCAAGGGCTGGAGAGATGGCTTAGCAGTTAAGCGCTTGTCTGTGAAGCTTAAGGACCCCTGTTCGAGGCTTGATTCCCCAGGACCCACGTTAGGCAGATGCACAAGGGGGTGCACACATCTGGGATTTGTTTGCAGTGGCAGGAGGCCCTGGTGTGCCCATTCTCTCTCCCTCTCTCTATCTGCCTCTTTCTCTGTGTGTCACTCTCAAATAAATAAATAAAAATATTTTTTAAAAAAGTGAGGCAAGTGTAAGGTCACACATGCCCACTAGGTAGCATCTGGAGTTCAACTGCAGAAGCTGAGGCCCTGGCATGCCAATTCTCTCTCTCCCTCTGTCTCTCTCTGTCTCACTCTCTCTAAAATAAAAAAAGAGAAACTTAGACATAGAGACACACACACAGGGAAGATGATATGAACAAACACACAGGTACTACCCTCTGTAGCCCAAGGACTATAGGCAGCTACCAGAAGACAGAAGACCAGAATGCATCCTCCTTCATAGCACTCCACCCTACCAACACCTTGATGTGAAACTCCTAGCTTCCAGAACTGTGAGACAATAAATTTCTAAACCTCTCAGTTTGTGACAGATTTTTTAAGAGATGAGGGTCTTTCTTTGTTGCCCAGATTACCCCCAAATTCCTTTTTTTTTTTTTTGATTTTTTGAGGTAGGGTCTCACTCTAGCTCAGGCTAACCTGAAAATCACTATGTAGTCTCAGGGTGGCCTTGAACTCATGGCAATCCTCCTTCCTCTGCCTCCCAAGTGCTGGGATAAAGGTGTGAGCCACCATGCCTTGCTCTTTTTTTTTTTTTTTTTTTTTTGAAGTAGGGTTTTCCTCTCTAGCCCAGGCTGACCTGAAATCTGAAATTCACTATGTAATCTCAGGATGGCCTTGAACTCCTGGTGATCCTCCTACCTCCAATGGCTGGGACTACAGAGGCGCACCACCCACCTGGTTCCTGCTACTTTTCCAAGGCAGTCCAGCAAATGAATGCAAGGAGTTCTAAGAAAGCCAAGGGCCTCCAGAGTGAGGCCACAGGCCTGGAGGGCAAAGCCAAGGCTATGGGATTCCCTGAGCAGGAGGAAAGTAACCACACCCGGGCTACAAATAGCTCATGCCTACAACCGCTGAGCGGAAGTGGCTGGCCAGCCACTGAGGGTGTTTTTCAGTGGCCAGGCTACCTGACACTCTTTGAAAAGCTCTTTGTTTTGTTTTTGGTTGTTTGTTTTGTTTTGCTTTTTAATTTATTTGAAAGATAGAGAGAGAGAGAGAATGGGCACAGCAAGGCCTTCAGCCACTACAAACCAACTTCAGATGCATGTACCACCTTGTGCATCTGGCTTCTGTGGGTCCTGGGGAGTCGAACCTGGGTCCTTTGGCTTTGCAGACAAGCACCTTAACAGCTAAGCCATCTCTCCAGCCCCTGAAAAGCTCTTTGAATCAAGTTTTGGTTCCACCTTTGTTAGGGGAAGGAGCCAGTGGCAATGGTGCAGGAAGCCCCGCCGAAAGGCAGACCCCAGACTCTTGAAGCGAAGGGTGTCACTGAGCCTCACGGCGCTGCCAAAATCGAAACCACTTCACGTTTCCACTTTGTCCTCCAGCTCCTGGCACCTGGCGCCTGCCACCTCCTCACTGGGACTTTTCCTGAACCTTTACACAAAATGTGCCCACCTTAGCCCAGACAGACAGGCAAGCTATGCCAAGATTGGTCTGTTACAATCAAGAATAGCTAAGTACACAGACCCCTATTTAGAGACAGGAAAAGGACGTTACGATGGGACTCACAGGGAGGCAGGCGGGCTGCTGCGAGGAAATGGAAGACAGGGCTTCAGGCCGGTGACTTCTGGTCGTGAAGGGGGGAGGCAGGGCAGGAGAGCTGGAGGAGCTGGACCAAGGTAAAGAGTTTAAGGGAACCACTCACCTGGAGGGAGGAGGGCCCTAGAACTCCTAGCAAAGTTCTGAGGGCCAGGCCCTGGCTTTAACCCTGTGCTGCCCAGTCTGGCCATGTGTGTTCAGTGGGCACTGGCTTTAACCCTGTGTTGCCCAGTAACAGTAGCCCCTGGCCATGTGTGTTTAGTGGGCACTTCAAATATGGCTAATCCAAGTTGAGATATATACTAAGATTGTACTAAGTGCAAACTACATATGGAGTTTGAAGACTTAGCATGGAAAAGAGAAAATAGTATCTGTGTGTGTATGTGTGTGGGAAGGGGGTAGTTTGAAGCCAGAGCCCTGTGTATTCCATGTAAGAGTTCTAACATTGACCTATACCCCCATCTCTCTCTCTCTCTCTCTATGTGTGTGTGTGTGTGTGTGTGTGTGCTGGGTGTGAACCCAGGGCCATGCACTTGCTAAGCAAGCTCTCTGCCACTGAGCTAAGTCCCTACTCTCTCCTTCTAGCTTTAACATTTTTTAAAATGTTCATGGAATTCTAAATAAATAGCCATTTACAATAGCATCTCACTCTAGCCCAGGCTGACCTGGAATTCACTATGTAGTCTCAGGGTGGCCTCGAACTCATAGTGTTCTTCCCACCTCGGCCTTCTGAGTGCTGGGATTAAAGGTGTGCACCGCCACGCCCGGCTTGTTTGATTTTTGAGATGGTCTTGTTGTATAGCTCTGGCTGGCCTGGAATGTACTACCTGAGTAAACCAAGCTGACTTCAAACTCATGGCAATCAACCTGTCATAGTCTCCCGAAGGCTAGAATTATAGATGTGAGGCACCATGCCTGGCCTTTGTTCTTCTCTTCCCTTTTCTTTTCTTTTCTTTTCTTTTCTTTTCTTTTCTTTTCTTTTCTGTCTTTTCCTTTCTCTTTCCCTCTCCCTTCCCTTTCTGAGACAGCCACACTATATAGCCCAGGCTAGCCTTACACTTGTGTGTAAATGTGTATGTTTGTGTCCACATGTGTCCTCCTGACTGTGGAGGCTAGAGAACAGCCTCAGGTGTTGTTCCTAATGAATATTGTCCACCTTTATTTTTCTTTTTTCTTTTTCTAGAAGGTAAGATGCAAAGAACATTCTGTTTATTTTTATTTATTTATTTGAAAGTGACAGAGAGAGGAAAAAAGAGGCAGATAGAGAGAGAGAGAATGGGCACACCAGGGCCTCCAGCCACTGCAAACGAACTCCAGACGCGTGCATCCCCTTGTGCATCTGGCTAACATGGATCCTGGGGAATCAAGCCTTAGGCTTCACAGGCAAGGGCTTAACCGCTAAACCATCTCTCTAGTCCCTGTCCACCTTTTTTTGAGACAGGGTCTCTCATTGGCCTGGAGCTTGCCAAATAAACTTAATAGCTGCACAGCAAACCGCAGAGATCTGACTGTCTTCAGCTCCCTAGCGCCAGCATTACAAGCAGATGGCTTCATGCCTATATTATTTACATTGGTTCTAGGGCTCAAAGTCAAGTCCTTATGCTTGCAAGGCAAGAACTTTACTGACTAAGCTATTGCCCCAAACTTAACCTATTTTAATCCTACTGCTTCGGCATTTCTGTTTTGTCTCCCTTACTCGTTAGTTCAACTTTTCCCCTACCTTTAGCTCCCATATTATTTCCAATTAACTAGAAATTTACATTCAATTAGGCCAAGAGCCTTCAAAGCTCTAAGTAAGCCACAACACTTAACTTCTGAATTTAAGAATTGCATGTGGGGGTGCTGGAGAGATAAGTTTAGCAGTTAAGGCACTTGCATGCAAAGCCTACGGACGCAGGTCTGATTCCCCAGAACCTACGTAAGCCAGATGCACACAGTGGCGCAAAGTGTCTGGAGTTTGTTTGCAGTGGCTAAAGGCCCTGGAGTGCCCATTGTCTCTCCCCCCCATAAATAAATAAATAATATTTTTTTAAAAAAAGAATTGCAAGGAGCTGGAAAGATGGCTTAGTGGTTAAGGTGCTTGCCTGCAAAACCTTAGAACCCAGGTTCAATTCCCTAGTACCCATGTAAGCCATATGCACAAGGTAACACTTGTGTCTAGAGTTCTTTTGAAGTGGCTAAAGGCCCTGGCGCTCTCTCTCTCTCTCTCTCTCTCTCTCTCTCTCCTTGCCTCTTTCCCTCTCTATCTTTCTCTCTCAAATAAATAAAATATTTTTAAAAAGAATTGCAAGGATTCATTCTATGTCTGTTGAATATAAATCATACACTTTAAGCTAAATCCTGATGGATGGGATCTCACCCCCACAAAAATTTAGAAAACATCCAAACCTCCTAATCTTCTATCTACTTTCCTGTTGTCAAGAAAAAAATGTGGGGTAACAAGCCTGTTTGAATAGGGCCAGTAGAAAATTCTATGTGTTTAAAAATTGTGTTTCTATGAGATATGTCAGGGAGGCAAAGGTTTTTATTTTTCCTCTCTCCTTTTATGTTATTTTTAGTGAAACTGAAAATTAAACTGACAAAAAGTAGATTAGCAGAAAGAAAAAACAGATTTACTATCTCTTTTTTAATATTTTATTTATTTATTTGAGAGAAAGGGAGAGAGAGAATGAGCACACCAGGGCCTTTGGTCACTGCAAAAGGAACTCCAGATTCATGCGCCCCCTTGTGCATCTGGCTTACATGGGTCCTGGAAGCCAGGATCCTTTGGCTTTGCGGGCAAATGCCTTAACTGGTAAGCCATCTCTCCAGCCCATTACTTTCTTTTTTTGAAAGGTCAAATTTATTAGATTAAGACATATATTGTGGACTAAAATAGCACAGAGCTGACTTTATTCACAGTTAATCACACAGACATAGTCAATGATGATCTATTTTGTGGATACTCTTGTTCTTTGGTTCCAAGAAAAGTTTACACCATCAGACTTGGAACCTTCCTCTCTTCCATGTCATAGTTCCATCACTTCTTCCTACAAAGGCAACTGCACCTAATTCTTTAGTACTGAAGATTAGAAACATGTTGAAAAAGAAATTAGTCATTGACGCCCAACCCATCCAAGGACTTCCCGTCACTCCCTGGTATCAGTGTTTTGTTTCTTTGTGGTGTTTCTTCCAGGCTGCATGTTATTGTGAAGAGGAACAGAGATCTGACCTTTCTGGCTTTGATATGCTCTTTGGATCACTAATTATTATACTGATATCCTTACATATACTATGTCATGTGTCTTTTTATGTTTATTTTTATTGTATTTATTTGTTCATGTATTTATTATGTTTATTTATTTATGAGAGAGAAAATGGGCATGCCAGGGCCTCCAGCCACTGCAAATGAACTCCAGACACATGCAACACCATGTGACTTACGTGGGTTCTGGGGAGTCAAATCTGGGTCATTAGACTTCGCAGGCAAGCACCTTAACCACTATGCCATCTCCTCAGCCCTATGTATATTGCTTTTCCCATTGCTGTGACAAAATACCTGACAAAAGCAATTTAAGGAAGGAAAAGTTTACTTTACTCTTGTTTTTTTGAGGGCATATGGGAAGAGATAACAGTAGAAACACAAGGTAGCTGGTCACATTGTGACTTCAGCCGGGAAACAGGAAGAGATGAATCTTACTTATTTGTGAGAGTTCACAAGAAAACATGACTCAAAGAAAGAGTTAAAATTTGGAGCTCAAGCCGGGCGTGGTAGTGCACGCCTTTAATCCCAGCACTCAGGAGGGAGAGGTAGGAGGATCGCTGAGAGTTCGAGGCCACCCTGAGACTACATAGTTAATTCCAGGTCAGCCTGGACCAGTGTGAGACCCTACCTTAAACCCCCCCACCAAAAAAAGATTTGGAGCTCAGGCCAGGAGTGGTGGCGCACGCCTTTAACCCCAGCACCTGGGAGACAGAGGTAGGAGGATTGCCTTGAGTTCAAGGACACCCTGAGGCTACATAGTGAATTCCAGGTCCGCCTGTGCTGGAGTGAGACCCTACCTCAAAAAAACAAAATATCAAAAAATTGGAGCCTTAACCCCCACAATGCACAACCCACAATCCCCATAGGGATAACTGGCATCCCCAGTGAGGAGGGTCCCTTCGGAGGGGGGACAGGGATGAAGATAAGGATGGTACCAATATGTGCCATTTACATACTGAGTATGTCAATAATTGATAGTAATAATAATAACCCATCTAAAGCCAGGCACACAAGGTGGTGCATATATCTAGTTCATTTGCAATGGCCAGAGGCCCTGGAGTGCCCATTCTTTCTCACTCCTCCTCTCTCTCTCTCTCTCTCTCTCTCTTTCAAATAAATAATAAAATTAAAGATATCCTTTTTTTTTTTAATTCAGTCTAGACATGGTGGTACATCTCTGTTCTCAGCCCTCAGGTGGTAGAGGTGAAGGAGCAGGAATTCAAGGCCAGCTTCAGGTATACAGTAAGCTTGAGGCCGGCCTGGGTTTCATGCAACTGTCAAAAAGAGAGAAAAAAAAGATGGGTGAGGTGGCACACACATTTAATCCCAGTACTTGGAGGCAAAGGTAGAAGGATTGCAGTGAGTTCAAGGCCAGCCTAAGACTACATAGTGAATTCTTGCTAGAGTGAAACCCTACCTTGAAAAACAAAACAAGAGAAAGAGAGAGAAGGAACGGGGAAGGGGAGACTGAGAATATAAATGCTGCAAAAAGTTTCTTTGTTCTTAAAAGGAGAAAGGCTCAGGATCCAAAAACATTCCTTTTTAAAAAATTTGTTTTTGATTCTGTTTTTGTTTTTTGAGGTAGGGTCTTACTCTAGCTCAGGCTGACCTGGAATTCACTATGTAGTCTCAGGGTGGTCTCGAACTCACAGTGATCCTCCTACCTCTGCCTCCCAAGTGCTGGGATTAAAGGTGTGCGCCACCACGCCCGGCTTTAAAAATATTTTTATTCATTATTTGAAAAAGAAGAGAGGAGCCAGGAGTGGTGGTGCATGCTTTTAATTCCTGCACTCAGGAGAGGAGGCAAAGGTAAGAGAATTACCATGAGTTCCAGGCCAGCCTGAGACTGCATAGTGAATTCCAGGTCAGCCTGGGCTAGAGTGAGAACTTGCCTCGAAAAATTGAGAGAGAGAGAGAGAATGGGTATACCAGAGCCTCCACCAGTATAAACAAACTCAAACTCCAGATGCATGTTCCACCTTGTGTTGGTGTCTTATGTGGGCCCTGGGAAATTGAACCTGAGTCGTTTGGCTTTGCAGGCAAGCACCTTAACTGCTAAACCATCTCTCCATCCTCCCAGGCTGTGGAATCAAAGATTAACTCTCAGGCCAGCTCCCCTGGTGAGCACATCAAAGAGACTGGGTGGAATGGTTTATCGCTCCCAGGAGGCCACCCTCCTTGGGTCACAGCACCTCTCATTGACCAGCCTGGGTCTGGACAGTAGCCACAAAGCTGGGCCAACTCTTTAAAATATATTTTTTTTTAATTTTTATTTATTTATTTATTTATTTGAGAGTGACAGACACAGAGAGAAAGACAGATAGAGGGAGAGAGAATGGGCGCGCCAGGGCTTCCAGCCTCTGCAAACGAACTCCAGACGCGTGCGCCCCCTTGTGCATCTGGCTAACGTGGGACCTGGGGAACCGAGCCTCGAACCGGGGTCCTTAGGCTTCACAGGCAAGCGCTTAACCGCTAAGCCATCTCTCCAGCCCTGGGCCAACTCTTTAAGGCCAGCCTGCCCTGAAAGGAGATCCAAAGGTGAGATCAAGCCGGGGATGGTGGCATATACCTACAATCCCAGCAATCTTAGTGGCAGAGGAAGGAGTAACACCATAAATTTGAGGCCAGCCAGGTAATACAGTGAGACCATGTCTCAAAATAAATAAATACAGCCTGGCGTGGTGGCACACACCTTTAATCCCAGCACTTGAGAGGCAGAGGTAAGAGAATCACTGAGTTCAAGAGTGAGTGCCAGGTCAGCCTGGGCTAGAATGAGATCCTACCTCACAAATATATTAAAAAAAAAAAAAATATATATATATATATATATATATATATATATATATATATATATATATATATGTATGTATAAATACACATACATACACACACACATATATACATATGTATTTATTTATTTATTTATTTGAAAAGTATTTATTTATTTGAAAGTGACAGAAAGAGAGAGAAAGAGGCAGATATATATATAGAGAGAGAATGAGTGCACCAGGGCCTCCAGCCACTACAAATGAACTCCAGATGCATTGCCCCCTTGTGCATCTGGCTAATGTGGGTCCTGGGGAATCGAGCCTCGAACTGGGGTCCTTAGGCTTCACAGGAAAGTGCTTAACTGCTAAGCCATCTCTCCAGCCCTGTGATGACTTTTTTAAAAAAATATTTTTTATTTATATATTTCCGGGCCCTACCTCAAAAAACCAAAAAGAAAGAAAGAGAGAAAGAAAGAAGAAAGAAAGAAAGAGAGGAATAAAGGAAGAAAGAAAGGTCTAGGTTATCTGGGCCTCATTTTGCTTCTGGAGAATCTTGAGCCTGGAAGATCCTCATGGTCTGTTCCATGTCTCACATTTCTGAGTGCCTGTGAACACCCTTCACAGTGGAGTCACAGGAGGCAGAAGCACTCCCTCCCAGTGCCGAATTTAAAGAGGCACCACGAACTTCAGTAAGCAAGACCAATGATGTAATTCTTTGAGCCTGAGACCTCCCACATTCAACTCCCCAAAATCCATGTGAAAACTGGGCATGGCCATGAACCGTGTGTAATGCCAGTGGGCAAGGCTGGGACAAGAGAATCACTGGGGCTTGATGACTGGAAATGGTTACTCTGGGTGGAGGGCAAGATCCCACCTCAAAGAAGTGTGTGGATGAACAATCGAGAAGGGTGCCCAGTTTTCCTCAGACCTCTACATGCATGCATATGGTGTGCATCCATCTGCGTATACACACACACACTCTACACACAAAAATATTACCATTTTTTTAAAATATAGTGGGGCTGGAGACATGGCTTAGCGGTTAAGCACTTGCCTGTGAAGCCTAAGGACCCTGGTTCAAGGCTCGATTCCCCAGGACCCACATTAGCCAGATGCACAAGGGGGCACACGCGTCTGGAGTTCGTTTGCAGTGGCTACCTCTGCCTCCTGAGTGCTGGGATTAAAGGCAGCACATGGTTAGAGATGGGAGCTGAGGTTAGTCCACTCAGCTCTTTGGATGTTAAGACTAGAATAAGGTCAAGAGACTTCATCCGGGCACACTTTAGTTACTTAAAAAATTGGTAATATGCTGGGCATGGTGGTGCATGCCTTTAATCCCAGCACTCAGGAGGCAGAGGTAGGAGGATCGCCAAGAGTTTGAGGCCACCCTGAGACTACATAGTGAATTCCATATCAGCCTAGGCTACAGTTAGACCCTACCTTGAAAAAAAAGAAAAAAGAGAAATGCCAGGCTAACCCCGGCATGGTGGCACACGCCTATAATCCCAGCACTCAGAAGGCAGAGGTAGGAGGATTGCTGTGAGTTCAAGACCACCCTGAGACTACATAGTGAATTCCAGGTCTATCTGGACTAGCCTGAGAGACCCTACTTTGAAAAACCAAAAAAAGAAATGCCAGGCAAACACAAGGCAGGGAGCTTAATCTATTGTTCCAAAGTTTCCTTGGGTCTTAGCCCTTGGGCTTTGTGGTTTAGTGATCAGAGGTGTAAAGGTTTCTAAACAATTACAGGCCTTTGATATGTTGCCAACAGCCACATTTTCCGTTCTGGGCACAATGCCATCAAGGACCATAGCCACCACCCTCCGCCACATGAGTAAGGAAGCGTTTGCTGGTGTTTGCAGGGCCAGGTCTGTGAGGACAAGGGTCAGAAGACTCAGGCGTTCTTGTCCTGAATTGCCTTTTCCCTCTGCTCCACTCTGACATACCCACACCTTTGCACTCCAGAACTTTCACTTATCTTACCCCTTTCGGGCTCCCCTTCTCATTGGCGGAAGCCAACACACACCTCTGTTCCTCTCTATCCAGGAACTATCTAGCAATACTTAAGGGACTTTTGGGAGCTGTGAATGTAGCTCAGTTGATAAGAGTGTTTGCCTAGCATACACAAAGGTCTGGGTTCAATCCCCAACACCTCATAAAACTGGTCATGGTGACATACGTCTAACTTGTTATGCCTAAGTCTTGGGAGGTGGAGGCAAAAGGGCCACAAACACAAGGTCATGCTCAGCTACATAGCCAGTTCAAAGCCAGCCTGGGCTACATGAGATCCTGTCTCATGCAAATGAAAACCAAAATGGGAGGGGCTTGGGATGTAATTCAGTTGGCAAGAGTGTTTGTCCAGCATGCATGAGACCCTCGGTTCAATCCCCAGCACTGCATTTGTAATAAATAAATAAAATAAAGGAGCAGGTGTGGGGCTGGAGAGATGGCTTAGCAGTTAAGGCGCTTGCCTGGAAAGCCAAAGGACCCAGGTTCAACTCCCCAGGACCCACCTAAGCCAGATGCACAAAATGGTGCATGCATCTGGAGTTCATTTGCAGTGGCTGGAGGCCCTGGCACACCCATTCTCCCTCTCACTCTGCGCTTGCCTCTTTCTCTCTCAAATAAGTAATAAAATTAAAAATAATAATAACAGGTGTGTTGCTCACCTGTAATCCTAGCACTGTGGGGTAGAAGCAGGAAGATCAGAAGTTCAAGGTTGGGACTGGGAAGATGGCAGAGTTTGGATCCGCAGCACTAATGCAGAAAGCAGCAGCAGGAGGTGTGACCCCTGCACTAGGGGATGTAAATAGGAAGATCCCTGGGGTTTGCTGGCTAGCTGATTTAGCAGAATGGGTTGGGTTCAGTGAGAGACACTGTCTCAAAAAGTAAACTGGAGAGGGGGGGCTGGGAATTACCATGGTTTATTGTCTATAATTATGGAAGGCTGTGAATAAAATAAAATAAAATAAAATAAAAAACCTGAACCTGGAAAAAAATAAAAACAAGCTGGAGAGCAATTGAGGAAGACACTCGTCTATTTCTAGCCTCCACATGTGCACACACACGTGTCCACACGCGTATAAGCATGCATACACACACACATATCATTCACACATAGGAAAGAAAGTTCAAGGTCATCTTCTGCTACATTTTGGCCTTATTGAAACCATTTTGGCCTTATTGAGATCCTGACCCAAAATCCACTGGGTTTTGTTTGTTTGGTTGGGTGGTTTTGTTTTGTTTTCCGAAGTAGGGTCTCACTCTAGCTCAGGGTGACCTGGAATTCACTATGTAGTCTCAGGGCGGCGTCGAACTCACGATGATCCTCCTACTTCTGCCTCCCGAGCACCACCACGCCAGGCTCCGAAGAAGTGTTTTACACTGGTTTAGAACTTTGAATACAGGTTTGTGGTTGTTCTCTCTCGACACACACACACACACACACACACACACACACACACACCCCTTGGGTATAAGAATTACAATGAGCTCTTTTGTTAGGAAGGCAGAGAAACATAACCCCAAGATTCTACGCCCCCCCCCCAAAGTGCCTAAAATACACTCTTCTGAGTAAACAAAGCCCCTCCGAGGCCCAGCATGGGGAGACAGTCCCCTGAAGGGCAGACATCTGCGCTCTGTTGACTGTTTTGGAGGAATGCAGGTGAAAGAAAGGTGGTTTCCACTAGGTCAAAATTTCCACTTCCTGTTTGCTGTCCGTCTCGCTGCGTCCTGTGTGAAACCACTGAAGTTTCAGAATCAGATGAAACTTACCCAAGGCCGCGGCCAGCCCCACGACCTGCTGGAAGCCTCCGCGTCGAGGATTTCCAGAGAGCAGGCTTTTCCAAGGGAAATCAGCAAGCGGGGAAGCTCGCCGTGCTGGACCTGCCAGGGTTGCTCTTCCCCCGGAGACCACCCGATCGATGGGAGCTGGGGAGGGGGTCCCGCTTCAGTCTACACAGCTCCCCGGGCCTGACTTCTGGGGTCGCACTCCTCCCGGTCCCGGGGAGTCCCTGGGCCTTGGGGGGGAGCCCCCCCCCGCAGAGCACCCTGGGCTGATCCGGAACCCGCGGGGTGCGGTGCTGTGTTACCATGGCCACGGGAGTTACCATGGCCACCGGGCGTTACCATGGCCACCGGTAAGCAAACGCAGCTGCAAACCTCGCGCAGCAGCGCGGCGCGGCCGCCGGTGGCGGGGAGGAGCTGCCCGTGGCCCGGTGTCCCCCACCCCCTCCGGGGTCTGGACCCGGCTCCGTCCGGGGAAAAGTCGGCCCTCGACAGACCTCGCTGACGCCGGGGAAGCCGTCCGTGTCGGGTCCTCGTTGATTCGCCCGGAGGATGCGAGGGCACGAACGAACGGCGGAGGTCCGCAGACCCGCGCGGGCGCAGCCCGGGTCCAGTGCCCGGGAGGGTCGAGGCCACGGCGGCTCGGATCACGGGCAGAACTCCCTGTGCAGCGCGTCGGCGGTCTGCGTGCACCCGCGCGCTTTGCGTTTCTGCAGGTTCTGGGCGGAGAACGAATATTTACCCTCCTGTGATGGAAAGGCAAAATAAGAACTGCTCAGTTTTCCCATCTGGGGCAATGATAAAACTTTATTACTTTCTATTTCCCCTTATTTTTTAAAATTATTTTAAAATATTTTTAGTTATTTAATTGCAAGGACCGAGAGAGAGAGAGAGAGAGAGAGAGAGAGAGAGAGATAATGGGCACTCCAGGGCCTCCAGCCACTGCAAACTCCAGACACATGTGCATCTGGCTTATGTGGGTTCTGGGGAATAGAACCTGGGTTCTTTGGCTTTGCCGTCAAGCACCATAACCGCTAAGCCATCTCTCCCGCCCCTTTTTGTTTTGTTTTGTTTTTCTAGGTACGGTTTTACTGTACTTCAGACTGACTTGGAATTCACTATGTAGTCTCAGGGTGGCCTCGAACTCCTGGTGATTTGTGTGCCACCATACTCGGCTTCCCCCTGTTTTTTTTAATTCATTTTTTTTTACATTCTTTTTATTTACTTGGGAGAGAGGGAGGGAGGAAGGGAGGGAGGGAGAGAAAGGGCCTGTCAGGGCTTCCACCCACTGCAAACGAACGAACTACCAGACACATGCATAACCTTGTGCATCTGGCGCACATGGGTCCTGGGGAATCAAACCTAGGTCCTTTGGCTTTGCAGGCAAGAAGCGCTTTAACCACTAAGCTATCTCTCCAGCCCTCTCTTTATTTCGTGTAACCCAGCATGGCCAAGAATTTACTAGGTAGCCCGGCGGGCGGGGGTCCTCCAGTTTATGATACCCCTATCTTGTCCTCCTGAATGTTGGGATTTTAGGAGTTTACCAGCTAGCTTTGCACGAGTACTTTTCCAATCGGATTTTTGCTAATGTTAAATGAGTTGGTTGTTTGGGGATTCTGAAGAATATAATAAAGGGTTGGAGTCAGTGGTTTATATTTGTTGGCAAGTTAACTCCAGCCTTACACAAAGTCCCCCATCTATGCTTGGACAAGCCTCCCAATTGCAAATTCCTTTGGTAAACAGCTGAACATGGAACAGCCCAAAAGCCTGCTATAGAGCCTGGCTGCAAAAATAAACAAAAAATAGAAAAAAAAGAAAAAGGGCTGGAGAGATGGCTTAGTGGTTAAGCGCTTGCCTGTGAAGCCGAAGGACCCCGGTTCGAGGCTTGATTCTCCAGGACCCCCATAAGCCAGATGCACAAGGTGGCGCATGCATCTAGAGTTTGTCTGCAGTGGCTGGAGACACCATTCTCTGTGTGTGTGTGTCTGGCTCTTTCTTTCTTTTTTTTTTTTTTTTAATTTTATTTTTATTTATTTATTTGACAGAGAAAGAGAGAGAGAGAGAGAGAATGGGCTCACCAGGGCCTCCAGCCACTGCAAACGAACTCCAGACAATGTGAATAATAGTACCTACCCTATACTAGGGAGGACTACATGATTTATGTGTAAAGGACTTAGTATGGTGCCTGAAATACAGTAAACATCTAGTGAATGGTGACCATTGTAATGAAAAAGCACTTGGGGTTCAGATCAAAATAAATGCAAGAACAAGAATGAGACACAATTGGTTTAACCGCTAAGCCATCTCTCCAGCACAGACACAGTTGGTTTAAAGAGGTATGTATAGGGGCTGGAGAGATGGCTTAGCAGTTAAAGCGCTTGCTGGCAAGGCCTAAGGACCCATGTTTGACTCACCAGATCCCACATTAGCCAGATGCATGAAGGTGAGGCAAGTGCAATGTTGTACATGCCCAGTAGGTGGCGCAAGCGTTTGGAGTTCAATTGCAGTGGCTGAGGCTCTGGTACACCAATTCTCTCTGCTGTGGTCTATAAAATTAGTAGTAGTAGTAGTAGTAGTAGTAGTAGTAGTAATAATAATAATAATAATAAAAAAAACAGAGTCAGGCCTGGTGGCACACGCCTTAAATCCCAGTACTTGGGAGGCAGAGGTGGGAGGATTACCATGAGTTTGAGGCCACCCTGAGACTACATAGTGAATTCCAGGTCAGCCTGGGCTAGAGTGAGACCCTACCTTGAAAAAAAACAACCAAACAAGCAAACAACAAAATAATAATAAAAGAGTTATATGCAGGAAAGGTAGGTTACTCTGCATCAAAATCATAGCAACTGATTCCATTTGATCTACAACCTCTGGATTTGATGACCACGTTTGCCCCTGGAAGTATTAAACTTCCATGCCTGGAAGTATTAAACTCTGTGGGCCTTGTTTCATCACTTTCCACCAAATGAAGAGAAACATTCTGGTGTTCACCTTGGGAAGATGGTAATATGTTGAAGACTTTGAGTTGTTTAAGAAAGGGTAACTGGACTCCGGAGATGGCTCAGTGGTTATAGGTACTTGCTTGCAAAGCCTACTGGACAGGGTTCAGTTCCCCAGGACCAAGGTGTTGTAGTCAGCTCCATGTTGCTGGGATAAACATCCAACCAGACACAGTTTATGGGAGGAAGGGATTTATGTCAGGGGAAGTTCCTTCAGTGGCAGAGGAAGCTGGCTCCCATTCATAGATCCAATCAGAGAGAAACCTCCCGCCAGCCCCACGAGTAAGCAGGAACCACCACCAGTGCTCAAACTCCTTTTTCCACACCTTTGGGCTGGACTTCGTATCCCTCCAGGGGACACAACCTTTCTAGCAGGAATCGGCCTGCTAGGGGCACAAGTAGGAAGTTTAGTCAAAAATGCCTGAAGTTAACCAAGTCTAGTGGCACAAACCTTAAACTCCAACACTAGGGAGGCAGAGGTAGGAGGATCGCTTTCTAGGCCAGCATGGAACTACAGAGTGAGTTCCAAGTCAGCCTAAGCTAGAATGAGACCCTACCTTGAAACAAACAACAACAAAAATGCCTGAGTCTATGGGGGCACACAAGCTATCACATTCAAACTACCACACCGTGTAAAACTGGATGTAAGGTGGCACATGTATCTGGAGTTTGTTTGCAGTGACAAAAGACCATGGCATACACACACACATGATTTTGTTCATTTGGTTTCTGAGGTAGGGTCTCACTCTAGCGCAGGCTGACCTGCAATTCACTACATAGTTTCAGGATGGCCTTGAACTCTTGGTGTCCTACCTCTGCCTCCCAAGTGCTGGGATTAAAGGCATGTGCCACTATGCCTAAGCTTTTTGAATTTTATGATTACGATTATGATTATTATTAATTTGGTTTTTCGAGGTCAGGCCTTGTAGCCCAGGCTGACCTGCAATTCCCTATGTAGTCTCAGGGTGGCCTTGAACTCACAGCGATCCTCCTACTTCTGCCTCCCGAGTACTGGGATTAAAGGCATGTGCCACCACACCTGGTTGAATTTCTCTTTTTTAACTGTTTCATGTGTTGCTCCAAAATGGATGAGCTAGAAGCTGGAGAGATGGCTTAGTGGTTAAGCGTTTGCCTGTGAAGCCTAAGGACCTCAGTTCGAGGCTCGATTCCCCAGGACCCATGTAAGCCAGATGCACAAGGTGGCACATGCATCTGGACTTTGTCTGCAGTGGCTGGAGGGGCCCTGATGCACCCATTCTCTTTCTGTTTCTCTACTTCTTTCTCTCCCTGCCTGTCTGTTGCTCTCAAATAAATAAATTAAAATAAATAAAAAGGAATTCTTTAAAAATGGATGAGCTAGTCACAGAGTCTCAGAGCATCTGTCAGAACTGCAGAAGGACGGATACTGAGTGTGCACCCGAGCCACTGCTTCGTCCGTGGTACCCAGAACAGTGCTTGGCACACGGGACACATTTATAAAAGGTTTGCTGAGGTGAAGGGGGCAGGTAGCTCTCCATACAGCTACAAGAAGATGACACCGAAGGTGATGTGGTCTCATTCATTCTGTACATCCGGGCAGGCATATCTACTGACTGCTGACCCAAAGGTATTTGTGTAATCCTTCCGTGGTCTTGCTGAAAGAGAGAAAGAGAAAGGGGCAAGCTGATGAATAGTAATCCACAGAACTACAGATTGCTGCTTGCTTTTTTTTTTCCCTTCAAAAACCCCTTGGGTATTATTTTGAGCTCTTTGTGCCTTACTTCCTGTGCCAAATGAGATACCAGAGTGAAAGAGGGCAATCCTTTAAAAATCAGGGGTGTGGGCTGGAGAGATGGCTTAGCGGTTAAGCGCTTGCCTGTGAAGCCTAAGGACTCCGGTTCGAGGCTCGGTTCCCCAGGTCCCACGTTAGCCAGATGCACAAGGGGGCGCACGCGTCTGGAGTTCGTTTGCAGAGGCTGGAAGCCCTGGCGCGCCCATTCTCTCTCTCTCCCTCTCTCTGTCCTTCTCTCTGTGTCTGTCGCTCTCAAATAAATAAATAAAAAAATAAAATTAAAAAAAAAATTTTTTAAATCAGGGGTGTAAACTGGGCATGGTGGCACACGCCTTTAACCCAGCACTTGGAAGGCACAGGTAGGAGGATCGCTGTGAGTTCAAGGCCACCCTGAGACTCCATAGTGAATTCCAGGTCGGCCTGGGCTAGAGTGAGACCCTACCTCAAAAAAACAAACAAAAAAAAAAAAAATCAGGGGTGTAAAGCTCTGGCAAATTTAATCATATTTCATCAAAATTTCCCTTTCCTACAAGGAAGCTACAAGCATACTTTATGCAATGGCCAAAAAAAAAAAAAAAAAAAAAAGAGTGGGCATGGTGGCGCACACCTTTAATCCCAGCACTTGGGAGGCAGAGGTAGGAGGATCATCGTGAGTTCGAGGCCACCCTGAGACTACATAGTGAATTCCAGGTCAGCCTGGGCTAGAGTGAGACCCTACCTTGAAAAACCAAAAAAAAAAAAAAAGAAAAAGGAAAAAAAAAAGAAATAGCACAAATGTCCATCTATATTTGCACAAGAGAATTTTGCGCTGTAAAAAAAGAGTGAGAAGTTGCATTGTGTATTAATATTATCTCTACAATACATTGAGACTTGTTGTTTGGTTAAAGTTATTTTAGTAGTTAGCCAGGCGATGTGGCACACACCTTTAATCCCAGCAAGAGGTAGGAGGATCGCCTGGAGTTTGAGGCCACCCTGAGACTACATAGTGAATTCCAGGTCAGCCTGGGCTAGAGACCTTACCTCGAAAAACCAATAAATAAATAAATAAATATAAATAAATAAAATAAAGTGATTTTAGTTAAAACATGAAAGTATAAAAGCTTATATATTAATGGGATACCATGTGATTTTTTTTTTTTCAAGGTAGGGTTTTACTCTGTCTCAGGCTGACCTGGAATTCACTCTGTAGTCTCATGGTAGCCTTGAACTCACAGCGATCCTCCTACCTCTGCCTTCCGAGTGCTGGGATTAAAGGGATGTGCCACCATGCCTGGCCCCATGTGATATTTTAATGAATGTGTTAAATCAAGTTAAACACATTGCTTCAAACATTTTATCATTTCTTATTGTAAAAACATCCCAAATCCTTTCTGCTAGTGTTTTTTTTTTTTTCAAATTTAGTTGCTGGTAGTATTTTGAGATATGCAGTCATAGTTGTTATCTATAATCAGCTCACAGTGCAATAGCACATCTGAACTTGTTCCCATCTAACTCTATAATTTAGTACCCATTTGTTAACTTTTCCCCATTGCTCCCTCCCTCCTTCCTTCCTTCCTGTTTTTATTTTTATTTTTTATTTTGATTTTTTGAGCTAAAATCTCACTCTAGCCCAGGCTGATCTGGAATTCACTATGTAGTCTCAAGGTGGCCTTGAACTCATGCCAATCCTTTTACCTCTGCCTCCAGAGTGCTGGGATTAAAAAGGCATGAGAAGAAAACTCAATAGCAGAGGCTGGTAAGCTAGAAAAGAGATATAAAGGGAATAGAAATAGAAAGGTGGGGGGACTTAATAGGAAGGTATTGTATATATATAAGTAGAAGAACAGATTAATGGAGGGTGAAAAGGCCTAAGTGAGGTCAAGGGGAGAGATTAAGTAAAGGAAAGGTGGAGCGAGGGCTAATCAAAATCTTAGAGGATATAAATAAGTCATAAGAAAATCTACTTTTTTGGACAATGGAACACTCAGGAGCCATAGATTCTTACTAGAATATTTTCAGTGCCAGGGATGGGATACCTTCCAAGGAGGTCCCTGATGCTCCCAAAACATTTCAGGCCATTGCTAAGACTGTATTGCTGAAGATTCCACATACTTGGGCCTTAACTGCAAAGCCATCCCTCCAGCGCCCGCCCCCCCCCCCCTGAATTTTTTAATTAATTAATTTATTTATTTGCCAGCAGGGAGAGATAGGAGACAGACAGAAAGAATGGGTGCTCCAGGGCCTCCAGCCTCAGTAAACAGACTCCAGATGCATGTGTTACTTTGTGCATGTGGCGTTATGTGGATACTGGGGAATCAAACTCTAGTCATTAGGCTTTGCAGACAAGCACCGTAGCTGCTAAGCCATCTCTCCAGCCCCACTCTGATCTATTTATTCCTTTTATTAGGATGTGTATTTGCCTACCAGCTTAGACGACTAAATAAACAGTGATGTGTTTACATCATCCTCTTGGACTGGCATGGCGTTATCTAACAAGGCAATCTAGCATTTTCTCAGGGGACTATGAAGTTACTCTATGCTGTATACTTTTCTAGGAAACAGGAGAGTGTGGCTTTGCTCTTTAGTCACTGGACCTCATGGACAAGGCTTAGATATCATTGCAGCTCTTTATTGCAAGTGAGTTTTACTTTTTCTTTTCTTCTTTTTTTTTTTTTTTTTTTGGTTTTTCAAGGTAGGGTCTCACTTTAGCCAGGCTGACCTGGAATTCACTCTGTAGTTTCAGGGTGGCTTAAAACTCATGGTGATCCTCCTACCTCTGCCTCCTGAGTGCTGGGATTAAAGGCGTGCACCACCACACCCGGCTTTTTACCCCGCTTTTGTAATAAAGTTTTTTTTGTTTTGGATTTTACTTTCAAGCTATGTGAAGAATGAGCACTGCCAAGGACACCCCCACCTTCTCCCCCTGCTGTCTCACATAGACTCAGTCTGCCTCCTGCAAAGCTCAGGTTTGTTTTTCTGGCAATCCCTTTCTCCAGTGAGCCAGCCTCCGGTCTTTACACTGCAGCGTCTTTAATGAGGCTGGCAGCAAATGTAGGCCCTTGCCTGACCACGTGTACTTGCCGAAGGATCCTTAAACTCTTGAGTTACATTTCTTTCTAAACAGTTTATAATTCTCAAAGCCTGAAAAAACAAAACCATACCCCAGGGCCCACAGAGAGAGAAAGGCAATTTTAAAGCTAACTAATACATCTGTCTCACCATTCCTAAGCACTTATTTTAATTTTCAGGGTTTTCTTTCTTATCATCTACCAGATGTACAACACTGTAGGAAAGCAAGGCTTGGATTATTAAGCTCAGGTGCTATGATTTCCCTGAAAAACGCATTTGTTTTTACATAACCTATGCTCATCTCTTCATTATTATTATTATTATTATTATTAGTAGTAGTAGTAGTAGTAGTAGTAGTAGTAACAACATATTTCGTATGGATATACCATGTGTTGGTACCCTGTTTTCCCTTGTCCCTACCCCCATCAATTGGGGATGCTCCTCAGTGGGGTTGCAGGTATTCCCCATGGGGTTGTGGTTTATGCATTGTGGAAACAGTAGTCAGTTATTTTTTTATGGGGGGAGGGAATGCCTCTGGGCATGATGTCTCAACCTCTGGCTCTGACAATCTTTCTGCCCCTCCTCCGCAAAATTCCCTGAGCTGTGGTGGGTGAGGTTTAAGTCTACTTCAGTAATGAGCTCTTAGGAGCCTCTGGATCTCTGCTTTGGTAGGTGTTGTCCATGTTCATCTCCTAATCAAGGTACGGACACGGGGAAAAAAAAAAGTGTTTTGGGGGCTGGAGAGATAGCTTAGCGGTTAAGGCGTGTGCCTGCAAAGCCGAAGGACCCAGATTCAACTCTCCAGGACCTACGTAAGCCAGATGCACAAAGGGTGCATGTATCTGGGGTTCGCTTGTAGTGGCTGGAGGCTCTGGCATGCCCATTTTTTTCTCTCTCTCTTCCCCTCTCTCTCTCAAATAAATAAGCAAAATATATTTAAAAAAAAAAAGAAATACCTGCTAAGAAAAAAAAAAATGTGTTTTGGGGACTGGGGCAAAAGCTCAGCCAGTAAAGAGGATCCTTGAGGCTCTCTGGCCAAGCAATCCAGCCTGATTGGAAAGTTCCAGCCCAATTCCTGGGGACAACACCTGAGGTGGTTCTCTGGCCTCCACACATCCATACACACATGTGCATACCCACCTGCACACATTCAAACATACACACACACATACAAGCACAAAAAGCATATTTAGTTCATGCTTCCCAAGACACTTGGGATGATCGTCATGATCAACTTGACTGGATATGGAATTACCTAAGAGATGCACCTCTGAATGTGCCTGTGAGAATGTCTCCACTCAGTTTTAACTGAGGAGGGAAGATCCACCCTACATGTGGGCAGTCCTGTTCCATGGACTGGGGTCCCAGACGGAATAAAAGGAGAATTAAAAAAAATAAAAGCTGAATGGTAATACTTCTTGCTTTCTGCTTCTGGGTCTGCTGAGGAATCCCAGGTGCAGAGAGAGTCTCGCAGAAAGGACCCGCCCTCGCTATGACTTCCCCGCCATGACAGATATATCCCCTCCAGCCAAACCATGAGCCAAAATAAACCTTTCCTTCCATAAGTTTATTTTGTCATGGTTTTATTTATTTATTTAATTTATTTATTTTTAATTTTTAAATTTTTATTAACATTTTCCATGATTATAAAAAAATATCCCATGGTAATTCCCTCCCTCCCCCCCGACACTTTCCCCTTTGAAATTCCATTCTCCATCATATTACCTCCCCATCACAATCATTGTACTTACATATATACAATATCAACCTATTAAGTACCCTCCTCCCTTCCTTTCTCTTCCCTTTATATCTCCTTTTTAACTTACTGGCCTCTGCTACTAAGTATTTTCCTTCTCACGCAGAAGCCCAATCATCTGTAGCTAGGATCCACATATGAGAGAGAACATGTGGCACTTGGCTTTCTGGGCCTGGGTTACCTCACTTAGTTTTTTTGAGGTAGGGTCTCACTCTAGCCCAGGCTGACCTGGAATTCACTATGTAGTCTCAGGGTGGCCTTGAACTCACAGCGATCCTCCGTCTGCCTCCTCAGTGTTGGGATTAAAGGTGTGCGCCACCATGCTCAGCTTGTCATGTAATTTTTTTCACAACAGTAGAAAAAAGTAACTAATATAAACCCTTTGGAGGAAAAAACAATGCTAGTGGTACAAGAATTAACTCCCCCCAGAAAAACACACTTGAAAGGGTACAGTTGGCCTGTGGGGAGCTTACCACCAGGATCATCAGACTGAATTGTTTAATGGGCTCTTCATATGGCTGCAAATGCCTTGGTCACTAAAGTCCTCCTCAAGGTACTTACACTTGAGAGAAAGTCAAGTGTACATAGTATATGCCATTTCTACTTGCTTCCTGCTGCTGGTAGTCCTGGGTTTTGGTCTTTCTATTGCTTTTACTTTTATTTATTTTTTTTGACAACTTCCATAATTGTAAACAATATCCCATGGTACGCTGATGTTTTTCTGCCCCTTTCACAAAGGTGAACATGTGACCAGTTATACCTGGGAAGTGAGTATTTCATTTGGTTTTCTTGCTATCCTAACAAACTCTAAACTCATTTTACCTTTATAACAAATCTGTCAGGGAGAGTTGGCTCAGTGGTTAAGGCACTTGGCTGTGAAGCCCAAGGACCCAGGTTTGATTCCCCAGTAGCTATGTAAGCCAGATGCCCAAGGTGGAGCATGCATCTGGAGTTCATTTGCAGTAGCTGGTGGTCCTGGTGCGCCCATTCTCTTTATCGGCTCTCGTTCTCTCTCTCTCTCTCAAATAAATAAAAAATTAAAAAAATCATGGTATTTATTATTTAAAAATGTCATGGACTGCAAAGATAGCTTAGTGGTTAAGCGCTTGCCTGTGAAGCCTAAGGACCCTGGTTTGAGGCTCGATTCCCCAGGTCCCACGTTAGCCAGATGCACAAGGGGGCGCACACGTCTGGAGTTCGTTTGCAGAGGCTAGAGGCCCTGGCGCGCCCATTCTCTCTCTTTCTCTGTCTCTTCTCTCTCTGTCTGTCGCTTCAAATAAATAAATAATATTATAAAATCTGTCAGAACCATATATTGCATGATTCTATTCATAGGAAACGTCTGGAATGGGGCATACACAGAGACAGAAAGTAGTAACCCCTTGGGGCCTGGGGAGTTTGAAGGGAAATGAGAAGGATGGCTTTGGACAAATGGTTTCTTTGGGGGTTTTTCCAAATGTCCTAACATTGTTTGTGGTAATGGTTGCACAATTCCATGACTCTACTAAAACCCTTGGGTTGTGTATTTTATTTATTTATTTGGGTTTTGGAGGTAGGGTCTCACTCTAGCCCAGTCTGACCTGGAATTCAGTCTAGCCTTGAACTCCTCCTTTCTCCATCTGGGATTAAAGACATGCTGAACTGTATATTTTATTTATTTATTTATTTATTTTGATTTTTCTTTCTTTTTTTTTTTTTCGAGGTAGGGACTCACTCTAGCCCAGGCTGACCTGGAATTCACTATGGAGTCTCAGGGTGGCCTCGAACTCATGGCAATCCTCCTACCTCTGCCTCCCGAATGCTGGGATTAAAGGTGTGCGCCACCACACCTGGCTGAACTGTATATTTTAAACGGGCAAGTTGAACGGGGTGTGAATTGTATCTCCATAAAACTGTGTTTTGTTTTGTTTTGTTAAGCCTGGTAGTGAATACGTATCATGTCAGCACTTGCGAAGAGAGGCAAGCAGACTGTGAGTTCCAGGTCATCTTGGGCTGAGTGGCTGAACCCTGTCTCAACACAAATCACTGAGAACTGCTCAGCTGGCATTGGTGAGGATGTAAACATGCCTTCATCCAGGGATGGAGGCAAATCTCCTATCCTGTTCAAGGGGCAGTGTCTGCCCTCCCATCCTCTCTCTCTACTCTGTATACACAGGTTCTATTTGGTCCTTTTATAGTCTTGCTGTAGTTAGTGAGCAAATATGAGGTCAGAAACCACAGGGAGGCCTTGGATACCAGTCGCCCTTGTTTCAATCAACAATCAGCATGACTAATGTCCCTATGACACAACTCAGCCACACACGCGAACTCAGGGAGTTCGGGACATGAGCTGGAGTCTGGCGGGCTGACCAGCCCAAGAGACAGTGGCTGGCTAAACTCGGGCTCTAAGGCTGAGGTGTTGGTGAAGACTTTGAAAATATCTTTTCCAGACCCTGGAGTGAAAAACTGCTGTAGAACTTTGAGGGGAAAGAGTTCTCTGGCTTGGCCTGGGGATCAATGCCAGCTGGGAATTCGTGAGCAAAGCAAAGCTTGAGCCCAGCATCCCCTAGCTAACTTCCAGCCCAGCACTCCTCATCCATCTCAATCCTCCCATACATTTTTTTTTTTTGCTTCATTCTCTCTATCTGCCTCTTTCTCCCTCTCTCTCTCAAACAAATAAAAAAATTTAAAAAAAACCATGTATGGCTGGGCGTGGTGGCGCACGCCTTTAATTCCAACATTCGGGAGGCAGAGGTAGGAGGATTGCCTTGAGTTCGAGGCCACCCTGAGACTCCATAATGAATTCCAGGTCAGCCTGTACTAGAGTGAGACCTTACCTCAAAAAAACAAAATGAAAACAACAACAAAAAAAACCTGGCACCTTGGGCTGGAGAGATGGCCATGTTAGCCAGATCCACAAGGGAGTGCACGTGTCTGGAGTTCATTTGCAGTGGCTGGAGACCCTGGCATGCCCATTCTCTCTCTCTCTCTCTGTCTGCCTCTTTCTCTCTCTGTCTGTTGCTCTCAAATAAACAAGTAAAAATAAACAAAAAAATTGAAAACAAACAAACTGACACCTTCACCACCTTCTGTAAGAGAAACTCCTGTGGCAGATCTTGGATTTCCTCTGTGATATTGGCTCTTCCTGGTTTGCCATCAGATTGCTTCTGGGCTTGACCTGTATCTTCAACCAAGTCTCCAGTTCCCACCTCTCCTATCAGAGTTTGGATCTGTCAAGCCTCTAAAATAGTATGAGCCAATTTCTCAAAAAAAAGTCTTCTTGTACATATACACTCATCCCATAAGTTCTGTTTCCTTGGCAAACCCTAATGTAGGCTGTATGTCTCACTTTTTAGGAGTGTCTCTTGGAGCAGAATGGAAGTCAGCCATCCAGAGACAAGAGCGTGCTGGGCAGCGGCTGAGGTCTCACTGCCGTGATTTAGCACGCACGGTGGGTGGGAAGGTCATGTAATAAACCTTCTTGGTGTCTTCTCAGTTATGCCCATGGCTGGTGTGTCTGAGAAAAATACGGATTAGATAAAATACTAGAACAAGTCCTTCCTGCCACATCTGGTATTTGATGTAGGAAATGCTTCTCCCAAAGAGGGTCGGTCCCCAGGCTAGGTCTTCAGGCTCACATGGTGTTATTTTCAATGTCTGATCTGTGTGGACAAAGATACCCAGATGGTCTTCAGTAGGACGGCAGCAGGCACGTCCACGTTCAGCTGCTTGGGTAGTAAAAGTTGGTCTCCTAAATCTCCCTTTCACATATCTGCTTCTTTTTATGAGACAGGGTTTCATGTAGCCCAACTGGCCTCAAATTCACAATGTAACTGAGCATGACCTTGAACTCCTGACTCTCCTCCCTCCACCTCCCAAATGCTGAGTGCTGGAATTATAGATATGTGCCTCCATGCCCATTTAAGTGGTGCTGGGAATGAAACCAGAGCTTTGTGTATGCCAGGCAAGCAATATCTCTAGCCTCCACACATCCATTCTTAAGAACCCTCATACAGGATTCTATACAACAGCCAACAGGCCTTACATTCTAAAACAAATATATAACACCTTCATGGTCATGCTTACTGATAAACTTTAAGCTACTTAGAAACATAAAGTGAGGGCTAGAGAGATGGCTTAGCGGCTAAGGTGCTTGCCTGTGAAGCCTAAGGACCCAGGTTTGATTCCCTACTACCCAAATAAGCCAGATGCACAAGGTGGCACAAGTGTCTGGAGTTTGTTTACAGTGGCTGGAGCACCCATTCTCTTTAAATCTGCTCCCCCTGACCCCCCATCATGCCTTTGATCCCAGCACTTGGGAGGCAGAGGTAGGACTGATGTGAGTTTGAGGCCAGCTTGAGATGACAGAATGAGTTCCAGGCCAGCCTGGGCTAGAGTGAGACAGACCCATACCTCTAAAAATGTAAAGAAAGAAAGAAACATAAAGAGATATGCACATGCTGGGCTGGAGAGGTGGCTTAGCGGTTAAGCGCTTGCCTGTGAAGCCTAAGGACCCCCGGTTCGAGGCTCGGTTCCCCAGATCCCACGTTAGCCAGATGCACAAGGGGCGCACGCGTCTGGAGTTCGTTTACAGAGGCTGGAAGCCCTGGCGCGCCCATTCTCTCTCTTTCTCTGCCTCTTACTCTCTCTCTCTCTGTCACTCTCAAATAAATAAATAAAAATGAACAAAAAAAAAAAATTTAAAAAAAAAAAAAAAAAGAGATATGCACATGCTAAATGATGAGTCAATCTGGTAAAGGATGAAAAGAGAAAGGACTTTGTTAGTCTTTAGGAGAACGGGATGGGAGCTCCATGTGTTGAGAATTGTCAAAGAGATGACATAGAGGTAGAAATAAGGAGGCAGGGAACCAGGCCAAGGTCAAGTGAAACTCCAAAAGCACTTCGCTTCCCTTTTGACAGTTCTGTTCAGTCTCACCCTACCTAGTCCAGTGCCTAACCAAAGCCAGAGAGGTAAGTGCTCTTGCCTGGGAACCTCTGACACAGGCCCACACCTTAGCATTGGCACATAAGACTTTCTGAAATTGTAAGCATTCCTGACTTTCTATTTCTATTTTAAGGCAGACTTTCTTTCTTCCTTCCTTCCTTTTAATTTTTAATCTTTATTTATTTATTTTTGGTTTTTCGAGGTAGGGTCTCACTCTAGCTCAGGCTGACCTGGAATTCACTCTGTATTCTCAGGGTGGCCTCAAACTCATGGCAATCCTCCTACCTCTGCTTCCCCAGTGCTGGGATTAAAGACATGCACTATCACGCCCAGACTTTCTTTTTTAAAGTAATATATCCTTCATGTAAAAAGAAAGACCAGACCTAAAGTTTTGTGAGGTTTTTGTTTGTTTGGGTTTTAAAAAAATCTTTATTTCACTTTGAGAGATAAGAGAATGAGAGAGAAAGCAACAGATGAGAGAGTGGGTGTGCCAAGGCCTTCAGCTGTTGCAAATGAACTTAGACACATGTGCCACCATGTGCATCTGGCTTATGTGGGTCCTGGGAAATCAAACCTAGGTCCCTTGGATTTGCAGGCAAGAGCCTTAACCACTAAGCAACCTCTCCAGCCCCTTCCCTTTTTTTGAGTTAAGGTCTTACCCAGGCTGATCTAGAATTCACTTTGTAGTCTCAGGGTGGCCTTGAACCATGGTAATCCTCCTACCTCTGTTTCCTGACTGCTAGGATTAAAGGCATGTACCACCACATCCAACTTCTTTTTGTTTTGTTTTGTTTTGTTTTGTTGAGGAAAGGTTTCACTCTAGCCCAAGCTGATCTGGAACTCACGGATCTGGAACCTCAAACTCATGGTGATCCTCTTATATCAGCTCCTAAGTACTGGGATTAAAAGCATGTGCCACTACACCCAGCTTCAGATTTAGGATTTTTAAGCACAATATGGGGAAGTTGGTGCTAATGAGATAAATGGATTGATTTTTGAGTAATAATAATTATCTAGTTAATAATAATTGGATAAGAAATTTAAAAAATTATTTGAGAGAGAGTAGGAGGAAAACAAGATAAAAAGAGAGAGAGCATGTTGTCCCAGGAAGTTCGGAATGGACACATGTACAATGTGGCTTTCTAGAATATTATAGAACTGCCCTGCGAACTCCTCAGGAGCTACAACCTCTGCCCAAATTAATATGGCTAGGACCTCACAAAAACACTGCAGTTACTGTGCTCCAAAAATGTGGAAGTTGGATCAGAAATGACCAATTGCTGCCCTAAGCATAAAGCTTGGCAAGCCAAGAAAGATGGCCAATGACCTCTGCCTTAATTCTACCTTCTGAAAGGCACGCAAATGGGTGAGTTGCACAGCCACAATTGCAAGGGAGTCTGGGAAATGTAGTTTTCATCTTTTTAGCCTCTGTGGGAATGGATGTTGAATGTCAATCCATTGCTAATTCAAGTAGTGACTATAGTCTTAGCCTAGCTTCAGGAGTAATCTTGTGCCCAAGATCAATTGTAGAACTTACTCTACGGGTCCTCTCCACTATGCTCCCGGAGTCAGAGGGCCCCTTTCTTCTCAAAGGCTAATGAACATTCTAGGATGTCGTAAGGAGAGATTGTCCATATGGAATAGTATGACTCAGACCCACTTAACATTTTCTTTTTTTTAAATTAAATTTATTTTTTTGTTGACAACTTCCATAATTGTAGATAATAACCCATGGTAATTCCCTTCCTCCCCCTACTTTCCCCTTTGCAACCCCACTCCCCATCATACCCCTTCCGAACCTCTCAGTCAGTCTTCTATTTTGATGTCATGATCTTTTCCTCCTATTATGATGGTCTTGTGTAGGTAGTGTCAGGCACTGTGAGGTCATGGATATCCAGGCCATTTTGTGTCTGGAAGAGCACATTGTAAGAAGTCCTACCCTTCCTTTGGCTCTTACATTCTTTCCACCACCTCTTCCACAATGGATCTTGAGCCTTGGAAGGTGTGATAGAGATATTTCAGTGCTGAGCACTCCTCTGTCACTTCTTCTCAGCACCATGGTGACTTCTGATGATTCCAAGGTCACTGCCATCTGAAAAGAGAAGGTTCTTTAACCAAAAGTGAGAGTAGCATTAGTATATGGGTATGAACATTAAGAGAAGTGCTTACTAGGCAGTTTGGTGAGCACAGTATATGCATTTAGCCAGGCACCAGCAGATGTTACACCACTGTGGCTCATGAATACCCATTGGAAAGAAACATTGTGTCAGATGCTAGTCTCTGGGCCACAGTTTTGTGGGACACATCACAGTTGTGACTGCAGAGCAATCCTCTCTACCCAGAAGCTCCAAACCTCTATCTGTGTCTGGGACATTCCTTTTGAAAATGAACATGGTAGGAACTATGGTTACATGTTGAAAGTCTTATCAAATTCCCAGAAAATCCAAAATTGTGTAGGTTATAAGAAAAAGATGTTATTTTTGGCAGAAAGACTCCAAGTCTGGAAGTAAACTTCTAAAAATATAATAAACGTGCTATTTAACATTCTCTTTTTGCCCTTTGTTTATTTTTGAGCATTTCTTTCCAAGCAAGAAGTTATGTAATAAAAATTGAAATCTGCCACAATTTATTGTTTATTTTCTTTGTTTCTCTTTCTCTGTGCACCTTATCTGTTCTAAATTCTAAACTCAGGAATCAATACTAACTATAAAGCATTCCAAAAGTGGCCTAGAAACCACAGGGGACTGTGTAAGCTCCTACAGCAATGTGGCTAGCTCTAAATGTTAACTGCTGGGCGAGGGTGATGGCTCAGCAACTAAAGGTATTTACTTGCAAAGCCTGCCTACCCAGGTTCAGTTCTACAGTATCCAGATAAAGTCAGGTACAGAAAGTAGTGCATGCCCTTGGAGTTCATTTGCAGCAGCAAGAAGCCCTGGCACACCCATACTGTCTTTTTCTCAAATAAGTAAATAATTTTTTTAAAAAGACACTATAGATGGCACCTGAGAGTGGGTGTGTGTGGGGAGACATAATAACCAGGCATGGTGGCACATGCCTTTAATCGCAGCATTTGGGAGGCTGATATAGGAGGATCACCTTGAGTTTGAGGCCACCCTACATAGTGAGTTACAGGTCAGCCTGGGTAGACTGAGACTCTATCTCAAAACACCAAAAAAAAAAAAAAAAAAAAAAAGAATAGCCATTTTGAGAGCTGGGATGATGATGGTTTCAAACTTGTAATGCCAGGGAAGCTGTGGGACCTACTGTAGGCCACCAAGATCCTCTCTGAGAAGGTAAGTAATCTTTGAACCTAGGTATTTCAGAGCTGACTGGGTCTTTGCCTTTCTTCCCAAGCAAAATGTTTCAGATCAATGTGTCTTAATAAGCATCTTCAAAAAACCCCACACTCATTTCCCCAGAAAGGCGGTCTGGTGCAAGAGTTAGGGGCATGAACCCTAAAGGTAGACAGCTTCATTTGGCACACTGCCTGGTTTTACTTCTCCCTAGTGAGGAATCTTTAGCAAGTTGCTCAACCTCTCTGGCTCCAGGTTTCCTTATCTGTAAAGTGCGAATGATAAACTACCTGCTCCCTAGACTTATTGTGTTGACTGTATAAATTGATATGCAGCGAGTTAGCATGGTGGCCCACACCTGTGATCTCAGCACCTGGAAGGTGGGGGCTCTTGTCTCCTGGAATGCCGGGCCAGCCTTAGCTATATAGTGAGTTCAAGGTCATCTTGGGCTACATAAAACTGTCCAAAAGCCAAAAGCAGCTAGAGTGATGCATTAGTGGTTAAGGTGCTTGCCTTCAAAGTCTGAAGACACAGGTTCTATTCCCCAGCACCCACAGAAGCCAGATGCACAAGGGGGCACATGCATCTGTAGCTGGTTTGCAGTGGCTAGAGGCCCTGGTATGCCCATTCTCTCTCTCAAATAAATAAAAATTATAAACATATGTGTGTGTGTGTGTGTGTGTGTGTGTGTGTGTGTGTGTGTGTGTGTATATATATATATATATATATATATATATATATATACACATACACACACACACACACATATATATATATATACACATACATACATATGTATATAACTCTGCCTCTTTCTCTCTCTCAAATAAAATATATGTTAAAAAAAAATAAATAAAAAGCCTTTGAGACCAATCTACAACTACAGAGTGAGTACCAGATCAGCCTGGGCTAGAGTAAGACCCTACTTTGACAATCCAAACAAACAAGAAACAACAGAAAGGCCCAAACAAAACAAAGTGTTTCTTTAGAGCAATCTCTGGTGTGTAGTAAATGCTTGAATGAAAGTACTGTTCCTTGCTTTTGTTTGAGACAAGCCAGGCTGGCCTCAAACTCAAGCTCTTTCTGCTTCAGCCTCCCTAAGATTTAGGTGTGAGCCATCACACCCAGCTCTCAAAGCTGCTATTCTCCCCCCCCCCCCACAAATATTTGTATTTTGGGCTGGAAAGATGGCTCAACAGTTAAGGTGCTTGCTTGCAAAGCCTAATGACCTGGGTTTCATTGCCTATACTCACATAAAGCCAGATGCACAAAGTGGCACATGCATTTGGAGCTTGTTTGCAGTGGCTAGAGGCCCTGGTGCCCTCACTCTCTCTCTCTCTCTGGCTTTATGTGAGTACTGGGGAATTGTATCTGAGCTGGCCAGCTTTGCAAGCAAGTGCCTTTAACCGCTGAGCCATCTTTCCAGCCCAAAATATAAATATTTTGGGGGAAAAAAAAGAATAGCAGCTTTGCGAGCTGGGTGTGATGCACGGAGGCAGCAACAGGAGATAAGAACAACCTGGCTTGCTATCATATGCCTCCCGTGAAATGTGGCCTTAGGTGGAGCCAACATATTCAAATGTCCTGGGAGCCATGAGACCTCAATGCTAGCCCTACCATTAACTCTCTGTGTGACATAAGACAGGTCACACCAGTGACTCAATAGAGAAATAGAATGCTTGAACCAGAACCTTGTGATTTGGGGATTCTGAGATGCCAGGAAACTGCACCCACCTCAGAATGCTGATGACGAGGGCTACACTAAGGTGTAGCATTTGACCACTGCTGTTAGCGCATCTTTTCTTCTTTCTTTTTTAATGTTTTATTTTTATCTGTTTCTTTGAGAGAAAGATATAGGCATGGAGAGAGAAAGAAAGGAGAGAGAGAGAGAGAGAGAATAGGCACTCCAGGGCCTCCAGCCACTGCAAATGAACTCCAGAAGTGTGTGCCCCTAGTGCATTTGGCTAACGTGGGTCCTGGGGAATTGAACCTGGGTCCTTTGACTTTGTAGGCAAGTGCCTTACCTGCTAAGCCATCTCTCCAGCCCCGCACTAAGGCATTTCTGTTGGCAGGGAAGCCAGCTGTAGTAAAAGTGTAAACAAGAGGCACAGACAAGAAGCGTTTTTCAGATGAATGGTGTTCAAAGTCTGTGCCCAAATCCAAGGCCTGCTGGGAAGCAGCACAGCCGAGGTCCTGCCCAGTTCTGAGGCGAGAGCATTCCTCAGTGAACATGCTACATGTGGGCAAGATGCAGAAGCCACATGACTATGCAGAACTCTTGGCCTGGTGGTTATTTATTTACTTGGCTTTGGAAAGATCTGGGTTCAAGTCATAGCTACACTAGTTACTCTTTGGGTGACTTGGAGCCAGTCACTTATCCCAGCCTCAGTTTCTTCATACATTGCTGTCATAATTAAACTAAGTACATCAAGTACCCAACACAGTTCCTGCAGACTAGGCTCTTAATTAGCATTAATTATTGCAATCATCAACATTCTAGCAGCACCTACTGATGGGAAAAGGGAGGATCCAGGGTCAGGTGGTGGATTGGAGCAAGGAGACTGACCTGGCCGGCTAGACCGGCTCTGGGAAAGCTAACAGAGAGAGTGGAGTACACTAGGCAAGCCAGGATCTGATCAAAGTAAACAGTAGGAATGACTGTGGGATAGTTTGAATGGCGGAGTAAAGTCACAAAGTAGTGACTGTTGGGCAGTTTATTCCAAGTACAGTTCTCTAGTCAGTGGGGGCTGTGGAAGGATGAATGGGAAGGTATGTAGCTAGCCAAGAGCAAGAGGGTAACTGAACCCCAGCCAAGGGGCAACCTAATGTTAATGTTAAAGTTAGGTCACTGAAGGGTAGAATGTTGAATAGAAGGAAGAAGGGAAAATCTAGGACAAGGGAGACCTCACAGAAGTGAAGTTTTGCTACAACCAAGCAGCTAAAGCTGGCTTGCTGGGGCTAAGCCTCCTAGGTCTTTCTAGCACAGTTGTGGCCATAGTGACTCAGTGTTGATTTGTCCCATGCCAGAGCACAGCTCCTAAGAACATGATAACCTGGTGTTCCAGGAGGTGTGAGTGGTCAGTACACAGCAATCTGCCACAGACAGGAACATGGAGAACATTTTTCACCAGGGACAAGGGCCGGTACTTGGAAGAGAAAGACTTTTCCTATCTGTCTGAGATGCACAAGTAGCTTGTTCTTGGGAAAGAGAGCGCCTAGGTTTATTCCAGCCATCTCCTCAGTTTTACAACTGCTGAAGCAAGATGAAATGGAAAGGTTGCAGTGTGAGAGTAAACAAAATTATTTGGCCTGCAGATTAGTTGAAATTCCCTGAATAGTTTACCAAATATGAGAAACTTTGGGCTTGAATTGGCATTTTTTTTCTTTCTTTCTTTTTATTTAGAAGCAACCCTGAATACTTAGGCCCTATTATAAGTTGTGTTCTCAGAAGCCTAGAAATTTGTATTTGAAATTTCCTGTCTCTTTTTCTCTTAGATTTTGGAGACATGCATTACTTACAAAGGGAGAAAAGCAGGATCATGAAGGTGGCAGATTTTCTAAGTTTCCCAGAGACTTCTCCATTTACTCATGAGCTCTTTGGTTTACTCTGTCATCCCTTTAGGCTATAGTTTAAAATATCTATCACTGACCTGGAAATTGCTTCATAGTTTGTTTGACCTTACTGAGCTTTTTGGTTTATGTTGTCTGTGAGTCAAGGGTCTATAAAAGACCCCTCCAACTTGAACTCTGTGCTGCGAGACTTTATCTGAACTTCAACATTGAAGGACATCTCCTAATGGAGTCAGTTCTATTCATCTCCTTGTTAATTAAATTAATAGCCAAAGTCTCATCAAAGAAGTTTCTGGTTTGAAAAATAGGGGAAGCTGGTTTATATCTTTATAGAATGAAATCCTTTTGGTACAGATTACTTTTTCTTTTAAGTGCTTCTGGTTGTCATGTAATAACTTATTTTATTGTACTACTGATAGTGCATTTGATCTACAACTCCCTCCTGGCATGAAGTACATCTCTCAGCTCAGGCACAAGGTCCGAGAAGACAATTTAAGAACAAATAAGTTAAAATCATTCCTTTGTGGATTTCATCAAAGCCTGTTTTTAAAACATTGTGCCATGAGGCTGTTGTTGTTGGAGGGACAGCAATGTAGGCCTGAAAGTTTTATACAAATAAGTAGAATTTATATTCTTATTTAGTGTACATAGATTTAATTTCATTGCCTATTAATGGAATACAGAATATCCTCAGTGCTTATTTTGGCTTCAAGTTGGCTTTCTATCTTCATGATCTTTATTAGATTTAACTGGCCTAAAACCAACTAGAAAGACTCCATGAGAGCTCTCATATATGAGTTTCACATTCTCTGAACCAGAACCTTTTATGAGAGTCTATTCTGTTGGCAAATTCAAATACAATTTACTTAAAGCCTTGTTAAACATCTTGCTCTCAATATTTTTATTGGTCCTACCTTCAGAATTTGTCTTTGCTAACAGACTCCATTTGGGTTCTATCAGACATAATTTTAGTTAGGAAGTAAATATTGGTAGGTTTATTCTTGGTTATCAAGTTCTATTTGCAGATAATTAAAAAGCAAGTGAGAGAGCTGGGCATGGTGGCTCATGCCTTTAATCCCAGCACTCAGGAGGCTGTGGTAGGATTGCTGTGACTTCAAAGTCAATCTGGATTACAAAGTGAGTTCCAGGTCAGCCTGGGTGGGAGTGAGACCCTGTCTCAAAAAACAAACAACCAACAACAACAACAACAACAAAAACCCTCCAAAAAACGATAAGAAAGTGAGGAGAAAAAACTTTAAAATTTTATTGTTATTACTTATTATTTATTTATTGTGTATGAGAGACTTAACCCAAGTCCTTGCTCATTATCAGCAGGCAAGTACTCTTCCATAGCTACCCACAGCCCTTGATTTTTTAAGACAGTGTCCTTATATAGCTCAAGCTGGACTTGAACTTGTTGTATAGTTCAGGATGTCCTCTGATTTTCCATGCTTCCTATCTGAGCCTCCTGAGTAGTAAATGGGATAAAGGTGAGTGCCTAAAACAAACAACAAAAAAACTTTGAAGAACTTTATGTATTTATTTTAGTTGTCTATAATCTCAGCACCTGGGAGGTTGAGCTGGGAAGATCACTGTGAGTTTGAGGTCAGCCTGGGTTAGAGAGTAATTCCAGGTCAGCTTGGGCTAGGGTAAGATACTGCCTCAAAAAACAAGCATCAGGGATAGAGAGGTAGCTCCGTGGTTAAGGCACTTGCCTGCAATGCCTAAAGACCTGGGCTTGACTCCCCGGAACCCACATAAAAGTCAGTTACACAAACTGGTGCATTACATCTAGAGTTTGTTTGCAGTGGCTAGAGGCTCTGGTGCACCAATATTCTCTCTCTCTCCTTGCAAATAAATAAATAAGCCAGGAGTGGTGGCACACACCTTTAATCTGAGCACTCAGGAGGCAGAGGTAGGAGGATCACCATGAGTTTGAGGCCACTCTGAATTCACATAGTGAATTCCAGGTCAGCCTAGGCTAGAGTGAGACCCTACCTTGAAAAATCAATCAATCAATAAAATATTAAAAACAAACAAAATCATCATTAACAACTGAAACAATGAAGGGTAAGGCCAGGTATAGTAGCACATGGCTGTAATCTCAGAACTAAGGAGGTGGAAGCAGGAGGATCTGGAGTTGAAACCTAGCCTGGGTATGTAGTGAGGCTGAAGCCAGCCTGAGCTACATGAGACCCTATCTTAAGAAAAGAGGGAAGAAAGTGAAGAGATGGCTGGAGGTCTGGAGGTTTAGCACATGGCTAGAGGTCCTGGTGTACTCATTCTCTCTCTCTCTTCCCCCGCTTTCTCTCTCTCTTTCAAATAAAAATAAGTAAATTTTATTTTAAAAAGTAGATTGCTTGGCCTGGAATTGTCATAAAAACACATTTCATGGGCTGGAGAGATGGCTTAGTGGTTAAGGTGCTTGTCTGTGAAGCCTAAAGACCCAGGTTAGATTCTCCAGAACCTAAGTAAGCCAGATCCACAAGATGGTGCATGCGTCTGGAGTTGTTTGCATTGGCTAGAGGCCCTGGGGGTATGCCTATTCTCTTTCTTTTTCTAATTAATAATAAGCAAAAATAAAATATTAAAAAAAATAATGCCAGGCATAGTGGTGCATGCATTTAATCCCAGCACTTATGAGACAGAGGTAGGAGGATCACTATGAGTTTGAAGCCAGCTGAGACTACATGGTGAATTCCAGGACAGCTTGGGCTAGAGTGAGACCCCACCTCGAAAAGAAAAAAAAATTCAAATACCATATCCAAAGAGTACATCATGAACTAAGGAATTTTATTGCTTTAATTATGGACTCACTTATTTAGTAAGTAGTAATAAGTAATACACACACATTATAAGGAAGAGGATTGTATGAATAGATTTAAGTTCCTTTTCATATGTATATAGCTGTCATGAAGTACTATTTTGGATAAGTCAAATCCGAGAAACCACTAAGTCATAGAACTGCATCAAAGCTGCCAAAGAGGAGAGAGAAAAAGTGAGCCGAAAAAGAAAAAAAAAAATCTGATACTGGGATTGTTTGGTATTGGTAAAATGGTGAAAAGTGGTTTCTATTACATACAACTCAAAGGGCTCATTAAAAATGTGGGAAAGATATTCTTTTGTATAATTAAATGCAAAGCAGGGAACTATAATGTCACTAGAAATTACTATAGCAAATTTCAATAAAGGACCATAGAACAATATGGCCTTGTTACTCCTATACTGTTTTATTCAAGTTGTGTGTAATTCGAAGCAATTGCTGTTCCCCAGGCAGAAATTTACAAGGGTCACATTTGAAGGGAGGCTTATGTGTCATTGCAGGGGAAATCAGGTCTGCAAAGGGCCTCCCCGTTGGGAACCTCATGTGTCCTGAAACAGCTCTAAAGCAGGCCAAGTCAAACAAGACGACTGAGAACCACCCAGTGAAGTAAGCCCGCTTTCAACTCATTTGTATTTCCTTTGCTGTCTCCTGCCTTTTTGGTGAGTGACAAAATGTACCCAGAGCAAATAACAAGAGGACAAGACAGTTTATGAATTGAGTAAGCTTTCACTTTGGAAGTGGTTTTTTGAGCCTCCTGGCAAAGGCATTCAAATTCATTGTGAAAACTCTACATGTGTGGACTCTATTGTGTTTAGTTGATAATGAACAGCTTCCCTGGCATTACAATGTTGCCAAAAAGCCAAAGGTGAGTCAGCGGCAATAGGCCTGAACCATGTATTTTGGACAATTTTGTTGAACAACCCTTCAAAAGCCCCCCTCCCTTTTTTAAAATTTATCTGAAAGAAAGAAGGGAGAGAGGGTGGGGGAAGAGAATGGGCACGCCAGGGCCTCTAGCCACTGTAAATGAACTCCAGGCGAACATACCACTTAGTTCATCTGGCTTATGTGGGTCCTGGGGAATCAAACCTGGGTTCTTTGGCTTTGCAGGCAGGCACCTTAACCATTAATCCATCTCTCCAGCCCTAGGGTCCAATTCCTTACTTTTATACTGTCATTTTTACTTGCTTTGCTTTTTAAAATGTTTTTTATTTATTTATTTATTTATTTTTTATTTGAGGAGGGAGGAAAGAGAGAGAGGCAAAATGTGAGAATTCTAAACGCATGTGCCACTTCATGCATCTAGATTTATGTGGAGATTGAACCAGAGCCAGTTTTGCAAACACATGTCTTTAACCACTGAGCTTTGAGGCAGGGTCTTTCTATGTAGTCCAGGCTGGCCTTAAACTTGCAGCAATCCTCTTGCTTCAGCCTCCCCAGGTCTGGGATTACAAGCACGCACCATTATACCTGACTTGCATGAGTTTTGGAAAGTTAGCTTTGATTCCAGTGACTGCTAGATCCATGTTTCCAGGTGCATGGAGCTATGCCATGCCCGCAAGTCTATTGTGAGGCTGTACTGTGTAGTTCCTGTGGAATAGCTAATTAAGTTGAAAAGAATTAAATCCAGGCTGGTGGTGCATGACATTAACTTGGGAGGCAGAGGTAGGAGGATTGCTGGGAGTTCGAGGCCAGCCTGAGACTACATAGTGAATTCCAGGTCAGCCTGGGCTTGAACAAGACCCTACCTTGGGTGGGTGTGGGGGGGGAGGGAAGGGGAACCTCACAAAGAAAAGTCCAGAGATAAAACCCTTAAACCCTTTCATAGAACCCCCTTAAATAGGGTGTGCTACTTTTTAAATTTATTTTTATTTGAGAGAAAGAGGTGGGGGAGGGAGAGACAGAATATGGGCACACCAGGACCTTCAGCCACCATAAATGAACTCCAGACATGTGCCAACTTGTGCATTGGCTTATGTGGGTCCTGGGGAATTGAACCTGGGTCCTTTGGCTTCTTAGGCAAGTGCCTTAACCACTAAGCCATCTCTTCAGCCCCAGGGGGTGCTATTTCTTAACCTGAGGCCTGCCTGTTAAAATGCTCAGAGAATAGTTAAGAACTTTAGATGAGACATACATAATCTGCTGAGGATCTGGGCCGCTGTAACACGCTGCAGCATGCATGTAGCACTGCAAAGTTGCTATGGAAGATGTATGTTTGAAACTTTCCATGTGTGTTCATGCAATGGTGACAGTGCAGAGGTCAGGACAACTTTTAGGTTGGTCCTAACCTATCACCTCATTTGAGGCAGGGTTACTCTCAACTTGTTCTGATGTTCTTTGCTTCTGGGAATTCTCCTGTCTCCATTTCCCATCCCACCATCAACACCAGCATCAGCATGCTAGGGTTACAGAAGCCTGCCATGGCTTATGACTTTTGTTTGTTGTTGTTTATTTTTATTTATTTATTTGATAGCGACAGACAGAGAGAGAAAGAGGCAGAGAGAGAGAGAGAGAGAGAGACAGAGAGGGAGAGAGGAGAGGAGAGAATGGGTGCACCAGGGCCTCCAGCCACTGCAAACGAACTCCAGACGCATGCGCCCCCTTGTGCATCTGGCTAATGTGGGTCCTGGGGAATCGAGCCTCGAACCTGGGTCCTTAGGCTTCACAGGCAAGTGCTTAACCAGCCCGACTTTTTGTTATTTATTTATTTTTGGTTTTTTGATGTAGGGTCTCATACTAGCTGACCTGGAATTCACTCTGTGTCTCAGGGTGGCCTTGAACTCCTACCTCTGCCTCCTGAGTGCTGGGATTAAAGGCGTGCACCACCACGCCCGGTGACTTTTTGTTTTTTTAATGTGGAGTCTGGGGATCAAACTCACGTACTCAAGCTTGAACAATAAGCACTTTTATTCACCTAGCCATCTCCCCAGCATCAAAGAGGTATCTTTTTGTTCACCAACTATCTAGATTCTTACTCGTGCATTCCAGTCCTCTTGTGGTTTTTTGTTTTGTGTGTGTGTGTGTGTGTGTGTGTGTGTGTGTGTGTGTGTGTGCGTGTGCGCGCGCGTGTCCAACCACTGAGACTGAAGCATGGAAGAGCAGGTATGTGCTCTCCATGAAACCTCTTCTATAGCCAGGATGGGGGAGGCCAAAGGCTCCAAGGAATATGGCTGGAGACTGACTCCAGGCACTATGAGTGGAATTCCCTTGTCTCTACCTTTTACTGCACTACCAACCAGTATTAATTCATGTAAGGAAAGCAAGACAAATACTTGTGTTAAACTGAGATTCTGTTAGTGCATCAAATCACAGGTCAACATAGCAGCTTTTCTAGATTATCTTGGAGAAAAAGAAACTCCACACAGGCAAAGAGCATAAACAATCTAGTTACATAGTTCCTGAGCAAGCAACCGAAGCTTCACTAGGTTACCTTGCCAGTTTTCTGCTCCCCCAGATGTCACTGTTCCTTCAGGGAGTGGAAGAAGGGCAAGTGACCTAGTTCAGTTGGTGGTTGATATCTGATGGTTTCTCTAATTCTTATTCACCAAACTTCTCTTGGGATTTAAGTCTTGCTAAACACACAGGATACATCAGTGAAATTATTCATTGTGGTTTTCATTTGAAAGAACTGGTTTCCGCTCCTAAGAAGAGTCTTAACAAAACAGGAAGTTTTTCTTGGATCTAGAAATGGAACTGTGCCTTTCTGACACAAGTTGTTTTTTTGTTTTTTTTTTTAATCAACTTCTGCCCATCTCTGCTTTCCTATTTCCCTGTCAGAGGTTAGGGCAGACACAAGTGACTAGATAAAACCAGGCAATGCTGATAGGTGTTAACAGCAGAGTCAGAACTGAATAGGGTTGGTGTCTCAGTTACCTTCTCCTTGTGGGGATCAAACACTTGACCAGAAGCAGCTAACAGGAGAGAAGGGTTTATTTTGGCTTACAGCTTTGAGGGTAAGTTTTCTTTCTTCTTCTTTTTTTTTTTAATGGTGGAGAAAGCATAGTAGAGCAGAGCACCTGGGCTGTCACATCTTGTCATATCAGCTGGGAGGAAGTAGCTTGCTAACTTTGAACACCAAGCCAGCTCAACTTATTAACTTCAAGGTCTGCTCCCAATGTCATACCTTCTCTGGCAAGTCTCCACTTCCCAAAGGCTCCAAAAGTTCCCAAACTGCCATCATCTATGAGGGACATTTTACATCCAAAGCACCACAGTTGGGGAGTGGTCGAGACATGCAGTGTCAGGACTGTTAGCATTAACGAGGAGGGCAATATCTTTACTGGTCCCTTTCTGCTGTAATGCCCAGGTGACAGGGGAGCCAGAGCAGCTGTCTTCCTGGATTGTGATATGGAAGCCATATGTTGAAGGCAGCAGCCAGGAGCTGGAAACCAGGCTCCTGACACTGTTGAATTGGTGCTGTATTTTGCCATCTGTCTGAACCCCATATCCTAACTAATACCAGATCTAAATATTTAGCAGAACAGTGCTCCAGCTTCCTGACCTGAAAACAAATGTGCTTTTTGGAAAGAATGTACAATTAAATTAATCAAGCTTTCCTTTGTTTATGAGCGCAGGAACCCAATTCCACTCCAGCAATGAAGGGTGACTCCTTAATCCAGGACAAGATCTAATAGAAATGGTAAAGAAACTGCAGAAATGCTCCTCAGTTTCAGACCACATATGCTTGGGCATTTTTCCAGCTCTTTCTTCTCTGATTCTCAGCCTTATCCTCCTCCTACAGACACAGCTCAGAATTTGTACATGTGGTACAAAGGGTTTTATGTGAGAAGACTGGCCAGCTGAGCCGTCTTGCCATCGCCCTCTTGATAATGTGGAGAACTCAAGGCTACATCTGTCTTATGGTAGAAACATGAATGAATTCTGGGGATTACAACTGTTCAGGTACATAGATAAGATGACTAGTGATAAAATATAGAGCAGCAACATTTAAAAAATATTTTTATTTGAGAAAGCATGTGCATGAGCGAGAGAGAATGGGACACCAGGGCCTCTAGCCACTGCAAAACAACTCCAGATGTATGTGCCACTTTGTGCATCTGGCTTTTGTGGGTACTAGGGAATAGAACCTGGGTTCTTAGGCTTTACAAGCAAGCACCTTAACCACTAAGCCCTCTTTCCAGTGCAAAGCAGTAATATTTTCAAAACATTTTAATTTATTTATTTGAGAAAAAGAGGCAAAAAGCAAGTGGGGGGGGGGGGAGGGAGCATGCCAGGGCATCCAGTTACTACAGATGAACTCCAGATGCATGTGCCATCTTGTGGGTCCTGGGGAAATCAAACCTAGGTCCTTTGGCTTTTCAGGCAAGCTCCTTTAGCACTAAGCAATCATTTCAGTCTTTCAAAACATTTTTTATTTATTTACTTACAAAGAGAAAAAAGAGAGAGAGAAAAAAAAGAAAATGGGAACTCCAGGGCCTCTTGCTTCTGTAAACCAACTCCAGGAACATGTGCCACTCTGTGCCTTTGGCTTTACATGCACACTGGGGAATAGAACCCTAGCCCTCAGGCTTTGCAATCAAGTACCTTTTAACTATTGAGCCATCTCTCAAGCCCAGCAATATTTTTTAAAACCACCTGTGGTAGTTTGAATGCATGTCCCCCAAAGACTTAGGTATTCCACTAAAGTTTGTAACTTGGATTTCCAGCTGCCTGGCTAGAAGGGGTGTCACTGAGTGTGAACCTGATTTCCAGGCTAAAGAGACACAGAGCAATCTGAGCTCTGCCTTGGCATACCTCCCCCACCCCCCACACACTGCTTTACTGCTGGCTTTGTGCCTGCTGTTTTTGGTTTTTGCTGGCTGTTTGGTTGTTTGTCGGCTTGGATGTAGGGAAGCAGCTTCTTCTGCCATTGATGGAATTTCCCCTGTATCTGTAAGCTTGAAATAAATCCCTTCCTCCCATAAACTGTGCCTGGTTTGGATGCTCATCCCAGCAATGTGATGCTGACTACACCACCACCTTAAAACATTTACCTCACAGTTTGTTTTTTTTAAAATGAGTTTGGTACTTTCTATTTATTTGTGTGTGTATGAGAGAGAGGGAGAGAAAGAGGCAGACAGGGAATGGATGTGTCAGGACTTCCATATACTGCAAATGAACTCCAGATGCATGTGCCACCTTGTTCATGTGGCTTATGTGGGTCCTGGGGAGTTGAACTTGGGTCCTTTGGCTTTGCAGGCAAGTGTGCTAAGCCATCTTAACTGCTAAGCCATCTCCCCAGTCCCTATCTCACAGTTTTTGTGGGACAGGAGCTTGGGGTACAGTTTAGCTGGGTGCCTGCAAGTCATCCTCTTAGGCTGTAATCAAGGCTTTCTTTTAATCAGGGTCCCTCTTTTTACCTAGGGTTCTACTGTGTTCTTCCTTATTCATTCGCGTGACTACTGGAATATCTCAGGTTTACCAGTGAGCAGTACCTTAATTAGAATCTTCAACTTCTGGATTGCTCTTAAGAACACAAAATATGCTTGCCTTCTGAGTTAAAAGTTGCTCACCAAAATCGGGCATGGTGTTGCATGCCTTTAATCCCAGCACTTGGGAGAAAGAGGTAGGAGGATCACCATGAGTTTGAGGCCACCCTGAGACAACAGTGAATTCCAGGTCAGCCTGGACTAGAATGAGACCCCACCTTGAAAAAACAAAACAAAACAAAACAAAAAAAAGTTGCTCACCAGACAAACACTTCAGCTAGTGATTGTAGGGTGTGGACTTCCCAGGTCTTGCAGGCTCTCCTTTATAATCTACAGCCAGAATAACATAATTTAAAGAGGGGTTGGGCTAAAGTCCTACTCCAAATAATTAGCAACTACAGTCTGTTCATGGTCATTTTCAACACATCTGGATCAAAGACTGAATACTGGATGTAATTCATGGCTCACGGTTTCTGAGGTCATTCTCAGATCCCATGGCCAGGACATCGGAGGTGATTTCATTTTCCCTATTTTAAAAATGATGTACCTGGAAAGTTGCAAAGTACCACCAGGATTTAAACCTCCCTGTTTGAAGCCAAAGCTCTTTTTGTTTCTAGGCCTGAGTTGGTACAGAGGCTGGAAAAGTCATTTGACAGCATTCCAAGCCCAGTCAGCATCTTCAATGAGTAGCTTTATTATTTGCTGTAAACAGTTGTAAACTTCTAGAACCACAGGCACACCCATATTAAAATGTTAATTACTAAAGTGCCTCATAATGCCAAGTGCAAATGAACAGTGAATTAAAGGCCCTGTGAAATTCTGTCTCTGGGTCACCTCCTCTAAGCACACACAATCAAACCCGGCAACACTGAACTTTCTTACACGACATTTAGTCACATCTCTCAAAACGGACCTCTTCTGTCAATTTTGTGAAACTGTGCATTATGGAGAGTGACAATGGTTGATGCTATGCTTTATGCTTTAGTATGTGAGACCTACTTGGCTGATAGAAACAGACTTGTTCAAGCAAGAAGCCTTCTACAGGTCCCCTAAGATTTTCTGACACTGTTACAGAGGGACATATGGGCAATTCTCTAGTTTTTGTGTGTTTTCTCAAAGTTCCAGAAACCCTGGCTTCTGATGCCGTGCCCTGCCAGAACAGCGGGACTTAAAACCACAAAAATTTTACTGGGATTTATGAGGTTCATGTTTTCAAGTTTTGGTCCCTCCACCCCCAGAGGGGCTCCACCCTTCAGGCCAGTGTCTGTGGCTTTGATTTATAACCATCCACCTATTCAGCCCAACATTCACTGGGATCCTTCAAAGATGTGAAGGTGTAAACCAGGAGGAAGCTTTTAAGGACAAGAGCGGGTGTAAGGATGATGTGTCAGGAGGGAGAGTGAGAGAGGGAGGAAAGACAACTAGGAGAGATCACATGCTGGCACTAGTGAATGGGCGCACGGGTGGGGAGGGCCCCTGACTGGTGAAGGAAGGGCTGCTCAATGTGGTTTTGCTGGCCAAGACACAGCCTTTGTTTCTGTGGCCCAGCTTTCACCAGGGTAGCTCCATTGCCCAATGCACTGTAACCAGAATGGCCAGCGTGTGACCCCCCCCCCCTTCTGCCTTTTGTCTAGAATTCTTTTATATGCTTACACAGCCAGATCACAGTGTTCCCAGCTGTAGGGCTTGGGATTTGCTGTTTGTGCCCTGGGGGGTAAATAAGAGCAGCTGCAGTCTTCTGCCAGAAAAGTACTTGCTTGCCCAGCTTAGAGGATCTGCTGATGACAAATGGAAAAGGCCCTCTAGGAGAAAAAGCTAGAGACCACACGGGCCAGTCTTCAAAAGCTGTGAGGTAAGTGTCAGACAAATGTCAGAGCCATGATGACAGTTACAGCAAGGTGGGCTTTGAAGGAGGAAGCCTCATAACTGTTGGCTTAATACCTAGACAGAGCCCCCAGATTCTTGCATGCACTTTGAACAACGGACTTCATTCAAAATACTCCCTTGGGAACCTTTCTTTTTAGTGTTGAGGACATGCCCTTTTAATTCAGGTTGCCACTTATCCATGTCACTTTTACCACTTTCAATGTCATTGCTGGAAACGGTGATCATAATACATTCTACCTCACTGGTCATGGCCTGTGAAAGTTACATGTCATGTAAGTAAAATGCTTAGCAGAGTGTCCACACAATCATGGGGCTCAATGAAAGGTTAACCAGTTCAGGAGGAAATTGGTCTGGTTTAGCAGTGGGGCCACAGGAGGAAAGGACAGACAACACTGTCTATAGCACATAGGGTAACTGTGGAGAGATACAGAATACATGTGACCAAGGACTCTAAGGACTTAAGTACCAAATGCTTTCCTAAAGTAACGGAGTTACTGGGGAACTTGAGAAGTAATGGGGAGGTAGTGGTATTAAGCACAAAGGTTCTGGCAGTCACAGAAGGAAAACTATAGGAAGAAAGTCTCTTGGACTATGTTAAAAGAAATAAATTCTATCTGCATAATCTAAGCAGTGCTGGAAATGGTTAGGTGCAGGATTCTGGGGCCCACAACTGGTGTGGATTTATGTCACGATTTTCATAAATTCCAGCCAACTGTGCTGCGTTTGCACTTGCACGCTGATAGCTTTGTTCATAGGTCATTAGTAATCCAAGTTTTTGGCTTCAAAAACAAAAAAAAATTTTTTTGGGGGGCTTTTCGAGGTAGGGTCTCACTCTAGCCCAGGCTGACCTGGAATTCACTCTGTATCCTCAGCGTGGCCTTGAACTCATGGCGATCCTCCTACCCCTGCCTCCCAAATGCTGGGATTAAAGGCATGCACCACTATGCCCGGCCGATCTTAAAAATTTTTGAAGCAAGATATCATTCTACCACCAGCTGACCTGGAACTCTGTAGCCAAAGCTGGCAATGAACTCTTAGAGACTCTCCAGCCTCAGCCTCCCAAGTGCTGGGATTAAAAGTGTATGCTAATATACCTGACAATTTTTTTTAAAAGTTTTTATTTATTTGAGAGCAACAGACACAGAGAGAAAGACAGATAGAGGGAGAGAGAGAATGGGCGCGCCAGGGCTTCCAGCCTCTGCAAACGAACTCCAGACGCATGCGCCCCCTTGTGCATCTGGCTAACGTGGGACCTGGGGAACCGAGCCTTGAACTGGGGTCCTTAGGCTTCACAGGCAAGCGCTTAACCGCTAAGCCATCTCTCCAGTCTGACAATTTTTGTTATTAAATTTAGTTTGCTTTTTGAGACAGGATCATATTCTGTAGCCCAGGCTGGTCTGCAACTCACTATATGTATATATAGAAAATTTCCATTTGTCCTTTTTTTTTCTGGTTTTTCAGATAAGGTCTCACTTTAGCCCAGGCTAGAATAATCCTGGAATTTACTCGGTAGTCTCAGGTGGCCTCAAACTCACTATGATCCTCCTGACTTCTGCTTCCCAAATGCTGGGATTAAAGGTGTGCACCACCATGCTTGGCTGTCTTCTGTTTTCTAAGATCTACCAGTAACTTAGTTTGAACATTAAAATAACAAATACTTGTTAAGAGTGCAATATAGGCACTGGAAAGGATGAAAATAATTTAACATGCGTCCAGACTGCAGAAACAATAGGAATTTTCTCAGTAAAATGAGACTGAGATTAGAGTTATATCTGAGGCTTTAAAGTTCTTTTTTTATTTTGGGGGGGGAGAGAATGGGTGTACCAGGGCCTCCAGCCACTGCAAACTAAACCCAGACATATGCAACACCTTGTGCATCTGGCTTACGTGGATCTTGGGGAACCAAACCTGGGTCCTTTGGCTTTGCAGGCAAGCGCCTTAACTGTTAAGCCATCTCTCCAGCCCTATCTTCGGCTTTTATGATTATTTTTTTGTTACTCTTTAACATTCCTTACATTCCCCAACTAGCAGAATTATGACAGCCTGTAATTTGTCATCGGTCTTGGGAGTACTGGCTTGAGATGTAACAAAGGTTGCAGTTTGGTGCAAGAGTGGTCACTTATGCACAGGGTATTGGATTTGAGCTTTGGAATCTCAAAGAGAAAGCTAACATTTATCGGGCTCCTGCTATGTGCCAGGCACCCACAATTACACACATTAGCTGATTTGTTTTTCAGAAGAATCGTATCTGGACTTAGAAGACTATCCTCCTTACTTTACAGATGAGGAAACTGAACCCTGTAGAGATTAAGGAGCTAGCTAATGTGAGGCCATAGTCTCATCTTTTGGTTGAGTGAAAAATATGGTAGCGGGGCTGGAGTGATGGCTTAGCAGTTAAGTGCTTGCCTATGAAGCCTAAGGACCCCAGTTCAAGGCTTGATTCACCAGGACCCACGTAAGCCAGATGTACAAGGTGGTGCATGCATCTGGAGTTTGCAGTGGCTGGAGGCCCTGGTGCGCCCATTCTCTCTTTCTCTTGGCCTCTTTCTCTCTCTGTCGCTCTCAAATAAATAAATAAAAATAGAAATACTTAAAAAATATGGTAGCAAAGGGGGCAAGACTCATAAGGAAAAGAAACAAAATAAAACACATTAGAAAGGTAAACAGTTTTAACATTTCTTTTAATAGCTTAACAAGGATAAACTACACTTTTGTAATTAAGAATGCACTAGAGGGCGCTAAATACATAAGCAGTAGCAACTTTTGATAATGCAGTTCCCACAGCTGTACAAGATCTATGATCAGTAATGGATTCAAGCCAAAAAGGCCCTCCCCAAAATAGGCATGATGCATTTTGTAATTAAGAAGATGTAGTTTTATCCCCTCAAAAAAGGTCTCATGCTGGGGGAGGGGATATGATGGAGAATGGAGTTTCAAAGGGGAAAGTAGGGGGAAGGAGGGCATTACCATGGGATATTGTTTACAATCATGGAAGTTGTTAATAAAAAAAAAAAAATAGAAAGGCCTCATGTTGTCCCTCCCACCCTCAGATAGGGTCTCACACTAGCCCAGGGTGACCTGTAATTCACTATGGAGTCTTGGTGGACTTGAACTCACAGCAATCCTCCTACATCTGCCTCCCAAATGCTGAGACTAAAGGCGTGTGCCACCATGGCCAGCTCAAGCCTCATGCTTTTTTTTTTTTTTTTTTTTTAAATTTATTTATTTTTGAGAAAGAGATAGTATGGGCACGCCAGGGCCTCCAGCCACTGCAAACCAACTCCAGACACATGTGCCACTTTTTGCATCTGGCTTTATGTGGGTTCTGGGGGAATCACACTTAGGTCCTTAGGCTTTGCAGGCAAGTGCCTTCACCCTAAACCATCTCTCCTGCCTAAGCCTTACTTGATGTTGAGCAATCAACATAATAACCTGTCTCTACTTGATACTGACTGCAGTTCAAAGTACCTTTTACTTAGGTGTTTTCTTTGCTCTGCCTGCTGAGTGACAAACAGAAAGGGTGGTGTGTGTATATATATATATTTATTCAACTAAGTTCAGGTTATGGTTGGTTTCTTTTTGTTTTTCCAGAGTCTCACTGTAGCCGAGGTTGGCCTGGATTTATGGCAAATCTGCTTCCTGAGTCCTGGGATTTAAAGATGTGAGCCAATATGTCTGTCTAGTTTACTTAAGTGTTTGGATTGCACACTCTACCACTCAGTTACAACTCTAGTAGCCCTGAAAAAACGAACATCATACCTAAAAGCTTAAAAAGAAAAAGAACAAGACTTCACCTTTATCCCTAAGTTTCAAAGGCAACATCTTTTTAAAATTTTTTTTTAAATTTTTATTTATTTATTTGAGGGAGAAAGAGAGAGAGAATAAGAATGGGTGTACCAGGGCCTTCAGCTGCTGCAAATAAACTCCAGACACATGTACCACCTTGTGCATCTGGCTTACGTGGGTTCTGGGGAATCGATATGGGTCCTCTGGCTTTGCAGGCAAGCGCCTTAACTACTAAGTCATTTCTCCAGCCCGAAAGTCAACCTCTTACAGGATATTTCACATTTCCCAGTATTTCTTTTCTTTTTATGGTTTCCCGAGTGTGGTGGTTTGATTCAGGTGTGTCCCCCCCCCCCCCGCCCCAATAAACTTAGGTGTTCTGAACGCTAGGTTCCCAGCTGATGGATATCTGGGAATTAATGTCTCCTGAAGGGGGTGTATTGTTGGGGGCAGGCTTATGGGTGTTATAGCCAGTTTCCAGTGTTTGGCACACTCTCCTGTTGCTATTGTCCATCTTATGTTGGCCAGGGGGTGATGTCTACCGTCTGATCAAGCCATCGTTTTCCCCTGCCATCGTGGAGCTTCCCCTTGAGCCTGTAAGCCAAAATAAATCTCTTTTTCCCAGAAGCTGCTCTTGGTTGGGTGATTTCTACCAGCAATGTGAACCTGACTGCAACACCGAGGTAGGATCTCACTCTAATCCAGGCTGCCCTAGAATTCACTATGTAGTCTCAGGCTGGCCTTGAACTCAGTGCGATCCTCCTACCTCTGCCTCTCAAGAGCTGGGATTAAACACATGTGCCACCATGACAGACATTTAAAAAGTATTTATTTTATTCATTTCCAAGAGGAATATGAATGGGCACATTAAGGCTTCTGGCCATGGCAAATGAACTCCAGATGCATGTCACTTTGTGCCTTTGGCTTTTTGTGGGTACTGGGGTATTGAACCTGGGTCACTAGGCTTTGCACGGCAAGCACCTTAACTGCTAAGCCATCTCTACAGCCCTGTTTTTATTTCTTGATTTATAAAACTGACATTTCCCCTTTCCTCTACAAACTGAGATGTTTGTTAACAGAATATCCATTTCTTTTAAGTAACAGAATGAGTTTACTTTCCATTATTATAAAGATACCACGCAGAACATCTTTTTCTTTATTACATTTGATTTATTTCAAAGATTTTTTTTTAAATGACAAAGTTAACTGAAGTCTAAAGTGAGCTAAATTTTTATATAAACAGGCCATAATCTGTTACATGATATCATAAAAAACAGAAACAGAGGTAGTACATTGCCCATTATCAGAATAGCTGGGACATTATTAGCATTTTCATATACAAACACACAAAAATTATCATGTAAATGTGTTATGGTGATCTTTCCATGTCACAATATTTTCCCTTTGTAGCAATGCCAGCAAAGCATTCTACCACTCAGCTACATCCCCAGACTTCGGTTTCACTTTTGTCTTACTTTTTTTTTTTTTTAAATTTTTATTTATTTATTTGAGAGCGACAGACCAGGGGGGGGGGGATGGGCGCGCCAGGGCCTCCAGCCACTGCAAACGAACTCCAGACACATGCGCCCCCTTGTGCATCTGGCTAACGTGGGTCCTGGGGAATCGGGCCTTGAACCAGGGTCCTTAGGCTTCACAGGCAAGCGCTTAACCGCTAAGCCATCTCTCCAGCCCTTGTCTTACATAAAGCACACAGATCTTGTGTGCACTAGGTTTTACATTATGTAGACATATGCAAGTATACCCGGTTTCTTCACTATCAATAGTGCTTCACAGCTAAGTGTTCTTTTGATCTTATTACACATTATGCGGCCACATTTTTTTCAGTATTTGAGAGAGAAAGAAAGAGGGGTGAGGGAATAAGCAGGTAGAGAGAAAGGGAGGGACAATGGGTGCACTAGGACCTTCACCGCTGTAAACTAACTCCAGACACGTGTGCCCCCTGTGCATCTGGCTAATATGGGTCCAGGGGACTCAAACCTGAGTCCTTTGGCTTTGTGAGCACCTTAAGTGCTAAGTAAGCTATCTCTCCAGCCCCATTTTTTTTTCCCCCTCCAGGTAGGGTCTCACTCTAGCCCAGGCTGACCTGGAATTCACTATGTAGTCTCAGGGAGGCCTTGAACTCAGAATGATCCTCCCACCTCTGCCTCCCAAGTGCTGGGATTAAAGACGTGTGCCACCAGGCCCAACTCCATCTTTTTTTTCTTAATTAAAAATATTTTTATTTATTTTCAATGAGAAAAAGAGGAAAACAGTGTGGGTATGGGCACTCCAGGGCTTCTTGTCACTGCAAACTAATTCTAGACACATACACCACTTTGTGTATCTGACTTTATGTGTGTACTGGGGAACTGAATCAGGTTGCTATGCTTTGCAAGGGAACACCTTTAATAGCTGAGCCATATCTCTTCAGTCCTGATTACATCTTTCATTTCAACCTACAAGGATGGACATGTTCTAAAATACAAAACACTTCCAGTTCTCCAGATGGTGTGGAAACTGCTAATTTTGCTCCACTGTGTGAGTTGTGCTTACTGACTGGATTATTCAGTCCTTATTATAACCCTGTGAAAACAGTGATCGAAGAGACAGGGATCTGTAAGAAAGCAACTGTAACCAAATGTGCAACACAGCCTGGAAGAGAAAGTTCTAATTATTCTTTGACATTTCAAAACTCACTGGATCATGAACAAGTCAAGTTTGGTATTTATTTATTTTTGTGGAACACAATAATCTCACGTATTTACTTTTTTTTTTTTTTTATTTGAGGGAGAAGAGAGAGGATAGGTGTGCCAGGGCCTGTAGCCACTGTAAATAAACTCCAGATTCATGTGCCATCACATGCATCTGGCTTATGTAGGTTCTGGGGAGTTGGATCTGGGTCCTTAGGCTTCACAGGCAAATGCCTTAACCACTAAGCCACCTCTCTAGCCCTATTTTTTAAAAAATTAATTTAAAAAATTGCTTTTGAGGTACAGTCTCACTCTAACCCAGGCTGACCTGGCACTCACTCAAGCCCAGGCTGGCCTCGAACTCACAGCAACCCTCCTACCTCTGCCTCCTGAGTGTTGGGATTAAAGGCGTGTGCCGCCGAAACAGGCTATCTATTTACTTCTTTTTCATTGCCTTGTAAGTTATTACAAGTAGTGACAGGTGTTACCAGTTTTATTAGTGCACTTCACTCAGCATTTGTCTTGTTCCTCTTTAAGGTCCTTCGATCTATACTTGGTTCTGAACAAGGCTAGCTAATTATAAAGCAGTGACATAATAGAGAGATATATGTGATAATCGGGAAGTGTTACAGTCCGCTGTTATGTACAGGACTAAAATGTACTTAGGAAGTTAAGTCTGCTTCTTTATGTTTCTCTATAAAGTACAAACACGATGGGCACCAACATTCTACTTTGGCTTGTCCATCATATATTCAATTCAGCACAGGGTCTGTTAAAAAGAAGCAGGTCAAGCCGGGCAAGGTGGCGCCCGCTTTTAATCCCAACACTTGGGAGGAAGAGGTACGAGGATTGCAGTGAGTTTGAGGCCAGCCTGAGACTACACAGTGAATTCCAGCTCAGCCTAGGCTAGAGCAAAATCCTACCTTGAAACAAACAAACAAGGAGCAAGTCAAATTGAATAAAGAGGGAAAACTTTCTTAGGAACTAAGTGTCTGTCAAGACTATTTGAAACATGTCAAACACCTGTTGTTGGATTACAGGCGGGGGAAAGCCGTTCTCCAGCTTTCTTTCATGGGCTTTCATCAAAGAGGGACTAGATAAATTTCCATAGCCTTTCCTCTTCTTCCTCCTTTTGTTGAGATTTGAATCCAGTGCTCATGCATAGGAAGCTTGCACTCTACCAAGGGGCTATCCCCACACACCCAAGTCCCCTTTGTTTACTTTTACTGCCAGGTACTGCTTTATGTCTGGTACTGGTTTAAGAGCTTCACATACATTCTGTCATTTGACCTACAGGCTAACTTAACAAGTAAGAGGGTCAGAGAGGATTAGGCAACCTTTTCAATTTGTAAAAGGCCAATAGGAAGTGACAGGCAGGGCTAAAGAGCTGGCTTAACAGTTAAGGTATTTGCCTGCAAAGCCAAAGGACCTCGGTTTGATGCCCCAGGACCCAAGTAAGCCACATGCACAAGGTGGCGTATGCATCTGGAATTCGTTTGCAGTGGCTGGAGGCCCTGGCCCGCCATTTTATTTCTGATTCTTTCCCTCTCTCTTAAATAATTTAAGAGGGGGGGGGGAAAGGGAGGGGGAGGGGGAGAGAGGGGACTGACAGGCGGGTCGGATGTGGTGGTGTATGCCTTTAATCCCAGCACTGGGGAGGCAGAGGTAGGAGGCCATGAGTTCAAGGCCACCCTAAGACTACAGAGTTAACTTCAGGTCGGTCTGGGCTAGAGCAAGACCCTACCTTGAGCAAAATAATACAGGCCAGATCCACTGCAAGACTCCTGCCTCCCAAGGTGGGCATCATGAAACAAGTGTGGCAGTGTATGTTACTAACTCCAATACTTAGTCGATTTAACTATATAAAAAAGATCCCATCTCAAACAAAACACAACAAAGGGCTAGAAAGATGGCTTAGTTGTTAAGGCACTTGCCTGGGAACTCTAAAGACCCAGGTTCAACTCCCTAACCCACATAAGCCAGATGCACATCTGCAGTTCGTTTTGCAGAGGCTGGAGGCCCCGGGCGCGGCCCTCCCCACCCATAAACTACGGCCGAGTGTGGCGGCGCCCGCCATTAATCCCAGCACTCCCTGAGACTACATAGTGAATTACATCCAGGTCAGCCTGGGCTAGAGCGAGACTACCTCGAACAACGCCCCCACCCCCCGCAAAAAACACGCATTTTCCTATCCACACACGAAACACCTGACAAGTCTGGCCACTACCACTTCCGGAAGATGGCGCCGGCGAGGAGCTCGAGTTGAGCAGAAAGCTTCGGAGGCTGGGCAAAGTTGGGAGTGGCCCTGTACTTTCTCGGGGCTGACTGGAAAACGGTAAGGGTCAAGCGACCGGTGGCGGACCCGAAGCTGAGGCTGCAGGCCCCCGGGCGGAAAAGCCCAGGAGGAGGGCGCGCCGAGCTCCGCAGCCGGAGGCCCGCTAGGAGGAAGTGCGCTCTGACCTCCGCCGGGGGGGCGTGGGGTCCAGGAAGCTGCTGGGGCAGTTGGGGTGTTACCACCAGCGCTCCACTTCCTTTCTGTTAACCCCAAAAGCGGGATCAGCCCTAGGGGCGCCTGGCTTGGGGGTCTGACACACGCTGCCCTGGCACTTTCCGGTTTCCAGGCCCCGAGCGGCCGCCCACACGCAGCGGAGGGCGGCGCCCCTGGCGACGGTGACGGCGACGCTGACGCAGACGGCAGTCTGGACTACGCCCTGCACCGCCGCTGACTCAAAGGGCAGGCCAAATGGGGGGGGGGGGGAATCCCACCTCCCGCTCAACTAGGTTTTTCCTGTGTGTAAGGCGGCGGTCAAGCTCTGCAGGGGCTCCTGAGTGTGCCCACGGTTATCACTACCAGTTACAGTCTGTTCTAAAATGCTATTTCCACAACTGGCATAGGCCCGGGACCTTTTACATCTTGGTCAGAATTATTTCTTAAGGTCTGAAATTCTTCATGTCCCTTAATAAAGAAAAATCTCTCACTGCAGCTTTTCAACTCAGCCACTTTCAAACGGTATTAGTTCTCCAAAATCAATTGAGAGGTCATTCAAGTTGAATGCTAAATTTACGTTAAAAGATAGAACAGCGGGCATGGTTCTATGTCCCTGTAATCCAGGCATTTAGGAGGTAGAGGCAGGAGGATTAGTTGCTGAAAGTCAACTACATAAAACTTCGTCTCAAGCACCTCCTCCCTTCCCTCCCCCCACCCACCATTGACCTGAACAGGGTACAGAAACACCATTTTCTCAGAACTCTCAAAGTCTGTCATATCAGAATCTCAACACCTTGCAAGGGATGGTAAGCAGGAGAACCCAGGGAGAATCTGAGTGTGTGTTATGTAATATACATAGACAACACTGTGAGAATGGATCTACGGCACTGAGAGGGCTTAATCCACACTTCAAGGATGGTATAAAGATGTATTCCTTATGTACAAAGGTGTGTGGTAAGCACTTAACCCCAGAACTTGAAGAAGCTAGGGCAACAATGAGTTGGGAGTCATCCAGATTTACCTAGGCAAGATTCTGTCTAAACACCCCAACCCTCACACATGTACCTTATTTGGGGAGAGGGAAGAATTTCTAGTAGCAACTAGTGTTAAGGTCATTACGGGGACTGTGGAACCAATGAAACTTAGAGTGTTGGCCAGTAAAAACTACTCAAGAAATCATGCAGACCCTGGGGGGGGGGAGGGAGGAGAGGACAGATGCATTCTTGTGTGACAGAGTCCCTTTTCTGAACCTGAATTCCCCTCCCCCCTCCCCGCCCTTTTTGGGAAACATGGTCCAACTGTATAACTGCTCAGACTGGCTTCCAATTCACCTTCCTCCCCAAATGCTGGCAGACATATGCCACCATGCCCAGCTCTCATATTTGCATTTTTCTATTAACACCTTTTTCTAGTTATGGCTGGATTCACAGGATACTATTTTTTTTTTTTTCTGGTTTTTCAAGGTTGGGTCTCACTCTAGCCCAGGCTGACCTGGAACTCATGCTGTAGTCTCAGGGTGGCCTCGAACTCACTGCAACCCTCCTACCTCTGCCTCCCAAGTGCTGTGCTGGAATCAAAGGCATGTACCACCATGCCCAGCTTCAGGATACTACTTTTTAATTTGTTTAATTGTCCTTCAGTGCTGGGAACCATATCCAGGGATCACATTATGCAAGTTTTAACCAAGTCACAGTCCCTAAGCTCCCCCGCCCCTCATACTGGCTATCAAATCCTGGGTCTTAAGTATAGGCAAGCACTCTGCCACCAAGCTACTCAGCCCTAAACGATTTTTAGGGGGGGGGGAAGGTTGAGGTAGGGTCTGTTGCTGTAGCCCATGCTGACCTGAAATTCATTATATAATCCCAGGGTGGCTTTGAATTCAGATCCTTCTACCTGTGCCTCCCAAGTGCTGGGATTAAAGGCGTGTGCTGCCACCCCTGGCTTAAGCATGTTTTTTAAAAGCTCATCAACAGATGGTAATTTGAATAGCACTGTCAACTTATACCAAACCCCACTATATTTAGACTGAAATTTTGTGGCTTCTGTTAACTAATGTGCTCCTCTCCCCACCCAAGCTTATCTTTGGAAGTAGTGTTAACATTCTCTGACCTCTATGAATTATTTTTACAATACGAGGATCCTTTCAAGTATGTCCTTTTCCTGTTCAACAGGAACATAGGAGAGGGACTATCAAATCTCAACTGTGATGCAATTCTGTTCAAGAGCTCAAAATAGCAGTTTTCTCCCCCTCACTAGTAGGACTGCACTGTAAAAACTAAAAAAACCAGAGGCTGCTCAAAGATGGTCCTCTTTATCACTGTTGACACTACGTTGGACTATCTGTAATTATTGTCTTTCCACAGAAAAACCTGTTTCACAAATGCTTGATTATTAAAACGCTAAAGCTCTGTAATTATATATTCCAAGTTTATTAAATGAGCTTAAGTTCTCCACCACTTACTCTTGATTAGAATTTACAATTATTATTGTGGCTAATACTAAGGGCTTAGGTTGAGGAAAAGGGCTAAAGTAAGCAACAAGATTTTGCAGGCTCAATCAGAACTGGAATCAAGATATAAGAAAGACCCTGTACTAGTCTAGTTGGCTAAATTCAGTGAGATGATTTTCAGAGACCGAAGACTAATAGTTTCATATATAGTTGTGTCTCTTTGTGACATCAATCAGTGTTATACCTGTATGGCAGAACAGATATTTACTTCTAAGTACATGTAAAGATGTCTGTTAAGTGTGTATAATGGTCTCAACTACCAAAATAGCCTGCATAACACTACTGTATGACATACTTGCAAAAATTTTTTTTTCAAAGATTTCTTGCCCCACCCTATGAACACACATCTTGTCTCCTAAAGAAAATGGCATGAGGCTTTGGGGGGTATTTTTACAATTTAAACAAACTCAAGTCTCTCCTGTGAAGTTATCAGTAAAATAAACATTACTATTCTTTACTAGTATCCCATGAATGCTCCTTTTGGGGAATACTATCAGTCTTTATTTAAAAATCTGACACAGGAGTTAAGGGCTGCCCAAGGAGAATAGCTGGTTATGGGATGTGCATACATTTATTAGCAATTTTAAGTCCAATATAGCTTTGATAATTAATGTGTATACCTCACTAAGAAAGAAGTCTACCATGCTACAAGAAAGTCTTTATTGTGCTTATTATGTCTGAATAACTTTACTAGTAGCCTTCCATGTAATAAAATATTCATAGGAATTAGTGATTTCATTGCATTAAAACTTCAACTTTGTAGTGTCATCTTTGAAGGTTCAATCCTCCCAGTGAGAAGGTAGATTATTTTCCATGTATTAATGTCTGCTGTCCAACTTCTTTGGACTATTGGTTTCCATTTTGCTTTGTTTTGCGTACGTGGTGTGCATGTGTGTATGTATATGTAGCGCAGAGCACAACCTTGAGTTGTTTGCTGTCCACTCCCAGACAGGATCTCTTGTTGGCCTAGCATTCAATTAAGTATGCCAAGGAATCCACCTGCCTCTGCCTCTCATTACAGGCATGTGCCCACCAAGCCTAGCTTTTGTGTGTACTAAAGATCAAACATGGGTACCCCTGCTTCAAAGGAAAGCACTTTCCCAACTGAGCTGTCTCTCAGCCTCTCATTTCCCTTTAAAATAAGGACAATGATGGGCTGGAGAGATGGCTTAGCGGTTAAGCGCTTGCCTGTGAAACCTAAGGACCCCAGTTCTAGGTTTGATTCCCCAGGACCCATGTTAGCCAGATGCACAAGGGGGCACATGCAACTGGAGTTTATTTGCAGTGGCTGGAGTTCCTGGTGAAGCCATTCTCTCTCTCTGCCTTTCTCTATCGATCTCAAATAAATAAAAAATTAAAATAAGGACAACAAGAATGGTGGTGTACCATCAATTACCTAGCCCTAGTAGGTGATTTTATAAGCCTCCTGCTAGAGCTATATACTAAAGTTAACATACCCATTTTTTTAAAGTTGAGATAATTAAATGTCTTCTTTACATCTCTTCTTGTACATCTAAGGTACAAACGTAAAGTGCTATGCTAATGATACTTTAAAAAAATTATTTATTGCGAGGGGGGGGGAGAGGAATAAGAGAGAATAGGTATTCCAGGGCCTCCAGTCACTGAAAACTAAGTCCAGACACATGCACCACCTTGTATACCTGGCTTATGGGGTACTGGGGAATTGAACCTGGATCCTTAGGCTTTGCAGGCAAGCATCTTAACTTGCTAAGCCATCTCTCCAGTCCAATGATACTTTTTTGAGACAAGGGCTTAGTAGCCTTGTTCAAGGACAGCTTGGTCTATGTGGCAAGAGACCTTATTTCAAGAAACCAAAACTGAATAAAGTGAGTGAAATATATTGTGGTGCATTACTGACTTTCAGAAGATAATTTTTGATTATTTGTATTTAGCTTTTATAGAGACCTAAGCTGGAGATTTCAAACAGTGGATCAAGTCATCTGATCTTATAATAAGCAAGCCCATGTCTCCCAAAGCACATTAATCAAGCTAAGAGACAAATGTACTGGGTGTGGTGGCGCAGGCCTTTAATCCTAGCACTCAGGAGGCTGCGATGGGAGGATCAGATCACTGTGAGTTCAAGGCCACCCTGAGACTATATAGTGAATTCCAGGTCAGCTAGAGTGAGACCCTACCTTGAAAAACCACACACAAACACACACACACACACACACACACACACACACACACACACACACACACACACACAAAAGGCCAGGCATGGCGGCTCATGATTTTAATCCCAGCACTGGGAGGCAGAGGTAGGAGGACTGCTGTGAGTTTGAGGCCAGCCCCTGAGACTACATAGTGAATTCCAGGTAAGCTTGGGCTATAGCAAAACCTACCTCGAATAACAAAACAAAAACCAAAAAAAAAAAAAAAGAGAAATGGAAAAATGTCACCTTTGCACACTATAGATACACTTTAACGAAGCACTTCATTCTATTGTTATCAAAGAAGCATTTGTATACAAAGTACCCATGAGCAAGAGTGTTTAGCAATTTATTCTATATGCATTGTAAAGGCATTTTGATTCAGAATAACTCTAACATGCCTGTTGGGAAGCTATCAAGCAACTGACTGCTAATATATAAGGGAGTTACTCACATAACTTGTTTATTATGATTGATACTTTGTTCTTATATAAGCTCCTCTCATTTAAGCAGCTCAAAGTCTTTTAGTATACCTCTCTTGATGAGTATTAACAGACAGAATAGTTCTTCCAGAGAGGTTGCAAAAGGCACAAATAAACTACTCAAATTTAAAATTCCAAGTCCAAATAGCTTGTGATGTGAAAAATATTAAAACCGGACATGGTGGTGTATGCCTTTAATCCCAGCATTCGGGAGGCAGAAGTAGGAGTTTGAGCCCACACTGAGACTACATAGCGAATTCCAGGCCAGCGTGGGCTAAAGTGAAACCCTACTTAGAACCCTGCCCCCAAAAACCTAAACAAAAGAGGAGGGGGAGAGAGGGGAAGAGACCATGAACATGAGAATAAAAACAAGGCTGGGTGTGGGGCTCATATCTATAATCCCAGCACTTGGGAGGATGAGGCAGGAGGATTGCTGAGAGTTTCAAGACAGCCTGGGCTAGAGACCCTGCCTCAAAAACAAAAGAACAAATACCAACAATGAAATAACCCAGGCCCCAAACTTCCCATTTCCTCAATGCAAACAAGGCTTATAACTTGCTTATTTATATTTCTGAATTTTTTTTGTGTTTTGTTTTTTGAGGTAGGGTCTCACTGTAGGTCAGGCTGACCTGGAACTCACTGTAGTCTCAGGGTGGCCTCAAATTCAAGGGGATCCTCCTACCTCTGCCTCCCAAATGCTGGGTTTAAAGGCGTGACCAGCTTTGCATTTCTGAACTTTTTAGAGCCTCAAATTTAAGAGGTCAGCTGGTCTGATTGTTAATTACAGAGCCCTAAAATATCAAATTTTGTGACTGATGGGAAGATAACCTTCTCACTGGGAATTTAGAACTAATCTTTAATCTAGGGTGAATAAGCACATACACACACAACAGCCTGAGAACCACCTCAGTTGTTGTTCCTCAGGAGCTATCCACCTTTTTGAGACAAGGTCTCTAAGTGGTCAGTAGCTTGCCAAGTAGGTTAGATTGGCTGGCTGGCAAGCCCTAGGAAATCTATCTCTATCTCCCCAGTGCATACTTAATTCTCTTCTGATTCTCAATTCTCACCTCCCCATGACTTGGTTTGTGGACCTGGGTTCCTCATTTTTTTCTAATATAGTAGAATAGTATTTTAATTTTTACACAAATCATACTTATTTCATTAAAAAACAGCAAGGAAAAACCTTAAAAAATGCAAAATTCCATGAACACCCGAGTTATGTCAATGTTTTAGAAACAGGTCATAAGTACTATTGGTTTGGGGAGGAGATTTTGCCTAATTTTAAGGACTGTACTCATAGAAAACCAAGTAATTGTTTCTGTATTACAGATGATTTGCCATGAGTGCATGAGTACTTGGCAACTTAAATGGACTTAAAATTCCCAACTTTAGGGCTGAAGTGATGGCTCAGCAGTTAAAGTGCATAACTGCAAAGCCAAAGGACCCAGGTTTGATGCCTCCAGGACCCATGTAAGCCAGATGCACAAGATGGTGTATGCGTCCGGAGTTCACTTACAATGGCTGAAGGCCCTGGTGTGCCCATTCTCTGCTTCTCTCTCATATAAATAAATAAATAAAATATTTTTTAAAAATCCAATCTTTAAAAGCTATTAATTAAGAACAACCTAAGGTCAGTTCACTTTGTAACTTATTTTCAGGAAAGCTTAAGAAAACTGAGATTTCAATTTCACTTTGCTAACCTTTGTCACATTACAGATACTGAGGACTTTCCACTGTAGAAAAGTCTGATTTATGTTGGTCTTACCTCTAAGGCTAAAGATAACAAGTTTAATACATTTTGATATCTGTGCAGGAGAGGGGAACAGTGGTAAACAATAGGAATTAACAATAAGGTGTTTCTCTGTCATAGGGTCACAATGGAAAGCAAGACCAAGATAAATTGCTAAAAAATAAAGTAGGCTTGGTGGTACACTCCTGTAATCCTAGCACTTGGGAGGCAGAGGCAGGAGGATAAGGAGTTCAAGGCCAGCCTGGGCTACAAGAGATCTTGTCTCAAAATAAAGTACTGAAAAGTTATTTAATATAATCACTGATTAACCAGATTTATATAAAAATGACAACATGTTGGGCTGGAGAGATGGCTTGGCGGTTAAGCGCTTGCCTGTGAAGCCTAAGGACCCCGGTTCGAGGCTCGGTTCCCCAGGTCCCACGTTAGCCAGATGCACAAGGGGGTGCACGCGCCTGGAGTTCGTTTGCAGTGGCTGGAGGCCCTGGCGCGCCCATCCTCTCTTTCTCCCTCTATCTGTCTTTCTCTCTGTGTCTGTCACTCTCAAATAAATAAATTTAAAAAAAAATGACAACATGCTGGGCATGTTGGCACACACTTGGAATCCTAGCAGTAGAGATATTGAAATAGAACTGCCTCAAATTGGAGGACCACAAGTTCAAAGCCAGCCTGAGCTATATAGCAAGACCCTGTCTCAAAAAGAAAAACAAAAATCCCCAAACAAGATCAGAATGATCACACATGGGCTGGAGAGATGGCTTAGCAGTTAAAGCTACTTGCCTACGAAGTCTAAGGACTCAGGTTTGAGTCTCCAGTTCCCATATGATCTAGATGTACAATGTGAAGCATGTGGCTAGAGTTCTCTTCCAGTGGCTAGCGGCCCTGGTTTGCCCACTCTCTCTCCCCTTTCTCTCAAATAACTAGATAAATAAATAATAAATGATCATACCAATGCCAGGCATTGTGGCACATGCCTTTAATTCCAGCACTCAGGAGGCAGAAGTAGGGGGATTGCCATGAGTTCGAGGCCACCAGAGACTACATAGTGAATTCCAGGTCAGCTTGGACTAGAATGAGACCCTACTTTGAAAAACCAAAAAAAGATCATACCTATACAAATATGATACCTGTATCTTAGCTATCTTGATGGATCTCAACTTCTTCAGTTGTAAAGAAAACCTAAATAAAAATTAAGCACCTGGGGCTGGAGAGATGGTTTAGCAGTTAAGCACTTGCCTATGAAGCCTAAGGACCCCAGTTCAAGGCTCAAGTCTCCAGGACCTATGTTAGCCAGATGCACAAGGGGGTGCACGCATCTGGAGTTCATTTGCAGTGGCTGGAGGACCTGGCGCGACCATTCTCTCTCTCTGCCTCTCTCTGTCGCTATCAAATAAGTAAATAAAAATAATAAAAAAAATTAAGCACCTACTTAAATTTTTTTATGAGAAAGCATACACTTACTGCTAATTTCTTTAACATACATCATAAAGGCAAAAACAATGCAAATGTTTAGGTTGTATTAGACATAAACTGTATTCATTCTTAGCTGGTTCTGACCTTTCAATATATGGTACAAATACACAAACTAAAAACTAGTCACAAAAAACTTTTAAGTACAGAACAGTACAAATGCCAAGCACATATAGACCAAACACATTATAAGGCATTATGACAAAAATGCTATTCAAAATTTTTCTTTTTATTTTACTTATTTTCTTTATTTATTTGACAAAGAAAGGCAGAAATCTATAGAGAGAGAGAGGGAGACAGACAGACCCTGAGAGAAACCTGGATCCTTAAGCTTCACAGGCAAACACCTTAACTGCTAAACCGTTTCTCTACCCCTTCAAAATGTTTAACTTAAGATAGGGTGTTGCTCTGACATAGAATTCCCTATGTAGTCTCAGGGTGACCTTGAACTTACAGTGATCCTAACTCTACTTCCCAAATTCTGGGATTAAAGGCACATGCCACCACTGCCAGCTTAAAAATATTATTTTTTACTTGTAAGCAGAGATAAAGAGATAGAATGGGCATGGCAAGGCCTCCAACAGCTGCAAAAAACCCTCCAGATATATGTACCATTGTGCATCTGGTTTTATGTGGGTACTGGGGAATCAAACTCAAGTCATTAGGCTTTGCAGGCAAATGCCTTGGCTGCTGGGCCATCTCTCCAGCCCCAAATATTTTAATTTTTAAGCCAGGCATGGTAGCTCATGTCTCTGAATCCCAGCACTGGGGAGGCTGAGGTAGGAGGATTACCCAGAGTTTGAGAACAGAAAATACACTGGAGAGGGACCTTGCCACAAAGCAAAACAAAATGTTTTAACTTTCGAATCATGAATGACTCCTCTTTTTAGGCCTCATAATAAGAACCTTCAGAAAAACATAAGCTACAACACTGACATTTAGCCCACCTCTTTGTACCATATTTGGTTAACATCTTACATGCTGGAAACAACTATCTATTTGAAAATGGTCTTTTAAAAAAGTGCCTTAGCCGGGTGTGGTAGTGCACGCCTTCAATCCCAGCACGTGGGAGGCAGAGGTAGGAGGATCACTGTGAGTTCGAAGCCACCCTGAGACTCCATAATGAATTCCAGGTCAGCCTGGGCTAGAGTGAGACCCTATCTCAAAAAACCAAAAAAAAAAAAAAAAAAAAAAAAAAGTGCCTTGTGGGACTGGAGAGATGGCTCAGTCATTGAAGGAAAATGTACTAAGAAATCAAATACTTTTTCTAACATTAATTCTACCTAATGCTAGAATAAGGAAGATTAGGAATGAGATGTATAAACCGAGCACACAGCAGACTCTTCACAGACTGTCCTAGTTTCAATTTGGATTAGAAGAGCAGTTTTGGACTTTTTTAGCTCTGTCACTCATTACTGCAAGACTACTCTCTTTGAAGCTGTTTCCTCAAACATAAAAGAGGAGGAAAAAACAATGTCTTCACCCTTTCACTATTAAATTCCTAGAATGGCCTGGAGGTGTTGGTTGGTGGTAGAGTACTTGGTAGCATCCAAAATGCCATGGGCTTGAGCTCCAGCAGAGAGAGAGAGAAATATATATCTCCCTCCTTTATCCCCATTTGTTCTTTAACTAAGTGAGGGTATGAGAACAAACATTAAGAGAGCTTCAAGTGTCTATTTCTGATGTGGTTGACAAATTCTGTTTAGGACCAAGGAGAGAAGCCTACGTTCCATACTTTAAGGCTAGTTATTATTACCAAACACACCCTAGATAAGCAATTTTTTTTGCTACCCTTTTCTAGTTTGATTATAGAATAAATTTTTAATAAAACCTAGTTCCTATTAAGAAAAGTTTTTCTTAGGAACAAGCTGTCACCTTAGTATAGCCCTCTTCATGAAAAAATTTAGGTATCAAAGATAAGACTGGCCTGGAAGAACAGGTTCTCTCTGAGCTCACAACAGTGAAATATCTCAGAAATACAACAGGGAACTGGAATCAGACATAACATGTAGATATGATGGAGAAGTTTAAGTAAGCTATAAAGAATTCATTGCTTTTAATGTGAAAAGTTTGAATTTCTAAATAAAGTTAGTTACTAAGTTCTGACCTAGTTTGTAAGAACTCAAATGTCAAACAAGACGGTGGCAAGTCCCCCAGACTTAAGAGTTTGACATACTACTTTATTCTGATCCTTAGGAATGAAGTTGTTGGTGGTAGAAACAATCTGGTTTCAGAGAGTTGAGCTGCAATGGCTTTCAAGAGTTTCAAAGACATATACTGCCCACTTATTTCCTATGGAATTTAGGTAAATAACTGGAAACTTAGATTTAAAAACAAACAATGCCAAGCATATTGATACACACCCTTAACTGCAGCATTTAGAGGCAGAGGCAAAAGGACAAGGATGGTGAATCTGAGGTCAGCCTTGGCTCCAAGGGCAAGAGATTAAAAAAACAAAACAAAACAACAATAACAACAAAAAACTAAAGGAAAAACCATTCAAACTTCTAATCAGAACTCTTTAGGTTTCTAAAAAAATATACTTTTATTACTTTGGGGCATGATAGAACGTTAACAGTAAATGATGATTATGATATTATTTAAGGCACTTATGAATAAAACATTTCAGACATTTAAATCAAATATTCAAAATGGCCAGTGGTGGTGGCACATGCCTTTAATCCCAGCACTCAGGAGGCAGAGGCAAGAGGATCAGAGAGAGAGTTTGAGGCCACCCTGAGACTACAGAGTGAATTCCAGGTCAGTCTGGTCCACAGTGAGACCCTACCTCTAAAAAAAAACAAATAAATAAAAATAAATCAAAATTACTCCTCCTGTTCTAAAATGTAGACATAGATGTTGTTTTTCTCAATACATCAGTTTATTGTTAAAGATTGTAAACATGGCTGGGCGTGGTGGCGCACGCCTTTAATCCCAGCACTCGGGAGGCAGAGGTAGGAGAGTGAGTTCAAGGCCACCCTGAGACTACAGAGCTAATTCCAGGTCAGCCTGGACCAGAGTGAGACCCTACCTCGAAAAACCAAAAAAAAAAAAAAAAGATTGTAAACAGGATAAAAATGGTGGCACATGTTTACAATTTGTTACCCAAGAGGCTGAGGCATGAGAACTAAGCCACCCGAACCAGAGTTATGAAAGTCAACTCTCTCTCCAAACCTAGGTAACAAGCATAGATGTTTCTGTAATTTATCATTTATTTTTAATTTTTTCACAAAGGTCTCATGAATCAGGCTGGCCTTGAATTCCGAATCCTCCTGCCTCCACACCCAAGTGCTAGGATCACCAACCTGGCTTCTATATTTTATATACCTATCTCCTTTATTCTAATACTATTGTATTACTGTGCCCACCCTCAATCTGCCTCTTTCTCTCTCAAATAAATAACAACCAAGGTACAATTCCCCAGGATCCTCATAAAGCCAGATGCACAAAGTGGTGCATGCATCCTTGCAAATAAATAAATATAAAAAATACTTATTTTTTTTCTTCTTTATGTAGTTTCAGACTGGCCTATTACAGTGATCTTCCCACCTCTGTGTCCTCTGAGTGCTGGGAATAAAGGCATGCATCACCATGGCGGGCTTCCTTTTTCTTCTCTTTAAAGAATGGGCACACCAGGGTCTCTAGCCATTGCAAACGAACTCCAGATGAATACAGTAGTACTATATGCATCTGGCTTACTTGGGTACTGGGGAATCATATTTGGGTTCTTAGGCTTTGCAGGCAAGCGCCTTAACCACTTAGCCATCTCTCAAGCCCCAAAGGCAACATCTTTTACATAGGTTTTAGTATTATATCCCCTCCCTTCCCCTCCCCAGTTCCCTGAAGGCCTTCCTTAGTAGGGTTATTGGTATTTACTGTGGGGTTGACTAGAGGCCCTTATCTTAAGAACTTTTAAGAGCCAGTTTGGTTGGAGTTAAGTTTCAAGCAAGTTTTCAATTTGGGTTAAAACTCACTGATATGAGCTCACTTGCCTAATAATCATGCAGTCCTAGGTTCTGATCCCTAGTACTACAAGGTAGGAAAAAAAATTCTAACAGCATAATTAGGATAAAGATTATAAACTCTGGTAGGATCAGGGAGACAGGTTTTGAAGTCACTTCTCTGTCACCTGGGGTGAGATTAGCTGTTAACTGAGATACAGCAGTAAACAGTTCCCTCCACTGGGGGAGGGAAAGGGAAAAATCCCACCCCTGTTGCATACAGATTTCTATTTGGTCACAGTCCAGTCTTTCTAATCTCACTAAACTAGCATCACCAATGACCTTGGATGGCATACCTTACTAAAAAAAAAAAAAAACCTCTTTGTCATTCCAAGTTCTTTCTTCTAATTATCATACACTGATTTGTATTGTTATCTTTCCTTTAGCTTTGATGATAAGTGTTAACAACACATGAAACTATGCATTAGGAAATGTAAATAGCAAGAAAACTAAGCTAAGTTTAAACAGACAGAATAAAAGATGGGAGGAGATGGCAAGTACATGTTTAGGTATGAAAGCTTAAAGGTTATAATTACTAAGAGGCTTATAAACCCTGACTGTATCACCAACTAAACACTAGGAATTAGTTTGTGTGTCTGCAACAGGATAGGAATACAGGTTGTTTACAGAAATCAGAGCTACAGTTGTCCCATGAATAAAGTCAATGGTAGAGGGAAAAACAAATTTGATAAACATCAATACAGTTGGGGAGGGGCAGTTTTTAAAGTAAGTTTCCTGAAAACAAGGGATACTAAAATTGACAGTCTCTAGGAATAAAAAAGTGTATATTATTTAACACAATTTAAGGTGTACGAAATACCATAGGTTATAATTAATTTATTATATAAAAACTGCTATATATAAGGTAGTTTGTTTGTTTTTCAAGGTAGGGTCTCACTCTAGTTCAGGCTGACCTGGAATTCACTATGGAGTCTCAGGGTGATCTCGAACTCATAGCCATCTTCCTACCTCTGCCTCCCAAGTGCTGAGGTAGGAGGAACGCTTTGAGTTCGAGGTCACCCTGAGACTCCATAGTGAATTCCAGGTCAGCCTGGACCAGAGTAAGACCCTACTTCAAAAAAGAAAAAAAAAAGATAAAAAACAATTCAATTATAGGTTCTGAATGACATAAACTTAGCACACTTAGAAATTTTGTTTGAACTGGCAGTTCCATCTCCAAATAAACAAAATGCTTTCAACAGAGCACCTCCCCCTTCCAAGGTAGGGTTTCATTGTAGACCAGGCTGGTCTCCAACTCACAGCAATCCTTCTACCTCTTTGCCTCCCAAGTACTGTGATTAAAAAGTGTGCACCACCATGACCGGCTTTTCAACAGATTTTAACTCTTCTACACTGGCTCTTGTTTTCGTGTTGTTGATTCAAAGTTTACAATTTCTATTGGAGTATGTATATATGTACGTACATACATGTTTAGAGGCATTAAACTTAACAGTGACAATGGCAAGGCATAACTACAGGTCTGTACCATTTGGCCATCTTCCTATTTGCTTCATTTAGCTAGTTCTTCTCATTTCCAGATGAAATCTGATACTAAAAATATTTTTTTTTCAAACTTGAGACAGCACAGAGGAGTTGGGAAACTTTCACAATGATTTTGGATACTTAAGAATAAATTTAGCATGTCTTTTTCACTGTGGCTGTTACTTGTTTTGAGATGCTATCAAGTAGCCCAGGATGGTCTCAAACTTTCTTTGTAGCTGAGGCTGCTCCTACTTCCAATGCTTCTGCTTTCACCTCCCAAATGCTGGGATTACAGGTGTGTGGTACAACTAGCTTGTGTCTTCATTAACATACATAAACACACACCAAGGTGATTCAAAGTGTCCAGAACCCTTGAATATTTAGTACTTTCAAAACAGTATCTCCAACTATGGACTTTAGGATTAGTGTTGTCATTAAAAAAATAATCTCTCCGAGGAAAAGTAGCTAGCCTTGAACTTCTGATCCCCTGCCTCCACTTCTAAGAGCTGGAAAGGTAGGCACCACTATGCCTTGCAAACCATTTTCAGGAATCTTCTCTCATTCTTCTGTATTTACAAAACACTAAATATCAGGAGTACCCGTGTCATGCATAAAAACAAAATCCAGCTATTTACATGATAAATAATGTTTTCTCAGGGCGGCTGGAGGGATTCCGTCCTTATCCCCAGTGTCCATATAAAGCCAAATGCACGAAGTGGTCATTCATCTGGAGTTCATTTGCAGTGGATAGAGGGCCTAGCACACCCATTCTCTTTATCTGCCTCGTTCCCTTTCAAATAAATAAAAAGTAACTTTTGAGCTGGGCGTGGTGGCACACGCCTTTAATCCCAGCACTTGGGAGGCAGAGATAGGAGGAGTGCCATGAGTTCGAGGCCACCCTGAGAATACAGAGTGAATTCCAGGTCAGCCTGGGCTAGAGTGAGACCCTACCTTGAAAAACAAAACAAACAAACAAAAAAAACTTTTGAGCTGGGTGTGGTGATCCACGCCTTTAATTCCAGCACTTGGGAGGCGGATCGTTGAGGGTTTGGGGCCACCCTGAGACTACAGAGTGAATTCCAGGTCAGCCTGGGATATAGCTCGTTCAAACTCATGGCTATCCTCCTACCTTTGCCTCCCGAGTGCTAGGATTAAAGGCGTGTGCTACCACGCCTGGCTAAATAAGTTAACTCTTGAAAAAAGAAATGTTTTCTTACTTTTAATGTCAAACTTCACCAAATGTGTCAAATGACAAATGCCTATGTCGATTAAAAATAAATGAAAAGGCTCTAAGAATGAACCATGGATAATTAATGTTCACACTTGACTCAAGGAATTTTCAGAGTTTCATATTACATGGAATGTTAATAAGCCCAGTTATGGGACTGCCAACCTTATGTTCACCCAAACATGCGGCTACTACAGGCAACAAAAACTAAACAAGGTCACAGTAAACTGGGTTCTCTAATAACATTGCTTCGTACCTTGATAAACCTTATACAAGTCAAGGGGTCATAAACCCTGGATTTGATATTTATTGCTAAGTCGACAGGTACAACTGTCCTCTACATTTGAGGAAGGTAAATATCCAAAACCCCTCAGTCCAGCTTTTCTTTTTCTCTCTCTTTTGCATAATTATCTCTGACCCATCAAATGTGGCCTGCTTTACTTGCCTCATCTTTTTTTTCTTGATCCAGACTCTAGAGGTTAAAAGTTTGTTTTTTAAAGCTTAAAAGCCTACAATTTTACTGCTTGCAGTCAATTAGAAAAATGTTTCATCTTAGCCAGGTGTTGGTAGCGCACATCTTTAATCCAAGCATTTGGAAGGTAGAGGTAGGATTGCAGTGAGGCCACTCTGGGACTACATAGTGAATGCCAAGTCAGCCTGGGCTACCCTACCTTGAAAAATAAACAAAACAAAACAAAAAAAGCCGAAAAGATGTGTTTAATCCTGTTTCTAAAGAAACATGTATGCCCAAATGCCTACTAAGTGTCAATCACTGGGTTGGGTCATCAATGTAAACAATGGCTCAGTGCTGGAAGTTTCAAGAGGCAATGGAGAAGGCTAAAGTAGTGTTATCCAGAAGGGAGAAGGATCACTCCAGACAGGATGAAGGGACGCAGGTATGGAATGGCACACTTTTGAGATGGTATGTATTTTACCATATCAATATATGCTATGTAAACCCAGTAAGAATACTACAATTGGGGCTGGAGAGATGGCCTGCCAGCCCCAGTTCAACTCCCCAGTACCCACATAAAGCTGGATGTAAAGTTGCACAAGCATATGGCACTCATCTGCACTGACAAGAGAACCTGTGTGCACACCCATGTGTGAATACATGCATGCAAATCAACAATTTTTTTTTCCAAAAAGAGTACTAAAATTGAACAGACAAAATAAGGGTTAGGGATCAGCTTGATCTTTTTGAAAGCATTAGGTTGCAGAAGTTCTTAGGAATCAGGTACTAAGCCTGGTATGTTTTTTTTAGGGGGAGGGCAGTGTTTTCGAGGTAGGGTCTCTAACCCAGGCTGACCTGGAATTCACTATGTAGTCTCAGGGTGGCCTTGAACATGTTATAGTGATCCTCCTACCCCTGCCTTCCGTGGGATTGAAGGCCTGCGCCACCACATCCAGAAAGCTTGGCATTTTTATGAGCTTAGAAAACCTGTGACCCCTAAAGCTTTTAGCATTCAGAATCTGCAGCTCTGAAGCTTTAAAAAAAAAAAACAACCTAACATGGAGGTGAAAAAAAAAACTAGAAAAGGTACAAAGGATATTGCTCAGAGACAATGTCTCCCCTAGCTCAGGTTGGCTTCCAAAGCCCTATGTAGTATAAGATGGCCTCCCAAATGCCAGGATTACAAGTATGTGTCACCAAGCCTAGCTTCCAAGTATTTAAAATGACATGGCAAAATCAAAAAGACAAAAACCCAACACTTATTTCTTGAGTTTAGTGACTGGGAAGAACAAGAGCAATGAGCCCGAGGTGTGGATGAAAAGTACAGGGGGTATGTTACCCCATTAGCTTAGAAAATGGCCTCTTTTCTTTAGTAAGACAGTGAGTAGGAACATTCTGAAATTTATAATCCACTTCATACTTAGTCCTTTTTCAAAGAAAAGTTGCTATGAGAAAAGAAATGGCACACCTGAGAAAAAAGCGACCCTTGAAATTATTCCAGAATTCTTATTCAAAATGTCTGTTTTAACAGCTTAGTGGGCAAAGAAAAAGGGCTTTTGCACTTGTTAGATTCTTTGTACTCTATAAGTATTTACATTTTAAATACGGTTTATTTTAGGCCATTCACATTCAGTTACCAAAAACCCACAATAACTACTAATGGGATTTAAGGCTACACAGATTAATTAAAAACTCAATCTTGTTTTCAAACTATCAACAGCCTACAACTAAAGGAAATCTCACAACCTGGACCCCAGGGTACAGTTATCATTTTTAGGTACCATAAGCACTCATATTCTCCTAATACCAACTATCTGTTTTGTCAAAAAATTAGGCCGAGTTTAGGGCATAAATTGCTGTAATTTCAGGATGGTGGAAGTTGATGCAGGAGGATGGGGTCTAAAGCCAGACTATATAATCCCACTTCAAAACAAACAAAAAAAAGCCACTGAAAATAGTTTATACTACAAATGTGCTCAAAGCAGATACAGGGCCCCTAACGAATATTTACTAGAAACGCTTATAAATCCCTCTTTTACTTAGATGCCCTTTCAAATTTCAGAGTAAAACACTAGCAGAGGTAATTCTGTATTACTAACGATCATTATAAGTCCCACCGATATGATTAAACATCATCGCAGGATGTAAACGGGGGGGTGGTGGTTGTGGGAAAGAAGTACCTAAGAAATCTAAACTCTGGAAAAAACAGGGACCCTGAATTCAAACGATAGTCCTTGGCTGCTTGTATGTGCTAGGCCAATAAAAGACGTTCTTGGCGTTATTCACTTGCTTCCAAACTTTGGGACTGCTGAGCTTTTTTCTATGCACGTCTGCGAACCTTCGCGTTTCCCAGCGCACGACCGACACCCCTGGACGTGGCGCCCTGAAGCAGCTAAGCCTGTCCCCGTTTCTCATCCCCGTGGCCCTCGAGGGCCTCACACTTGATTCGGATTTGCACTGCAGGGATCTGACACCTTACGTAAGTACGCTTCGCAAGGAGAAAGGCAGAGAGGGGAAGAAAAAAAAATAGGGCGCCAAACCTTCCCTCCTCCACCGCCACCAGCCGTCACACCCCGAAAGGAGTGTCCCTCCGGGGGGCTTCCCCTCCCCACCCCCACCCCCGCGGGAGACGCAGCTGCATGGGGGAGGGGAAGCGCTTTCAAACTGTCATCTCTTCCTCTTCAGGCCGCCAACGCCGACCGGCCGCACCACGGTCTCGTCCGCCCCAGCCCCGTCCCCGCCCCCGCCTGGGTTCGGAGCCAAAGCCCAGAGGAATGCAGCCGGTCACATGCGCTGCGGCGGCGGCGGCGGACGTGCCTCTCCCCCCTCCATCCCCCGCGCCCCAAGGAGACCCGGCGCCATCTTGCCCTGACGCAGTTACAAAAAAAAAAAAAAAGTCACAGGAGAAAGCGTGTCTCCTCAGCCGCGCCAGCGCCCCAAAAGTCTCGCAGAGGCCGAGCCAGGGCCCTCACCTCGCGCAGGGAGAGGAGAGAACGGTTCAGGGAAGAGCCTTGCGGTTTCCTTCGCCACCGCTCTCTGAGTTCCATGATCGAGGCCGCGGCCGGCAACGATTCCCCCCATCGTCACTCCTCTCTCCCTCTCCCTCTCTCTGCCTTTTGCAACAGCCTCCCTCCCCCACGTCAGGCTTTAGGCCCCACCCGCTGCTGCAGCATGAGGTCATCGCCAACCAATCACGGCGCGCCCTACGGAATACATCGGGACGCGATTGGCTGCCGGGTCCGCCTCTGCCTCTCCCCACTCTTCTGTCATCGAGCGCCCCGGGTGGCGCTGTAGGGCAAGAAGACGGGGAGAACCGCCATTTCGTTGGTGGTGGTGGGGAAAAGGCCCCGAAAAACACTAGAGTCGTAGTTGCCGTGTTTGTGTGTGTGTGTTGTTGGGGGCGGGGAACCTCTGATTTATTTTTCGCCTCCCTTCCGCAATTCTTTTTCTTCCAGATACCCGGTTCTTGTCCCCCCCGCCCCCCTTAAGTCACCAGCACCATAAAAAGAACTCCGCGCACAACGTTCCGCGGCGGGGAGAAAAAATAAAAATCTTTCCCCGTCCCGGGATGGGGGGGAAACCCAGAAAACTACAGGAGACAGCGACGGCAGATTTTACCCCGGTACGCGGTGGCACAGACGGCGGCTACGAATGTCTTGTGCTTTTTTCCTGCTCCCCCACCCCTTCCGTTTTCTCGGTCCGCCATCCATTAGGCCGCCCGACTCGCCAGCTCCGCTTTGATCCGGTGCCCGGAGTCTGCGCACTGGAGCGGCCTCAAGCCACTAGTGGGCGTCCAAGGGACAACCCCACCGGGTTCACCCCACGCTGGGGGGCGGGGGGGCCCCAGATTCAGTTTGTTTGGGGGGTGGTGGTGTGTGTGTGGGGGAGGCAAGTGCATCCGTTTAGGAGGTCCACGGGACGCGGTGGTGATGTGGGGGGGTGTCGTTCCCAGGCCCCGCTGCTTGTCACCACCCTACTAGTGGCATCCCCTACACCCCGACTTTTAAGGAGACCAAGTGAGGAGGGGGGAAAAAAATAGAACCAAGAAGCAACCTCACCAAAATAGCCAGGGCTTTCCCCAAACCTTCGATGAAAACTTGTTGCGCGAGTCTGGTCCACCTCTCGGCCTGAAGCCGTGACATCTTGCTCGCTCGCTCGCTCGCCCGCTCGCGTGAGCGGGCGGCAGCCCATAAGCAAAATGGCGGCGGGCGGCTTCGTCCCCTCCCCCCTGCCCCTGCGGAGCGGGGCGGGCGGGCCCCGTGCACTTGCCGCCGCCGCCGCCGTCGCCGCCGCCGCCGCCGCTGCCGTCGCTGCCGTCGCCGCCGCCGCCGCTGCCGCCGCCGCCGCCGCCGCCATTTTCCCAGAGCGAGAAGAAGCAGTGACAGGGAGCGGGCGCCGGAGGCCGAGTGGGGACGTCGTGGCTGAGTTGGCGAGCGGCGACTGAGGGAGGCACCGACGCTGGGAAGCGAGCTCGCCGCCGTCTCCTCCGCGTTCGTGTCGTCGGCCCCGGGAGCTCCCCTCCTCCTCCTCGTCCTGGTCCTCGTCCAACCCCCCCCCCCACCCGGACTGCGCGGTTCCTGGTTGGAGAAGGCTGCGCGCTGCTGTGCGGGGAGGGGGTGTGTGGAGCCGCGTCCCCGCGTCCGCAGTGGCTGCTGTCCGGGGGAGACGCGGGGGGGGGAGTCGTCGGAGCGGCCGACGTGCTGTGGAGCCGGAGACTTTGGGGGCGAGCGGATAACGGGGTCCGGGTGTCTGGTGTGTGAACATCACAGGTCAGTGCCTGTCGTCTCCGGGCCGGGGTCGGTGAGGGTGTGTGTGTGTGAGAGGTGGGGTGCGGGGGGACACTTGCGCCCCGGGGGCCGCGGGGCCTCCCATCCTCCTCCTCCTCCTCCTCAGGACGCGGGCGCTCAGGTGTCTCGGCCGGGGCTTGTGTGAAGCGCATTCATCCTCCCGCTTGCCTGTGGCTGGCAAGGGGAGCCTTATGGCGGGGTTTTAGGGTACCGGAGGCGGTGTGTGGAGGTGGACTGGCAGTTGAACCCCTCCTTTGGGAAGTGGGAGTTGCGGGAGGGGGCGCCCAGCTTCGCAGGCCCGCCGAGGGCTGGAAGGCGGGAGGGCACCGGGCACCGAGTGCCGGGCACTTGACGGCCCCGGGGCTGCCCGCGCTCCCCTTCCTCAGGGGCGGGCGTCGCTGGTGCTCGGGTGCCCACAGGCCGGCGGGCGGGCTGTGCAGGCCCCGTCGGCCGAGGCTTCCCTTTCTTCCTCGCCGGCCTCCCGCACGATGCCCGGCCACCGCGAAGGGCTTTGGAAGAACGCCCCGGCTCGCCCTCTTTGTAGGAGAGAGACAGCTCCTCTCATCCTCTCCCGGACGGGGTGAACCCGCCCCTAAGGTGGTCACCCCAGCCCTGCCAGTCTCCTCCCCCACTCCTCTGGCTTTACCGCCGTCCTTTACCGGGCTGGAGCCTCAGAATCCACAATATGGCTCGGTTCTGAACAGCTCGTTCGGGCCGAAGGATTGGCACTACCGCCGTGGCAGCCGACCCCGACGAGAAACAAACGGTTCCCTGTGCTGAACGGGGGAGGAGGGAGAGAAAACACAAGCCCGAGTGCTCGCTGCCACCGGCCTTAGTTCCTTACAGATCCGCCCTAGCTGGCACCCCCTCCCCCCCTTCTCTCTGTCTCTCTCAAGAATGATTGAATTTCAAGTCCAAGATTATTGGAGTTAGTCCTAGAGTAAATCCGTGTGTTACCTATTTTATTCACCTTTTAGAGATGTGGTTAATGTAAGGTGTTTGGAGTTCTGGAGACCTTGGAGAGAATTAAGCGACGTGCATTCAACTCTAGGTTAAAGATACCAATATCTAATTGGGAAATAGTTCCTTTTTACCATTAATTTCTGAGATGGAGAGTAAAAACTGTAATTTCCCTCTTTTGTCCTTTACAGATTCTAAAAATGGCGGCCCCAGGCTGATGTTGTGGTAATCTAATCAGCTCGGGTCCTCCACACCCCATGCAGTGCGTTTGTCTGCAGCATATTACAGGCTTATTATGTTTACATGAAAAAAAAACGGCTTTTTTTCCCTTCTCCAAGCCACTTACATAAATGTGTTGCTTTTATTACAAATTATAATGCTGTGTCTTAGTTGATTTAATTTTATTGGTTTTTCCAGAGAGGCAAATAAAGCAACACTACTTTTGAAAAAAAAAAAACAACATTCAGGTAACCATGCAAATTTCAGTAATCAGGGTGTTCTTTAACATTAAAGCATCTTATTTAGGTACGAATAGTAGTTTATGGTGGCCCTAATTTGACCCTCTCTTATCTAATATAGAAAAGTAAATTTGAATGTTTTATAAATAAGTGTAGCCTGTTTTGTATGGTTCAAAATTTTAATCTTCAGTAAAACATTTCTCATGTAACTCAGTTTTGTTCATTTGCGTTTTTGTATTCTGTTTCAGAATAAATTTTAGGAAGCTGAACAAACAAGCCTAAACCTGTTACTTCACTGGGTGTAGAGATGCTGCTCTTTCCATTATTATATTTTGCAATCAATTTTCCCATGTATTGAAAGCCTTCACTAAGAATTTTCAGTTGGCTTGTGTATTTGGTAAAGTGAAGCTTCATGCTTTGCTGCCTTTTTAATCTGTCATGTAACATGCTATCATCATTATGTAAGGAAAAAGTAAGGCTTCTGTTCTTGACCCCGCCCCTCCCCCATGACTACTTACCTACTATGGGATTGTGGAATTTAGTCTATTTTAATAGGCCTTAAATAAAAGCATTATTACCATAATAGGGTTTTGAATCCATTTTTATACCATTGTCAGAATCTTACAGACTGAGGCTGAAAGTTAAATTGTCAGGTGCATTTAATTTAGTGTTTCTTTGAAAGTGTAAATGATTAGAATCATTTGCATAGTGGGAGGTTTATCTTTTTAGGCTGAACTAAGCAAAGAGATATGAGTGGGCCATTGATGGTAATAGCCCTTCTGATTGTGGAGCAACTGAAAGATGAGTGCCTTTCAATACAGTGGCACTTAAAAAGGTTGGAGAGAATCACCCTTTCATGATTCATTATTTCACTGTAAATACTTTAGAGCATAATTTACCTCACATGGCAAATACATGTACTAGATTGATGACAAGGTTTTATTCTACAAAATAATCATAGAAATAGCTAGATCAGGCTGTTGTATATACCAATGAATTTCATCCTTCATGACTGAGGACACAGCCTTAGAATTTTTGAAATAATTTATTATCCAATGAAATGTTAATGTGTAGTGGAAGAGTTTGCATAGAAATTTGGGGTTACTAATGTGTATTATGCCCTTGCCCTTGGTTAAGTACATGGATCTAGATACTGGCTTTATTTTATGTGCTATGGGTTATGATTTGTGGTTCAGAAGGTTAATATTTGAAACTTTGTGTCAGTATATTGTTAGAAATTTAATTTATGTAGCAATAGAAGGGAGGAACATTGCCTGTACATACCATGGTTTTCTTCATATTGACCTTGGTCAGCTCTAGATATAAATTGTCTGACCTGGCTCCACACTCATACACACACACACACACACACACACACACACACATCAAGTTAGAAATAAGAAAAGGTTCCTTACATCTGCTAGCTTTCTTTATCCTAGCTTGCTTTGGGTTTTATTTACTTCTTTTTTTTTTGTTTATTTTGATGCCTGTAAAATTCGAATTTTTAAAAAATCATTGGACTATATCTTAAAAAGTTACTTTATAATAACACAGCTCTGATTTTTTTTTTGGTATCAATTGACTCTACATGTTTTAAATTGGGATTGTAGAGGCAAATTTATTGAAAGGTATGTGTAATTTCTGGTTCCGAGAATTTTGAAACATTTGGTCCCTTGGGGGGAGTTGGGGGTGGAACTCAGTCAAATGGGCTTTGTTCTTAGGATAGCTGAGTTTGAAGGATTACTTGTTTATGTGTTTAAGTGGGTTTGTAGAAAACCTGTAATGTAATCAGAGGATAAGTTTTATTTTCCGAGACTACATTGTGATTATACTTGACTTTTGTTGTCAGTATAAATTAAGGAATCTCTTTGACCCCTATTTAAGTTGAGAACCTTTATCCATTTGCATTTCCCGTCAGTTCTGTAGTCATGGTGATAGTAAAAGCTGTTAATATCTGTTAAAGTTATCAGGACTCTGATAAGTCTCCTACAATTTTGGCTTGTCTTACTCATGGCTTCTAGCCAGAGAATCTTCACCATAACACCTTTTTGAATTTGTACCTTGATTTCTTAGAATAATACTCTAATTTTCATGCATTAATTTCTTAAACATATAATTTTATTTTTGTAGATATGTTATGAAAATACTAATAGTTTTGCCTTTCTAGAAGTTACTATTGGACTACACATGGGTATAACCATAGTAGTGTTTAAGTGTAAAAAATGTTTAATTATGAGGTAGTGGACTATGTTTACATTTATGTAAAATATTTGCTGTGTTAACTTTTTGTTTATTCTATCAAAAATTGCCAGATTTAGGGTTGGAGAGATGGCTTAGCTGTTAAAGTAATTGCCTGCAGATCCTAAGGACACAGGTTCAACTTTCCAGAGCCCATTTAAGCCAGACACACAAGGTGATGTGTGTGCACAAGGTCACACATGTGTACAAAGTGGCGTCTGGAGTTCAGTTGCAGTGGCTAGAGACCCTGGCATGCCAACTCTCTTTCTCAAAAATAAATAAATAAATAAAATCACTGTATTTAAATTAAGTTGAAAAGAACTCTTTAGACTAACTAGGGCAGCATGTGGTGCACACCTTTAATCCCAGTACTCTGGGAGGCAGAGGTAGGAGGATCAAAGTGAATTCAAGGCCACCCTGAGACTACATAGTGAATCCAAGGTCAGCCTGGGCTATAGTGAGACCCTACCTGGGGGTGGGGGTCAGCGTTGACACAAAAACCCCAGGATATTTGGTTATCTTAAAGCATACTATGTTTAAAAAATAATAAAATTAGAATATCTTTTATCTTTAAAGGATTTACTCTTAGCAGATGAAAGCTGCTCAATTATTTATTGAACTTAAAAGTGGTGTTTAGACAAACACGTTTATATTTGAAATAGGGTGCTCAGGGGCTGTTTTGTCATAGTTAGTATTAAATCTTGTGTTCTAGGAGATTTGTTACTCTTGAGTCTAATATTCTTTTTTTACTTTATGGTAAAATACCTTTTAGAGTATTGGCCATATACATAATACTACAGGGTTTTGTTTTGTTTTGTTTTTCGAGGCAGTGTTTCACTGTAGCTCAGGCTGACTTGGTAGCCTCCAACTCATGATGATCCTCCTACCTCTGCTGGGATTAAAGGCGTGTACCGCCATGCCTGGCTAATACTGCATTTTAAGATACTGTCTACTGGGGCTGGAGAGATGGCTTAGTGGTTAAGGTGCTTGCCTGCAAAGCCAAAGGACCTCGGTTCAGTTCCCCAGGACCCACGTAAGCCACACGCACAAGGATGCGTCTGTAGTTTGCACTGGCTAGAGGCCCTAGTTTGCCCATTTTATGTATGTGTGTGGTAATGTATATATATATCTGCTTGCAAATAAATTTTAAAAAATACTATCTGCTTGAAATACTGCTGTATGAATACTAGCTTTTAGGCTGGGTTCAAAATTGAAATACCTGCAATTTGTTGTTTATTTTGTGATATAGAAATTTTGGAAAGGTCCTTATTTTTTTAATGCTGAACTTTTTTTGTATTATGTAAGTATTTAATTTAAAAGAACATTTGTGGTTAAAAGTTGCTTTCCATGCTAAATTTAAAGTAGATGGTACTTAACTAAAATTCTAGCTATTACTATTAAACTATGAGTATATTTATTTAATTATTCATGAGGGGCCATATAGAGATAATGGAAGTTCCAGGGCCTGTAGCCATTGTAAATGAACTTCAGATGCATGCGCCACCTGTGCATCTCGCTTTATATGGATACTGGGGAATTGAACCTAGGTTCTTAGGCTTTGCAGGCAAGTGCCTTAGCTGGTGAGCCGTCTCTACAACCTAAAGTATGAGTTTTTTATAGAGGTAAGAACTTAGCCTCATATTATGAGGTGAAGAAAATTGTTGTTATTGTAAACTTCCATAATGAGTGCTACATTAAATATCAAATGATAGTAACTCAAACTAAATTAGTTTATATGTTTAAACTAAATTAATTAGTTTATATGTAAATTATATGTTTAAGGATACAGAAAGTTTTTACTAATGATTAGTAACTAGATTGCTTCTTAAATCTGATTTAGGAAAACCCTTGTTAAATTTTTTCTTGATGTTTCACTTGGTATGAAATCAGTTCTTTTCTACCAGACCATTCCTAAGTCATATCACAATCTTAGACAGTTTAAGAAGCAATTGACAAGCCGAGCATGGTGGTGCATGCCTTTAATCTCAGCACTAGGGAGGCAGAGATAGGAGGATCACCGAGAATTCTACCCTGAGATTACGTAGTAAATTCCAGGTCAGTCTGGGCTAGAGTGAAACCCTACCTTGAAAAACCAAAAAAAAAAAAAGAGAGAGAGAGAGAGAAAGAAAAAGCAATTGACTTGTTTTTAGATTAATTCTACAATTTTACTGGAAATCTCAATTGGTTATTTACAGAAACTAAGCCTTGGAGATGTTAAACATTTTCAGTGCAACAGGTCAACAAAATTTTTATTTTGTTTTGTTTGTGAGATAGTGTCATGTATCCCAGACTTGGTCTCACACATACTATGTAGCTAAACATGACCTTGAACTTCTGACCTTACAGCCTCCACTTCCTGAGTGCTGGAATAACAGGTGTATATATGACTCTGCCTAGTTTATGTGGTGCATGCCACACAAGCACTCTTTTTTTTTTTTTTTTTTGAAAGTGACAGATAGAGACAGAGAGAGAGAGAGAGAGAGAGAGAATGGCGTGCCAGGGCCTCCAGCTACTGCATACGAACTCCAGATGTGTGTGCCCTCTTATGCATCTGACTAACGTGGGTCCTGGGGAATCGAGCCTTGAACCAAGGTCCTTAGGCTTCACACGCAAGCACTTAACCGCTAAGCCATCTCTCCAGCCCACAAGCATTCTTCACTCGTAGCTACTCCACAGTCCCCAAGAATTGTTTTGCTTATGTTGCATCAACACAAACCTTAGGTTTTTTGTTTGTTTGTTTGTTTTTGTTTTTGTTTTTTATTTTTTGGTTTTCCATGGTAGGGTCTACTGTGGCCCAGGCTGACCTGGAATTAATTATGTAGTCTCTGGGTGGCCTTGAACTCACAGTGATACATCTACCTCCTGAATGCTGGGGTTAAAGGCATGTGCTACCATGCCCGGCTGAAACCTTAGTTCTTTTAAAGAGAGGATAACCTGTAATACAACAATTTAATAAACAATAAGATGAGTATACATCATTTTAAAATACTGTGTTTTACATTTTAAAACTGAAGTGTGAAGTTTGGTTAAGAAAATATGAAACAAGAAAAAGAGAAGGTAATGGAATGTATGAGACATGAAAGCAGAAGGGAGACAATCGCGAGATGGGGCGGGGAGAGGGTGCCAACTAGAAAGAGAACGAGGCATGAAGGAGAGCAGTGGAAAAGGGGGATGAATTATAGTTATGATCATGTGCATGAAAATGCCGTGATGAAACCCATTACGTTGTATGCTAACTTGCAATGTTAATTACAAAAAGAAAGAAAAAGAAAATGAGAAATAAAATGATTCATAACTTTTATTTTTATAATTGGAGAAGAAAAACAGTTCCTAGTAACTCTTAGGTTGCTTAGAAGGAAGAAGCATTCTTGGCCCTCAAGTTTATTTTTGAGAAAGATAATATTGAGCAATCACACCTGTGTGGTCGCCAACCTAGTTGCAGCATTTAAGGCCTGAATCTTTGACTAAAAAAGCCTAGATAGGACAATAGGATTGAGTTTGTCTTGATTTGTAAAATAAATTTTAAGTTCATATACTTGTGTTGTCTTAACATTTTATCTCACACAATTTTTTTAACTTTTTCTTTAACAGAAACAGTTCTTTTTTATTTTTTATTTTGTTTATTTATTTATTTATTTTTTTTTTTTTTTCAGTATAGGGTCTCACTCTAGCCTAGGCTGACCTGGACTATGGAGTCTCAGGGTGGCCTCAAAGTCATGGTGATCCTCCTACCTCTGCCTCCCCAGTGCTTTATCTTTTTTGTTTATTTACCTTATTTGAGATAAAGAGAAAGAGAGAGATACAGGCAGATAGAATGAATAAGCTGTTGCAAACAAACTCAAGATGCATGCCCCACCTTGTGCATCTGGTGTACATGGGTACTGGGGAATCAAACCTGGGTCCTTTTGCTTTGCAAGCAAGCATCTTAACCGTTGAGCCATCTCTCCAGCCCCCTTTTAAAAACTTTTTTTTTATTGTCAGCTTCCATAACTAGATAAATAAGCCATGATAATTCCGTCCCCTCTCCCACTTTCCCCTCAGAAATCTACCCTCCATCATATTCCCTCCCCCTCTCAATTAGTCGCTCTATTTTTTTTAAAAAGTTTTATTTATTTGAGAGAGAGAAAGAGGCAGAGAGAGCAAAAGAGAGAGAGAGAGTGGGTACACCAGGGTCTCTAGCCACTGCAAACAAACTCCAGATGCATGTGCCACCTTGTGCATGTGGCTTATGTGGGTCCTGAGGAATTGATTGGGGTCCTTTGGCTTTGCAGGCAAACACCTTAACTGCTTAAGCCATCTCTCCAGCTCATCAATTAGTCTGTTAATTAACCTTTAATTTTGATGTTGTCATCTTTTCCTCCTCTTATTGAGGGTCTTGTGTAGGTAGTTCCAGACAATGCTAGGTCATGGATGTTTAGACCATTTTGTGTCTGGAAGATTGCATTGTAAGCAGTTCTACCTTTCCTTTGGCTCTTATATTCTTTCTACCTCCTCTTCCAAAATGGACTGTATTTATTTATTTGAGAGGGGGGGGGAGAATGAATGAATGGTTGTGCCAGGGCCTCTAGCTACTGCAAATGAACTTGATGCATGTGCCACCTTTTGCATCTGGCTTACATGGGTAGTGAGAAATCAAACCTAGGTCATTATGCTTTACAGGCAAGAGCTGTAACCACTAAGCCATTTCTCCAGTCCATCTCATATAATTTTTAAAAACAATTATTATTACTTGAGTTTTTAAATTTTTTTAATTCATTTTTATTTATTTGAGAGTGACAGAGAGAGAAAGAGGCAGATAGAGAGAATGGGTGCACCAGGGTTTCCAGCCACTGCAAATGAACTCCAGATGCGTGTGCCCCTTGTGTATCTGGCTAACATGGTACCTGGGGAATCGAGCCTTGAACCGGGGTCTTAGGCTTCACAGCCAAGTGCTTAACTGCTAAGCCATCTCTCTAGCCCTTATTGGAGTTTTTTTTTTTTTTTTTTTTTGGTTTTTCAAGGCAGGGTCTCACTGTAGCCTAAACTGACCTGGAATTCAGTATGTGTCCCAGGGTGTCCTCGAAGTCACGGTGATCCTCCTGCCTCTGCCCTCCGAGTGCTGGGATTAAAGGCATGCGCCACCACACCCAGCTTTTGTTTGAATTTTTTTTTTTTTTTTGAGAAAGGTACATTTATTCAACCATGTATTTGGTGACAGATCCACATGTCTGTGTCAAGACCAGGCCATGGATGTTAAATCTGGCTCCAAGGATTCTAAGGTACAACATTCTGACCCAGTATCAGTATCGTTATAATCTGATCTTAAAAATTCAACCCACATGAGGTCACCTTCAAAGAGAGTAAGTGTGCTGTCTAGTGGTCACCGTCCCAGTGACCTCTTCTTCTGACTTGTTTGAATTTTTTAAGGCAGGGTCTCATTCTAGCCTAGGCTGGCATAGAACTCACTTTATAGTCCTAGTCTGGCCTCAAACTCATGGTGATTCGCCTACCTCTGCTGGGATTAAAGGTATGCACCACCATGCCTGGCAAGTCACATTTGTTTTAAAGTACTAAGCTCTCTAAAATCTTTTAAAGGCAATTATTATTTTTTTTTGGTTTTTTTTTTTTGGTTTTTCGAGGTAGGGTCTCACTTTAGCCCAGGCTGACCTGGAATTCACTATGTAATTTTAGGGTGGCCTCGAACTCATGGCGAGCCTCCTACCTCTGCCTCCCAAGTGCTGGATTAAAGGTGTGCGCCACCACGCCCAGTTTAAAGGCAATTATTTTAACTTGTTTTCAAAGGATATACTTTGTTTTGGCTTGGAATGCATTATGTAGACTTGGCTGGATTCAGACTTTAGTAGTGATCCTCCTGCCTCTGCCTCCCGAGTACTGTGATTTCAGGCATGTTTCACTATATCCAGATTAAAGACCAGTCATCCACCCTTCCCCCACCCATTGGGTCTCTAGCCCTGGCTGGCCTCCAACTCACAGCATTCCTCCTACCTCTGCCTCCCTAGTACTGGGATTAAAGGTATGTGCTACCACATCCAGCTAAAGACCATTTTAAGACAATTAATCTATTTCAAAATTTAAAATTTATCCCAATAAATTGTGTTAAACTTAATTAGTTTAAAGTTTAAAGGTTAAATATTTTTTTCACTGGATTCAGAATAAAGTAAGAATAAAAACAGAGGGATAGTTTCACAGGAACATAGCTTAGAGCCATGTGAGGAAGATACCCTCTTCTAATATTTTTGTTTTCTTATTTCATAGACTAATAAATCTACTAGTTTACCAAGGGACATCTGAAGTGACCCGATGGGAAGAGTCGTAGTGTGACGAGTTTAATGGTAGGGATTATGCTTTAGTAGCTATAAGGTCATAGGGATCTGAGATGGGTCAAATATAAAAGTAAGGTTCATCCAGAAAAAAATGAGATTTATTTTTCACTTGGAATTATTTGCTTTTTGGCTGCTTGTCTTTAAACTGAGCTGCTTAATTAGTTGAATTTGCACAGCCTCTTATTGTTAAGCCTCCACTTAGATCATATTGTTAAAGGCCAGTCAACACATGAATATTCCTGGCACTAAGGATGCAGAGATAGGTAAGACTGTCTCAGCCTTGAAGGGGCTTGTAATTTATTTCTACCTCTTAAAAGCTTGCTATTTTGAGTTTATTTGGATGCAGAGACAGTCATCAACTATACCTAGCTTAAATAAAGGAGGCTGTAGGGAAATATCTCAGAAATTAGCAAGGTTTCAAAAAGTCCCTATTCTCCATGTTGATCCCTCTGACTAGTTATTATTAATTAAGGAGATTGGTGGTGGGAAGGTCTTTATGATTTGTGGAGGGATGTTCCTTGAATGGAGAGCACCTATAATTTACTTTAAAATAATTGCTTTTCTTACATTCTTTTAGTTAGTATACGAAATAATGGATTTCATGAGGTTTTCATACACATGTTGTTGTGTATGAAATATACAAATACTTTGCTCATATTTGCCACAAGCCTCCTTTTTTAAAAAAATAAATTTTATTTGTTTATTTGCAAGCACAGAGAGAGATAGAAGAAAGACACAAATGAACTCTAGACTCATGTGCCCCTTGTGCATCTGGCTTACATGGGTCCTGGGGAATTGAACCTGGGTCCTTTGGCTTCACAGGCAAATGCCTTAACCACTAAGCCATCTCTCCAGCCCCCACAAGCGTGTTTTGAACAATGTTTAAAGGTACTTAAGATGACTTGTACAACTAAGTAATTGATATTTCAAACTGATGACTTCTGTCTTTTTCTTTAAATATAAGGTTTGGCTATGTAGGCCAAACTGGCTTCAGATTTATAGTGTTACTCTAGTCTCTACTGAGTGTGTGGATTATAGGCATGTGCCATCATGCCTGATTGATTTTATCACTTTGTTGCTGCTGTTGAGATAGGGTCTCCTGTAGCCTGGGCTGACCTCAGACTCATTATGTTGCTGAGGATGATCTTGAACTTCTAGTCCTTTTGCTTCCATTTCCCAAGTGCTGAGATTACTGGCCTGCGCTGCTGCTCATTTTATGTGATGCTGGAGACTAAACCAGGGCTTCATGAATGCTAGGTAAGCACCCTGCCAAAGAAGCTACATCCCCATTGCTGATTTTATTATGTTTTGCAATAATAGGATAGTTGCCATAATCTGGGGGAGGAAATACTCAACACTAAGAATTCTTCATTTCTTAGATAAGGAATTTATATGGTAACAAGTTAAAAGGTTTGTTAGTTGTTGGAACTCATTCAGGTACTGTTGATGGCCATGGAAACTAAAGAAGAATGTGTGTGAACACAGTGGGTTGAAAACCCAGGATGTTATACTTAACATTCCTAGCACAGGAAGTTTAAGCACTGAGAAAGCACAAGGGGCCAACTGAAGGCGGGCGTGGTGGGCACACCTTTCATTCCAGCACTTTGGAGGTTGTGCTAGGAGGATCTCTGTGAGTTGGAGGCAAGCCTGGGACTAGGGTTGAGTTCCAGGTTAGCCTGGGCTAGAGTGAGACCCTACCTCAAAGAGCTAAGCAAATGAGATACTGATAGGATGGAATGGAAGACAATGTGTAGAAAAGTTTGGTCTTTGAAATGATAATTATTGGAATAGATGTTTGGGAGTGGAAAATCAAATAGGAATTAATGGTTGAATTCAAGATTGAGAAATGAATAACAGAGAGGTCTGAATCTTAAAGAATTCTTTAGGGATAGGCTTGTTGTTGCTGTTGTTAAGTTCGATTCTCTAGCGCCCACTATAAACAGCTGGTGAAGCCATACATCTGTAACACCAGTCCCACAGGGAATAGAGATGGAAGAGTGGAGCTCGCTAGTCAGTCACTCTAACTAAAAATACAGCAAGGTCTGGGTTGAGTGAGAAACTGTCTCAAGGAAAAATCCAGATGAGTGATGGAGGAGGACCCCTGACATTGTCTTCTTGATTCCACACCTGTGTGCATGCACACACATGTACACGTGCTTATACCAAAAACATCATGCCACACACCATACCCTACATATTCTCCATACATGCAAAAAGAAAAAAAAAAAGGTATTTTGTCCACCAAACTTCAGACATTGAAGGAAATTTTATAAATATCTAAGGTCTTTGTATAAGGTAAAGTTAATGATCTAATTATAGAAGCTATATTTCTAAAGCTGTTTCAAAATAATGTGTCAAAATATAAAGTAGCCAATTAAAAATACCAGTAATATACTTTTTTGGAGGCTAAGTAAGGAAAAGATTGTGTGGAACATGTTTTATAGCTGTAAATAGTCTTTTGAAATAATATTGTCTCGTGTGTGTGTGTGTGTGTGTGTGTGTGTGTGTGTGTGAAGCTAAGGATATAGTACTCAGGAAGTTGATCCTACTACAGTATGTCCCCAATCTACTTTTTTTATTTTTATTTTTGTTCATTTATTTATTTATTTGAGAGTGACAGAGAGAGAGATTGAGAACGGGCACGCCAGGGCTTCCAGCCACTGCAAACGAACTCCAGATGCGTGCGCCCCTTGTGCATCTGGCTAACGTGGGTCCTGGGGAACTGAGCCTCGAACCGGGGTCCTTAGGCTTCACAGGCAAGCGCTTAACCACTAAGCCATCTCTCCAGCCCCCAGACTACTTTTGTGACACAGATATTTAAGTTGGAAAGTTGAGAAGGGTTAAGAAGGCTTAAAGGAAGCATTGGTGCTTAAATGATCCTTGAAAGTTTTAACATTGTTTTTATTGAGTGGGGAATCACATAAGGGGAAGAGATGTAAAAGAGAATGACTGTAGATGAGTAGAGATATGTTAACAGCAAAAGGAGGAAAGCAAAACCATGTACAACAAAAGGATTAATATATTAGAATGTTACTAGTGTGAGGCCAGGATAATCTGATATACCAGGATTAGCAATTTGACTTCAGTTATTGCAATAAACACTTTTTTGAAGGAGGCCAAAAGGAAACTAGTAGTTTTTGAAGTATAATATATATGGGGCTAGGGAGATGGCTCTGGGGTTAAAGGCACTTGCTTGAAATATAATACATATTCTGTCCTGTCTAGTGTTATGAGCATTTCTTTTTTAAAAATTATTTGTTATAAGAGATAAGAAAGGCAGAGAGAGAGAGAGAGAGAGAGAGAGATGGAGAGAGAGAATGAATTCATATGGGTGCATTAGGCTGTAGTCACAAGCAGTAGTTCTGAAGTAGAGCACTAGAATTAATGCCTTTCTTGGCAGGGGGAGGGAGGGCAAGACATCCTGGCCACAGCTCACTATTGCTAAGTCAGAACTTGTACAGTGAGATCTAGAAATCTATTGTTTCCTACTCTCGCCTTCATATGTATGAAATGTTGTAGTTTGTGAATCTGTGTTTGGGAGGTACTGTTTTAAAGGTCAGATTAGGGCCTGGAGAGAGGCTCAATGGTTAATGCATTTGCCTGCAAAGCCTGACAATTCAGGATCGATTCCCCCTTCCCCCCAGTACTCACATAAAGCCAGATGCACAAAAGTAGCGCATGCATCTGGAGCTCATTTGCAATGGCTAGAGGCCTTGGCACACCCATTTTCTCTCTCTCCCCCACTCTTTTCTCTCTCTTTCTCTCTCTCTGCTTGCAGATAAATAAAATTATATATAGGTCTGGTTAGAATAGGGGAATCATTCTTGTCTGAATCTCAGGTAATAAATATAGATCGGGTCAGAAAGATTTAAGTTCTACTAGGTTTAACATGCATTTGTATTTTTAGAGAAAACTCATTCATTTCTCCAAAAAGAGTGGATTCAAAAGAATAATAGAATCGAACTTGGACCCCAGGAGGTTTTGCAAGCAATTGCCTTTAATCACTGAGCCTCTCTCCAACCCATCTTCACTTTTATATTTTGAGGCAGGTTCCCTTGCTGAATCTAGTAGGAGGTTAAAAAATATTTTTATCTTATAATAAAAATATAAGTTTAGGGCTAGAGAGATGGCTTAGTGGTTAAGGTGCTTGCCTGCAAAGCCTAAGGACCCAGGTTTGATTTCCCAGAACCCACATAAGCCAGATGCACATGGTGGCACATGTGTCTGGAGTTCGTTTGCGGTGGATAGAGGCACTGGTGTAATCATTCTCATTCTCTCTCTTAAATAAATAAGAATAAATATATGTTTAGATTTCTGTTTAAGATTTCATTCATAGTGAAGTTACTACCAATACCCTCCAGGAAATTAGGGGACACAAATTTTTCAGAAAAAATTTTTAACGTTTATATGAGAGAGGGGAGGGGAGAATGATACAAAGATTCCACTATCTTTTAACGTCAGTGTAAAGTCTTGCAAAATTGTAATACACTTTCACAACAAGAAACTAATATTGATACATTCCACCTATTTTAAATTCAGATTCCCTTTTGCAAAATTGTAATACAGTATCACAACCAGAATACTGATAGTGATACAATGTACTCATTTTGCTCAGAGTTTCCATTTTACTTGTATTTGGGTTCATGTATTTCTTACGACATGTTCACAGTTAAATAAGGAAAGTTCTATCACAAGGATCCATGGTATTTCCCTTTTAGATAACAATGTTTATTTCTTTCCTCTGATCTGCCCTCTATTTCTATAGTTTATTGTTGTAAGAATATAATATAGCCAGGTGTGGTGGCGCATACATTTAATCCCAGCACTTGGGAGGCAGAGGTAGGATCCCCTTGAGTTCGAGGCCAACCTGAGACTACATAGTGAATTTCAGGTCAGCCTGGGCTACAGCAAGACTCTACCTGGGGCGGGGAGGGGAAGAATATAAGTGAAATTTCATAGTATAGCTTTTATTTTAATTTTTTAAAAAGTATTATTTATTTATGAGGGGAGTGGAATAGGGGTGCATCAGAGCCTTTAGCCACTGGAAATGAACTCCAGACACATGTGCCACCATGTGTATCTGGCTTATGTGTGTTCTGGGAAATTGAACCTGGGTCCTTAGGCTTTGAAAGCAAGTGGTTCTCTTCAGGCAATTTGTTGGTTTTTTGAGGTGGGGTCTCACTATAGCCCAGACTGACCTGGAATTCACTATGTAGACTTTTGTTGGCCTAGAACCCACAGTGATCCTCCTACCTTTGTCTCAATGAGTGCTGGTATTAAAGGCATGTGCCACCACACCCAGCATTTTTTTTTTTTTTTTTAATGTATTTTATTTGCAAGAGAGAGAATGAGAATGGGCACACGAGGGCCTCTAGCCACTGCAAATGAACTCCATACGCCACCTTGTGCATCTAGCACATGTGGGTTCTAGAGAGTTGAATCTGGGTCCTTAGGCTTCCCTGGCAAGCACCTTAATCACTAAGCCATCCTCCAGCCCCTGCTTTTTAAAGACAGTCTTATTCTGTACTCAGACTGTCCTTAAACTCCTAACAATCCTTGTGTCTCAGCCTCCTGAGTGATAAGATTGCAGGCATGAGACACCATTCCCAGTAGTGGGACTGACTTAAAAAGTATAATTCCAAGCTGGGTGTGGTGGTGCACACCTTTAATCCTAGCAGAGGCAGAGGTAGGAGGATAGCCGTGAGTTCGAGGCCACCCTGAGAATACAGAGTGAATTCCAGGTCAGCCTGGGCTAGAGTGAGACCCTACCTTAAACCCACCCCCCCCAAAAATAGTATAATTCCATCTGGGCATGGTGGCACAGACCTTTAATCCCAGCACTTGGGAGGCAGAGGTAGGAGGATTGCTGTGAGTTTGAGGCCATCCTGAGACTCCATAGTGAGTTCTAGGTCATCTTGGGCTAGAGTGAAACCCTACTTCAAAAAACAAAACAAAAGTATAATTCCCTTGAGATCTGCCCCCCAAATGTGGGAAACGAGACTACATAATTTTGTGGTAGTGGGGCATTGCTTTAATGCTCTCCCCTGAGAAAAAATTAACAACGAAAAAAGAGAGAAGAAATATTTGTTTATGAGATAGTGAGAGAATATGTATGTAAGTATGTATGTATGGGGGGGGACATGGGCATGCCAGGGTATTTTGCTGCTGCAGACATACTCCACATACATCTGCCACTTTGTGCATCTGGCTTTAAATGTGTCCTGGGGAATTGAATTCTGGGTGGTTGACTTTGCAAGCACACACCTTTACTGCCGAGCCATCTCCCCAGCCTTGGAGGATATGATAAAGATGTCCCACTTAGAACATTCCACTGTCACTTTTCAACACTTTGGTGAGTTTTGAGTCACCCCAGTGGTTACAACCACCATCTAAAAAGAGAAGCTTCTCTTTCCAAAAGTGAGTGTAACATTAATGTATGGGCATAAGTATCAGTATTTAGAGGGTAGTTAGGTGGGCATGATGTATCCATTTAGCCAGATAACAGTTTCTCCATAGGCCTCCCCAGCCATAGGCTTTTCGCTAGGTATTCGGTACCAGGCAAGAATTCTCTTCTATGGAGCAGACCTCAAATTCAATCAGAGAGCAGTTGGTTTCACCTCTGCTCATGACACCATTTGAAAGCAAGTGGTTGACATGACACCATTGCACCAGTTGGTACATTTGGCCTGGCTGACCAGCTGTGGAACTAGCAGGGTCCACAGCTAGTTAACATCTTTGAAGATGACTTCTCCAACAGATTGTATAGCCCTTTCCAGCATCCTGACAGGTAATCAACAAAGAGGAAGCTTCCGGCTCAGTTGATTTCTCAGTGACCTACAGCCCAAGCATGTTGGGTTTTCAGCAGTAGAGTCTTATCATCTAGGGGGAGGGTTCTTTAGAGGTCTCACTGTAGCTCAGGAGGACCTGGAATTTACTATGTAGTCTCAGGGTGGCCTCAAACTCACAGTCATCCTCCTACCTCCTGAGTGCTGTACTTAAAGGTGTGTACCACCATGTCGTTTCCCCCCTGTTTTTTCAAGGTAGGGTCTCACACACACCACCATGTGCATCTGGCTTACATGGGACCTGGAGAATCAAACTTGGGTCCTTAGTCTTTGCAGGCAAGCATCTTAACTACTAAGCCATCTCTCCAGTGGGCTTAGGCTTAATTTTTTTTTAAATATGGAATGCTTCACAAATTTTTGTGTCAACCTTGTGCAGGGGTCATGCTAATCTTCTCTGTATTGTTTCCATTTTAGTATATGTGCTGCCAAAGCAAGTGCTTAGGCTTTATTTCTATTTATTTATTTACCTAACTATTTGACCAAGAAAGAGGGAAACAGAATGGGTGTACCAGGGCCTCTAGCCACTGCAAATGAACTCCCAATGCGTGTGCCTCCTTGTGCATCTGGCTAAAGTGGGTCTTGGAGAATCGAACCTGGGTCCTTTGGCTTTGCAGGCAAGTGCCTTAACTGCTAAAGCCACCCTTCTAGCCTTAGGCTTCATTTTTTTAAGAGAAGTATTAGGTTCACAAAAAAATTGAAAGTAAATACTGTTTTAACTTGCTCTTGCCCCATCATTTTCATCAGTCAATGTGGTATGTTTGTTATAATCTATGACATCATTGTCAAACAAAGTCCATGGTGTGCATTAGAGTTTACACTTTGTGTCCATGTATTAATTTCAAACACAAGTTTTTGTTTTTTTTCAAGGTAGGGTCTCACTCTAGCCCAGGCTGACCTGGAATTCACTGTGGAGTCTTAGGGTGGCCTCGAACTCATGGCGATCCTCCTACGTTTGCCTCCCGAGTGCTGGGGATTAAAGGTGTGCACCACCATGCCCAGCTCAAATACAAGTTTTTGAAAAAATCTTAGCATGTGTGTATGTATCTGTGTTCATGTGAATGTGGACACATAGGTGCCATGGTGCGGGAGTAGAGGTCAGAAGACAACCTCGGGTGCTGGTCTTCATCTTCCAGCTTATTTAAAGCAGGAATTTTGGGGGGTGTGGAATGTGTGTTGTGATATCTGTGTGGTGTGTGCATGTATATGTGCTGATGTGTTAGGCAGAGAACATCAGGTGTCCACCTGGTCCATCACGTATCTGCCTGTTTTTCCTTGCAGCAGAGTCTCTTACTGATTCTGGAGCTTGCAGTTAGCCCCCAAAATCTCTTGGGTCTCTGTTCCTAAGGGCTGGGATTACAGACCAGCATGGCCACACCCAGCTACTTATATGGGTTCTGGAGATTGGAACTCGAGTGGTGTCAGGTCTAGTCTCAGGCCCTCATGCTTACACAGGATGTTCAGTTAACCATTGAGACATCTCTTTAGTCTTTTGGGGCAGAGTCTTCTATTTTTTTTTAAATTAATTTATTTGAGAGAAGGAGGTAGAGAGAATGAATGGGTGGGCTGGAGCTTCCAGCCATTGCAAACAACCTCAGATGCATGAGCCACCTTGTGCATCTGGCCTATGTGGGTACTGGGAATTGAACCTGTGTCTTTAGGCTTCACAGGCAAGTGCTTTAATTGTTAAGCCATTTTCAGCTCCCAAGGAGCAGGGTCTTTTATTTGCTGCTGTATATGCCAGGCTAGGTGGTCCTTAAGTTGCTGAGGACCCTTCTTTTTCTGCCTCCCACCCATTTTATTAGGTGCTGTAGGATTATAACCACATGCTACTGCATTTGCCTTATGTGGATTTAGGGATTCAAACTCAAGTCCTCATATTTGTGTGGCAAATGCTTTACCCACTGAGCTATCTCCCCAGCTCTAAAACATGTTTTTAAAGTTACTTGCTTGTTTTGTTTGTTTCTTTAGAGGTAAGGTCTTGAGCTCACTATGTAGCTGAGTATGACCTCGAATGCTGGGAATATAGGGCTGTGCCACCACTGGTGCAGGATCGCACTGTGCCACCTATGCTGGCCTCCAGTTCTCAGTCCTCTTGCCTCAACCTCCCAAGTGTTGGGAGTATAGGTATGCACCATCATGCCCAGCTTAGTTTTTTAAATTTAATTTATGAGAGAGAGAATGGGCACTTCAGGGCCTCTAGCCACTGCGAACGAACTCCAGATGGATGCACCACCTTGTGCATCTGGCTTATGTAGGTACTGGTAAATCGAACCTGGCTTAGACTTCCCAGGCAAGCACCTTAATTGCTATTCCAGCCACCCCCCCCCCCAACAGCTAAGTTTTTTAAAAAAATATTTTATTAGACAGAAAGGCAGATAGAGAATGGGCGCACCAGGGCCTCCAGCCACTTCAAATGATCCTGCAGACTTATGCGCCACCTGTGCATCTGGCTTTATGGGTCCTGGGTTATTGAACCTGGGTCTTTAGGCATAGCAGGCAGGTACCTTAACTGCTAAGCCATCTCTTCAGCTCCCCATCTAAATTTTTTGTTTATTTTTATTTATTTGAGAGCGACAGGCAGAGAGGAGAAGAGGCAGAGAGAGAGAGAGAGAGAATGGGCACGCTAGGGCCTCCAGCCCAGCAAACGAACTCCAGATGTGTGTGCCCCCTTATGCATCTGACTAACGTGGGTCCTGGGGAACCGAGCCTCGAACCAGGGTCCTTAGGCTTCACAGGCAAGTGCTTAACTGCTGCGCCATCTCTCCAGTCCCCATCTAAATTTTTTAAAGGTAATTCTTGACACTTCAATTCATATTTCTACCCAGTGAACTAAAGACAGGTTAAATTGAGTTGCAGGGCAAGCCATTATGGAGTTCCACCAAACACTGGCCAATTCTGAAGGTGGTCTTGTCTTCTATTTATAGGGATGATTTGATTCTCACTTGATACTATTATGAAGAATTCTCATGTCTCTGCATCCTAGCTCTGGGGAGGCAGAGGTAGGAGGATTGCCATGAGTTTGAGGCCACCCTGTGACTATATAGTGAATTACAGGTCAGCCTGAGCTACAGTGAGCTTCTACCTAGACAAAAAAACAAAAACAAACAAAAAATATAAGTAATATTTATCAGATACAATCTTTTCAACCATGAGGTAGGGTCTCACTCAAGCCCAGGCTGACATGGAATTCACTATGTAGCCTCAGGGTGCTCTTGAAGTCACTGAGATCCTCCTACTTCTGTCTCCCTAGTGCTGGGATTAAAAGTGTGCACCACCATGCCTGGCCTATAATCTTGTGGGTTTTTAAAATTATTTTTTGTTTATTTATTTGAGAGCGACAGACAGAGAGGGAAAGAGGCAGAGAGAGAGAGAAAGAGAGAGAATGGGTGTGCCAGGGCTTCCAGCCACTGCAAACGAACTCCAGACACGTGCACCCCCTTGTGCATCTGGTTAATGTGGGTCCTGGGGAACCGAGCCTCAAACTGGGGTCCTTAGGCTTCACAGGCAAGCACTTAACCGCTAAGCCATCTCTCGAGCCCTATAATCTTGTTTTAACTGAAATTTTATTAAAGATTTCAGGATCCAGGTAGGCAGTTTATTTTGCTATCCCTCTTTATACACAAATTCAGTTTTAGAAAATAATTGAAACAGTGTGATTGGAGTTTAATGAGCATGGCTGTGTTGGCATTTGATTTTTATTAATTATTATTATTACTATTTGGTTTTTCAAGGTAGGGTTTCACTCTAGTCCAGGCTGACCTGAAATTCACTGTGTAGACTCAGGGTGGCTTTGAACTCATGGTGATCCTTCCTCTGTCTCCTGAATGCTGGGATTAAAGGTGTGTGCCACCATGCCTGGCTTTATTAATTTTTGAGATAGGGTCTTGTGAGGTAGCCCAGGCTAGCCTTAAATTCATTATGTAGTCAAGGCTGACTTTGACTTCTTGACCTCTTGCCTCTACTTCCCCTGTGGTGAGATTATAGGCATGTACCGCCATACCTGGTTTATATGGTGCTAGGGATCCAATTCAGGGTCTCATAGGTGCTAGGCAAGTCTTCTACCAACTGAATTACGTCCCCAGCCTGTTTTGGCATTTTATCTTATTTTATTTTATTTATGTATTTACTGGTTTTCTAAGGTAGGATCTCACTCTAGCCCCAGCTGACCTGGAATTCCTTGTGTAGTCTCAGGGTGTCCTTGAACTCATGGTGATCCTCCTGTCTCTGCCCCCTGAGTGTTGGGATTAAGGGTGTGCGCCACCATACCAGGTCTGTTTTGGCATTTTAGATGCAACTACTTATAACATGCACTTTGAATTTGCTGCCTAATATGGAATCATACTCCTTACTGAAAATAATATAGACTAGATTACAATCTCATAGTATCTTCATTTTTATAATAGCTAGGAATTATTCTGTGATAGTTATATTTCCCAGAATTTTTTTTCTGGTTGTAATTAACACCTGAATGACATACACAATCCCTGAATAATTAGAAATGTATTTCATGGTCTCATTTACAGACAAAGAAACTAATACTTAAAGAAATGAAGTCACTGGGGTCGGGAGATGGCTTAGTAGGTAGTGTCCGAAGCTGAAGTTAGAGTACCAGAGTTCAGTGCTCAGACCCCATGTTAAAAGCCAGATCTGTAATCCTAGCATGCGGATGCAGAGACATGAGAAGTCTTCAGAAGCTCTTGGTGAGCACAGCAAAGAATAGCAGACTGAGAATCTCTGCTTCAAATGAGATGGACAGGTGAGGACCAGCCTGGAAGTTGTCCTCTGACTTGCACACATGCAGTGGCATGAGCATGCCTGTACTCACACATGGACACAAATACTCATGAACATGAATACATACACACAAATAAAAAACCATTTTCAAAAATAAATTTAAGGGTTGGAGAGATGGCTTAATGGTTAAGGCACTTGCCTATAAAGCCAAAGGACCCAGGTTCGATTCCTCAGGACCCACATAAAGCTGGATGCACAAAATAGCACATGCATTTGGAGTTTGTTTGTGTGGCTGGAGGTCCTGGTGTGCCCAGTCTATCTGCCTCTTTTTCTCTCTCAAATAAATAAAATATTAAAAAAGAAAAAGAAATTGAAGTGGGGACAGGTAGGAGGGCTCTGGCACGTATAGGATAAAGGAAAATACTGGGGAGAGCCAGGACACATCAGCATATCAAGTAGAGAGAACAAATTGTGTACTGTTGAGTTGTGTCACCTGCACCTCATTTGTCTGTCATTTGTCAGAAGTCATTACAGAGGAAGCAGTGATACAAGTGATCAGCCCATTCTCTCTATCTGCATCTTTCTCTCTCAAATATTAAAAAAAAACAACTTGATTTGACTACTTATTAGTTAAAAACTTGGGATAAATTTAACCACTCTTCCTTGACTGTAAAAGGGAGTAATAACATACCTATATTGTAGACTATTGTGAGGATTAAGCAGTATTTGCTACTATAACAACTGGTTGGGGAGGCTTTGAGTATCAGATAATAGCTTGTGGAGTACTGTCTGGTACTAAGAGTAAGTCATGTGGAGAAATAAAAATACTTTTTTTTCTTATCAGATATACATATATATATATATTCATTTATTTATTTATTTATTTGCAAGCAGGAATGCAGGAAGAAAAGGAATGTGGGTGTACCAGAGCCTCTTGTCACTGCAAATGAACTCCAGACCCTTGCTCTCTACTCTTTGCATCTGGCTTATATGGGTACTGGGAAATTGAACCCAGTTCGTTAGGCTTTGCAGGCAAGCAACTTAACCACTGAGCTATCTCTTCAACCCCTAGATGTATATTTTATAACTTTTTATTTGCAGGTGTGTGTGCATGCATGTGTGAGTGCACTAGGATCTCTTTGTTTCTGGAGACAAATTTTAGATGCATGCACATCTTTGCATGGGTGCTGGGGAGTTGAATTAGGGTTAGAAGGCTTTGTAAGCAAGCCCATTTAACTGCTGAGTCATTTCCCCGTCTCCATATTATATAACTTTTTAGTGGTGATGATTGGTTTTTAAAATATTTTATTTACTTTCATATTAGAGAGAATGGGCACAATGCAATCAAACTCCAGACACATGTGTCACCTTGTTCATCTGGCTTACATGGGTACTGGGGAATTGAATTTGGGTCCTATGGCTTTGCATGCAAACATCTTAAGCACTGAGCCATCTCTCCAGCCCTCTATAGCTTTTTAGGTTCTGATATTTATTTCTATTGTGATTATCAGAAATCACCTGTTCAGTGGTCATAGTGGCACACACCATTAATCTCAGCACTCAGGAACCAGAGGTGGGAGGATCACTGTGAGTTCAAGGTCGGCCTGGGTACAGAGTGAGTTCCTGATCAGCCTTGGCTAGAGTGAGATTCTACCCCAAAAAAACAAATGACCGGAGAGATGTCTTAGTGTTTAAGGCATTTGCCTGCACAGCCAGAGGACCTCAGTTCGATACCCCAGGACCCATGTAAGCCAGATGTACAAGGTGGCGCACACATCTGGAGTTTGTTTGCAGTGGCTGGAGGCCCTGGCACACCCATTCATTCTCTCTCTTTCCCTCCCTCTCTCTGCCTCTTTCCCTCTCTCAAATAAATAAAATTAAGAAAAAAATTTAAAACAAAAGAACAAACAAAAAACCCCAGAAGTAACCTTTTAGTATCCTTGCGATTATAAGATTTGAACTGTGAGATCATGATCCTGATCACCCTCCATTAATTAATTAATTTTTAAAATCTAATTTAGTATTTTATATAACTCAGACCAGGATTTTATATAACACAGCCTGGTTTCAAACTATCTAGCTAGGAATGACTTTAAACTCCTGGTCCTCTTGCTGTCAGCTCCAAGTGTCGAGGTTTCAGGTATGTGCCGACATGTCTAGTCCCAGCCTCCATTTATAATTGAGACCCAGAGCAGTGAAATGCGTGACTTACCTAAGGTTTCACAGTAGTAAGTTGTTCCTTTTATTATATATTAGTTGATGGCAATATACCTAAATTATAAATATAAACATGTAAATTTTGGGCTGGAGGAATGGTTTAGCAGTTAAGCACTTGCCTGCAAAGCCAAAGGACCGAGGTTCGATTCCCCAGGACCCACATTAGCCAGATGCACAAGGGGCGCATGCGTCTGGAGTTCATTTGCAGTGACTGGAGGCCCTGGTGCACCCATTCTCTCTCTCTCTCTCTCCCCCCTTCCTCTTTCTCTGTCAAATAAATAAATAAAAATAAAATATTTTTAAAAATGTAAATTTTATATATAAAAGCCTTAAGATAAAACATAAATCTTAAATATAAATGTAAAAATATAAATATTTTTTAAAAAATGTTTTTATTTATATATGAGGCAGAGATACAGACAGGGAGAGAATGGGAGCGTCAGGGCCTCCATCTGCTGCAAACAAACTCCAGATTATGCATATACCACCTTGTGCATCTGGCTTACATAGGTCCTGGGGAATCAGACTTGGGTCCTTTGGCATTGCAGGCAAGTGCCTTAATCGCTAAACCATTCCTCCAGCCCAGTAAAAAATGTAAGTCTTAAGCTGGGCGTGGTGGCACACACCTTTAATCCCAGCACTTGGGAGGCAGAGGTAGGAGGATCACTGTGAGTTCGAGGCCACCCTGAGAATACATAGTGAATTCCAGGTCAGCCTGAGCTAGAGTGAGACCCTACCTCACAAAACAAAACAAAATAAAACAAAACAAAAAAATGTAAGTCTTAAGCCAGGTGTGGTAGTGCATGCCTTTAATCCCAGCACTTGGGAGCCAGAGGTAGGAGGATCACCATGAGTTCGAGGCCACCCTGAGAATACATAGTGAATTCCAGGTCAGTCTAGACTAGAGACCCTAACTCAAAAAAATAAAATAATAAAATAAAATAGAGCCGAGAGTGGTGGCTCACATCTTTAATCCTAGCACTTGGGAGGCAGAGGTAGGAGGATCACTGTGAGTTCGAGGCCACCCTGAGAATAGAATGAAACTCAGGTCAGCCTAGACTAGAGTGAAATCCTACCACAAAAAACCAATAAATAATAAAATAAATCCGAAATAAAATAAATTTAAATCTATAATGACGAAGTATAATTTTATACCATTAGTAATTAGGCTTATGATTCACTTGCCTGGGTTGTGAGTGATACACATCCAAAATATAAACATTAATTGCATTTTCAGTATTTCTTGACCACTGTGTGAAATATTTATAAATACCAGAAAGGTGATAATAACTAGACCTTCCTTCAAAGAGACTGTTAAGTGGGACTTGTTTTTTCAATTGTTTTTTTTTTAATTTATTTATTTATTTATTTGAGAGCGACAGACACAGAGAGAAAGACAGATAGAGGGAGAGAGAGAGAATGGGCGCACCAGGGCTTCCAGCCTCTGCAAAGAACTCCAGACGCGTGCACCCCCTTGTGCATCTGGCTAATGTGGGACCTGGGGAACCGAGCCTCGAACCGGGGTCCTTAGGCTTCACAGGCAAGCGCTTAACCGCTAAGCCATCTCTCCAGCCCTCAATTTTTTTAAAATTAACAATTTCCATGATTATAAAAAAAAAAAATCCCATGGTAATGCCCTCCCTCACCCCAGATGGGACATTTTTATTTGTAATTTCAGAGAAATAATTTTTCTTCACATTCTCAGTTTTCCTGCCTTTTGTCTGTCATATTCATCTCTGTGTTTTTTTTTTTCAATTTTAGCTGTTTTTAAGTTTCTAAAATTTATTTCGTTTGAGATGGAGACTGAGAGAGAGAGGGAGGGGGGGGGAGGAAGGATAGGCATGCCAGGGCCTTTAGCCCATTGAAAATGAACTCCAGAGACATGTGCCACCTTGTGCATCTAGCTTATGTGGGACCCGGAGAATGGAATCTTCATCCTTAGGCTTTGCAGACACACTCCTTAACCGCTAAGCCATCTCTCCAGCCTGCTTGTTTGTTTTTGATAGGGTCTCATATAGCCCCAGCTGGCCACTACCTTGCTCTGTAGCTGAGGATGACTTTGGACTCCTGATCCTCCTGTCTTTCTGCTTTCCATACTAGGCTTGTTTCCTTTTTGCCTTGGTCTTTTTTGTAGCCTTGGTCTTTCTTTTTGGTTTAAAAATACTATCTTTTGCCAACTGTGGTGGTGCACACCTTTAATCCCAGCACTTGGAAGGTAGAGGTAGGGGATCACCGTGAGTGCAAGGCCACTCTGAGACAACATAGTGAATTCCAGGTCAGCCTGGTCTAGAGTGAGACCCTACCTTGAGAAACCAAAATAAAAAATTTTATTTTGTTTTTGTATTGCTGCCTTTGCTTTACTAAATCAGTTTTGTTAAGAATATTTTATTCATTTGAGAGAGGGAGACAGAGAGAGAGAATGAGAATATGGGTATGCCAGGGCCTTCAGCCACTGCAGGCAAATTCTACCTTGTGCATCTGGCTTATGTGGGTACTGGGGAATGCAACCTGGGTCCTTAGGCTTCACAGGCAAGTGACTTATCCACTAAACCATCATTCTAGCCCCTAAATCTTTTTAAAAACATATTATTTTTCAATTTCTTTTTAGTTTGATTGCTAATTCATTTATATAAAAACATTCATTTATATAAAAACTAAATAATCAATTTAGCTTTGTAAGTATTTGGTGCTCTCTTTGTGTGAATCTCTTTGTTTTAGGATACCATGTTAGTCAAAAGTACCTGGAGTTTTATGCCATATAAAATTAGCTCAATACTCCTATGTTCACTTGGTTTCTAGGTCTATTCTGGATAGCAGGTTTTGTGAAGACATTTATTCTTTCTTGGACCTCAGATTTTCCAGACATCTCATGGTATTTCCTTTTATATTATTTCTTTAATGGCTGCTATTTAGTCTCCATATGTTTTGTATAATTTATTTACAAGTTGGATGACTAGATATTTTTTAACTCACATGTGAAATTTTTGGAGTAATCGGATTGTGTTGGAATTTTATTCCCTTTATGGCTGTGTTGTAAGATCATTTCTTTAATACCTTGGCTTTTCCTCTTTTCTCTTTTTCCTAGTGCTGGTGATTGAATCCAAAGTCTTGCACATTTTGAGGAAGTGCTGTACTACTGAACTTCACATTCCTAGGCCTTGGTTTTTTCAAGACTAGCTGTCACTTTGTGGTTCAAACTATCCTTCCTCTTGCTTCAGCCTCCAAAGTGTTAGAGATTCAGCCATGTACCCAATTTGCCTTTCCTAGTTGAGTCCTTCCCTTTCCTCCACTGTCCCCTCCCCTCCCCTACCAACCTTTCTTCCTTCCTTCCCTCCCTCCTTCTCCACCCTTTGTGAGTCTTGTGGTTTGAAACAGGCTCTTACTCTGTATTTTAGGCTGTCTTAGAATTCACTAGATAGACCAGGGTGGCCTTGAACTTGCAGCAGCTTAGATTGCAGCAATGAATACCATGTCCAGCTGGTTTTTCCACTTTAAAAAATTATTTTTATGGCCAGGCATGGTAGTGCATGCTTTTAATCCCAGGTCTTGGGAGGCTGAGAGAGGAAAATTGTTATTAGTTTGAGGCCAGTTTAGGCTACAGAGTGAGTTCCAGGTCAGACTGGCCTAGTGTGAGACTCTACCTTGAAAACTGATTTGACTCTCATAAGTTTATGTTTTTGTCATCAGGTATTAATCAGATTTTGAAGCAGTAGGGATTTTCTGGCTACAAATTTTAAATTTATGTTTATTTTTATTTATTTATTTGAGAAAGAGAGAGAATGGGCATGCTAGGGCTTCCAGACACTGCTAATGAACTCCAGATGCCTGCATCACCCTGCACATCTGGCTTTTACGTGGATCCTGGGGAATTGAACCTGGGTTCTTTGGCTTTGCAGGCAAATGCCTTAACTGCTAAGCCATTTCCTCAGCCCTGGCTACAGTGTTGTTGTTTTTTTTTAATTTAAGTTTTGAGAGTGAGGTAGATACAGAGAGATTGGGTGCATCAGAACCTCCAGCCACTGCAGACGAACTCTAAACACATGCACTACCTTGTGTATTTGGCTTACATGGGTCCTGGGGAATTGAGCCTGGGTCTTTAGACTTCACAAGAAAGTGCCTTAACCACTAAGACATCTCTCTAGCTCTTGTTTTTTCTTTTTTCGGCTTTATGAGATAGCCTGACCTGGAATTCACTATGTAGTCTCTGGGCGGTCTCGAACTCATGGCAGTCCTCCTACCTCAGCCACCATGCCCAGCTGTCTTTTCTTTTGAAAGAAGCTGGAGTCTGTGATTCTGTTTTACATGGGATGATGTAGCTACATCCTGAACATGAGCTTCTGTGTTTGGAGAGAGCTACATTGCTGAATGTGTCATATAGTTGTTTTTAAAGCGCTTGGGATGATAGTCCATCAGGTTACTAAGGCCAGAGCTACAGTTTTATCTCAGGTGCTCTAATTCATTCACCAGTTCTTTGTAGAGTGACTTTATGTTCCAGGTATAGTTCAGGGCTTGGGACATAAGCAATAATCCAAAATAGGCTGAATAATAAGTTCTTCATTACTACATACTTGTCTGTCGGTGTATTATTTATTTTATTTTTATTATTATTTAAAAACAGCTCATGGCACTTACATTTTCCAGTTTCTTACTTTAATAAACAGTTAGTTGTACAACTAAACATAAAATAGACCTAAAATGGGCTGGAGAGATGGCTTAGCGGTTAAGCACTTGCCTGTGAAGCCTAAGGACCCCGGTTCGAGGCTCGGTTCCCCAGGTCCCACGTTAGCCAGATGCACAAGGGGGCAAACGCGTCTGGAGTTCGTTTGCAGAGGCTGGAAGCCCTGGTGCGCCCATTCTCTCTCTCCCTCTGTCTTTCTCTCTGTGTCTGTCGCTCTCAAATAAATAAATTAATTAATTAAAAAAAGACCTAAAATTAAAAAAAAAAACTACTTTCAAGTCTAATATGAAGATAAGCTAAACAGAAGAAACATTTAGGAATTAGATGCCATCAACATGGAAGATGATTTGGAGGGAGCAGGTTTGAGATAGGGTCTGGCTGTAGTCCAGGCTGACCAGAAATTCACTGTGTAGTTTCAGGCTAAGTTATCTCTCCAGTCCTTGCTTATCTTTTTTGAGTCAGGGTCTCACTCTATCACAGGATGACCTACAACTCACTCTGTAGGTCCCAGACTGTGACCTCTTTCTACCTCAGCTTCCTGAGTGCTGGGGCTAAAGGTGTGGGCCCCACCCCATCCAGCAGGAATATGATTTTTTTTCTTGCGAGGTAAGGACTCACTCTAGCCCAGGCTGACCTGGAATTTACTATGTAGTCTCAACGGTAGCCTCAAACTCTCAGCGGTCCTCCTACCTCTGCCTCTGCTGGGATTAAAGGTGTGCACTGCCATGCCTGGCTTGAGTTTTTATATTTGCAATCATTGGACATGGCTTGGTGGTTAAAGGAGCTTGCTTGCGAAGTCTGATGGTCCAGGTTCCATATCCCAGTACCCACATAAAACCAGTTGCATAAATTGGGGTATCTTGAGTTCCTTCATACAGCGGAAGGCCCTTTCTTTCTTTTTCTCCCCCCCCCACCTTACCTGCTATCGATCTAAGTGAATAAATTAAAAATTGCCATTATTGCCTGTTATTAGGTTCAAGTCTTTAACATTTTAAAGAAGTGTAGAATAATATAACATTACATTGCAGCAAACTGATCTGTAAGTTGCTTATATTTTACCACATAGAATTTTGTAATCTTTTTAGCATTGTGCTAGCTAAGGAATACAGCAGTATGAAGTAACTAATATGGTCTTGGGTGTAGAAAAGAAGGTAGAACATTTCCTTTTGTTTACTCTGCTCTAATTTCTTTTTTCCTTCCTCCTCCTCTTCTTCCTATTCCTCTCTTCCTTCTCCTTTTCCTTCCCCTCCTCCTCTTCCTCTCTCTCGCTCTCTTTTTTTTTTTTTTTGGTGTGGTTTTTCAAGGTAGGGTTTCACTCTACCCCAGGCTGACCTGGAATTCACTATGTAGACTCAGCGTGGCATTGAACTCACAGCAATCCTCCTACCTCTGCCTCCCAAGTGCTGGAATAAAAGGTGTGCACTACCACACCTGGGTCTCTGCTCTAATTTCTAATTGTCTTTAGGGGAGACATTAATATGTGAAGTAAATTAGAAAACATAACAAGTAGAAACCATAATTAATTTTTTGTCAAAAGCTATTAGAAAGTTCTCTTTAATCAGAATGACTGCCTCTCCACACATTGTTTATTGTGATAATAGCAATTCTTGTTTGTGACAGTTTGAGTATCTTTCTTTTCTTAAAATACTTTAATATATTCTTTTTTTTTTTTTTTGAGAGAGAGAAAGAGGGAGGGAGGGAGGGAGAGAGAGAGAGAGAGAGAAAGAATGGGCACACCAGGGCCTCCAGTCACTGCAATCTCCAGACGCATGCACCCCCTTGTGGATCTGGCTTACGTGGGTCCTGGGGAACCCAATCAGGGTCCTTTGGCTTTGCAGGCAAATTCCTTAACTGCTAAGCCATCTTCTCCAGCCCCCCCTTTTTTAAAAGAAATATTGATTTATTTGAGAGAGAGAAAGGAAGAAAGAGAGAGAGGGAGGGAGAGAGAATGGGTTTACCAGGGTCTGTAGCCACTGTATACGAGCTCCAAATGCCTGTGCCACCTTGTGCATCCTGCTTACGTGGATTCTGGGGAATTGAACCTGGATCCTTTGGCTTTGTAGGCAAGCGCCTTAACCGCTAATCCATTTCTCCATCCCTGAGTCTCTATTTTTAAAAAAAATTAATTTATTTGCAAGCAGAGAGAAAGGATGGGCACACTAGGGCTGCTATTTGTTGCAAACAACACCAGATACATGCACTACCTTGTGCATCCATCCATCTTTACGTGGGTACTAGAGAATCAAACTTGGGTTGTTACTCTTTGCAGGCAAGTGCCTTAACCGTTGAGCCACCTCTGCAACCCAGATGAATTTTATCTGAAATGCTTGGGATCAGAAGCATTTCAGATTTCAAATTCTTTTTCCTTCAGATTTTGGAATATTTACAAGCCAAGCATCCCCAGTCCAAAAAACTAAAATGTGAATGTATTTTACAGCATTTCAGATTGAACTAGGATATACAAACTGTCCTATGTATTGATTGTTAAATATGTATTGTGAGTTCTTTGAAATGTTTTTCATTCATTATTTAATGTTCTTCAGAAACTCTTTGAGCCTTTATTCCCATTTTGTGAACCTTAACCTGATACGAGAGATTAAATAACTAACCTCCTCTCACCTATCATCTAAGTGGTAGAAACATGCTCCAATTTTGTTGTTGTTGTTTTGGTTTTCCAAGGTAGGGTCTCACTCCAGCTCAAGCTGACCTGGAATTCACTGTGTAGTCTCAGGGTGGCCTCAAACTCATGGTGATCCTCCTACCTCTGCTTCCTGGGTGCTAGGATTAAAGGCGTGCCCTACCATGCTTGGCCAAAGTTAATTTTTTAAAAAATTTATTTATTTGAGGAAGGGAAAGAGGCGCGCGCGCACGCACGCGCGCGCACACACACACACACACACACACAGAACGAGAATGGGCACACCAGGGCCTCCAGCCACTGCAAACTCAACACACGCACTCCCTTGTGCATCTGGCTTACATGGGTCCTGGGGAATCGAACCTGGGTCCTTTGGCTTTGCAGGCAAATGCCTTAGCCTCTAAGCCATCTCTCCAGCCCCATAATGTTTTTAATATTTAGATGTAGTTACGAATTAATGGTCTTTTATTTTTCTTATTTTCATGTTGTTTCTTGTTTGATGGGGTTCCCCGCCCTCCCCCCCACCATGGTAGGGTCTCACTGTAGCCCAGGCTAACCTGGAACTCCTTCCTCAGCCTCCTGAGTGCTGGGATTAAAGACATCTTTAATTTTATACTTAAGCTTGGGAAAACCTTCTCAAGTTAATCATAGAGATTGCATATCTTATAGGAGAGAATTATCAAAATGAGGAAATAAGGTGTTAAAATGGTTTGCATTCTGTAAGAAAACTAGTGTGCACCTTTATACCATGTGTAATTGGAAGAAAGCTACTAGATTTGAAGTATTGTAATAAAAATAAGCTTGGACATGGAGTACATGCCTGCAGTTCAAACTGTTCCAAAGGATGATGGAGGATTGCTTCAGCTCTGGAACTAGAGATCAGCTTGGAAACAGAATGATGCTCATCTTAATAACAACAGGCATGGTGACACAAGCCTTACACAGCACTTGGGAGGCAGGATTGGGTGGATCACTGAGTTTGAGGTCAGACTGCGGTTACAGAGTTCCAGATCAGTCTGTGGTAGAGTGAGACCTAACCTTGAAAAAACAAAATAAAATAAAAACCCACAAACTATAGGTAAATATAAGAAGTGCTATTTAGAGAAATGTTTTTTATTTTCTATAGATATAAAATATAAGGATGAGGAAAATATAGATTGTGTTGTTTTCAGTTTATAAGATTTTGCTCCTGAGTTTCATTTTGTCTTTATTAAAAGTCTTTGTGCTGGCTGTGGTGGTAGATATAGAGGGAACACCGTGAGTTTCGGGCCATCCTGACACTTCATAGTGAATTTCTGGGCTAGAGCGAGACCCTACCTCAAACAAACAAAATAACTTTTAAGTACATATTGTAGAAACAGTACATATAGCAAGTGTAAGGGAGTAAATTTAGATTAGAAAATTTGATATTAAATCTCAATACCTTTTATCTAGTATTATAAATTTGTTTTCAGAGGCAGTTTTCTCTACTAAAATTAGGAATACTACAAAGTGTTCACATTAGAGTTACTAACTGAAGAAATAGAGAATCCCCTTGAGATGAATAGATTTACACATTGTTGAAAATGACAGGCACTGTAAATCAAATAACATAGTTTCCATTGTGTACATAAAGAGTAAGAATTAGCTTAAATCCTGGCGTCATCACTTGAGCTCAGCAACCTTGGTTAAGTTAGCCATTCTTTAAAAAAAAATTATTGTTTGTGTTTACACACGCACATGTGTTTGTATGTGTCTGAGTGTGTAGTGCTCCAGGATTTCATGCTTCTGCAAATGAATGCCCATATGGCTTTACATGGGTGGCTAGGGAATTGAACCCTGGTCAGCAGGCATTGCAAGAAAAGCACCTTTAACTGCTGCACCATCTTGCCAGCCTCAGCCTTTTAAAATTTTGTACCTTAGCGGTAAAATGGAGACATGATTTCAGAATTCTGGGGATAAAATAGAATATTCATGTAAAAAGTTTAGTATTGTGCTAAGTGCTTCTTATGGCATCCTAATTTATCTTCCCGAGCAACATTATGATTCATAAAGTTTTGTTTTCTTTCCTTCATTTTTTTTTTGTGCTAAAATTAAACCCAGGGTGTCCTGCAGACCAACCACATGCTCTCCCACTGAGCTGTGCTTCCACAAAACTTTTCTTTTCATCATAAGCATGCACCTAATTCTAGAAAATAAATAAAATAGGTATTCCATGAAGACCTTTTCATTTATATGGTGATATTAACGTGTGATTATTGCTAGTTAAGATAGTTCTTAACTGTTTTCTCCTCATTTCTTAAACAGGGTTTGTGGATGCACTTAGATGTTTGCAATGAGCACTGTGGCTGGCATGCCCCAGTGTTTTGGATACCAATGCATAGGACTCCATAGTAATCGAATTTACCAGAGGCGAACGTCATGAGCATAGCGATCCCATTGGGGGTTGATACAACAGAAACGTCATACTTGGAAATGGCTGCAGGCTCAGAGTAAGTATTTAACTTAAGAGTATTTTGGGTAGGAAAAGGCAATATATGTCATGTAGTTATTTTAGCACCTCCAAGCAGTGCTTCATTTATGTTTATGTTCATCTTGTCTCTTGGCTAAGAGATTAGAAATTTACGGGCAAAAATTCCTTTAACTAATATTACTTGTTCAATGAACTTTTGTGCCAGAATACTGTGTCTTTTTAAAATTCTCATTTTGCTTTTTCCGTTTGCTAATTGTTTGACATCAAGATAATAGCTTTGGGGAGACAGCTGAGGCAGTAGAATGACTGCTGTGCAAGCATGAGGACCTGTTTGATCCCAAGAATCCATGTTTAACAAATATAAAAAGCCTAATGTGGTGCCACATGCATTTGTAATCCCAGCACCAAGGAGGCAGAGATAGGTGGATCCCTGGGGCTCACTGGCTAGTTAGTTGGTCTAGCCTATTTGGCAAGCTCCAGGCTAGGAGAAACCCTGTCTCAAGAGACAGACAGTGCCTGAGGTTGTTCCTTTCGTCTCCACATGCACACACAGAAACACAGAGAAAAAGAATCAAGATGATAGATTTAGAATTTTTGAGACACAATCTTGCTATTAGCTTAGTCTGACTTTGAATTGGTGACCCTCCTGTTCCTGCCATCACAGTGCTGATATTATAGGTGTTGTCCCACCATCCCTGGATGGTTATCTTATATTTATTTATTTATTTATTGTGTGTATGCATGTACATGTACGTGGCACCAGAGGTTGATGTCAGCTATCTTTCTCCGATTGCTCTCCTCTTTATTTTACTGAGCCTGGGTCTCTCAATTGAGCCCAGAGCTCATGAATTCAGCTAGTGTAACTAGCCACGTTTTCTGGTTATTCTCTGTCTATGCCTCCTTTGTGCTGGGATTATAGGTGGCTGGGACACCCACTTGTCATTTACTTGGGTGCTACATATCTGAACTCCCATCCCCATGCCTGCATTTCAAGTGCTTTACCATCGCAGCCATGTCCTCAGCCCCCAGCAGGTTGTTCTTAATGTAAGATCTGGTGTATGTATATTGGAAAGTAATTGGCTTTAAATTTTAATCATAAGTAATAAAATATGGATATACTGTGGTATTCTTTTAAACACAGCATTTACTTTTATTTTTTAAATGTTTTATGTGTTTATTTTGAGAGAGAGAATGAGAGGGAGAGGCAGACAGCACCAGGGCCTCTAGCCACTGCAAACAAACTCCAAATGCATGTGCCACCTTGTGCATCTCACTTATGTGGGTACTAGGGAGTTGATCCTGGGTCCTTGGCTGGTAAGCCATCTCTCTAGCCCCATACTTTTATTTTTTTTTAACTTACTTATTTGAGAGAGAGAGGCAGATAGAGAAAAAGAGAGTAGACATGCCAGGGCTTCCAGCCACTGCAAATGAACTTCAGGTGTGTGCACCATCTTGCGTAGCTGGCTTATGTGGGTACTGTGGAATCGAACCTGGGTCCTTATGCATTGCAGGCAAATGCCTTAACTGCTAAGCCATCTCTCCAGCCCTTTTCTTTCTGAGGCAGAGTCTCATTCAGAACTCACTCTGTACCACCGGCTGGGCACAAACTCATGGCAGTCTTACTATTTCAGCCTCTCAGGTGCTGGGATTATAGGTGTGAGTCACATGCCAGGAGAGATTTGCCTTTTTCTTTCTTTGTCCAGTATGTATTTATTTGAGAGAAAGTGAGAAGGAAAGAGAGAGAGAGAGAGAGAGAGAAAATATGGGCACACAAGGGTATATTGCTGCTGCAAATGAACTCTAGATACATGTGCCATGTTGTGCATTTGGCTTCATGTGGGTTCTGGAGAATTGAACCTGACTGGCAGGATCTGTAAGCAAGTGCCTTTAACTTTTGAGCCATTCCCACAGCTTTTTATTTTTTATTTGCTTTTTTGTTTTATAATTATTATTATTATTAATTTTGAGGTAGGGTCTCAGTCTAGCACAGGCTGACCTGGAATTCACTATGTAGTCTCACCTTGAACTCAGGGTGATCCTCCTACTACCTCTGCCTCCCAAGCTTTGGGACTAAAGGCATGCACGACCATGTGCAACAGATTTGCTTAAACAAACAAAAAAAACTTTAAAAAGAGAGAGAGAGAGAGAGAACAGGCATGCTAGGGCCTCCAGGCACTGCAAATGAACTCCAGACACATGTGCCACCTGTGCATCTGGCTTACGTGGGTAATGGGGAAACAAACCTAGGTCCTTAGGCTTCACAGGCAAGCGCCTTAACTGCCAAACCATCTCTTCAGCCCTGGATTTGCTTTAAAAAAAAAAAAAAGTTAAATTGAAAACCAACTCAAGCTGTATTTTATGTAGAATTAAGAGAGTATTTCATACTGGATGATTATTTTGGCAACTTTTTTAGGCTTGTTTTACAAGGTAGTGTTTCATAGTGTCCAGATTGACCTGGAATTCACTCTTAAGCCTCAGGGTGGCCATGAACTCGTGGCAGTCCTCCTACCTCTGCCTCCTGAGTGCTGAGATTAAAGGCATATGCCACCATGCTCAGCTTTTTATTTTGACAACTTTTGTTTTGTTTTTACTACAGCCATTTCTAATAGATTCATTGAAAGATTAATATCTGACCTGTATACTGATTATACTCCTAGCACTTGTTTCGATTGGTTTAGTTATCTTTTATTTATTTTTCTGTGTATTTTTTCTCTTTTCATTATTATCTTTTATTTTTGAGTGACCATTGCTTTAATATTAGGTTATTTATCTGAAGATTATTTTTGGAAATTGCAAATCCAATTGAGTATTGATGCTGAAGGATGAAAAGGTGCGTTGTTTTCCGTGTCAGCATGCAAATATATGTTACTCAGAAAGCTGGATAATGGAATCTAAATTTCAAAAGAAGATTTGTTTATTCTAGGACTCTAGAAATGGAAGAAGAAGAAGGAAATGCTATGTAGCTCTTTCATTTGCTGGCATTTCTTGTGGTCTGAAGATGTTTTCACCATTTCTGCTCAGTCATTAAGAAAGACATTGATATGCCCTCTAATATTCTTATAGAAGCCTAATTGGTCCATTTGTTTTTTTGTTTTTTTTTTTGAACAATGTATTGATTGTTTTTAAAGAAAAGGTTTTGCTTAGCTGAGGCTGACCTTTATTGATCTTTTTGCCTCAGTATCCCAAGTACTAGAATTAGAGACATGCCCTACCATGTCTGAATTAAATCATTTACTTAACTATATGATCACAATATGAGAGGTAGAGAGAGAGAGAATAGGCATGCCAGGGCCTCCAGCCACTGTAGACAAACTCCACATACATGCGCCACCTTGTGTATCTGGCTTATGTGGGTCCTGGGGAATTGAACCTATGTCCTTGGACTTTGAAGGCAAGTACCTTAATTGCTAAGCCATCCTTCTGGCCCTATATGATTTTTAAAAGCTATTACAGGGCTGGAGAGATGGCTTAGTGGTTAAAGAGCTTACCTGTGAAGTCCCAGGACTCAGGTTTGATTTCCCCAGAACCAGAGTTCATTTGTAGTACCTAGAGGTCCTGGTGTGCCCCCCCAAATAAAAAGAGCCCCTAGCATGCCTGCTCGCTCGCGCTCTCTCTCTCTCTCTCTCTGCCTCTCTTTGTGTAAATAAATAAAATATTTTTTAAAAAGAAGATTGAATGTCTAGTGCAGAGTATGTGAACAAAGAGTTTGCTAAACTCTAGTGTTCCCATTTCCAGTAACATTTACTTTTGAATTATTTTAACACTAAAATAGAACTCATTTCTACCAAGTCCACTTTTTTGCTTGAAATAGTTGATTTCTTTACTTTTCTTTCATGATAGAGATGTTGTATTATATTTCTTAGTCCCTATTCTTTTGCCTACTAACATTGACTCTTAAACATTTGAACTAAAAAATTAATTTTAATTTAGGAATAAATGATTAGTGAGGATAGACAGGAGTTACTTGATGTATATTTGTTTCATGAACTTGAAAATTTTTAAAGCATAGATTTCATAAAAGTGTTTTACTTTAAAACAACATTTTAAAGGATAGACATGGTAGTTCATACCTATAATCCCAGCATTTGGGAGGCTGAGGCAGGCAAATTAATATGAGTTCAAAGCCATCCTGGTCTATATAGTGAGTTCAGGATAGCCTGTACTACAGAGTGAGACTGTCTCAAAAAACAAAACAAGTAAAACTTCTAAATAATTTTTTACAAATTAGGATGCTATAACTATAATGTTCTTAATTAGCTGCATGTTCATAAATGCAAGGTAATACTAGAAGTAGACTTCTTGCTTAAAGTATTATTCCTCCCCTCACACCCCCCCCCCCCCAAGTAGGGTCTCACTCTAGCCCTGGCTGACCTGGAATTGACTCTGTAGTCTCAGGCTGGCCTCAAACTGACTGTGATCCTCCACCTCTGCCTCAAAATTCTGAATTCAAGAGATGATATATTTTGGGTTATCTATCTTTAATTGTGCAGTTTTCCTAGAAGCCAGGGTTACAAAAGTAAATATGATATTTTGTCTGTATTTGTAAGGAAATTACGATCAATTACAATGTCAGAACTTTAGACCAGAGCTAGTCAGTAGAAACATAATGTGTCTCATCTAATTTAAGATTTTCTAGTAACATTAAAAGGTAAAATTAAAAAATTTAAAGGGCTTGGGCATAGTGGCATACACTTTTAATCTTAGCACTGAAGAGTTCGAGGCCAGTCTGGGACTACAGAGTCAATTCCAGGTCAGCCCAGAGTAAGACCTTACCTCAAAAAATAAAAAAATAAAAAAATTTAAAGGGAACTTAGTTTGTTATTTATTTTGCTTAAGTTAATATAATCAAAGTATTATTTATATTTATATAACAAATAACCAAAAGAAAGATATTAACAGGATATATATGTCCTTTTGTTCATGCTGTCTTAAATCCTGTATTTTATACTTAATGGCATATGTAAATTCAATTAGTCACTTGAAGGCTCATTAGTACAGTTGTTTAGTGGCTACTGTAACTGAGTAAAGCAACTCAACACAAAATAATAGGGTCTTAGGAGAAAAAAATTAGCTGGTATGAAAGGTGTGAATATTGAACCATAATAGTTTATCATTTTATGAATGAGAAAGGAGGTAGTTTTGGAATTCTCATTTAAAGATTGAGGAAACTGAACTTAAAAAGTAAATAAGTAGCAGAAGAGAACCTTATGATGAGTTTAGTTTTTTAATTCTGTCATAGCACTTCTAGTAATATTATTTAAAAAGATTGGTTTTTGTAACATAATAGTTTTGTTTTGGCCTATGGTTCATGTAAGTAGTGCTAGCAAAATATTTAATATGTCAATTACTGACTGTAGCAGAAATACTCTCTAGTCTTTGCAACATGATAGAAAAGTTGAGCTAGGCAGGGTGTGGTGGCACATACCTTTAATCCCAGCACTTGAGAGGCAGAGGTAGGAGGATTGCCATGAATTCAAGGCCAGCCTGAGTACATAATGAATCCAGGTCAACCTGGGATAGAGTGAGACTCTACCTCAACCCCCACCCCGCCCAAAAATAACAAAAATTGAGCTAGTTCATCTTTTTGTGTTTGTTAAAAAAATATTTATTTGAGAGAGAAAGAAAAAAATGGGTGCTCCAGGAATTTCTTCTTCTACAAACTCCAGGTGCATGTACCACTTTGTGCATCTGACTCTATGTGGACACTGATGAATCAAACCTAAGGCCATTAGGCTTTGCAAGTAAGCATCTGATGCTGAGCCACCTTCCAAGCCCAGAATTTTGTGTTTTAATCATAGCAAAACTTCTGTTTCTTGTTACTACTTCTATCTGTATCATTTCAACCATCTGGATCCTGGATTGGTTACATAAGTAAAACAAAAACAAGACAGAAAAACCAAAAGGGAAGCTGTTCTGGAGCTGGAAAGAAGAAAAGAAAGAAAAAGAGAGGGAGGGAGGGAAGGAAAGAAAACAAGAAGAAAAGGGAAGGGAAGGAAGAAAGAAGAGGGGAGGGAAGAAAGAAATCTAAACGAGAAATATTAATCTTCCTCCCCCCTGGGGTGGGGCAGGCTGAAAAATAAAAGCCATGTTACAAGTTACTATTCCTTCTCAGAAACTAGAAATTGTATTCCTTCTAATTATTATCATCATCAAATTTCCTCACTACCATTAGAGATTATTATATAATGCTGCTATGTTAATATGTTGGGAAGAAATGAACAGATTGAAAAATGTGATGTGCAGACTGGAGAGATGGTTTAACAGTTCAGGGAGCTTGCTTGCAAAACCTGACAACCTGGGTTTGATTCTCTATTACCCACATAAAGCTAAATGTACAAAGTGGCACATGCATCTGGAGTTTGTTTGCAGTGGCAGGAGACCCTGGCATACCCATACTTTCTCAAGTAAATATATTATTTAAAAAAATGTGATACGGAGCCGGTCATGGTGGTTCATGCCTTTAATCCCAGCACTTAGGAGGCAGAGGTAGGAGGATCATTGTGAGTTTAAGGCCACCCTGAGACTACATAGTGAATTCCAGGTCAGCCTGAGCTAGAGTGAGACCCTACCTTGAAAAACCAATAAATAAATAAATAAATAAATAAATAAATAAATAAATAAATAAAATGTGATATAGAACATCTGGTGTCCAGACTATTCACAAGATGTTTGAAATTTTTAGATTGTTCTGATTACCTATGAGAATGAAGATGTATATTCTTTTTTATTAGACATGGAGGGAGGGAGGGAGGAAGGGGGAGAGAATGTGCATGCCAGGGCCTCTAGCCACTGCAGACACACTCCAGATGCATGTGCCACCATGCATCTGGCTAATGTGGGACCTGGAGAATCAAACCTAGGTCCTTTGGCTTCACAGGCAAGTGCCTTAACTGCTAAGCCATCCCTCCAGCCCAAGGATTTATATTCTTATTCTACCTGTATCTACGATATACCATTAAATTGGAAAATAAATGTCTAAAATTTTTTTGATATGTCCCAGCACTAAGGAGACAGTGATAGGAGGATCACTGTGAGTTTGAAGCTACAGAGTGAATTAATTCCAGGTCAGCCAGGACTAGAGTGAGACCCTACCTCAAAAAAAAAAAAAAAAAGTGACGTGTGTGAGTTAGAAATGAATTACTTTGGGGCTGAAGTGATGGCTTAACAGTTAAGGCCCTTGTTTGTGAAACCTATGGACACAGGTTCCTTGCTCCAGTACCCACTAAGCCAGATGAACAAGGTGGTGCATTTACATTTCATTTGCAGTGGCTGGAGGCCCTGGCACACTCATTCATTCTCCCCCACCCCTTCTCTGTCTCTCTCAAATAAATTAATTAACTATATTAAATAAAAACTTTGGAGGAAGGCTCCTGTACTATACCTAGCAATACTATAAATGCTGACTGTTGACTAAGAAATAAAGGGGAAGCTATGTTTTCATTTTTGTTTAAACACTAACATGGTTGTAACCTTTTACAGCCACTTAATTTTTTTTGGTCAATCTTCATTTGTAAAAGGTTTGGATCGAAGTATTGATAAACAAGAAAAGACTTTCTCCGGATTTCTGAGACTACCTTATTTGTTATTATGATTTCTTTATATTTAGTGTCAAGAAACTAGTACTCTCCTACGCTTATAGTATGTTAATTTGTTTATCCTAATATGAAAATGCTTTCATTAAAATGTGGTGTTGCCGGGCATGGTGGCGCACACCTTTAATCCCAGCACTTGGGAGGCAGAGGTAGGAGGATCGCTGTGAGTTCGACGCCACCCTGAGACTACATAGTGAATTCCAGGTCAGCCTGGGCTAGAGTGAGACCCTACCTCAAAAAACCAAAAAAAAAAAAAAAGTGGTGTTGAGTTACTTCTCAGCCTTTTGGATATCAAGTTAAGTGTGATATTGTTCTAATATTCAAAAGCCTGTTTAGAATTCATTAGAATATTGCTTAGTTTTTCATTTGTTTCATATATAATTATAAACAGATTTATCGTCTTGTATTTGTATCCTTTTTCTCCCCTTTTAGTACTTCATATAGAGTTCCTGTTTGTAATATTCTAGCAAAAAAGCACAGACAGGCAGGGTTGAAAAAAAAAAAAGGAAAACAAGCAGACACTATCCCTATATTACAAAAAGAATGTTACCCATGTAGATTAGCACATTTATCTGTGGCCATATAATTAATGAAAAGTAGTTATGGTTGAACCCAGTGTGTGTGGTCCCAAATCCCAAATCCATGCTGTCACGGAGACCAGTAGAGCTATTCTTTTTTTTTTTCAGAGGTAGGGTCTCACTCTAGCTCAGGTTGACCTGGAATTCACTCTGTAGTCACAGGGTGGCCTCGAACTCATGGCAATCCTCCTACCTCTGCCACCCAAGTGCTGGGGTTAAAGGTGTGTGCCACCACACCTAGCTTAGAGCTATTCTTTACTAATAGATGAGTTAGATGAAGTGACAATGTCACATGCAGTGAATTGAGGCCCACTGTTAAACCTGCATTTCACTTTTAATTTTTTTTTTTTCAAGATAGTGTTTTCCTCTAACCCAGGTTGAGCTGGACTTTAATTTCATGGTTGCCTCAAACTCATGGCAATCCTCCTACCTCTGCCTCCCAAGTGCTGGGATTAAAGGTGTGTATCATCGTACCCGGCTTAACTTTTTTAAATGTATTATAGTATGACACTTTTCTGTATATTTTTAAAATTTACTGTTTTTTTCCTCATGTAAAACTGCTTTATTCCATCTTAGATATTTTTACTCAGTTTTTATTTTAGAGAGACAGAGGGGGAGAGAGAATTAGTGTGCCAGGGCCTCAGCCTCTGAAATCAAATACCAGACACTTGCACCACCTAGTGAACATGTGCAACCTTGTGCTTGCCTTACCTTTGTGTGTCAGGCTTGTTCTTAGGCTTCATGCAAGTGCCCTCACTGCTAAGCCATCTTTCCTACCCTTTACTGTTTTTATTATATCAATTATTCTATATCACAAATTAGCATATTTTATAAAATTTTGTAAGAATGGTAAGTTTTGGTCATAGCACAGAGGGGCATATTTAGAATGCAGGGATATCTTTTATACATATACTACAGTAGTACTCTATTATGTACTCTTGCTGATACCCAGTGTCAGTGTCGAAAGGGAAAACTAGAACCTTTACCTAAAACATTGCTTTGGCTTTTTTATGACAACCTGCATATATCTTGAAGGTCAGGAAGGATGAATTAAATTTTGAGCAAAGAACAACATCATAAAAATCGAATTGCTGAAGTTTTTAAAGGTTATTTAATCAGTCATTTTATAGTGACCTTTTTCTCTAAATGTCTGTCAGTTTAATAATTATCATGATTCTGTTTATATTTTTACTTTAGCTAACTTATATGATGTCTTCACACGTGTGTGTGTGTGTGTGTGTGTGTGTGTATCATGACTTAGGTAGTTATTATAGCTTCTTAAAGGATAAGGGCAAATAACACTTTAAAGTTGTTTAGTATTTCCCAGATAAATGTGGCAATATCAGGTAGATTACTGCAAACAAAGTGGTGGTAGTTTTGAAGGTTGTTTTAATATGTTTATTTGCAAGTAGAGGGGTGGGGGAGAGAATGGGTGCACCAGGGCCTCTAGCTGCCACAAACGAACTCCATATGCATGTACCACTTTGTGCATCTGGCTTTCTGTGGGTACTGGGGACTAGAACTTGGGTCATTAGGTTTTGTAGGCAAGTGCTTTAGCCACTGAGCCATCTATCCAGCCCCAGTCTTGAAATTTTTGACATTAATTTAGAACTGCAAATTTTTTAAGTAGCCTGTTAATCAAGAATGGAAGTATCAAAAAAAAAAATGAATGGAATTATAAAAGCCAGGCATGGTGGTGCATGCCCTTAATCCCAGCACTCAGGAGGCAGAGGTTGGAGGATTGCTGTGAGTTCAAGACCACCCTGAGACTATATAGTGAATTCCAGGTCAGCCTGGGTTAGAGCAAGACCCTACCTCAGAGAGAAAAGAAAAAAAAAGATTGGAAGTATTAATACTAAAGTAATGAAATTTAAAGTGACATAAATTCAGACTTATCAGAACCTAGATTATGTATAACACTAAGCCTGAAGTAAGACCTATTACTGTTTAATAACACAAACTGCTTATTATGTCACTAATTCACAGACACAAATGAACACACAGGAATGTTTGGGAGGACAATACAGTTTTGTTTTGTTTTTTTCCCCCTCTGGGTTTTTCAAGGCAGGGTCTTATTGTAGGCCAGGCTGACCTGGAATTCACTATGTAGTCTCGTGTTGGCCTCGAACTCATGACAGTCCTCTTACCACTGCCTCCCAAGGGCTGGGATTAAAGCCACTACACCCAGCTGGGACAATACAGTTTGTTTTATTTTATTTTTAAAAATGTTTATTTACTTGCAAGGAGAGAGAGGTACAGAGAAGAGAGACAGAATGGGTGTACCAGGGCCTCCAGCCACTGCAAACAAACTCTCGACGCATGTGCCACTTTCTGCGTTTGGCTTACGTGGGTTCTGGGGAATTGAACCTGGGTCTTTATGCTTCACAGGCAAGCACCTTAACTGCTAAGCCATCTCTTCAGCCCAGCAATACAGTTTTGATGGAAAGAATGCCAGGCAAATTTTAGAGATCTGCTCTTTAGTATTGCTTTATCTGTTAGAATACCATATCCTTAGATTAAACATTTGTTTCACAAATATGGAACTTCAGATTCAGAATGGCTATGCACTTGGTGTCCCAAGAATACACAGTGACTTTAGTGGTAAGGTTTGAAATTGAGTCTAGAGTTTGTGACACTTAGGTTCAATCATCTCCTTACCTGTAAAACCAGAGGTTGGGCTCCATGACCTTTAAAAGACCTTTTAAGGCAACACTTGAACATTCTAAATGTTGGAGCAGAGAAGACTGTGTCTCCCAAAGTAGTTCCTGTCCGTCTGTACTCTGCCCACACCAGTGGCACTCAGCCTGTGATCCTCTATAAGTAGCCTCAAAACAGCATTGTATAGAGGCGTTTTCCACAATGTTGCTTTCAGCCTCTGCTTCCTCTAAGAGAAAGAAAACCACACCCTGAAACTCCCTTGGGGCCAGATGCTAAACCAGCCCCACTACACTGGCAGCTATACTTGCTTTACTTACTCAGCCTTGGCATTGCACTTCACTTCTGTAGGCCCCAGCACCACCTCAAGAGGTCAGAGGGAGGGCTTGAATGGCTCAGTTGCATAAACCTTTGAACCTGTATCATTTTTATTGGTCCTCATTTCTATAATTCCTGGTTACTGTCTATAATGTAGGTCTATGCAGATGCTTGAATCCTTCGTGCATTGTTCTCCTTATATGAAATCTCTTACCTGCCACATACAGTTTGGATTTTATTTTGAACATGCCACTAACATACTAAATATTATATAAAATATTAACATATTAAAGCTACTGCCTAATTTTTATGGTGGGGGTGGGCAGAAAGTTTGCTGGCCATTGAGCCCAGGATGTCACACGTGGCTGAGCTTGTTTTATCACTTAGCAGCAACCCCAGTCACCTGTTTCCTGGCTTGTAGCAAGATTTGATACTACTGATTCTCTGCCTTTGCCTTTAGTAAAAATACTCGTGTGTGTGTGTGTGTGTGTGTGTGTGTGTGTGTGTGAATCATGGTAAAGTAAGTATATTTACCATGTTGTCTATCTGTAAATATACATTTTAGTGCCATTAAATACATCCACAACGTTGTGCAGTTGCCAGCAATTTCCAATTTTTTCCTCACCCTGATCAGAAACTCTTTATTCATTACCTTCTTTACCTTTTTTCAGTACCTTGTAACATCTGTTTTGGTTTCTGTCTCTGTTGGCCTCTATTTCTTACCAATAGAATCATAAAATATTTATTCCTTTCTCTCACAGCATGTTTTCTAGCTTAATCTAGGTGTAGCATGTATCAGAATTCCACTTTTATTTATTTATTTGTTTTTTGAGGTAGGGCCTCACTCTAGCTCAGGCTACAGTTCACTATGTAGTCTCAGGGTAGCCTCAAACTCATGGCAATCCTCTTACCTCTGCCTCCCGAGTGCTGGGATTAAATGTGTGTGCTACCATGACTGGCCCTAAGAATTCCACTTTTTAAGTGGTTGAATAATACTCTGTTTCATAGATGTGTTTTTTAATAAATATTTATTTTCCAGGAGAGAGAATGAGAATGGGTGGGCCAGGGCCTCTTTTTGCTGCAAGTGAACTCCAGATACATGTGCTACTCTGCATCTGGCTTTACATGGGTACTAGGGAGTTGAATCTGGGCCATCAGGTTTTGCAAGCAAGTGCCTTTAACTGCTATCTTTTCAGCCCCTGTATTGTGTTTTATTTATTCACATGTCCATGGATACAGGTTATTTTTATCTTTAGACAATTATGAATACTGCTGCTGTGAACATTGGCTACAGATACTGCTTAACGGATATAATTCTTCTGAGTATATGAATGTTCCTCAACCTACAATTCATTAAATTGGCTTATGTCTCAATAAACTCATCTTTTGAATTGAAAATACTACAGGTCAAAAGTGCTTTTAATAAAACTCAAGAATACCATACCTTAGTGCACAGCATGCTCTAGTGGCTGGTTGAGAGAATAACTTGCTTCTGCTGCTGCTCCCAGTTTGAGAATATTATATCACACATACGTGTATGACAGTATATCAAAATTCAGCATTTCAGTTATGGCTTATACTGAACACATACTGTTTTCCCATTTCATAATGTTGAAAATTCATAAACTATAAATCAGTGTAAGTTTACCTAGGAATAGAATTATTAAGTAATTAGTTAATTTTATGTTTAATATTTTAAGGAACCACCAAACTCTTTCCCTTTATTTTTTATTATTATTTTATTTTTATTTATATTTGTTTTTATTATTTTATTATTTTATTTTTTATTTACACCAATAATTTCACCCAGTGGTATAATTAGGTATACCACCCAGTGGTATAATTCATGATCTTTAAAAAAATACAACAAATTGGGCTGAAGAGACGGCTTAGAGGTTAAATGCTTGCCTGTGAAGCCTAAGGACCCCGGTTCGAGGCTTGATTCTCCAGGACACACGTTAGCCAGATGCACAAGGGGGCGCACATGTCTGGAGTTCATTTGCAGTGGCTGGAAGCCCTGGCGTGCCCATTCTCACTCACTCACTCTCTAATCTGCCTCTTTCTCTCTCTGTCACTCTCAAATACATAAATAAAAAACAAAAAAATTAATTTCTTTAATTTTTTGTTTATTTTTATTTATGTATGTGAGAGCTAGAGAACAGAGATTAAAAGGCAGATATAGAGATTGAGAATGGGCGCGCCAGGGCCTCCAGCCACTGCAAACGAACTCCAGATGGGTGTGCCCCCTGTGCATCTGGCACTCCTACAACCCAGTTTCATATTCTAAATATCTATGTCCAGAAAAAATGTTACCACCTTTTAAATTTTAGCAAGGCATTGTGGTCCATGCCTGTAATCCCAGCACTTGAGAGGTCTAGGCAGACAGATTGGGGGTTCTGCCAGCTTTGGCTCTATAGTGAATTCAGTGCTAGCTGGGCCTACATAAAACTCTCGCCTCCCCCCCACAGACACACTCACACACTCACACACTTGCCAGCACCCACATAAACAGTACGGTGCCTTTAACGCCAGCTCTTTGGAAAGCAGAGACCAGAGAATTACTGGGGCTTGGTTAGGCAGTCAGATCGAAAACGGTCACTGAGGGAGTTCAGTGAAACTCTCTCAAGGAAACACATAGATAAACCATAGAGGAAGACCCCTGACATTCTCCTCTGCACTCTACACACATACAGGTGGGTTGTGAGCATCTTCATACACATGTGCATTACCACACACATATACACAAACAAGGGAGGTTAAATTGACTCAGATGTAGGTTCACTACCACACTGATCAGCAGAAGTTAGACAAAGTAGGGCTTGGGGGTTCCTGTAAATAAAGAAGAAACTGATGTATATAAAATGCTAGGGCAGGGATCTTACAAAACAGCAACAATTGGTGAGTTTTATTCCCAAGTAGCATCTGTAATTGACAAGTCACTTTACTTAACTGTTACTAGGCCAGAACTGCAGTGCTGCTATAGGCTACTACTTATGTTTTCTCAGGCACTAAGTCTGGTTCAATATGAGATTCCCTGTCTGTTGTTGTCTGTCTAACTTACTGACATTTCCCAGGCTTGTGTTGTGTCAGCATACTCAACAGGAATTATTTTGAACATTGAACTCTTAGATTTTAACATTCAAGGGCGAGAGATACCGCTCAAGTGATAGAGTACTTGGCCAGCATGTGCAAGGCCCTGGTTTAGTCCTGAGCACTACTTGCACACACAAATATCCAACCCAAGATCTGTGTAGATTTAATGTGTCCTTAGTCTTATTTCAGTCATTTTCTGGACTTAAGTGTTCCCATTGTCATAAAGTTTAGCTTCTAGTTCTGTTGTTTTTATGTTTTATTTGAGCTAGGGTTTTGCTGTATAGCCTAAGCTGCCCCTAACCTCTCAATCCTCCTGCATCAGCTCTCGGAATGCTAGGATTATAGGCATGTGCTAACACTCTCAGCTGTAAATTTTCCAAATCATAGAAAAAAGTTTGTATAAGGATCTTTATTTTACTACTTAAATGAAAATTTTGTTATGACACAGAATTGAGATAGGATGTATTCATCCACAAGTTATGTGCATGCTGTAAATATTGATTGAACTTGGGGCTGGAGAGATGGCTTAGTGATTAAGGCATTTGCCTGCAAAGCCAAAGGACCCAGGTTCAATTCCCTAGGACCCACATAAGCCAGATGTGCAATGTGGCACATGCATCTGGAGGCCCTGGTACACCCATATTCTCATTCTCTCTCTCTCTCTCTCTCTCTCTCTCTCTCTCTCTTTTTTTTTTTTTTTTGTTTTTTGAGGTAAGGTCTCACACTAGTCCAGGCTGACCTGGAATTCACTATGTATTCTCAGGTGGCCTTGAACTCATGGCGATCCTCCTACCTCTGCCTCCCGAGTGCTGGGATTAAAGGCGTGCGTCACCACGCCCGGCCATATTCTCTCTCTCTTTCCCCTTTCTATATGCCTCCTTCTCTCTCTCAAAAAAAAAAAAAAAAAAAAAAAAAATTAAAAATACACTGTATCTGTATTGCCAGGGTTCTCGTATAAGTACTTGAAACTTTTAATCAATTAAAAGAAAAAGAAATGAATGGAATTCTCATGGATGACTCTTTTCTCCTAGACCAGAATCTGTAGAAGCTAGCCCTGTGGTAGTTGAGAAATCCAACAGTTATCCCCACCAGTTATACACCAGCAGCTCCCATCATTCACACAGTTACATTGGTTTGCCCTATGCGGTAAGCATCAAGTACTTCTCTAGAAGAATTTTTTTTAAAGTTGTAAGTTAAAAGTATGTATGTGTGGTTTTGTGCTTATAACAATATTTATAAAGCATAGCTGTTTCATGTTACCTGTGCAGTTAAATATATGTTGTACTTTAACATAACCATAGTATTATGGGATTATCTGTCAAGAGGTATTTATTGCTATTCTTATTTTCTAATTTTTGCTGTTATCACATTTTTTGCCTTCTCAACAAAGGGTCTATAAGACTATGCTGTATTATCTACTGTTAATTATAAGTTACATGGTACAAGTTATGACTATAGTTGTCATTTGTGTGTGTGCTATACTTCACATCACACATTTATATTTATAGTTTCTCATAACATCCTTGGAAACACCCTTAGGAGAGGTAGGTTTCATCCCTTTTCACAGCTGAAATGATGTAAGCTTATCCACTTAATTTATTCAGCATTGCAGATTCTGTAGAATTTAGATTCAAATAGTTGTAGAACTGGAGACATTTGTGATTTGAGAAGGTATACTTGGGAGAGATTTTATTATTTAGATAAGAGTAAAAATGATCAAAATTTAAAGTCCTATATTATGTACTTCATAGTGGTAATATATCTTTTGTTATGTTCTGTTTTAGCATCTATATTTCTAGGGGCTTTAAAATTTATTTATTTTAGAGAGAGAGAAAGGCAGATAGAGAATGGGTACACCAGGACCTCTAGCCACTGCAGTTGAACTCCAGACACATATGCCACCATGTACATCTAACATACATGGGTCCTGGAGAATTGAACCTGGGTCCTTAGGCTTCTCAGGCAAGGACCTTAACCACTAAGCCATCTCTCCAGCCTGGGCTTTTTTTTTCTTTTTTCTTTTCTTTCTTTTCTTTCTTTTTTTTTTTTTTTTTTGAGGGAGGGTCTGAACCTGGAATTAGTTGTGTAGTTTCAGGCTGACCTCGAACTCCATGATGATCCTCCTACCTCTGCCTCTCTAGTGCTGGGTTTAAAGGTGTGCACCACCACCCCTGGCTCTGAGCAGGTTTTTTTGTCGTGTCCCCCCCCCCCCCCCCCCTGTAGGGTTTCACTCTAAACCAGGCTGACCTGAAATTCACTGTGTAGTCTCAGGGTGGCCTTGAACTCTCTGTGATCCTCCTACCCTCTGCCTCCCCAATGCTAGGATTAAAGGCATGTGTTACCACGTCTAGCTGTTTTTTTTTTTTTCCTTAAACCTGGATTCTCCCATCATACATCTGGTTTCTTGTTGAAAGTGAAACCATGATCAAATGATACAAAAGATCACTTCTGCTTTGGAGGGGAGGTAAAATGACATTGATGTGAAGGTGGTGACAGTTACATTCACTATGTGACTTAATAGCTATTATTTATTTATTTTTTTAGGCATGAAGGAAGAAATGGTCCAATTTTGTTATTGAGTATTCAAATTACAGGCTGAATTTTATTTAAGTTGCCTAGCTCATATCATTGCAGTTAATATTCTGTTTTTGTGTTCCATTATCCAGGACCATAATTATGGTGCTCGTCCTCCTCCAACACCTCCAGCTTCCCCTCCTCCATCAGTTCTTATTAGTAAGAATGAAGTAGGCATATTTACCACTCCTAATTTTGACGAAACTTCTAGTGCTACTACAATCAGCACATCTGAGGATGGAAGTTATGGTACTGATGTAACCAGGTGCATATGTGGTTTTACACATGATGATGGATACATGATCTGTTGTGACAAATGCAGGTAAAATATTTCACACATGATTAGCTTATCTTTTTTAAATGCTTCTAGTCTTGGATTGCTAATTTGAAAAAGATAACTAAGGTTCCTCTTGAAGGAATTAATTTCCTTGTGATGCAGTCTGTTTTATTCCTGGAAAAACCCTTTTTTTTTTTAAGTTATTTTAGAGCTTATTGGAAACTCCCATTGTGATATAAGTAGTAATCAGTTATAAACTGTCTTTTTAGAGGACCAGCTCTCTTTTTACTTAGTAGTTTAGTACTAGTACAAATACATATATAAGCCGGGTGTGGTGGCGCACGCCTTTAATCCTAGCACTCGGGAGGCAGAGGTAGGAGGATCGCCATGAGTTCGAGGCTACCCTGAGACTACATAGTGAATTCCAGGTCAGCCTGGGCTAGAGTGAGACCCTACCTCAAAAAAAAAAAAAAAAAAAAAAAAAATATATATATATATATATATATATATATATATATATATATATATATATATATGAAAGATAGAAATGAGAGAATTCAATCCTTTTTATCTCCTTTGGAATGATTTGTGCTGTGTAGTCAACTGATTTTCCTATTTGGGGGAATATACATTTCAATTGATATTTATTTGTTTGACCTGACTCTCTCACTTCCTTTTGACTTGAACCTTACAGCACTCTGGAGTCTTCTTGAACCAGAATCACAGTCTCCCCTCCCCCAACCCTGGTTCAACCAACCACCAAGAAAGGCCTCTTCCCCTAGAGAAGGTGTGATTGGGACAGAAAGTGGGATTTTGTCCCTCCCTCTCTTTTTCTTCCTGCCTATCTCTTCTCTCTCTCCTTTTGGGATGGGGGGATGAAATTGGAACAGTAGGATTTCAGTTTCAAATTATTAAGTCCATCCCCTATAGGGTGGAGAGCAGAGAATTTCTAAGCCACACATTGTAGAGGGCAAGAAAGTTTGATGGCTTTAAAGATTTTCTTGGGCCTGGTCCTTACACCATAGCTTCATTATTTGATTGAAGTAGTATATCATATGACTTATATCCATATTTGAAAGTGAGTATAAAAATGCACCTAGGGCTGAAGAGATGCTCAGCAGTCAAAGGTGCTTCCCAGGTATGACTCCCCAATACCTACATAAAGCCAGCTGGACAAAGTGGTACATGCATCTGGAGGCCCTGGTGTGCCCATTTTTATTCTCTCTCTGCTTGCAAATAAATAAAACTATTTTTAAAATGAACCAGAGAGCAAAATATGAATTACTTTCGTGTTATTTGTAAATCGTTCCACCTATTAGATTAAATGGTATAGGAGTGGAATGTTAATGATATAAACATGTATTTGTTTCAAAGGTTCATTGATTTCTGCCCAAAAGTAGGAAATTAGTATAGAATGAGAAATTTACTTTTTAAATGCAAGAGTATAATGTGAATACTTTTGTCTTATTTAATAATAATGTGCTATAGTGCCTTTCAGATCTAGAAATAAATTATCATTACCTATGACACATTATCTTAAGAAATGACTGTGATAAATTCATTTAGGAGATATATTTAAAAACTAAAACATAACTTTACTGACATTACTTATATTGTATTAGAACATATCAATTGTGGCTGGGCGTGGTACCACATGCCTTTAATCCCAGCACTCAGGAAGCAGAGGTAGGAAGATTGCCATGAGTTCAAGGCCAGCCTGAGACTACATAGTAAATTCCAGGTTAGGCTGAGCTAGAGCAAGACCCTACCTCCAAAGAAAAGAAAGAAAGAAAAAAGAAAACATCAATTCTGACTATAGCCAATCATAGTAAAGAGTTTTCTTTTTTTTTTTTTTAATTTATTTTTTATTTATTTATTTGAGAGTGACAAGGAGGCAGAGAGAGAGAGAGAGAGAGAGAGAGAGAGAGAGAGAGAGAGAGAGCGCGCGCGCCAGGGCTTCCAGCCACTGCAGACGAATTCCAGATGCATGCGCCCCCTTGTGCATCTGGCTAACATGGGTCCTGGGGAATCGAGCCTTGAACCGGGGTCCTTAGGCTTCACAGGCAAGTGCTTAACCGCTAAGCCATCTCTCCAGCCCAAGAGTTTTCTTTTAACTGATCTGATCTAATGTGATAAATTACCATCTAACAATGTTTTTATTGTTTGTTTGTTTGTTTTTCGAGGTAGGGTTTCACTGTAGCTCAGGCTGACCTGGAATTTACTATGTAATCTCAGGGTGGCCTCAAACTCAGTGATCCTTCTACCTCTGTCTCTTGAGTGCTGGGATTAAAGGCGTGTGCCACCATGCCCAGCCTAACAATGTTTTTAAGGTGTAATTTAAGGAGTGGTTTTCTTTGGATCCAGCTACACAAATATATATATGTTAGTTATCCCTGTTAAAGATTCATGACACTGTCTTTAGCATTTTTATAATTGTGTACAGTCCTGAAAACACAGTTTTTTTATTATTCAAGGTATTTGATACTCACTGATCTCTCTTGTTCTGAGTCAATATCTGTCACTCTCCTCCCTCCCCCTCCATTTTTCTGTTCAACCTGTAGTGAGCTGTAAGGACTGACTTTTCCCTCTTCCCTTCTTCACATTTCTTCTTTATATTTCAATGTTCCTACTTACCATACTTACCTCTTTGAAATATGACATCTAGAGCTCTCATCTTTTATTTTCTAGCTTTGTTATATTGTGTGCATGACAAAATAACTCCATAAGCTTAGTTATTCTAAACCCCTTTGTCATTTGCCCTATTTTGTATATGTATTCTACTATATGCCTCCATATTCTACAAGTTCTTGTCCCAATATTCTCTATTGAGAAGTAAAAAATAACACAGTACCATTTAGTTTAGTACTTTAGTTATATTAGAAGTAGCTGATAATGTATAAGGAATACTTACGACTGTTTTGGTAATATATATGTATACGTATGTATCTATACATATATATAATACATATATACATACACACACTATCAAGTTGGCCACTTGCAATTTTGGCAACAATAAAAAATTGAGAAGTTTGTATCTAACTGCTTATATATCCCATTATAAGTAATTAGGTTTCATTTCTGTCCCCATAAAATTTCTCTTGGATTGTTTGACCTCTTTCATTTGGTATTGTTCTAGTTCTGCCCTTTCTTGAGTATGAAATGTTGGGAAAACAATTTAGTTTTTTGCTTCTGTTTGCTTTGCTTTGAATTACCACTATACATCGCCAAGCTGTTGACAGAGGAAATAATCTAAGCTTTACCCTTCCCTCTGTTGTGAAAAGATGAATAGTCCTCTGCAGATGCACTGAGCATATCCTGGCCATTTTCTCCTCGTAGCTATTAATTTATAAATGTTATGATGACACCTTTTCTTTCTGCTTCCCAAAATGCAATTCTAAAAATACCTGTTATTCTTGCTCCAAGTACTGTGGATATCTTCAGGTTTCTAACAATGTAACTATTACTTTTTACATTTTAAATTATATTGTGCATTCTCTATTTGCACCTCTTGCTTTAAATCTCAGAATATTACTGATCTGAGGTTAACTTTTCTGGTGTGAAGTTTGAAGTAGGCACTTAAATGATAGTTAGATGGAATATCAAGTCTTAATTTATAATGGTTTTAATGTTTTCTATGTTCTGCTTTTGTCTGTTATGTTTTTCTTTTTAAGTGTTTGGCAACATATTGACTGCATGGGGATTGACAGGCAGCATATTCCTGATACATATCTATGTGAACGTTGTCAGCCCAGGTAAGTTATCATGTCTGATAAAACTACCAGCAATTTTACAAAAAAATTAACAGAAAATTACTTACAGACGACAGAAATTATGAATTCCTGTATTTCAGCAATTTTAAGGTGTATTGTTAGTTTGTATGTTTATTTTTTTTAGTATGTTGAAACCTATTAAGATCAAGAATTTTTCCACTTATATTGTATCATGGTTTATTTGCACTAGTGCTCCATAAGGCAATGGTGCATGTTCTGAGTGTTGGTATCTTTTTTTTTCAGTGGTTTGCATGATGCCAAAGTGTTCATTAAGCCAGGTCTGATGATATAGGCCTGTAATCCTAGCTACTTAAAAAATTGAGACAGGAGGATTGAAAAGTTCATTGTCTGCCAGAAGTACAGAGTAAGATAAAGGATAGATAGCCTCAGAAATTTAGGGAGACTCTGCCTCAAAAGAAGAACAAAAAGGGGGACTGGAGAGATGGCTTAGCAGTTAATGCGTTTGCCTGCAAAGCCTAGGAACATTCGAATCCTCCAGATCGCACATATAGCAAGTGATGCAAACATGCAATGCTACACATTCCCACAAGGGGACACTTGTGTCTGGAGTTCATTCACAGAGGCTGAAAGGCCCTGGTGCACCCATTCAAAAAATAAAAAAAATTTAAAAAAGGAAAACAAAAGCAGATACAGCTTAATGATGGAGTGATTGGCTAGCATGCAACAGTCCCTGGGTTCAATCCCTAGTATTCCTGTACCTCCTAGAGTTATTGGCACACCTACTTAGTTACATACAAAATTTGGTAGGTCTGTCATTCTACCTGTTTGTAGTACATGGGAATTTTCCTTTTTCAAATATGTAGTAAAGATATGATTGCCTCTCTCAGGTATAACATGAATTTCTTTGCTGTAAGGCTCTGTAGAAGATTGGGAGGAAATCACAATGTACCAAATCTCAGGCTACAGGAGAATCTATATCACAGATCAATAGGGACAGCCACAAAATGTTACAGGAATATAGCCATCTTCCTTTTGAAAAAAACTTCCTGAAATAGGTTAGCATGGATGTATCAGAGACAGAAGTACATGTGGAACAAGATGAGCAATCTGAGGCATGGAGTTCCCAAGACAGAAAAGGGACTCCAGGTCCAGAAGTACACACATGGAGGGAAGTTGTAAGCAGAACTAAGCAGGGCACTTTATGGTCTCAGCCTAAGGAAGGGGAGTCCAGCTTTACCATGATGAAGATGAAGCTCTGATGATAGCAGGACAAATACCAGAAGCGGTTACCAGGATCTGTCTCTGGCCTCTTTGGCTTTTTTTCTCTGTCAAATAAATTTCGACAAAACATAGAATGTGGTATAGATGACAAAGTTAATACGGAAGAAATTGAGCTACTCTGAAGGGTAAGAATGGGCAATATTGAAAGGGGCAAGTGTGTGCATGCCTGTGTGTGTGAGTGCATGTTTTGAGGCAAGGTCTCACAATAGCCGAGGTTGACCTGGGACTGACTCTGTAGTCATTATGGAGCCAGGTGTGGCGGTACATGCCTGTAATCCTGGCACTTACAAGATGGAAGCTGGAGGATCAGGGGTTCAAGGCTAGGCTCAGCTATATAGTGAGTTTTATGCTAGCCTACATAAGACATTGTTGCAAAAGAAAACAGCAACAACAAAAAAGGGGAGGAGGTCTTTTTATTTAATTTTTTAATTTATTTTTCTTCCAAATTTTTATTAACAACTTCCATGATTATAAAATATACCCCATGGTAATACCCTCCCTCTCCCCACTTTCCCCTTTGAAACTCCACTCTCCATCATACCCCCTCCCCATCTCAATCAGTCTCTCTTTTTTTTATGTCATGATCTTTTCCTCCTATTATGATGGTCTTGTGTAGGTAGTGTCAGGCACTGTGAGGCCATGGATATCCAGGCCATTTTGTGTCTGGAGGGAGCATGTTGTGCGGAGTCCTGCCCTTCCTTTGGCTCTTACATTCTTTCCACCACCTCTTCCACATTAGACCCTGAGCCTTGGAAGGTGTGATAAAGATATTGCAGTACTGAGCACTGTGGTCATTTCTTTCCATCACCATGATACCTTCTGAGTCGTCCCAAGGTCACTGCCATCTGAAAAGAGAAGATTCTCTACCAAAAGTGAGAGTAGCATTAATATAAGGGTATGAACATTAACAGAAGTGCTTACTGGGCAGTTTGATAAGCATAGTATATACATTTAGCCAGACAACAGCAGATGTTACACCCTTAGGGCTCATGACTACCCCTGTTTTAAGTTTTCAGTATCAGGGATGTATTCCCTCCCATAGAGCGGGCCTTCAGTCCAATTAGAGGACAGTTGGTTTCCCCCATAACACATGTGCCACAATTGCACATGTTGGCTCATTTGGCCTGCCTGGCCAAATATAAGGCTTGCAGTGTCCACTGTTGAGTATCTTCCCTGGTGGTTTCTCTTTCAGAAGAGGTCTTTTTATTATGGATATTTAAAGTTCCATAGAAAAGTAAAATAATATAATGAACTCATATATTTGCCCCTTGCTTCTGTAATTACCAGCAATTTTGACTAGTTTTTTACCTTTAAGCTAATATATGAATTATACCTTATAATTTTAATTAATATTTGGGAATATAAGTTTATATTTTGCATTTTTTTACAGTATTTCTGTAGCTCATTTTAGCCAAGTCCTAAACAAGACAACAATATAATTAGAATTTCATATACTTATTCAATTGCTTAGTTCTGTAGGATGCAATAGACTCAGTCTCAACCACACCTGGCTCCCTAGTGAAAAGAGTTTAAAAAACAACACAGGCAAAAACCAGGTTTGGTGGCTCACACCTGTGATCCCAGTACTTGGGAGGGTAAGTTAGGAGGGTTACCATGAGTTCAAGGCCAGCCTAAACTACAGAGTCAGCCTCAGGTCAACTTTGACTATAGCGAGACCTTGTCTCAAACACGCATGTGCACACCCACACACCCACACACACACACAATGGCCCCTTTCATCATCGCCCACTGTCATCCTTACAGTAGCTCAGTTTCTTTCATAACACTAGGAACATGATTATGTAAAGCAGTTTGAACATTTTCCCTTTGAGGTATAATATACCAAAGGATACTGAATCAATTTATTGTATTTAAAGTCCCTTAATGAATTTCACCATAAGTTACAGCACCAATTGAATGTACGTGTATGTTTACTTATATGTTGTTGTTAGTAAGTTACTTATTAAAATCTTGGAGTTAATTGCAAATACACATAAAATACTACATATGTATTCTCTACTTTTTCCTAACGGTGACACCATATGGAACAGTTTATACAATATAAATCAATACAATTAGCATTTTTTACATTAAGGAGTCAAGGTATAGAATATTCCATCACTGCAGGGACCCCTCTCACCCCAACATTTATTTTTTTATTTTATTTTTTAGTTTTTTGAGATAGGGTCTCACTCTAGCCCAGGCTGACCTGGAATTCACTATGGAGTCTCAGGGTGGCCTCAAACTCATGACAATCCTCCTACCTCTGCTTCCCGAGTGCTGGGATTAAAGGCATGTGCCACCACACCCAGTTCTTACCCGAACATTTATCACCCACTAATCTGTACTCCATTTCTTTTTTTGTTTGAGCTAGGGTCTTGCTCTAGCCCAGGCTGACCTGAAATTCACCATATAGTCTCAGGGTGGCCTTGAACTCATGACAACCCTCTTATCTCTGCCTCCCAAGTGCTGGGATTAAAGGCATGCACCACTATGCCCGGCATCCTATTGTTTTTTGAAGTTGGGTCTCACTGTAGCGCAGACTGGCCTGGAACTCACCCTGTAGTTCCAGGCTGGCCTCGAATTGACAGTGATCCTCCCTATCTGTCTCTGCCTCTCAAGTGCTGGGGTTAAAGGCATGCACCACCACACCCAGCTCTATTTCTTTTTGTGTGTGTATGTATGCATGTGTTGTATATGTATGTGTGTATGTGTGTGTGTGAGTACGCGTGTGTGCTAATGCATATATCACATGTGCATGCGTGCAGAGGGCAGAGGAAAACATCGAGTGTCTTCTGCTATCACTCTTCTTATTTCCCTGAGACTGTCTCTTGGCAAACCTGGAACTCCCCATTTTTCAGTTAGACTGGCTGACTAGGGAACAATATCCTGTCTCTTCACCCCTCAGTTCTGGGATAGCAAGCATGCACAGCCATACCCAGATTTTTTTGTGCTGGAGATTGAACTCAGTTTCTTATGCTTGCTCAGCAAGTGCTCTTACCTGCTGAGCCATCTCCCTGATTTACTCCATTTTAATATTTTGTCCTTTCAATAATGTTATGTAGGTGGAATCATGTAGTGTATGACCCTGAATGCTTTTTTTTTTTAGGACAGCCATTCAGTTTGTTGTGTGCACCACTATTCCATTCTTTTATATGTGTCACAATTTCTTGAGCCTTGCATGAGGAGGCTGTTCTCTTTATTTTTCTCCTGTATTGGCTATTGCAAATTAGGCTGCTCAGAACATTCATGTATATAGGCTTTTGTGTGAAACTAAATTTATTTTCCCCACTGGCCTTGTCCCAGTGTGATAACTCAGTTGTGTGAGAGTTGCATGTTTAGTTTTATGAGAAATTATAAGGACTTGGAACATTAGAAATTATAAGTTTATCACTCTTAAAAACATCTACTTTATATATAGCTAAGCTTCTGAAAGTTTGATGAATAACACAAACATGTTAATGTTTTAACGTAGGAATTTGGATAAAGAGAGAGCAGTGCTACTACAACGCCGGAAAAGAGAAAATATGTCAGGTATGTAGAAAAGACCTACACTAAATTAAAATAAGTGTGACAGAAAAAATAAGTGGTCTGCCAGAATGGGCAGGAATGTCCTGAGGGACAATCCCTGCTACTTCACAGGGACTGACTGAGGCCTTCATGACTTCACAGTGAATACCATAACCCCACTAAAGAGGGCCCCCGGAGTGACAGGAGCTAGGTCAAGGGGATAAGAGTATAAGCTGTTTCATATATATATAATTAAAAATTAAATTTTTAGTTAAACATAAACACCTTGTTTAATGAATCTTGACTGAATTTATAATATAGATTTAATTTTTTTATGAATGATTACAGTGCTTTTATTTTAGGAAAAAACCAGAGGAAAGCAAAGTAAATAAACTTATGTTATCCATAGTTTTTATACTCATAGGAAGCCTGATTTTAAGAAGCAAAATATGGACTGGAGAGATGGCTTAGCGGGTAAGCGCTTGCCTGTGAAGCCTAAGGACCCCGGTTCGAGGCTCAGTTCCCTAGTACCCACGTTAACCAGATGCACAAGGGGGCGCACACATCTGGAGTTCGTTTGCAGTGGCTGGAAGCCCTGGTGTGCCCGTTCTCAATCTCTCTCTCTCAAATAAATAAATAAATAATGAACAAAAAAAATTAAAAAAAAAGAAGCAAAATATTTTCATCAACATGATGATCGTTTTATTATGTATTTATTAGAGACAGTTTCTAAACTCTGTATAATGTATGCCACACTTTTCTTCTTTTCCTTTAGTAGCCTTCCTCTCTTTTCTTTCTTTCTTTCTTTCTTTTTTTTGGTTGGTTTTGTTTTTTCAAGTATGATCTCATTCTAGCCCAGGCTGACTAGGAATTCCCCTGCATAGTCTCAGGGTGGCCTTGAATTCACAGTGATCTTCCTACCTCCGCCTGTAGAGTGCTGGAATTAAAGGCATGCGCTAGCCCTCCTTCCTCTCCCTTCTCTTCTTTGCTATTAATTTAGTGTTGAGATAGGTCTCACAATTTAGCCTGGGTTGGCTTGAATTCACTGTGTAATGCATACTGCAAGCACTGTGTGATCCAGCATATTCTTGTCCAGCTGTGGTGCTTTCTGTTTTGTAGACTTTTGGGTTGGAATTGTTGAACATGAGATCTCTTCAGGAAAATGCCAAAACTGGGCATCCTGCCCCAACTTCAAAGCCACAGCTGCTATGGCAGATGGTCAGTTCAAAGATACCAGTTTGACTGACTACAAAGGAAAATATGTTGTGTTCTTTTACCCTTTTGACTTCACTTGTGTGTCCCATGATGCTTTCAATGATAGGGCTGAAGAACGTAAGAAACTCAATGCCAAATGTTTGGTGTTTCTGTGGATTCTTCTCTCATCTAGTGTAGTTCAACCCACCCAAGAAACAAAGAGGATTCGTACCAGATCCAAAGCACATCACTGTTCAGTACTATGGGGTCTTGAAGTGGCCTCTTTATCAGTGACAATAAAGGAATTTTCCTGTTGGCTGTTCTGTGGATGAGATTCTGAGATTAGTTATGACCTTCCAGCTCAGAGACAAACGTGGAGATATGCATCTAGCTTGTTGGACACTAATACCAGCACGCCTGATACCCAAAAGAACAGAAGTGAGCATTGGGCCATTTTAGTACCAGTAATCTCTTGTATTTTTTTTTTTTCATGCTTAAAATAAAAAATGTGTTTCCTCTAATGGGTGGGAAGTCAGCTTTTATTCCAATGCTGGAAGTGGCCTGAGCTGTGTTGTGGGCAGATTAATGTGTATAATGTACAATACTGGGACATCAGCCTATTGATCTTTTTGTACTTTCAAACTGGAACTGAGGGGGGATATCCGTGATCCTCCTGCCTTAATTTCCCAAATGTTGGTATGTGCCACCAGGCCCAGCTTGCCATTATTTTGGCTAAAGACTGCTCTAACCAGTTTTGGGATAATCATAGTTAAACATTTCTCTTTTTGATGGACATTTTGTATTATTTCTGGTATTTTTGTTTTGTTGTTATGAATAAAACCTTCTGTGAATCCTAGTTGCATTTTGTTCTAGAACTTTTGCTATTTCATCCTTGCCTGGATTCCTAGAAATGGGTGACTGGCTGGAAGGGATAGGTACGGCTAAATTCTCATCATAGGAAAATTTGAATTTCCATTGGTAGTGTACATAATGCCTGTTTACACAATCATACGACCAGAGTATGTTGTCAGATGTTTGGATTCTTTGTAGGTTAATGTGCACAAAAAGATATTTGTAGATTTGTAGTTTGCATATAAATTAAATGTCTTACTATCATGAGAGAGATAACCAAAGTGAGAAAATGTATGTATTCTTTAGAAATGGAGGTAATGCTTTGCCATTTGTAAGGCTGCTTAGTGCTTGAAAACTAAGTATCACATGTGTAATAACTTTGTTTTTCACTTGCAGATGGTGATACCAGTGCAACCGAGAGTGGCGATGAAGTTCCTGTGGAACTGTACACCGCATTTCAACACACTCCAACCTCAGTTACCCTAACCGCTTCACGGGTGTCCAAGGCTAATGAGAAAAGACGGAAAAAAAGTGGCGAGAAAGAACAAACCTTTTCAAAATGTAAAAAAGTACGTTTTGGCCTTCTTGTTTTAGATGAGTAGGTAGGAGTTGACAGGGAGCTTAGTTTTATAGGAAAAGATAGGATAGAGTAATAGCTAACAGTGAAACCTACAAAAGGATCTAGCAATTGTTTATTTTAAGCTTACTTTAAAATTTAATGTATCTTAAAATTGAAATGGATATTTGTATAGATAAGAAACTTTGTAGAGTGCTTTAAAAATCATTGTTCCAGTAAAAAAGAACAGACTCCTATTATAGAAAACAAAATTAACATTTCTTAAATTTTAATAACAAATTAGTAGGAAAGAGCATGCAATAGCTTTTCTTAATCATTTTAATAAGACTTCCTAGTTACTGAGTTTTTTTCTCTTAAGTTTTATTTGATTGTTTCGAGGATTTGATGTTAGAAAACTGTTGATAATATAATTTCTCATTAAATTTAGTAATAAAATTTCCTAATGATAGCCTGGAAAAGCAGAGGTGGTCTTATGGGATTATAAGGTGAAGCCTTCCTATCACAGTCTATCAGTGTCTTTGCTGTATATTTTCTAAGTTTAGATAAGTTGACACAAAAACACTTACCATTAGGTTACAGTTGCCTACAGTAGCACAATATACAGAGTTGTAGCCAAGGGTCATTAAGCTATACAATGTAATTTTTTTTTTATAAGCACATGCATTAATGTTTGCAACAAGGACAAAATAGCTTAACCCCCATTCTCAGAATATATCCTTGTTCTTAAATAACATGTGACTATAATTGTTAGTGAAGACTTTTGTCACATTGACTGTATTGCTATTATAGAATGAAATTATTCCTAGATTTGAAGCAAGGGTTTAAAATAAAGCCTTCCCCCTTGATATCTTTGGTTACTTAGCAGGCAGCAGCGTGTGCTTCATTTCTTTTCTATCTAATGGCGTCTTCATGCTCACAGTCAGCTGGACTACCAGAATCTCCATGTTTGTCTGCTTTGTGTCCTCCTTTCTGTTTATATTTTATCTTCAATCTGGACAATTCACCGTTACCAGGCTCGACACAGACTTTCTGGCCATGTCTTTGCTTATTCATTACCTTTACCATGACAAAGTCTCTTCCAAGTCTTTTTTCTTTTAGAAAACTTACTGAAACTTATCTCAAGTACTACTTCTGCCTGGAATTTTTCTTTTTTCCAGAAAATACGATTTCTGTTTGCATTCTATCATGATACTTAAGCCCTTTATTCTAGTGCTTACTCACACTTTGCCTTATTATCTACCTCATTCCTGACTGTAATTTGCACCAATATTATAGTTTATAGTTTATAATTTATAGTTTAGATGCTGGTTCAGCTTTTTTGTGTACTATTTTGAAATGATCTCTTTGTTATTGTATAAAAGTTTCTTGGAAATTTGATCCTTGTATATTTGTTTTACATCATTTGGTTTAATAAAAAATAGATTGTATTTTCTCTGGCTGCAATGACTTCTGGGTATTTAAAATGAATAAACCCTGGGTCTTGATTGTGTCATTTATTTCTGAATATTCTTTTTATTTAAAATGGAAAAGACATTCCAAGACATTAAGTTAATAATATTTGGCAGGTATTATAGAGTTTTAAAAATCCAACAACTGGGCATAAATACCTACTTTGCTCCAGTGTGTGTGTGTGTGTGTGTGTGTATGTGTGTGTGTGTGTGTTTTAAAACTATGGGGCAGTATGCAATATAAAATGTAGAAAAGGTGTATAGCTTTATCATTCAGCTTACTCTACGGTTGTGAAAAAGTGGATGGAGTTATAAATATTTTGGACACATGATTTAAAAACAATCTGTTGCTTCAGAAAACTGTTTTAAAGTATTTGGAGTTTTCATAATTCAAGACTTTGACATGAAATGTAAACATTATTTAAAGGCAAGGTAAAGTTTTGTGGGTTTTTTTGTTCTCCCCCTCCCCCCAGGTAAGGTCTTGCTCTAACATAGGCTGACTTGGAATTCACTGTGTAGTCTCAGGGTGGCTTCAAACTCATAGAGATCCTACTACTACTGCCTCCAGAGTGTGCCGCCACACCTGGCTAAAATAAAGTGGTGGTGTTTTTTTCTCAAGGTAGGGTCTCACTGTAACCCAGGCTGACTTGGAATTCACTATGTACTCTCAGGCTGGCCTTGAACTCATGGCAATCTTCCTATCTCTGCCTCCCAAGTGCTAGGATTGCAGGTGTGCGCCACCACACCTGGCAAGCTTTCTTTAAAAAAAAAAAAGTATTTATTTGCAAGTAGGGGGTGAGGAGCTGGGTGCACCACTTTCTTGCCATCAATGCACACAGACTCTAGATGCGTGCACCTCTTTATGCATCTGGCTTTATGTGGGTACGGGGAAATCACACCCGGACCATCAGGCTTTGCAAGCAAGTTCCTTTAATTGCTGAGCCATCTCTCTAGCCCCCAAGGTAAAGTTATTATTTTTTTCCTTAAATGTTTTATTTGAGAGAAAGAGAATGGGCATGACAGGCTCTCCAGCCACTGCAAACAAACTCCAGATGCATGTGCCACTGTGCATCTGGCTTTTAGTGGGTCCTGGGGAATCAAATCATGGTCCTTAGGCCCAAGACAAAGTTAAGGACATTGATTTTGAATGTTTTACTAAGTAGGAATATTACCAGCAAAAATTATTTTTGAGTGTTGAGTTACAAGTTGAGTGTTATTAATGTGAAAATGTGAAAGGCTCTAGAATCTGAAACAGTTCTCAAAAATGTTGGGAGCATTTTGCTGGTTTTTGAGGGGGTTTTTGAGGTAGGGTCTTGCTCTAGCCCAGGTTGATCTGGAATTCTCTATGCTCTATGTAGTCTCAGACTGGCCTCAAACTCACAGCTATCCTCCAACCTCTTCTGCCTCTCAAGTTCTGGGATTAAAGGTGTGTGTCACCAAGCCCGGCTTTTGCATTTTGAATTTTAAAATTTCACGTTAGCAAGACTCAACTTTCAAATTACAGTTTATTCCAAAATTTAGAGGAAGAATAAAAAACAGCAATCTGAAAAATACTGAACTCAAGCATTTTGAATAAAAGAAACTGAACATGTAACATTTTTCTTCTCTTGTTTCTTCTCTACACCAAACTTGTCTTCATTAACCATCTTTCACATAATCTATTTTTCTTTGTTTTGTGTGTGTGTGTGTGTGGTACAACGTACCCAAATACATAGGCTCTAAAATCTCTTGTCTTCTTTAGTCCTTGACATCCAAATTTATTCTCAAAAGCTCTTTTGATTTTTTTTCTTTGAAATGTCTTATTACCATATTTTTCCTTTATGCTATTACAAACTTAGACCAAGTCCTTGTAGTTAGTATAGTGAATCATTTCATCTTTGATTTCTCTTACTGTAGCCTCTTTCCTCTTCATTCTGCATTTGATTATCGTGTTTCTTACAAGTTTTCTTATATCTCTTTATTTCTCTGAATGTTATATGGACTCCATATAGAGAAAAACATTGCAGTATCTAAGCCCAAATTAAAATCAGGCTTTTATGACCTAATTTGATGAATTTTTTTTCTTTTTTGAGGTAGGGGGTCTCACCCAGGCTGGTCTGGAACTCACTCATTAGCATAGGCCTGCCTCAAATTTAGGTTGATCCTCAGCCTCTTGAGTACTGAGGTTAAAAGCATGAGCCATTCCACCAGGCTTAACTGATACATATATTGGGATTTTTGAGGTAAGGTCTCTCTAGCTTAGAGTGACCTGAAACTCACTCTGTAGACCATACTGGCTTTGAACACAGTGATCCTCCTACCTCATCTTCCCAAGGGTTGGGATTAAAGGCATGCACCACCATACCTGGCTTTCAATTGAATTTTTGTAAAAGACAAATCATATATCATCATACTGCTTTTCAGTGGGTTCAAATGGCATTATGAATTTCTCTTGAATTTAACATATCTTCATATTTCATGTTTTTGTTCATAGCTTGAACTCTCAGGAGCTGTGGTTCTTTCTTGTCTGTCTCAATATATGTATTCTCCAGAGTATATGAAGGCTTTTATCTACATTTTTCTTTCTTCCTCCCTCCCTCCCTCCCTTCTTTCTTTGTTTGCTTTAAAAAAAAAAGCTTGTTTCTTACACATAGACAATCTGTATATAGATTTGTTACTTATGTATGGGTCCATATTATCTTTAGGCTTTAGCTTCTATTTCAGAGTTTATGCTTGGAGGAATAAAGATGATAGAAAATAATTTTAACTCGGGATCTGGCATATTAGTGGGGTCTCAGCAAATATTTCTTGAGTGTAATTTTGTTTACCACTTAAGCTCCATTATGGATTCAAATATTACTTGTATTTGTTTATAGAATTAAAAGTAATAACACTTTTTATATACTCAACATGTTTCAACACTTCAAAACTACAGTATGTCTACTATATTTTAATGTTTTCTATTTACATATATTTCATAAATAATATATCTTTTGATACATAAAAACAAAATTAATAGTAAATTTTGCAGTGTTTGAAACATGCATATGTCATATCATGTTTGAATCAGACTAAATATCTCCTGAAACATTAGCTTTTTTTCTTCTAGCTTTTGTTATTTTCAAGGTAGGGTCTCAGTTTAGTTTAGGCTGACCTAGAACTTACTCTGTAGTCCCATGCTGGCTTGAACTCATAGTGATCCCTCTCTCTATCTCTGTTTCCTGAGTGCCCAGCATTGTCTAGCTTTTTGATATCTGTAGTGATAGTACTGTGTAGTAGTTATGGTGTTATAATATTTAGCACATTTTGGAACTTTGGAAGTTTTGTCTTAGCATCCAATTATAAACATATTTTAATATACTGTGTAGTCTGCATTATATTTTTATAGTAGATCCCTGTATTTACTTCACCAGTTTCTTTACGCTAGCTTTATTGGTTGTTATTTTTTCTTATGTTATTTCATTTTAGTAAAATGTCTCAATAAGCCAGCTGAGTGTTAGTCATATCCAGCTTTTAAAAAAACTAACTAAGAATTCCATGTTTATTTTAGGCCTTCCGTGAAGGATCTAGGAAGTCATCAAGAGTTAAGGTAACTATATTAAATTTAAGGTATTACTGTTAGCCATCTCTTACCAAGAGCTTATCAAGTGGATGCTTGTCTATGCTCTAAGTAGGACCTCAGAATTACACCCAGATTAATAACCACTTATATTTTATTATCATTGTAAAATATTAATCAAAAGAGCAAAGTATAAAAACACGTTGTAATTAAAGCAGTTTCTGATTAAAACTGGTATAATGAAAATTTCATGTTTCTGATACCACTTGATATTAGTATATTATACATCTGAATGCAGTCACATTTGAAAATTGGAAATTTGATCTGTATAGTTGGAATTCTGTAGGTAGTCATGCCAGCTATTGTACTATCAAATCACCATAGACTTTTGATATAAGTACAAAGTAGTCACATGTGCCTTAAATTAATTAGAATATATCCTCATGTTTTTATTTGTGACAGAAGCAAGACTCTCCACCTCTCCCTTTTTCCTAAAACTTGGGCTTGTATTAGGGCATAGCAGTAGCTTTACAGGGTTACTGCTATAAGCCTCCTCTCCCCCCTTTTTGCAACAAGATCTTGCTATTTAGCCTTGGGTGGGTGGCTATGTAGACCAGGCTAGGCTTTGAACTTCCAGTTAGACTCTTGCCTCTACCTCCCAAGTGCTGGTATTATAGGCAAGTACCACTATGCTGGACACCAATTTCTTAAGCTATGAAATTAGTATTAAGAATGTGAAGCAGGGCATGGTGGTGCATGCATTTAATCCCTGCACTTGGGAGGCAGAAGTAGGAGGATTGCCATGAGTTTGAGGCCACCCTGAGACTGCATGTGAATTTCAGGTCAGCCTGGGCTAGAGTGAAACCCTACCTCGAAAGAAAAAAAAAAAAAGAAGTGAAGTGCTGGGGAGATGGCCCATTGGATAAGTGCTTCCTGCACAACTCTTGAATAACTGAGTTCAGATCCCCAGACTCCATGTAAGAGCCAAAAGGGGATAAGATTGCTTCCTACACAAGCATGAGGACATGAGGGGGCATGAAACCACTTGAGTTTGAATCTCCATAGCCTGTGTAAACTCAAGTCCTACAAAAAGGAAGAAGAGACCAACTTATTATAGTGTATCTTTCATTATCGAAAAATACTTATGTAATAAAGTTGATCATTCCTATGGAAGACAGTCTGATAATACATTTTAGTAATGTTAGTGATTTCTCTCTCTAGTACTGGTACTTGAACCTGAGATATTAGGTTAGACAGGTGCTACACCATGAAGAGGTATTTCTGATTCTGTTTATTTTTGAGACAGATCACTAAGTTTCCCAGGTTGAACTTGAACTCAGTCAGTATCCCTGAGCTTTTGATATTCCTTCCTGTCTCAGCCTACTGAATTGCTGAAATTATAAGCTTATGCCACCATGCCTGACTTAGAAAAATATTTATGAAATCTAAGTTAAAATTTCAGTTTGGTTGCTGGGCATGGTGACACATGCCTTTAATCCCAGCACTCGAAAGGCAAAGGTGGTAGGATTGATGTGAGTTCAAGACCACCTGGAGACTACATAGTGAATTTCAGGTCAGCCTGGACTAGAGTGGAACCCTACCAACGTAAAACAAACAAACAAAAAGCAAAAAAAAAAATCAGTTTAGTTGAACATGCAAAAATAATTTGTTTTCCATCAAAGTGTTCAATAATATATACAAAAAATTATAAATGGAGCTGGGCATGATGGCACATGCCTTTAATCCCAGCACTCAGGAGGCAGAGGTCACAGGATCTTCATGAGTTTGAGGACACCCTGAGAATTCAGAGTGAATTCCAGGTCAGCCTGGCCTAGAGTAAGACCCTATCTTGGAAACCAAATAGATGGCATTTATAACTAAATTTATCTTGGGCATGATTGAATATAATCTTAAAATTACTCTGGATTGAGATATCACAGTGTAGTTCTTATAAAACTTTAAAATTAGCATAATATGCAGCACGTACAGTTCATTATTATAGGTTTATCCTTGTTAAATAGAACTGTGAACAAATAATCCATGGCATGTTGCTATGGAGTGATACTGGCATTCTCTAAAAGCAGAAGTTTCATATACTTTTTTTCCTTTACCATAGCTGACAATCCAGTTTTAATATTTGTAATTTTACTGATATCCTTAAATTGGGCTACCATAGTGACTGACAAGGAAACTTGAATTGCTGCCATTGCTGCTTAACATAGCCTTCATTTTTCCAGCTGGTGTTCTGGCATCCATTGTTAAGAATGGAATTGGTTAATTTTTGAACTGGTACCAATTTAGACAGCCAAACACTGTATTTTTTATAAGTTGCCATTTACTTTTCTGTGTGTAAGGGTATAAGTACTTGCATTCAAATAGTAATTGTTATTTTGCTGTGACTTTAGGGTTCAGCTCCAGAAACCGATCCTTCATCTGATGGTGCAAATTTTGGATGGGAGACAAAAATCAAAGCATGGATGGACCGCTATGAAGAGGCAAATAACAACCAGTATAGTGAAGGTGTTCAGAGGGAAGCACAAAGACTAGCTCAAAAATTAGGCAGTGGTAATGATAAAAAAGATACCAGTAAATCAGAAATGAATACCAACAATTCACTTTTTAAACCTCCTGTAGAGGTATGTCACATGCTAAAAATTGTGAAACAAAATTGTTTTTGTACTGTACATCTTAATGTATGTATTGTGAAAGCAATCAGCGTTAATCACAACTTTTACTCATTCTAGAGCCATATCCAGAAGAATAAAAAAATTCTCAAATCTGCCAAAGATTTGCCTCCTGATACACTTATCATTGAATACAGAGGGAAGTTTATGCTGAGGGAGCAGTTTGAAGCAAATGGATATTTCTTTAAAAGGTACATTCACTTTTCCTATGTTTGTTTTCAACAGTTAAATGTTTTTTTTCTTTTCTTTTCAGGAGACAGGGTCTTATTCTATACCCCAGGTTGGTCTATTTCTCTTGCCTTAGCCTCTTGGGTGCTGGGATTATAAGTGTGACCCACCAAACATGGCTGGAGTTCTTGCTATTTTATCGGGATGCTGTGATTATGTATGTTGCTTCCTTAGTGATCATTTCAGTTTAAAATTATCATGTGGTTGATCCACTAATGGCAACTTGCCATAACTATGATAACAATAACAAAATGGAAATACATTTTTCAGTCTCTTGCCTATTTCCATGTTGCTAAACCTTAATCCCACTTATTTATGTTAGAATATCAGTCTGGAACTTCTGATTACTTAAGCTTATCCAGAACCTTTATTTCCAATACCTAATTGTTATAACATATTTGCAAGAACTTGAAAATATTATGGTGTCCATAATAAAAACCCCTACTTTATTATACAATGTTAGATTTGATACCACATAATCACCACCACTTTCAACCCCACTTTGTTGATGTTGGAATGGTTTTGAGATTCTTACGGACAATTGTTATGATCCTTTGATACCTATTGTTTCTTAGAGGTATAGAAGCATATTGCTACCTATAGGGGGATAACACCCCTATATTCTGTATCCTACAATAAAAACATTACTAGGCTATAACTTGTGTATTAAGATATGAAGGATACGTAAAAGCTATAGCTATATAGCACATTTAATCTGAACCTGTATAAATCGTTTTAATAGCAGCAAGAAATAGGAACTTTATTTTTTTTTAATTAATTTTTATTTATTTATGAGAGAGAGGGAGAGAGAATGGGCACACCAGGTTCTCTAGCCACTGCAAATGAACTCCAGACACATGAGCCACTTTGTGCATCTGGTTTACATGGGTACTGGGGAGTTGAACCTAGGTCCTTAGGCTTCATAGGCAAGTGCCTTAACTGCTAAGCCATCTTCTCAGCCCAAATAGGAACTTTTAAAACATGATATCTGCGAAGGCTATAGTCACTCTTTTTAATCTCTATAGAAATTCTACCATAAATGATTTGTTTTTGGCTTAGGCAAATTTAAGAGGCATAGCAAAATCTTCTGAGTATAAAGTATTATAAGGTAATTAATAGTGGCTTCTAGAGTTAGGTTGCCTATCTTTACTTCACTACTTAATATGACTTTCTTAGAAATTTCTTTCTTAAAAACTTTATGTATTTGAGAGAGAGAGAGGCAGCGAAAGTGAGAGAATGGCATGCCAGGGCCTTCAGCTGATGCAGACATACTCCAGATGCATGTGCCACCATGTGCATCTGGCTTATGTGGATCCTGGGGAATCAAACCTAGGTCTTTTGGCTTTGCAGGCAAATAACTTAACCACTAAGCCATCTTTCCAGCCAAGAAATTTCTTAAGCTCTTTTTTTTTTTCTTTTGGTAGTACTGAGGGATTGAACCTGGGACTACTGCATGTTAAGCGGGATATCGACTACTGAGTTGTATCCCCAACCTTGTTGTGTACTAAAGCATTAGTAACTTATAATACTGTTTTGTTTTGTTTTGTTTTTTCGTTTTCTGTAGGCCATACCCTTTTGTATTATTCTACTCTAAATTTCATGGGCTAGAAATGTGTGTTGATGCAAGAACTTTTGGGAATGAGGCAAGATTCATCAGACGTTCTTGTTCTCCCAATGCAGAGGTAAGCTTATTGCTAGGAAGTAAATTAGATTATTTGTAGTATCTGAGCACTGAGTATAAAAGTGTATTACTAGCTAAAAATACATTTCATCTCCAAAATTTTTCTGTTGTAAAAATTTAGGTGATAGTCTTTGATCCGAAAATTTAGTTTCCACATTGACAAAATTGTGAAGTTCCTTGTAAAAGGGAGTATTGATTGCACTTCTGTTTATCCTCAGAGTGTATTAATGGGTCAGATATAAAGTTAGGATTTTATAAGCTCCATGACAAAGCTAAAGTAGACTGTTTTGTGTGCTACTATAAAAATCTTCATTAAGACTGTATTTTAGTATATAGTGTAAAATAGTATTTTTAAACGCTAAAATTAAACATTTTTAAGTTTTTAAGTTTATAATTATAGTTTTGAAACTAAGATTATAGAATTTGGATTCAGACTTAGTACAACTATGTCTTCTCTATGGCTTAGTAGTTTTGTAACCTTATTTTTTACTTTTTTTGTTGTTGTTGTTGTACTGGGGATTGAACCTAGGGCCTTATGTAAGCCAGGCAAGTGTTTAACCACTGAACTATATACCCTAGCTTTTCTGTACTTTATTTTTATCTATAACAAAATAGTACTTGGGGCTGGAAAAATGGCACAGGGGTTTAATGATTTGCTTCCAATGCCTGCCAGCCCGGGTTTGGTTCCCTAGCACCCACTCTATGTGGACTCCAAAAATGATGTGTCTAACATTTGTTTGCAGCTATAGGAGACCCTGGTGCACCCACAGACACACTCAAAACTAAAAAGCTAGGCATAGTGCCATACACACTTGGCCAGCTGAGGTAGGAGGATCACCTTGAATTCAAGGCCAGCTCTGAGGTCCAAGTAGCCTCAAAAAGTAGCCAAAAAAAAAAAAAAAAAAAAAAAAAGCCAGGTGTGGTGGCGCACGCCTTTAATCCCAGTACTAAGGAGGCAGAGGTAGGAGGACTACAGTTCGAGGCCACCCTGAGACTCCATAGTGAATTCCAGGTCAGCCTGAGCTAGTGAGACCCTACCTTGAGAAACCAAAAGAAAAAAAAAATATAGAAAGTACGGAGAACTTAAAGGAGCATCATGGGAAGTGACACCAGAACAGTGTATCAGACAAAAGCTGTACTATCATTGCATCTCATCAATCTCAAGCTCTGTTTAAAGACCCCCATAATTTCAGAAATACTAAATGGTAAAAACATGCATCTTAGAATTGATAAAAATGCTTTTGTTTTTATGTTTTGTTTTGTTTTGTTGTTTTTTTTTGGTTTTTCGAGGTAGGGTCTCACTCTGGTCCAGGCTGACCTGGAATTAACTCTGTAGTCTCAGGGTGGCCTTGAACTCATGGCGATCCTCCTACCTCTGCCTCCCAAGTGCTGGGATTAAAGGCGTGCGCCACCACACCCGGCTTTTATGTTTTATTTTTAAAGTATTATTTTTATTTATTTATTAGAGAGAGAATGGGTATGCCAGGGCCTCTAGCCACTGCAAATGAACTCCAGATGCATGTGCCACTATGTGCATCTGGCTTATGTGGGATCTGGAAAATCAAACCTGGGTCCTTAGGCTTTGCAGGCAAGTGCCTTAACTGCTAAACCTTCTCTCCAGCCCTTGTTTTTCTATTTTATACATCATGGTGGGCTTATAAGAGTTGACAGCAATGCAATTTATCTTAGAAAAGCCTTCCAGATGACAACCAATGATTTATAGTTCTGTCTTATAATTTGAAGTTAACAGTAATCTTCCCAGTTATGTTTGCAAAGGATTTTTAAGAGCAGTTTCCCAAATTTCTGGATAACATGCTTCAAAACATAGAAAGTAGTTTATAGAAATATAAAATTATTCTGTAACAGGTGAGGCATGAAATTGAAGATGGAACCATACATCTTTACATCTATTCCATGCAAAGTATTCCAAAGGGGACTGAGATTACTATTGCCTTTGATTTTGACTATGGGAATTGGTAAGTTCAAACTTTAAATATATTATGTTGTTTCAATATAGTTCCATAATGTCCTTATAAATCATGTAGCCTTGTCAGTGCTTTAGCATTTATCAGGAGGCAGTAGAAAGTACTTTAAACTAAGCATTTTGGTTCTAATTCAGCCAAACATTATTGACTTTTTTTTCTGAGAACTTTTCTTCACTTTGTTATAGTATATGGAACTCAGTTTTAATTACACAACTTACTTAGTTAATCAAGATGAATGAATAATTTCTCTATTGGCCCTCAAAACAAATGATATTGTACCAAATTTCTTCACAATGTAATTGAAAGGGTCTTTTGTTTTTGTTTCTGAGAGTTTGCAAAAAAAATTCAATAACTATTTTTCTGAAATGCTAGCAAAAATAAACATTAATTCTCAATATAAAAACTCTCACATTAATATGACAGTACAAATAACACAGATACCCATGTACTTATTTCCAATATTGTGAAATAAAGCAGGGATGTAGCTCAGTGGTAGAGTGCATAGCATGTACAAAACCCTGAGTTTGATTCCCAAAATTTGAGAGGAAAAATAAAAGTAAAGCATGGTGATACATGCTTATCCTAACATTTGTGAAGGAAGAGACAGAGGATTGCAAGCTTGAGAGTTCAAGGTCAGCTTGGGATACATAGCTAGACCCATTAAAAAAAAACAGGACAAATACACATTGTTCTTTGAAGCCTTTTATATCTAGCAGCCAAATTGTAGGATCCTTGCCATTCACTACCTTCTGTCTTTAATTTGGTACATTATTTAACATTTTGCTGTCTATATATGTCAACAAATAATATCTGGAATTTTATATATTTTAAAACTTTTATATAAAATAAATTACATATGATAAAACTCCATAGCTCTATTTTGTTTATTTTCACTGCTAATGGCATTTATCTGTTAAACTATTGATGGACATTTACAAAATAAAATATATATTTCTGTGCCTTTTTTAATGTGTACATGCATTCATAACCTCTGCTTGGTAGGATATATGAGTGGAATTGTTGGGGTGTAGAATATGTACAGACTCAGTTTTAATGAAACATAGGTAAATTAGTATCAGAAGTAGCTTGTTACCAGACTTTATTATATATAAACCAAGCAGTTGAGTCCTGGTTCTGTCTACTGTTGGGACTTTATAAATTAATGCTAGTCAGCATAAAATCCTTTTCTTCTAGGAAATGCTTTCTTCCTCTTTCTCCTCTGAGGGGGGAGGGGAGAATGGTAGTTCTGCTGGGGTTCTAACAGCCCCAGGGCCTTACATATGTTAAGCATATACCTACCCCAAGGACGTTTTTATACGCTTATCATCTATATTTCTTTTCTTTCAAATTATCTAATCACCATCATTCGACCTTTTTCTGCTTTTTTGAGTTCCTTATATATTCTGTAGTCATTTATGTTATTACAAATAATCATTTCCTCCTAATCTATATTATAAACTTTCTATTACAACATTGTTTTAAATGTCCACTATAGTTTTTCTCAATATAAAACCCCTTTACATTGAATACAGGTGAGCTAGGTTTATTATTACTTAAGCTTTTCCTATTTAAGTCCTTAAGTAAAACATGATTTATGTTTAACATGCAATATCTGTTTTTGTTTTGAGACAGAGGCTCACTATATATCCCGGGGATGGCCTTGCACTTCTTCCTGCCTCAGTCTTCCCAGTTACTAGCATTATAAGTGTTCACCCACCACCACCACGGCAGAAAGTGAAACTTTAGCATAATAACTTTTACCTGCTGCTTTTAACATCATGCATTCCATCGAAGCTCAGAGTATAAGGTTTATATATTCCACCTGGTTTAAAATCTAGTCTGTTCACTTATTATATAACCTTAAACCAATTTCTTCATCTCTTTGTCACTGCATTACCTCAAGTATGAGAATCAAAATAGTCATCTAACTGGAATTTGAGTGTTTGGTGAATTAATACAGATACACTTTTTTAAACAGTCTGTGGCACAGAGTAACTGCTTAGTAAACATAAGCTCTACTGCTTTTATTATTTTTAAAGTTCTATTCCTAAAAGGAAACATAAAGAAGCATATGAGCTCAAGCTTCATTCTGATCTTAAAATGGGAGAAATAATAGTTACTGAAAAGATAGCCGGGCGTGGTGGCGCACACCTTTAATCCCAGCACTCGGGAGGCAGAGGTAGGAGGATTGCTTTGAGCTCAAGGCCACCCAGAAATGACAGAGTTAATTCCAGGTCAGCCTGGACCAGAGTGAGACCCTACCTCAAAAAACCAAAAAAAAAAAAAAAAAAAGTTACTGAAAAGATGAGAAAGTGAGTATAGCTATTTTAGTACCTTTTTAATGGGAGGAAAGGGTTTATTCTGGCTTCAGTCTCAAGTTTCATCATGACAAAGGAAAAATGGCAAAGCAGACTCTAGGTAACACATCTTGCCCTTAAGGTACCTTTAAAACATTTATTTGTTACCAGAGAGATACAGATGCAGAAAGAGAGAGTATATGGACATACCAGGGCCTCTTGTCAATGCAAACGAACTCCATATGCCTGTGCCCCTTTGTGTGTCTGGTTTTATATGGGTATTGGGGATTGGAACCCGGGTCATTAGGCTTTGCAGGCAAGTACCTTAACAGTGGAGCCATCTCTCTGGCCCTCGGGGTACCTTTTAAGGGAAACTGGTTATTGAAATCATTCCATAAAATATAATACAAACTAGGTAATTTTTGTTACTTGTTTTTGGTATTTGTTATACCTAGCATTTTAAAATTTCTGGTCAGTATAACACTGTGAGACCACTAAAGTAGTGATTTTTTTTTTTTTGCCTTAATATTACTTTGTGTAAGCTAGAGTATCATTTCACCTTAAAAGACACTATGTTCAAAAATCAGCATCTAAGAGCTGGGGATGTAGCTCAATTGCAGAGTACTCGCAAAGGTGCTTATCTAGCATATGCAAGGCTGTAAGTTTTATCCCCACTATTGCAAAACAACAAAATCAACATCTAATATGTTGTTTTATAACTAGAAACACAATAAAAAGTTCAGGATTATATATAATCAATAATTCCATGAACTCTATGGTAATGCTTAATTGTACATCTGAGTCCCTTTAAATGAACTGTTAATGTTTTTCCTGGTTATTTTTCCAGTAAGTACAAGGTGGATTGTGCTTGCCTCAAAGAAAATCCAGAATGCCCTGTTCTAAGACGTAGTTCGGAATCTACAGAAAACATCAATAGTGGTTACGAGACCAGAAGAAAAAAAGGAAAAAAGGAGAAAGATATTTCAAAAGAAAAGGATATACAAAATCAGAATATGACTTTGGATTGTGAAGGAACAAACAACAAAATAAAGAGCCCAGAAACGAAACAAAGAAAACTTTCTCCACTGAGACTATCAGTATCAAATAATCAGGTATTGAGCTTTACCAATTCTTGAGAAAATCGTACTAACAAAGGGAAATAACATCATATTTTAACATTTTCCTTTTTATTTAATATAAAATTGTCTAACAATTTTAAGTGTATTTTGTTTTTGTTTTTTTTCCTTCCAGTACTGAGGATTTAACCTAGGGCCTTGCACATGCTAGGCAAGGGCTCTGTCACTGTACACTAAACCCCAGCTCTTTAGTCTCTTATTTATAAAGTACTTACAGATAAAAATCCTGTTAGAATACTTATAGTATTTGCTAAATTGCAAGAAAACAAATAAGTCAACAAATCCTTACAGAACTGAAGCTTTTCCTAAGACTTGGTAACTTAAAGACAATTCCAAATAGCATTTCCTGATGTTTATAACTGTTCTCATGTAAAGGCTCATGTCATAAAATTTTCTTTCCCTGAATATCTACATACAGTAGTCACAGTAATTTTAGAAGAGATCCACAATCAGAAGCAAATATTTTTTTGAGAGAAAATTCATGACCATATAAGGGGGTAGAATTTGGCCTGCATTTCTGCCCTACCGGAAATATTTCTTAATGTGTTCTCTAAACAAAAAAGTCAGGAGGGGCTGTTAAAATGTGGAAACTAAATAAAGTTTTCCCTCCTCTATCCCCACTAAATCACTGCACATCTTCTAGGAATATTTCTCTTAAGTTTTATTTATTTATATTGATTTATTTATTTGAGAGAGAGAGGGGGAGACAGAGAGAGGGAGAATGGGCACTCCAGGGCCTACAGCCACTGCAAAGAAACTTCAGATGCATGCACCACCTAGTGCATCTGGCATATGTGGGTCCTGGGGAATAGAACTGAGCTCCTTTGGCAATTTGCAGGCAAGCATCTAAACCAATAAGCCATCTCTCCAGCCCTCTCTTAAGTTTTATGAACAGCTGTTTATTGAACATTTCAGGTCTGGTGGAAAATTGTTTTGGAACAAATACAAACACTACCATATTTGATAAGAACTTTAGAAAGGAAAATTATTTTATTGGATGAATTTGAAAAGTTATTTAGAAAATGAGTTTGAAGTAGGCTCATAATTCTATATATACATTGAATTAGTTGTGGTGAAAAGACACAATGTGATATCCCTAGTTTATAGATGGAGTAATAGTTTCCACAAAGCAGTCATTTCCATCTTTCAGGAACCAGATTTTATTGATGATATAGAAGAAAAAACTCCTATTAGCAATGAAGTAGAAATGGAATCAGAGGAACAAATTGCAGAAAGGAAAAGGAAAATGGTAAGTTGGGAAGCCAGTAGTTGCTTTATGGTACCCATTTGAGCTGTGAGAGCTACCCTTTTGAGTGTTAGCCATGGCTGCCGTCATGTGGACTTCTATACTTTTTCTTTAAGTTAGCAAATTTGGGGCATATGATATGACATTGAGCATTTTTATTTGGATTTGTCATTACCATTCAAATAAACTTGACTGCTTTTAAAATTTTTTTACCAGCATTCATTAGGCATTTTAGAATGTATGACTTTTTAGAAATAATATTTTTGAAGCCAAGGATTACTAATAAACTTTAATACCAAAATTGCTGTTCAGTATGTCTTTCATGAGCTAAATGTATCTGTTCTTTCCATGATTTAAGACAAAACAAACTTCAAGCACTATAATACCACCAGCCAGGTTAATGTCTTAGGCAAAGCTAAAAACCCCAGCATGGTTTCAAAGTTTTCATTTCTTTATTCTCACACTTGTAAATAAGGTATATTTGTTAAAATAAATTTAAATTCTTGGTATGACTTACTTGCAAATTTCTTGTCTGTGTAATAACTAGGACAAGAGATTTCCCCATAAATCAGTTGTAGGAGTTGGGCGAGGCAGTAGCCATGACTAAATAAATGAGTAAATATAGGGCTGGGGTGTAGTGATCTAGCACTTGCTTAGCATGCATGAAGCCCTGGGTTTGATCCCTAGCACCAACAAAACAAAACAAAACAGCATTCGGCATTTAATACAGTATTTAGCCCTAGGATTTGAAAATGACATTGCAAACTAATTAGTTGATGGCTTTCCCATATTCCCTTTGCTTATGTTACCTTTTATTTGGCTTCTTGTGTGTTATATAAGCCTAGAGGTGGGATCTTAGATATGGTCTTTGTAGGCCTACTTAAATGAGAGTCCCATGATGATGGCAACCCATCTAACACTGATTGCTAAGGTGTGCAGTTGCGAAAGCAATATAGAACTGTTTCATAGACATAAATTTCAGAAACACTGATCTGTTGAGAGACGGTAGTGCTAAAGATAGAAAGTATCTACCAGGTGTTTAATCCCAGCGAGACCGTACTTCAAAAAACCAAAAAATAAAAACAAACAAACAATTACATCTTTAGGATTTGGAAAAGATTGGTTCCTACATTTAAAGGAACTATCTTTTTTAATTAAAATATTTATTTTATGTATTTGAGAGTGGGAGGGGAGGATGGGTGTGCTAGGGCCTCCAGCCCTGCAAACAAATTCCAGACACATGTGCATCTGGTTTACATAGGTCCCAGGGAATCAAACCTAGGTCCTTTGGCTTTGCAGTCCAGCTCCTTAACCACTAAGCCATCTTTCCAGCTCCAAAAGAACTATCTTGAGCCCTTTTTCATAATCAGTTACACCTAACTAACTCCCTATATCTTTCCAAATTATTTATAGTGATTTCTTCACCATCCATTCACATCATTGTTTGTTCATTCCCCAATTAGTTCAGCTTTGGATTTGTATTTACTCCAGCAGGAACTCCTAGGAGACCTATTTCAGTTGAGTATGGTTCATTTTTGTCTGGGCTTTATGTCTTGTAGGAGCACTTGGGTGTGAAAGCAGGAGAGTTAGGAATTCAAAGCCAGCATGGACTGTGTGACACGCTGTCTCACCACTGTTTCCTTTCTCATCCTATTAAAAACAAAAAAAGCAACCACTTTGGTTAAAAAGGGGGGGGCACAGGGCTAGGGATGGTAGTGAACCACTGAAGGTTGTTTGCATGTTCGTGTAATTTTACTCAGGTTTCATTCTATTTAAAAGTGGTTATGGACTTGAGGGATGGCTTAGCAATTAAGGCCTGCAAGGCCACAGGACCCAGGTTCAGTTCCCCAGGAGCCACGTTAGCCAGATGCACAAGGGGGCGCATGTATCTGGAGTTCATTTTCAGTGGCTGGAGTCTGTGGCGTGCCCATTCTCTCTCTCTCCTTTCTCTGTCAGTATCAATAAATAAATAAAAATAAAATATAAAAAAGTGTTTATGATTATGAGGCTACTTTAAAAATATCAATTTTCATGCTGGAGAGATGGCTTCATGGTTAAGGCATTTGCTTGCAAAGCCAAAGGATCCCGGTTTGATTCTCCAGGACCCACTTAAGCCAGGTACACAAGGGGGCACATGCATCTGGAGTTTGTTTGCAGTGGCTAGAAGCCCTGGCGCACCCATTCTCTCCCTCTCTCTCCCCCTTTCTCTCTCTCTCCTCCTTTCTCTCAAATAAATATATATATAAAGAGCACTGGTTATTCTTCAAATAATAAATAGAACTTTAAAAAAAATAAAGAAATAACTACTTTCCTCTCAGTGCTGAGAACTATAGTGGAGCACCCTCATTTCCTGATCCCAGAAGATTGGTTACCCTTTTAGATGATGTTAAACTGGTAGAGGATCAGTGCTGTGCACATGTACACACATGCAGATAGGAATTTTTAAAAAATTGGCAAGGAGGCCAGACACAGACATTATTTTCTTTCCTTTTTTCCCCTCCATTTCTCTGAAGATCCCCAAACCATGCAGCTGCTTGTGGATATCCATTGCTTTCTGGACTCAAAAGGCCACTCTTCCTGTTATCCACCTTCCTCTTCCCAGCAGCTGCGGAGATTCCCAACTTGCCTTCCTTATGGTTTTTCCTCTCAAACACCAATAAAATTATCCCCGAGCTTAAAAAAAAATAATAATAATGGCAAGGAGGGCTGGAGGGATGGCTTAGTCATTAAGGCGTTTGCCTGCAAAGCCAAAGGACCCAGGGAATCGACCCACATTAGCCAGATGCACAAAGGGATGCACACATGTGAAGTTTGTTTGCAGTTGCTAGAGGTCCTGGCACACCCATTCTCTCTCCCTCTTTCTCTGTCAAACAAATAATATTTTTAAAAAAAAATTGCTAGGGAAAATACATGCATTTCCTAAGCTTACTTGTGATCCATTTTTTTTAGTTCTGGTTTTGCTTATAGGTAGGCTATATTAATATAGAATACTTTAATTTTAAATATTTTATTTTGCTTCTTTTAAAATTTGTGGTTTATTTATTTGAGAATGACAGAGAAAGAGGCAGAGACACAGAGAGAGAATGGGCACGCCAGGGCTTACAGCCACTGCTAACAAACTCCAGATGCCATCCAGATGTGCATCTGGCTAACATGGGTCCTGGGGAATCAAGCCTCGAACCTTGGGTCCTTAGGCTTCACAGGCAAGCGCTTAACCACTAAGCCATCTCTCCAGCCCTTATTTTGCTTTTGAGACATGGTCTCACTATGTAGTCTAGAATGGCAAAATAAAAAAATGTGAGAAACTTAAAAGCATGTATGATATAATTTGGCATTTTAAAATATTTCATTGACCAGCAGAGAGTAGGGAGAAAGTGTGAGGATGAGCACTCCAGGGCCTCTAGCCACTGCAGACAAACTCCAGATGCATGCACCACTTTGTGCATCTGTCTTTACCTGGGTACTGGGGAATGAAACCCAGGTTGTTCGGTTTTGAAGGCAAGCATCTTAACCACCGAGCCATCTTAACTCTTCAGCCCTAATTTGGTATTTTGAAAGGATATGAAAGTTTTTAAAATCTTTGGCTCCTTGGCCATAGTTCTTAAAATCATTATGTTCTTTACCATTTTTAATTGGTACATTTGCTTTGAAGTTTGATTAATAGAATATTAATGTTAATAGAATATCAAATAAGCAGAATGCAGAAGTATCCTAGGATTCCTGAGCAGTCAGCATGGCTTTTCCTCTCAAATCATTAGTATTTGGTTTTGGGAAAAAATGTAATATGAAAAACATTTTATAAAATTCAACATGAGTCGGCCTTTATTTTTCTAGTCTTTATCAGGTACGCTGGTTAGATTAACATGAGTAGTTGGATAAGAGCTAATTGAAAAGTGGCTACTTCAAAAAGGAACTCAAACTAGAAAACATACAGATAGCAATATTCATGCTTGCTACGGCAGCACACATACTAAAATTGGATCGATTCAGAGATTAGCATGGCCTTTGCGCAAGAATGACACACAAATTCATGAAGCATTCCATATTTTGATGTCCACAACTTAAAAAAAAAGAGGGCTCTAATGATGGCTTAGCTAAATGTTGGCTAAGTGAAACTTCCTTACACTCAGGTAATGCTTTGGAAGCATTGCCTAGATTTATCCAAGATTCCCAACAACAGTCTCAGTCCTCCAAAACAAAGCTAATTTGAGGACTGTGGAGATGGCTCAGCAGTGAGTGCTTACTGTGCGAACACAGATGAGAACTTTGGTTTAATTCCCCAGCACTTGCACACAAAGCCAGCATGGCAGTGTGCACCTGTAACACCAGCACTGAGAGAGCAGGGACAGGAGGATCACTGGGGCTCCCTGGTAAGTCACTTTTGCCAAAAAAGGGTGCTCCAGGTGAGACTGTCTCAAAAAAATAAGCTGAAGGAGGATTGAGGACAACTGACATCTTCCTGGCCTCTGAGTACATGCAACTGCATCTGCCTTCCTCTGCACACATAAAGTCTAATTTGACACGTTCTGTAAAGAAGCTTTAGCTAGTTGAGATTCAAACACTTCCATATTTTCAACCTTTGTGATGCCCATGATGTGTTTCAAACTCTTGTCTGTAGTCACAGGTTGGCCTCAAACTCACAGCAATCCTCCCGCTTTGCCTCCCAAGTGCTGGGATTAAAAGGCATGCACTATCATGCCTGGCTTTAAAAATATTTTTTAATATTTATTTTTTTAAATATTTTCATTTTTATTTATTTGACAGAGAAAGAGGGGGAGGGAGGGAGAAACAATGGGTGCACCAGGGCCTCCAGCCACTGCAAACAAACCGCAGACACGTGCACCCCTATGTGCATCTGGCTAACGTGGGTCCAGGGAAATCAAACCTGTGTACTGTAGCTTTGTAGGCAAATGCCTTAACGACTAAGCAATCTCTCCAGCCCTATATTTATTTGCCAAAAAGAAAGAGGCAGATAGAGAATGGGTGCACCAGGGCCTCTAGCTACTGCAAAGGATCTCTATACACATATACCACCTTGTGCATTGGCTTAAGTGGGTCCTGGTTGATTAGACCTGGGTTCTTAGGCTTTGCTGGAAAGTGCCTTAACTGCTGACCCTCTTCAAGCCAGAAGATGCAAAGTTTTGGTGGTGGTGGTTTTGTTTTGTTCCGAGGCAGAGTCTCACTCTGGGTCAGGCTGACCTGGAATTCACTATGTAGTCTCAGGGTGGCCTCAAACTCACTACGATCCTGCCTCTGCCTCTGCTTCCGCCTCCCTAGTTCTAGGATTAAAGGCATGTGTCACCATGTCCGGCCAAAGTTTTAATTGTAAAATGTAAGGGCAGATTTGTTGCCAGGAAAGTCATCTGATGGAAGAACTATGGTGGCTTTCATCTGACTTATCACTGTTTTCTCCTTGTATCAAGATTCAGTTGGTGCTGAGTAGTATTTTTCTGTTTCTCTCGTAGAGATTAGTAAGAGAAGACGAGTTTTAGGTATCCTGTTCAAAAAAAAAATGAAGTTATTGTTCTTTAACTGCCTGTAGTAGTCCTCAAATCCTTTAAATGCTTCCCATTACATGCTGTCCCCTAACAGTGATAACATGCTTTATATAATATATACCAAGTTCTTGAGTGCTTCCTATGTGGTAGGGTGTGTGTGTTGTCACGCCAGGGCCTCTAGCTACCACAAACGAACTCCAAATGCATTTTGTCTGTTTGTTTTCAAGGTAGGGTCTCACTCTAGTACAGGCCAACCTGACATTCACTCTGTAGTCCCAAGGCTGGCCTTGAACTCATAGTGATCCTCTTACCTCTGCATCATAAATGCTGGGATTACAATGTTTTAAGATTCTGGCCAACTCTAAAAGACTGAGAATCAACTACTTGTATTATCTTTTGCTAATGAATTCTACTTAAAAAAATAATTTTATTTATCTGAGAGGGGGGGGGGGCATACCAGGGCCTATAGCCACTGCAAACAAACTCCACAAACGTGCGCCACCTTGTGTATCTGGCTTATGTGGATACTTGGGAATTTAACCTTAACTGCCTTAACTGTTAAGCCATCTCTCCAGTCTGGATTCTACTTTGTGTGTGTGTGTGGGGGGGGGGGGCTTTGAGGTAGGGTCTCGCTCTAGCCCAAGCTGACCTGGAATCCACGGGGAAGCCTTGAACTCTTGGCAGTCCTCCTACTCTGCCTCCCGAATGCTGGGATTAAAGACCTGTGCCACCACACCTGGCAGGTTCTACTTTATTTTATTTTTTAATTCAATTAAATTTATTTATTGTTTGGTTTTTTGAGGTAGGGTCTCACTCTATCCCAGGTTGACCTGAAATTCACTATGTAGTCTCAGGATGGCCTTGAGCTCACAACAGTCCTCCTACCTCTGCCTCCTAAGTGCTGAGATTAAAGGCATGTGCCACCATACCACAAGTTCTACTTAAAAAAAAAAAAAAACAATTTGTTTATTTGAGAAACAGGCAGAGAGAGAATAGGTTAGCCAGGGCTTCCTGCTATTGTAAACGAACTCTAGACACATGCACCACTTTGTGCATCTGGTTTATATGGGTATTAGGGAATCAAATCTGGGCCATCAGGCATTGCAAGCAAGTGCCTTCACCTGCTGAGCCATCTCTCCAGCCTAAGTTCTGTTAATTGCATGAGTTGTTGTATTTTGTTTGTTTTTCGAGATAGGGTCTTGCTGTAGCCTAGGCTGGCCTCGAACTCACAGCGATCCTCCTACCTTTGCCTTCCTAGTGCTGGGATTAGAGGCATATGCCATCATGTCCAGCACATCTTATAATAATTTTATCTCTGATTTCCAATCCTACCATCTGAAACTATGTCAAATAAATCTTTGGCATAAAATCATAGCTATCTTAGAAATTCCAGGATAACCCTAACAAAGTCTCTAGGGTGGACAGGTAGCTCAGTTGATACAGAGTCCTTGCCTAGCGTGTATAATCCCCTAGAACCCTCATTTGCCTATAAGAACTCTTAGAAAGTAGAAGCAGGCTCGGAAGTTCAAGGCCAGCCTGGGATGCATGAGACTCTTGTCTCAATAAAACAAAAATTTATACTACCTTATGACTAAGTTGTTCACACATAAAAGATTCTTGGCAAGACCAATTTGTTTCTTATGGAAAAATACAATCTTTTTCAAGCATTCAACATGGTTTTACAAATTATTAACCTTTCCCCTCCAACCAGGTTCAAGAGATAAAGCAACTGTAAATGTTATGTTTTGAGGCAGTCTAGATAGCTAAATTTAGGGTATTAGAAAAACTTTGACATGAGAGACAGAGGTTTTATGTAAATAAAGTTTTAAAGGGATTTAATAAGGTCCTTTTAAAGACTAGAAACATGAAATAGTATATGGGCAGAATTTAAAATTTCCCATGGTGTATTGTGTATATGTACATAGGTTATCAATAAAAGATTTAAACAATTTCAGTGCCAGTAAACAAACAAAACCTTGTTTTGCCTATGCTACCGATTTTAATGTTTTTTGGTTACCCATCCCAGATCAGGAAAGCAAAGATGAGTACATTTACCTCTTTGAACCACAATGCATGTCTTTAAACTAGAGACGAAGAGAACATGTCACATTTTCACTATAGCCTATTGCTATAACAAACTAGGAACTTTACAATGCCTTTGCAGCTAGGTTGTTTTGGCATCTTTTGCTTCCTTACTGAATGTGACAAAAGAGAGGAGAGAAAAAAAACAAACAAACCAGGAAATAGTCATGTCTGGATACAGGTGTCTCAGTGCTTGAATCTCTGCCAGTAATGATTGGAACTAAATCTCCAATGTTGACAAGACTATGGCAGCCAGATCTTGAGTTTCTGATCTTTCTTTCTTTCTTCCCCACATCGATGACAATGAAGGAGGAAAGACAAATGGATCTGAGCCTCAGGACCTGGTTCTTTTCATTTGGAGAACTGGACAGTTGATGGACGTGCTTCCTGGTTCTGGTTGAAAGCTGATGCATTTGCCAGGCCCTCTGATCAAGGCCCTGGGTCTTGCTCTTAGTGTTCTCTCTCCAAGAGAACTGATGGTCAAAGGAACTCTTGCTGTTCCCTCAAGCCCTGCCTTGAAGTGTCAGTGTAAGAATGAAAGAGCAGAAGGTAGAGGATGCCTTGAAACACTGTAATGGAGGGCAAGAGGGCTAAAGTAGAAATAATACTTATGGAGTGTCTAACATTTGCCAAGTATTGTTTGTAAATCTCACATTTTCTATTTGAATTTAGTAACAGTCCATTATAAATATTATTCACCAAGTTTTAGCTTCAAAAAAACTGAAAACTAATTTGCAAGGGTGATGAGGCATTTTCTAAATGGACTGGTAGCCATGATTTGAACCTAAGACTTTATGCTACGTTGTAGCAATAACATTGGTTCCTTAAGTGTATGTGAGTTTTATCTTTTCAATTTAGTACCTCTGGAATTTTGACTCACTTTTAAAAGACAAGCTTCTATATTAAGAAAAAGGATTTGTTTTTTAGCATGGTAAAGCAAAGTGGTTTTTGAGGCTTATTCTGCCTTATCCTTAACACTCAGTCATCTAAATGTTCCTTCTATGAAATATATCTGTAATAACAGGGCTTACTGAGATGATGTTTGGGGTTCTTACATGTGTTGAATGACTGTAATTTGTTTTTTCCCCTACCTCCCACAGTAGATTTTTTTTTTTTTTTTGCTAACAGTTTCGCAGCAATTGTTTTTTAAATTAGCCATGAACATCTGGAATTTATTTTTATTTTGAGCAATGATATTATGTCACTTAAAATTTAAATTCCTAGACAAGAGAAGAAAGAAAAATGGAAGCAATTTTGCAAGCTTTTGCCAGACTTGAGAAAAGAGAGAAGAGACGAGAGCAAGCTTTGGAAAGGATCAGCACAGCCAAAACTGAGGTGAAACCTGAATGTAAAGAGGCAGCGACTGTCAGTGATGCTGAGGTCATTCAGGTAGTGTTACCCAGATCTACTTTGATTTTCACATGTAAATGCCTTCAAGTAAAATTCTCACAGGATTTTATTACATCTGTAAAGAATTTTAAGCAGGATGGAAGGGATGGCTTAGCGGCTAAGGCATTTGCCTGCAAAGCCAAAGGACTCAGGTTCAATTCTTCAGGACCCACGTCAGCCAGGTGCACAAGGGGACACACACGTCTGGAGTTCGTATGCAGTAGCTGGAAGCCCTGGCGTGTTTATTCTCATTCATTCTCCCCCCCCTTTCTCTATCAAATAAATAAAAATTAAATTAAAAAAAAAGAATTTTAAACAATGCCTGTCATTAGCTTTTTAATAGCATGTTTTAAAGTCCTATGGGAAATTTAGACATGATTGTACTGTTTTGTTTTAGAGAAATTTTCAATTATGTTGATTTATCAGAATGCATAAAGAAATTTTGGGAAGTCAGTTCTGAAGTAGATAAAAGTACAGTGTCTGTAGACATCAGGAGCCCTGTGGTTTTGTATTTTCAACTAGGAACAAGCAAAAGATGAAACTGGGATGAAGCCAACCCCTGCCAAAGTGAACCGCACTAAACAGAGGAAAAGTTTCTCTCGCAGTCGGACTCACATTGGACAGCAGCGTCGGAGACACAGAACTGTCAGCATGTGTTCAGACATCCAGCCAGCTTCTCCTGACATTGAAGTGACGTCACAACAGAATGACATTGAGACCACTGTACTTGCTGTAGAACCAGAAACGGAAACTGCAGTAACAGAAATAATTACTGAAACTGATGTTCCAGCACTTAATAAATGTCCCACAAAGTATCCGAAAACAAAGAAGGTATGATTCTTAATAAACATAAAAACTGTTTAACCAATATCTCATGAGTTGCTGGTGTAAAATTCAACTTACATCTAATGATCTGAAGTAGGGGCATTGTTTTTCACTTGAAGAAAGTCTAATTACAAGAACTGCCAAACTGTCCGATGTTTGTGTAGTTTGCATTTTTATGAACAGTTAATATGTCAAGATTTTAGTATTGGAATTCATGGTTTGTCTACCTTAGTACAATACAAACATTTCTCTGAAACTGCCTTCCAGCAACCTATGCTGTGGGGATCCAATCCTCAGGTCTTGTGAATGCTAGGCACTGAAACATTCCCAGCTGTTCTTTTATTATGTACTTTTTTTTTTTTTTTTTTTTTGAGGTAGTTTCACTCCAATCCAGGCTGACCTGAAATTCATTATGTAGTCTCAGGGTGGCCTCAAACTCACGGCGATTCTCTTACCTCTTGTTTATATACTTTCTAAAGAAAATTGTTTAATATTTATTTTAGATAGGGAGAGAATGGGTGTGACAAGGCCTCCAGCCATTGCAAGCCAGTTCCAGATGCATGCAAACTCCAGATGCACATGCCACCTTGAGCATCTAGCCCTGTTTTTGTATACTTGTAAATTTTCATGGGGGGGGGGAGGTGTAGAAATGGCTCAGCGATTAAGGAACTTACTTGCCTGCAAAGCCAAAGGACCCAGGTTCAATTTCCCCAGGACCCATATAAAGACAGATGCTGGACACAATGGTACATCTGGAGTTTGCAGTGGCTGGAGGCCCTGATGATAAATATTCTTAAAATGTGAGTTTGAGATCACCCTGACACTACAGAGTGAAATTCTAGGTCAGCTTGGGCTAGAGCAAGACCCTACCTTGAAAAATAACAAACATATGAACTGTTCACTAAGTTAAACTAACCTGAGATTTCCAGCTCAGAAATAACACTACAGTCTTTCATGCTATTTTTCTCCCACTCTGAATAGCTAGAGTAGAAGCCCAGCAATCTTTAGGGTATAAATGAATTCTTTTCACACTTTTATAGCAAGGTACTTGAGACTGTGTTTGTTCTTTGTTCTTACCTAATTCCATATAATTTGTGGGCAGGCTGATAAACCATGAAAAGTATGCTAAATAACATGTTGTGAACCTGTATTTTAATGGCAAAAGCTAATCCTTGCCAGAGAGTCATGGGTTTTATTGGATCTCTAATGTTTAAATTTGTTTTCTACTGTACCATAAGCCAATATGTACCTTCAACAGCAGTGCTATTTTTGTCCGTAGTGGAAGGACAAAAATATAATTACAATTTTTGCTTATGATTAAAGTAAGACTTCCCAGTTACAAATATCACATAAACCCTTTAATCACTAGATGACTAAATTGTTGTCACACAATGTGTTTATTTAAATTGATAGTCTGTGGTGGGGGCTCCTGCATCCCTCTGTTGTGAAATATTAACTCTTGTATCCTACCTAAGTCTCAACTTAAAAGCTCTTTGGGGGTTAAAGAGATAGCTCAGCACTTAAAGGGGCTTGCTTGCAGAGTTGACAACCTGGTTCAGTTCCCAAGTACCCATATAAAGCAATATGCACAAAATGGCACATACATGTGGAGTTCATTTGCAATGGCAAGAGGCACTGGCATGCTTATTCTCTCTCTGTCTGTGCTTGCAAATAATATTTAAAAACTAAAAACAGGACTGGAGAGATGGCTCAGCAGTTAAGGTGCTTGCCTGCAAAGCTAAAGGACCAGAGTTTGATTCCCCAGTACCCACATTAGCCAGATGCACAAGGTGGTGTATGCATCTAGAATTCTGCAGTGGCTGGATACCATTAAAGGCCTCATTCAGTAGACATTGTTCTAAAAACCTTATGTGTGCCCTGTAACTCTATTTAAGAGAGCATGAAGGAGAAAGAGAATATGGTTTCTTGCCACTGTAAATGAACTGCAGGTGGATGGGAGACTTTGTGCAGCATGCTTGATGTGAGTACTGGGGAATCAAACCCGGGCCATTCATAAAGCACTGGATTCCATCCTTAGCACTGCCTCTCTCTCCTCCACCTCCAAATTAAAAACCCTGACTTACATTGTAATACGTCAAAGAATAAACAGAAGAACTATGAAATTTTCAGGGCATGGAAACTTTAGAGATATTTCAAACCCCTTCAAGAAAAATCAAGGATTTTCAATGTGGATACTTCTTTTTATCCTGTCTCTAAGAATTATGATAGCCACATGCTTACAATCAGATTTTGCTAGCAACATTCATAACAGAAGCAGAAACTTGGATTTTGCATATGTGGTACTCATATCAAATACATACTACTATTTGCGTCTCTTTTCTTAGATTCAGTGAGATCAAGTCTTGCTTTGTAATTCAGGCTACCCTGGAGCTGAGGGCAATCTCTTGTCTAAACTTCCTGAGTTTATATAGGCATTATAGGAACATACCACCATGCCTGGCCACAAAATTAATGTCCTTATATAATTTTATAAAAGCAACAATGGGGCTTGAGAGATGGCTTAGTGGTTAAGGCGTTTACCTGTGAAGACTAAGGACCAGAGTTTGATTCCTCAGAACCCATGTAAGCCAGATACACACGGTGGCTCATGCATCTGGAGTTCATTTGCAGTAGCTGGAGGCTGTGGCATGCCCCCTTTTTTCCTTCCCAATCTCTCTGCTTGCAAATACCAATTAAAAAAAAACAAAAAAACAAAACAACAGCAACTATGTGTTTTGTAGCTATAAAGTCCTATATGGTACATCTCAGAATACTAGTAAATAAGGAAGAAAATGGAGACTGGCATGCAGATTTTGTTTTGTTTTGTTTTGGGACAACACGGTATGAGTAAATAAGCCAATTTGTTGTTTTAGATTACATACCAACACTTAATCTGGTGCGAATATTCTATAGTAGGATCTGTGTAATTACACAAGTGGTGATCCAGTTTTTTTCCCCCTCTAGCACTTGGTCAATGAATGGTTAAGTGAGAAGAATGAGAAGCCAGGAAAGCCTTCAGACAGCCTTTCCGAAAGGCCTCTGCGCATAACCACTGATCCTGAAGTGTTAGCTACTCAGCTCAACTCTTTACCAGGCCTCACATACAGTCCCCACGTGTACTCTACTCCGAAGCATTACATTAGATTTACATCACCATTCCTTTCAGAAAAAAGGAGAAAAAAAGAACCAACTGAAAATATATCTGGCTCATGCAAAAAGGTAAATTCATAAAAATCTAGAAGTCACAAGTCAATCTCAGTTCATCGTACTACTCTTGAAAGTAAATGATTTTGGATTGGCCTTTGTCCTAATGGGCTATAAACACAGCTACATACTGATTCCTGTCCGTTTGTTTTTGTTTTATTCAGCGATGGTTGAAACAAGCCCTGGAGGAAGAAAATTCAACTATTTTACATAGATTCAATTCACCCTGTCAAGAAAGATCCAGAAGTCCTACAGTCAATGGTGAAAATAAAAGCCCACTACTATTAAATGATAGCTGTTCCCTTCCAGGTAGATTTCTTCTCAGTAGTTTGTGTAAGGAATGTGGCAGGATAGATGTAGCTTTTTAACAGGCACATTTCAGTTACTGCTGTTTACAAGAGAAGCAATCATGATATATATTTTCTCATTTCTCTACTGCAAACCTTTCACATGAAGCCTCAATTTGAAGTACAGTGTTGTTTGAGGTTGGGGCTGAGTGCTTTCAGATTCTAAACGAGAATTCTTACAAACCAGTTATGGTACCCATCAGTGCTTGTATGATCTCTTTGTAACTCCTAGGCCTGTAAGCCTCAGGCAAGCTATTTTCTAATACTGAAATTAACTTCTTTGGGGGATTAGAGGGGAGATTGTTTCATATTAGTACCACTTTTTAACTCTGTAGTTTTAAGGGGGAAAATCATACTTGCTTTTGTTGACGTCAAATAGCAGCAGTATAATTTTCTTATAATAATTTCATCAACAGATTTAACTACACCACTTAAAAAACGAAGACTTTACCAATTGCTAGACTCTGCTTACTCAGAAACCTCCACACCTACTCCTTCTCCATATGCCACACCAACTCACACAGACACCACTCCTGTGGACCCATCATTTGCCACTCCTCCACGGATAAAATCAGATGATGAAAATTACAGAAATGGTTATAAACCCATATATTCACCAGTTACCCCAGTAACTCCTGGTACACCAGGAAATACCATGCACTTTGAGGTAAGAAATTCCAATGGGGGAAAAAAACTTCAACTCCTGGAATAGGGTTTCTTTAAAAGTTGGGTTTCCCTATACTTTTAACTAATATGCTAAGAAACTACAAGAGCAAACTATGAACCCATGTCTATATAAATTTAACTTTTTTTTGAAGAGGAACAATTTTTTAAAAAAATTTTACTTAATTCATTTGAGAGAGAGACAGAGAATGGGCAGGGCGGGCCTCCAAATGAACTCCAGATGCATGCGCCTCCTTGTGCATCTGATTTAACATGGGTACTGGGGAAATCAAACTTAGGTCCTTAGACTTTTCAGGCAAGAGCCTTAACCACTGAGCCATTTCTCTAGCCAAAGCTCAACTTTTTTTTTTTTTTTAATTTTATGATTACAAGTTAGATTTATTCTTTACTCTCAATGTGGAAGGCACAATGCAAGGAAGGCATCTTAATGACAAAATGTTGATATGCAAAGCTCAACTTTTTTAAAAAAATATTTTTATTTGAGAGAGAGAGAGGCTATGAATGGGTCAGTAGGCCTGCAGACAAACTCCAGATGCATGCGCCACCTTGTGCATCTGGCTTACGTGGGTACTGAGGAATTGAATCTGGGTCCTTAGGCTTCATAGGCAAGTACATTAAAACTGCTAAGCCATCTCACCAGCCCCACCTTTTTTTTTGTTTGTTTGTTTTTGAGGTATTGCCTTACTCTTGCCCAGGCTGACCTGGAATTCACTAGGTAGTCCCTGGGTGGCCTCAAACTCATGGCCCCCCCGTGCCTAGCCCCAACAATTTTCATTTGTACTTCAATGACCATGATTTTCCTCTTATTAGTATCCACAAGAGACTAAATGTGTATCAGACTGACCTAAAAACAAGTATCTTCTTAGGGGAATGGAAAATTAAAAACAAAAAACAGGAAACAAGTCTCCAACAATTGCTCATTTTAGGTTTCCAGTTATACAAATACCATGGATTTAGTTATATTTTAATTTTTAATTCTGATTTACTTCCTTTATGTAGAATATTTCTTCACCAGAAAGTTCTCCAGAAATAAAGAGACGCACTTACAGTCAAGAGGTAAGGACCTACAAAAAAGGTTACATTGCTGATTTTCCCCTTAATATTATTTTGAATAAGAACTGGTAGATATTAAATAGGACCAAAAACACTGGTATTTGTGTGATTTTTTTTTTTTTTAATCTTCTTTGTCAACAGGGATATGACAGACCTTCAACCATGTTAACACTGGGGCCTTTTAGAAATTCCAATTTAACTGAGTTAGGTCTGCAAGAAATAAAGACTATTGGCTATACCAGCCCTAGAAGTAGGACTGAAGTCAACAGGCCATGCCCAGGAGAAAAGGAATCTGTGTCAGATCTTCAACTGGGACTCGATGTAGTCGAGCCAGCTACTGTCCATAAAACCATGGAAACACCAGCCCATGACAGGACTGACCCCAACAGCCAGCTGGACTCAACTCACTCTGGACGCAATACAATGTATTCTTCCTGGGTAAAGAGTCCTGACAGAACGGGAGTTAATTTCTCAGTGAACTCCAACTTGAGGGACTTGACACCCTCACATCAGTTGGAGGTTGGAGGCGGCTTCCGAATAAGTGAGTCAAAGTGCCTGATGCAGGATGATACTAGAGGCATGTTTATGGAAACAGCTGTGTTTTGTACTTCTGAAGATGGGCTTGTCTCTGGTTTCGGACGGACGGTTAATGACAATTTGATCGACGGGAATTGCACACCCCAGAATCCACCACAAAAGAAAAAGGTTACAATTTAATAATTTACAGTCCTTTTAATAGAGATTTTTTTTCCATATTACTCTTAAGGGTAATTATTGGTTATAGTATTTATTTGTATGGCATTCTTAATTTAGTCATTCAAGTTAACATTTTTATGTGTACATTTTTAAATGTTTTATAAGTAATTAGAAAATATCTCCAAGAAAGTAAAAAAAAAATCTATTAATATGAAAGGCCTCATAGAAAGTGTGGCTTCAGAGACAGAAGCCTCAGATAATTTATTTCACCAAATGAGTAACTTAGACAGTTACTCCCACCAAAATAAGAGGTGGTTAGTATATATGCTCTTAATTCTCTTTATTTTACATTAAGTAGGTAACAGCCGTGTATAAAAATATGCCTCTCTTGTCATCCCAGAATACTTAACATTATTTAAGCCATGGATGTAAGAGAATGTTGAAAATTATGAGAAATAAGTATTATACCTTAATACATAAATTCCCTGGCTGAGACAGTTAGAATGTCTTATTTCACAAAAGGGGAACAAACAGTATTTTTTTTTTGTTCATAGGCTTATTGCTTTACAAGACATAGAATTATAGTGATGTGTGCTTTCAATTTTCATAACAGAGTCCAGTTGGCAACTTTGTGGAAAGCAATGTAGTATAGTGGAAAGAGCACGGGCTTTCAAGTAAGACCTAGGTTCGAATCCCGGCTCCAACACTCACCAGCTGTGTGACCTTGAGTGAGTGAGTTACTCAATTTCCTCATCTGTAAAATGGGGATGATAAAATTCTATTTATTAGGTTTTTTGGTGAGGATTAAATGAGATAATATATGTAAATCCTCTTAAGTAAAATGCCTGGCATATAGTAGAAGCTTGATACCTGTTAATTATTTATTGAAAAGCAAATTATTTTACATAACTTAATATAAATACAGTTTTAAAAATAATGAACTGATTCTGATACGTAAGACAAGTAAAAGATTTGCTTTTTCTTTCTTATTTAAGGTTTCTCTACTAGAATATCGTAAGCGACAACGTGAAGCTAGGAAAAGTGGCTCTAAGACAGAAAACTTTCCTCTCATTAGTGTATCGCCCCACGCAAGTGGAAACCTGAGCAACACTAGTGACGGATGTGTCCCCAGTGGGGAAAACGGGGAGCAGGTAGAAAACACTGCTAGCCTTCCTTTACCACCGCCAGCTACTGCTTATAACACCTCTTCTGAGGAAGCCAGCAATAACTGTCCTGTTAAAGAAGCTATTGCCAGCGAAAAGAATGAGCCAGAAGTTCAGTGGTAAGTCTTTTGAAGGAGGCCTTGTGTTAGTGAACTAGTCTTCACTGTTCATTCATCCCAGGGTAAACAGGGGCATGACTGGTAATCAAAATTTAAAAAAATCTTTGCCTGAAGGATTTTAAGTTCCAGTTTTGCTTGAGCTGTGAAAACCTTTTGGGTGGTGGCGTAGGCCTTTAGTCCCCCCTCTCCAGGAGGCAGAGGTAGGAGGATCACTGAATTTGAGGCTACCCTGAGACTACATAGTGAATTCTAGGTCAGTCTGGGCTAGGGCAAAACTTTACAAAGATTTATACCAAAGTGTTTTTCCAGTACTGCAAGATCCATGATCTGCAAAGATATGTTGCCCATCAAGAGATAGAATAATCTAGCTGGCAGAAGATTCCTTGATTTAAGGTGTCATTTTAATTTACAGGACTGCCTCCACTTCAGTGGAGCAAGTAAGGGAAAGGAGCTACCAGAGAGCTTTACTCCTCAGTGACCACCGAAAAGACAGAGACAGTGGTAAGTAAGCTTAGTCCTCCACCACCAAGTGGACTTGGCGGTCCGGGGCCGTGTTCTCGGTGAGCTCTAATGTTCTCTGTGGGTGTGCTCTGCTTCATCTCTAGGGGGAGAATCACCATGTGTCTCATGTTCACCGAGCCATGTTCAGTCTTCACCTTCATCTCATTCAAATCACATTCCCCAAGTGCACGCTAAGGGCCTAGTCCCTGTTTTCAGTGACATTATGGAAGGTCAGTAAGCAGATGACCTATCATGGCTATTGTAATGAGAGCTTATATAAAGTCAGTTTAAATAATACAATGTACACTTTTTGTATTGTGTCACTGACAGGCAATATTTATCATGTAAGTTTATATTCACTATAGGTTTCTTCTGTTTTACAGACCCTGATCCTGAAAATCCAGAACCCACAGCTGCAAATGAATGTCCATCCCCTGACACTTCTCAAAACACTTGTAAAAGCCCTTCAAAAGTGAGCAAGGTAATAATTGACCTTTGACTGTGGCCCTTCTGAAAAGCTGGGATATACAGATTTTCCCCTGCTGTGTCACATACTCATTTGTCATTTCTGTACATTTCCCATCAAAAGCATTCACTGATTTTCTAAAAACACTTAAATAGCTTACATTTCTTCCCACTTCTATTCTCAGGGTGCCTAAGAAACTGTAAACTTTTTCATGATCAATTCTCTATACACAAAAGGTTAGGTAACATTCATTTAAAAGGAATAACAATGCTGAAGAGATGACTTGGTGGTTAAGGTACTTGCCTGTCAAGCCAAAGGACCCAGGTTTGATTCCCTAATACCCACATAAAGCCAGATGCACAAGGTGGTGCATGCATCTGGAGTTCATTTACAAAGGCCCTGGTCTGCCCATTCTGTCTCTCTCTCTCTCTCTCAAATAAATAAAAGGAATAATACCCTGACCTATGAAGATGTGATTATCAGATGTAGCATGTATATTGTTAGTTCAAGAATGAAGAATCTGAGGTTGGATTTCATTTTTTAGTGAAAAGATAATAGTTTTATACTATGTTAACTCTTTTGTAAGGAATGTGAAAGAGTATTAAAAATCAAAATGGGGGAGGGAGGTTGGTGTAGTAAGCACTCAGAAGGCAGAGGTAGGAGGATCACCATGAGTTTGAGGCCACACCTCACAAAACCCAAAAAATTAATAAATAAAAACTGTTTATTCTCATTCACTATGAGAACTTATATACTGGGAAGAAAAACTTGACCTTTCAACAACTCAAGCAACTGACTTCTCAATTTTATACCATTTCTTGCCCTCTTTAAAAATAATTATTATTATTATTACTGATTTTTCGAGGTAGGGTCTCACTCTAGCTCAGGCTGACCTGGAATTCACTCTATAGTCTCAGGGTATCCTTGAACTCAAGGCTGTCATCCTACCTCTGCCTCCTGAGTAACTGGGCTCAAAGGCATGCGCCGCCACGCCTGGCAGAAATAGAATTAAGTACCAGAAAAGCAAACCTCAAGTACATAAAATGCTTTTTAAGTTACATACTTGATATACAGATATATAATTTACATGATGTGTTTTTTCTTTGTAGCCTGGTTCACCTGGACCCGTAATTCCTGCTCAGTCACATGGGAAAATACTCACAAAACCAGATCCATGGGAGGCAACAATTACTGTTTCAGAAGCTGAGAGCAGTGTTCACCTGAAAACAGAACTCCAACAAAAACAGCTGTCCAGTAACACCCCAGCACTTTCAAAGAACCACCCACCTCAGCCCCATGGTCGCAGTGCAGCCGAGCAACTTCCACAAAAGCTGTCTTCTGCACCACCAAAGTTGCACTGTCCTCCCTCACCTCACACCGAAAACCCTCCCAAGTCCTCCACGCCTCACACGCCTGTGCAGCATGGTTATCTCTCACCAAAGCCGCCTTCACAGCAGCTAGGATCTCCCTTCAGGCCTCATCACTCACAGTCACCGCAAGTCGGAACTCCTCAGCGAGAGCCTCAGAGAAATTTTTATCCAGCAGCACAGAACCTTCAAGCCAACACTCAACAGGCAACTTCTGGAGCATTATTTACACAGACACCCTCAGGACAATCTTCAGCAACATACAGTCAGTTTAACCAACAAAGTCTCAACAGCTCGGCACCACCCCCTCCACCTCCTCCGCCTCCTTCTTCGTCTTACTATCAAAACCAGCAACCCTCTGCAAACTTTCAGAATTATAATCAGCTCAAAGGTAGTCTTTCCCAACAGACTGTGTTTACATCCGGACCAAATCAAGCACTTCCCGGCACCACAAGCCAGCAATCAGTTCCAGGACACCATGTTACTCCAGGGCATTTTCTGCCCTCTCAGAACCCTACCATTCACCATCAGACTGCGGCTGCTGTCGTCCCGCCCCCGCCGCCGCCGCCGCCTGCTCCAGGACCACACCTTGTACAACAGCCAAATTCTCATCAGCAACACACTGTCGCACATGTAGTTGGGCCAGTTCATGCTGTTACTCCTGGGTCACACATTCATCCTCAAACTGCTGGACATCATTTACCACCCCCACCCCCACCCCCTGGTCCTGCCCCCCATCACCATCCACCACCCCATCCTTCTACAGGACTGCAAGGTCTACAAGCACAACACCAGCATGTTGTAAATTCAGCACCCCCCCCACCTCCTCCTCCTCCTCCAGCCAGTGTTTTGGCTTCTGGGCATCATTCGACATCAGGTCAAGCCTTACACCACCCACCTCATCAAGGACCTCCACTTTTTCCTACAAGTGCTCATCCAGCTGTACCACCGTATCCCTCACAAGCCACACATCACACGACTTTGGGACCGGGACCCCAACACCAGCCTTCTGGAACAGGGCCACATTGTCCATTGCCAGTTGCAGGTCCTCATCTCCAGCCCCAAGGACCAAACAGTATTCCAACACCTACTGCTTCAGGGTTCTGTCCTCACCCTCATCCTGGCTCTGTGGCCCTGCCACATGGGGTGCAAGGACCTCAGCAGGCATCTCCAGTGCCTGGACAGATTCCAATTCACAGAGCACAGGTGCCACCAACATTTCAGAATAATTACCATGGTTCAGGGTGGCATTAAAATGGACTCCAATAACATTTTTTAAAATGTTCTGTAAAATAAACTGTATATTTCACATGTACCTATAAAGGTACTTTTTAAAGCTTGTACATGAAACTTTGTATAAAAAAAAAGAAATCAAAAACAAAAAACACCAGTGCTTTCATTGTATTTTTCCCATTTTTGCTTTTTAAAATTCCTTAAGAAATGTGCTCTTAAGCCAGTAGTAGGTATCTTTATTTTGTAAGTGAACATTCCAGCGGTTCTGGCAGTAGACCTGACTCGACATGATCTTTAACTCTGATTGTTGCCGTTCACTTCATTTAGTGAATGTCTTTATTATTTTATACATACACATTCAGTATCGCTAAGTAAAGCACTATGGGGATTTTTTCTTTTTCTTTTTTTGGTCAGCAGTTCTGTGAGTGCATCTTAGGTCTAAAAATGCAATACAGATTTTTATAGTTTGGTGTGGACATGACTCATTTTGTTTTATCAGTTATTTGCAAGCAAAATGTAATTTAATGTATAGATGGTTTCCTGACAAACTGTAAATACTGCATTTCTTCTGCGTATAAAATTGCTTCCAGCTTTTTCATTTGATATATAGCATTGTACATATGACAGGTCTTTTGCAAAACTGTGTGATCTTTGTGAAAGTAGTACAGTATATGACCTTTACTTTTTTATTTTAAATATACTGTCACATTGAAGCACTGGTTGGGCATTTTAATTCATGTTAATAAATCACAATTATGTCAGTTTTACCAAATTGTCCTGTACAACTTCCAGAAGTCTGTTTAATTTTTATAAAAGCTACAATTTTTAAATATAATTTGAAAGGAAAGAACCTTCCATTTTCTCTAGCTACTTAACTTGAATGGTAGGCTAAAGGCAGTAAGGGTTGTTTCCTGAAAATGGTTTCTACTTGCCTTTTGCTTTTTTTCCAGGAGCAAGAGCCACAGGAAATTAAATAGTCATGCTGCACAACTTTAGTATCTAACATCTTTCAGAATTAATCTGGATGACTAATGCATTACATATGATAGAGTTACAGACTTCAATTTACAAACAACCATTGGGTGAGAATGAGTAGTTTGCCTAAAAATGGGAATATTTAATTTGCACATTTTAGAACTGACTGAAATGCCCCATTAGTTACTCAAAACCATGATTAATATCTAGCTGTAGGGTTTTTCCCACTCTTTAAATTTGGCTTGAGTCTTGAGTACAAAAACTAAAGGAAAAAGGGCATTGTTTTTAAATATGTCAAAAAAAATGAAGATGGCTGCTGTGAAAATTTTATTGCTGAAAGAAAATGCTAGTTCTGATTTTTGAAAATGAAACTTCCCAGCCTTTGCCTTCTCTCAGGAGGAAGACATATGCAGTAGCAGTGACAGTATCCTCTCTCTCTCTCAGGAGGAAGACACATGTGTAATCGCAGTGACACTGGTTTTCAAACATCACTTTTCATCATCCAAATACTTTACACAGTTTGGTCATAATATACAAATTTTGTGAATCAGGAGAAAACAGATTTTTAAAATGACTGGATGAGATTTCCTAGTAATTTAAACCATGTCTTATAAATTTAATTTCCATTCTGTTTGAAAATTAGCTAGTGACAGTACATTAATACAGTTCATTTAGGGTCCAATCCCAATCAGATTCAAGTTTTAGAAAACTCTAGAACAACTTTGTAGTTCTTGTCAGTTCTACTTATGGTATTCACTAAAAAAACATTTGAGACATAAGATGGCTTCACATTATACATCTTCTGATAAGTTTCAAACAGAATAAAGTTAAGTAGTTTGTAAAGTATCAATATTCACCTCTTTAAAGGCACTATAAATTTCTCCTAGTTTCAAGTTGGGCCACTACACAAGAAATTCATATGGAAGCGTTTGTATGAACTGCAGGATATTTCACAACTGATCAAAAGACATACATACTCTCAAATGTCGTTCTCATTTTTGAAAATGGGAGGAAAGCAGTGGTCTTTAGGAAGTGATCTAAATTATAGAAACAAGTTTTCTATGCCAATGGAAAGTCTCCTTACTTTACCTTGTTAATACTATGTCTGGTTTAGTATATGAAGAACCAAGTATTTTTCACCTATAAATATACACCTCTTGGAAGCTGTTTTAATTGTAATTTTACATCAAGACTTCACACAGACTAAAATCACCAGACTGACTTATGATGTTCAGGACAGTCAGTGGTTTGCCTTCAACAATTCATGTCTATTCTTTATCAATATGCCACTAAAAATCTGCTAAACCCATATTGTACCTAATGCAAATGTATATTGATTTTTCTAGGAGACTTGTTTTTATATTATAAGCTAGTTAGGCTATATTAAAACAGGGATACCATCTTAAAATTCATAATCTATTTTCCAGTGTGAGCTAAAACTGTGTTAGACAAATTTCAGTCAAGTGTACTATCACTTCAGTCAAAAGTTTTTGCAGACATAGGGAAGACAAATGTACTCTGTGGTTCTTGCAAGAATGTTTCCTGTGGAAACCATGGCTAGGAGCACAGATCTACAGCCTCCATCTGTCATAGAATCTTCATGGAACCCATTAGCCTCTAGAAAAACTTAGTGTACACATCTTATAAATTATAGCACATTCTGTTTCACAGCCACATGTGATAGAATGCTGCTCCTAAAAGGACTGTCTCTTGCTGGGTGTGAAGGCGGACACCTTTAATCCCAGCACTCGAGAGGCAGAGGTAGAAGTGCTATGAGTTGGAGGGTTCAAGGCCACCCTGAGACTACATAGTGAATTCCAGGTCAGCCTGGGCTAGAGTGAAATCCTGTCTCAACCACCACCCCCCCCCCACCCCGGCCAAAAAAAAAAAATACTTGTCTTGTTCCCCTCACAGTGATGTTTGGAAATAAGAAAATATGTGATGTTCAAACAAAATGCAGTCTGTGCATTTTCATGAAACTTTTTTTGGGGGGGGTCACTAACATTCTAGATAATGAAGCTATACCACAGCCTCATTTTTAAGTCCCTTCTGCTCTTAAAAAATACCCTAAATCTCTGAACTAAAAAGCCTATAAATTATTTCCTTAGAATAAGCTTTAGTATCTATCCTACAACTATATCTGCTACAAGAGAAATGTTGTTGTTTTGTTTTGGTGATAACTATACTAATATCAAATTTATGTTGAATCTCTCACTTCAAACACAGGGCAATGACCAAGGCAATGTCTGGAAAAACAACCCAAAACACTTTAATTTTTAAGACAACTGCAAGCACCCCAAACAATGGATTATTGTTACAACACTTGTTAGCTTTTCACAATCTAGTTATTGCAAAGGCATATGGATAAATGTTAATGGACAATGTCAAGAAAAACGAGGCACCTTAATGTAAAATAAGACATTCAAATCCACTGACTTCTAAGAGGCTAAATATACCTCTATAGGTTACATCCTAAAATGGTATTGCCTACTAACGAATGGTTTGTGTCCTGGATTCTACAATTAATTTTAAGGAAATGCTTAAACAAAAATTGTGCAACCTGCAAAGGGGAAGTGATTTCCTCATTCATGGAAAGACATGAAGAGGCAAGTAAAATTGCTGTAGCCAACACACAAAGCTGAGCTGCCTATGGAATGAATGGTCACTTTCCTTTGAGCTATGAGTATCCTGCCACCGAGCTAAGAATGGTATTTACCACAGCTTGTGTCTTAGACAAACACGATCATGCTTTTCCAAAAAATATATATTTTTTCATTCCACACACTTAACATGTTTCTTTTGCTCAATTTAATCTATGTATCTGACTTAGAGTGCCTGCAGGAAGTAGCACTACATGGTACTGGGCCATCACACTTTTAAGGGAAAACCACTCTTTAAGTTTTAAAAATATGCAAAAATACAAATGAGACTGCTTAAGTTATGTATATTTTAAAATGAGAAGCATGTCCTTTCTTCTTTAAAGTGCCATATAGGGCATGACAGAGCCATTTTATTTAAAATCCAATGTGAATGGAACTTATGGAATGAAAAGTTTACATAAACTCTTGGAGCAGTGAAAGTCTGCTACATGCAACTTAGGCTATAAAGCACTCAGGATTTGGTAGCTTTTCTGAAAATTTGAGTCCCCTTCCCGTATTTATGGAAATTAACATTTACAAGGGTGCATTTACATACACTATAATACAGGAATGATGTCCCTTTGCCAGAAGATAAAATTGTACATTTCCTTGCTATTTCTTGGTTCCAACTGATAATTTCTTAAGATTGTAAATTATATAATACTCAGCTAAAATATTTCTTCATAAATAGTTACAAAACCTGCCAAAACACAAAGGAGAAAGTTTTTTTTTTTTTTCATTGAAAAAAAAATGACATTTGAATGTCACAACACAAGAAACAATGCTTAGAGACATGTTATTGTTTCCAGAAGAAAATGGTCAGTAAACTACTTAGCTCAAGACAAGACTACCCTTCCCCAGGATCATGGTGCACAAAAAGCAAAGTGTCAATCAACAGTACCTCAAAGCAAACAAAGGTCTGAGGGTGAAGCCAGCTCTCGGTAATCCTGTTACAGAATGCGAGCCACCGCTTAGGTCCAATGTACTGGGGAATGTTTGCTAGCTCACAATGCTACATTTTGTAGAATCTGCTAAGAATTCAACCAAGGATGTCGAAGGCATTCGCCAGCTGAGGCTCGCTTTTCAGGAACCATTTCTAGCATTGGGATCAGGAAATCTGTAAACTGGGCAGCATCTTCATGGGGCCAGCCATACTTTTCCACAAGTACATCAAAGAGGCTCCAGGGCTTCAGCTTGGTGATGTGCCGCAGTTCTCCTGCAGGGAAAAACATGTGTCACGAGAGCTCCACATCTGCACTCCCACAGTGAACTATGCAGCCAGCTCTTTTCAGTGAAGCAGACGATCTCCCTCTCAAAATGTCACGGCAATGAGAAAGCCAGCTTGCCTAACCCCCAAGAAATAACCCATGAGGTGTCAATGATGTGTCTTATTCAAATAAGCTTAGGAGGGTAGAGATGGGTTCCTGGATCATGCACAACAGCCCTAGTTTTCTGTAAGAAATTGTATGAGCACACACATTTTCATTTCTGCAGACAAAGAACAGCTTCCCTTCCAGGCTGTGTTCTTGTCCATTTTGCAAGATTGCTCAGAAAAATGGCTCAGTCGTTAAGGTGTTTGCCTGCAAAGCCTAATGACCCAGGTTCAGTTCCCTAGTACCCACATAAAGCCGGTGGCACATGCTTCTGAGTTTGTTTGTAACGGCTAGAGGTCATGGCACGCTCATTCTATCTGGCCCCTGTCCCCTCCCTTCCTCCCTCCCTCTCTCCCTCTCTCTCTCTCTCTCTCAATCAATCAATCAATCAAATAAGTATGTCATGTTTTTTTTTTTAAGTTGTTGTTGTTGTTAAAGAAAAAAGCCTGTAATACATATACCACTTAAATTTGTGCAGACTTCAGGCAGATGTCCTTTACATACATGCTGTCCAAATGGCAGCCACTAGTCACACAGGGTACAAAAGACAGCTGGCACTACTTGTCTGAAGTTAAGCAGCCAGAAGGAGTGAGTGGCAAGCCGAAGCCAGTGCGACCCAGCGCCACATATCTGGTGTAAAGTCTAGGACAACAAGAACAACTTGCCCTTATAAACCTTGAAGTTAGCATTTATTTATTTGAGAGAGACAAAGAGACAGAGAAAAGAGAGAAAATGGGCATGTCGGCTTCTAGCCACTGCAAACAACTCCAGATGCGTGTGCCACCTTGTGTACCTGGCTTGCATGGGTCCTAGGGAATTAAACCTGGGTCTTTTGGCTTTTCAGGCAAGCGCCTTAACCATTAAGCCATCTCTCCAGCCCTAAGTTAACATTTTTTTTACAATGTTCTAGCTGTAGTATAAAAAGTGTTTCCCCCCAAAAGCTAGTAGGTTAAAAAAAAAAAAAACTAGTAAGCTACAAGTAGCCTGTGGACTAGAAAGGTCTTTTCAACAGAAAAAACAATTGATTTTTAAGTCAACCTGCCAAACAGTTAGGATAACTTACACTATAGGTGATTCAATTTTTGTGCCATTCATTTCACAGACTATCTACCCCTACCCTGTAAAAAGGCATTTTGGGGTGGCCCTCTGAGAAACTCCCACAGACAAAGTGCCAGCTCTGCCCAAGGCCAGTAAGTCACACAGCCAGGCCCCAGCAGCAAGACCCCAGCACTGAGGCCTCCCTCCTCTGCATGCTCCCAGGGCAGATTTCCCTCCTCTCTATCACTCTGTACCATAGTCTAACACAATAAGCTGTATTCATGGTTTGCATTCGTAATGTGCTCACAAGTGTTTTCAGAAGGCGTAGGCCATTTCATCCATTTACTCAAGCCAGTTTATACATGTCTTCCTTTTAAACTGTAGTAAAAAATGTAATATGTAAATGTAATAAGAGAATAGCATCTACAATTATCAAAACAGAAATCACCCAGAGTCCTATTACCCTCCAGTAGCTCTTCCTTTATGCTTTATTCTGTCTTTCCCCCTCTCTGCTATCTCCTTCACTGCCTCCCCATAGTAGAGACTTTTAAAAAATATTTATTTATAGAGAGTGAGAATGGGTTCACCAGGGCCTTTAGCCATTGCAGACAAACTCCAGACACATGCACCACCATGTGCTTACTTGGGTACTGGGAATTCAAACCCAGGTCCTTAGGTTTCACAGGCAAGCAATCCACTAAGTCCTCTCTCCAGTCCCTTCTTATGGACTTTACATGCACAGAATTACAGCCATGCTGTACAAAGGATTCTGTATAAAGAAATTCTGGCATCGGTTCCTGGTTAAAGGAGCTGTGGTGACAAATAAGCTTCTGACTCCAACTTGGAACCTGAGGCCAGAATACAGCGCTGCTTTCAGATGGGAGGCCAGGCCTTGGGCTAGTGAGGGCTGCAGGGCTGACAGACATGCAAGGGCGCTCGGTGGAGAAACAGGCCCGTAACTGTTGATGCTTCAGCCCTCAAACCCAGAAACGCCAGCTCTGGTTCTAGGAACCTAGTCTCAGCATTCCCTCGTTCCCCAAACATAACCAATTATAGGAGAATGGATTTAAAAAAAAACATCTGGGCAGAGTGGCGCATGGCTTTAATCCCAGCACTTGGGAGGCAGAGGTAGAAGGATCGCCATGAGTTCAAGGCCACCCTAAGACTACAGAGTGAATTCTGGGTCAGCCTGAGCTACAGCGAGACCCTATCTCAAAAAAACAAAAAAAGTACATCCACCTGAATATTATTGTTACTTAACATGGGGGAAAGTCATATGATATAATGCTAGGTAGCAAAAGTTTCAGTCACTTCTCAGCCTTTTGGCAAAGATCTAGTGTAAAAGTCTCAAAACAATGTTTTACAGATAATCACAAGACTGATTTTAAAGGACCCATGAACACTGAAAACACTACGTTAGTAAAGCAATGCGGCAGTTCTCTCAATTCTACAAGTAACCTGACTAAACCGACTGGATTGTTGACGTCACCATGACAATAAATGAGGTAGACAAAGGAGTTCACACATGACATGCTAAAACACGTTCTCTGGGAAGGTGGAGAACTTTCTTGGCATTCAGTTATTCTACTTTATCATAAATACCTTACAGGTTTGCAAATGAATATAAATGCTGACAAACACTGCCCAAAACAGCAAAAGAACTTGCTTTTGAGAGTTCCAGCTTTTAAGTTAAATCTTTCAATGGACATCAAGGATACTCACTCATTCCTCTGTATACACAGAAATTAATTAAATGACTATCCACCCCCAGCAAGAAAAATCCAGGAATACTCAATAGTATTGGACATCCAAGTTTTTCTTTTCTTCAGACAGAACCTCAAAATGCTAGCCTCACCAGGCATGATGGCATACGCCTTTAATCTCAGCACTCGGGAGGCAGAGGTAGGAGGATCACCATGAGTTCAAGGCCACCTTGCAGGTCACCCTGAGCTACAGTGAGACCCTAGCTCAAAATCCCTACCACCACACAAAAAAGGACTATCCTCAAACTAGCAATCCTCCTGCCTCAACTTCCTGAATGCTAGGATTACAGGTGTGCACCATTACCTGTATACTTTAGATCATCTCTAGATTATAACCCCTAACACAAGGTAAATGCTATGCAGACAGGTGTTATCTGTGATAATGACAAAGAACAAAGTACATGTGCACATTTAAAAATGTGTTTCTGGCCAGGCATCATGGCGCACGCCTTTAATCCCAGCACTCGAGAGGCAAAGTGCTGTGAATTCAAGGCCACTCTGAGGCTACGTAGTGAATTCCAGGTCAGCCTGAGCTAGAGTGACACCCTACATCGAAAAGCCAAAAATAAATGTGATTCTGGGGCTGGAGAGATGGCTTACCAGTTAAGGCACGTGCCTGTGAAACCTAAGGATCCAGGTCTGATTCCCCAGAACCCATGTAAGCCAGATGCATAAGATGGTACATGCATCTGAAATGTGTTTGCAGTGGCTGGAGACCCTGACACACCCCTTCTCTCTCCTTCCCTCAAATAATAAAATATATTAGTGAGGGTGTGCCAGGGTTTCCAGCCACTGCAGACACACTCCAGATGCATGTGCCCCCTTGTGCATCTGGCTTACATGGGTCCTAGAGAGTAGAATGGGGATCCTTTGGCTTTCCAGGCACATGCCTTAACTACTAAGCCATCTCTCCTGCCCTAAATGAATATTTTTTTAAAAAAAATCATTTTAAAAACCATGTTTCTGCTCTATGGTTGGCTAAATTCTCAGATATGGATACAGAGAAACTAAGGATGAATACCAGCTTCTTCCATCACAACCTAGACACAGAGATAGGGTCTCACTCTATCCCATGGTTTTTTCTAGATAGAGCCAGGTACACAAGAGGAGGATGCTGTGAATTATCACCCAGGGGAGTTGGTCTTACACTTGGGGCACCAAGCTATTTTTAGCTTCCAAGACAAGAAAAATCATACACAAGTAAGAGAGAGAGAGAGAGAGAGAGAGAGAGAGAGAGAGAGAGAGAGAGAGAGGGAGGGAGAGAAATCCCTCCCCCTCTTGTGTTTAACAGAGACAAACGCTCTGTCTCGGTTTGTGAGTATATGAACGCTCACCTATGTCCACACGTGCACAGGTATGGAGGCCGGAGGACAACTTCAGGCCTCATCTTGGGGAGCACAACTCACCTTCTTTGAGACAAGGCCTCTGCTGTCCTGGAGCTCCCCGATGAGGCTCGCCTGCCTGCCAGCAGAGCCCCAAGGGCCTCCTGTATCCACTCTCCCAGCACCAGCGTCAGAGGAGAGCGCCACACCCAGCGCTCCACGTGGACGCTGGAGATCCACCTGAAGCCCCCACGTCGGCAAGGCAAGCACCTTGCCAACCGAGTTACACCCCCGTCCCTGAGAGCTACCTTGTAAGAATGTCATGTCTTTTTAAATTTTGGTCGTGTGGTGTGTGCGTATCATGTAGGCATGTATACATGCAGGTGTGTGTACTTCATGTGCATGCATGTGGAGGTCAGGAGACAGGCAAAGACTGAGAGAGACTACAGTATCTCTTAAAACTAGCTTCTCCAGTTTTGCCGTCAGGTTTCCAAATCCCGTCCCTACTCAGCTATAAGCTCTGACCCTGGCTGTGACATCCCCATTACATGTTGCTGCTTTACACTGAACTTTGGACATTTGCAGCTGCACACAAGAAGAGCCTTAAGTCGGAAATGCAAGGACAATTTTACTCCTTTGATAGTTCCATTTGTGACACAGTTTGTTTGTTTTTGTTTTTTTTTTAACTAAGATAATGCCTATTGATGGATCCCAGGAAAAGCTGCTGCTACTTGCACTGATTTACACTTCAGGGGGACACCAACTTCTTGGGGCCAGAACAAGGGACAAAATCCCATGGAGGTGTTGATTTCTATAAGCCACACCTCAACACTGGTTTTCTTTTTCTTTTCCTTTCGTTCTTCTCCCCAGCCCAGCCCCTCTCAGAGGTGGCATCTCAGTCTAGCCGAGGTCGACCAGGAACTTAACTCTGTGGCCTAGGCTGTCCTTCAGCAGCAACCCTCCATCTCGGCCTCAGGAGGTGCCAGGGTTAAGGGGTGCACCACCACACCAGGCCTTTGTTTTAAACTTTTCATTATTTTGAGACAGATCTATGTACCTCAAAGCAAGCCTTCTGCCTCAGCCTCCCGTGTACCCCTTGCTAAGTGAGAGAGAGAAAGAGGCAGAGAGGGAGCATGGGAGCAGCAGTGGCCTCCAGCCACTGCAAACAAACTCCAGATGCGTGCGCCCCCTTGTGCATCTGGCTAATGTGGGTCCTGGGGAATCGAGCCTTGAACCAGGGTCCTTAGGCTTCACAGGGAAGCCCTTAACCAATAAGCCATCTCTCCAGCCCATGGTACTTTTAGAAAACTTCTGAATGGTTACATTTTCACATTTTGCAATCTCTAAAATGTTTATCTGCACATTACCTGGAGATTTGTCAAAGTGCAGGTTTCAGGACTGGAGAGATAGTTTAGCAGTTAAGGCACTTGTCTGCAAAGCCAAAGAACCCAGTTCAAATCCCCAGGACGCACGAAGCCAAATGTACAAGGAGGCACATGTGTGTCTGGAATTTGCAGTGGCTAAAGGCCCTGGCACATGCATTTTCTTTCTATCTGCCTCTTTCTCTCTCACAAATAAGTAAACAAACAAACAAACGCTTCTTTAAAAAAAAAAAACGCAGGAGAGATGGCTTAGTGGTTACTGCATTTGTCTGCAAAGCCCAATGATCCTGGTTCGATTCTCCAGGACCCACATAAGCCAGATGCACAAGAGGTGCATGCCTCTGAAGTTCGTATGCAGTGGCTGGAGGCCCTGGCATGGCAATTTTCTCTCTCTCTCTCCCTCTTTCTCAAATAAGTAAAGAAATTAAAAAAAAACAAAACAAAACCCAGCTTTCAGAAAACCGTTCCCAATCATCACGGACACAGTGTTATCTGCTTTCATGACAAGCCCTCATTCCTCATCTTATTCCTGTAGCTTCTGTCAAACTCCAAATCCTTTCTTATTTTTTAGTCATTATAACCAAAAAATTGCTACAGAAGGAAGCCTTAAGTCCAAACTCGGAGTCAGCTAAGGGATTTCTGGTCTCATCACAAAATCTCCTTTACACAGTGACACCAACTAAAAAACAGTTCTGGGGATAGAGAGATGGCTCAGTAGTTAAAGTGCTTGCCTATAAAGCCTAATAATGACCTGGGTTCAATTCCCAGTAAAGCCAGATGCACAAAAGTGGCACACCCATCTGGAGTTTGTTTACAACAGCTACAGGCCCTGGTGCATCCTTTCTCATCTTTCTCCCTCCCCTACTTCCCTCTCTCTCTCTCTTCTTGCAAATAAACATTAGGAAAAAAAAAAACAAAAAACAATTCTGATCTGTCATTTAAAAGGATGTTCAAGGGCTGGAGAAATGGCTTGGCAGTCAGGACACTTGCCTGCAAAGCCAAAGGAGCATAGTTCAATTCCCCAGGACCCATGTAAGCTAGATGCACAAGATGGTGCATGCGTCTGGAGTTTGTTTACAGTGGCTGGAGACCACCCATCATCTCTCTCCACCCCCCCTCCCCCTCCCCCCTGCCTCTCTCTTTCCCAAATAAATTAAAATAAATTTTTAAGAAGGATGCTCAAGTTGGAGGTAGTGACTTATGCCCTTGAATCCCAACACTGGGAAGGCCATGCTGGGCTAAATAGTGAGTTCCAGGTCAGCCAGGGCTAGCATGAGACTGGGACAAACAGAAAATTCCTGAGAAGGCTAGAGTGGGGAGAGGGAAAGAAAGGGGGAGGGGGCCAAGAGGTGGGAGGGGGCCAAGGGGTGGGAAGAGGGAGAACAAACTATTCTCTGCAGGCACCCTCAAACAAATGGCTCAAACAGAACCCAAGCACAAAAGTCCTAAAGCCACGTGATAATAATGCTAACTTGTAGGTGCACGCCACCCACAGGATCCACTGGGAACAAGGGTGAGGAGATAAAGCCTCACGGCCATGAAGGGCCCCAGGGAAAGAGTCTCTTTGAACCCACCATTGCCTAACCTCAGGTCAGCAGGTATCCACCAACTATCCTCAGGAAGCAGAACCCTCCAAGTGGGCAAGGAAGGAGTGGTACCACTGATGCTGCTGGTTCTGGGGTGGCACTCAGCAGGTGCAGCCCTGATGGCACACAGTTTTAAGTTTAGGGGCACAGCTGAGCATCCCAACACATATGCCTGTGATCTCAGGGAAGGCTGAGGCTGGAGGAGTAGAAGTTCAGGGTCAAGCTGGGCTACAAAGAGAGACCCTGTCTCAAACAAAAATGGGGGGTGGGGAAGAGATGAGGGGACACACCACATGGCCTATTGCAGCCAACTTTTAATGTTCTTTCTTTTTATATTGTGGACTTTTTAATTTTATTATCAACCACTCCCATAGTTATAGACAATAAACCATGATAAGTCCTCCCCCACCTTCCCCTTCACAACTCCACTCTCCATCGTATCCCCCCCCCCTCTCAATTAGTTGCTCTTTTATTTTGATGTCATCATCTTTTCCTCCTATTATGAGGGTCTTGTGTAGGTAGTGCCGGGCACTGTGAGGTCATGGATATCCAGGCTATTTTGTGCCTTTATTAAAGGATGGTGCAAGCTGGGCATGGTGGTACACGCCTTTAATCCCAGCACTCAGAAGGCAAAGGTAAAAGGATTACCATGAGTCTGAGGCCAGCCTGAGACTACATAGTGAATTCCAGATAAGCCTATGCTAGAGTGAGACCCCACCTTGAAAAACCTAAATAAGTGAGGGATGGTACAGCCACAGTGTCACGTAGCTCCAGCTGGCCTCAGACTTTCTATGTTATCTGAGTGTGATCGCGACTCTCAACACCACCACCTCCTCTCAAGTGCTGAGATATCTGGGGTTTGGAGTATTACAAATGGCAAAGAAATAACTGTTCAGTCATGCCAAACAAATGGCAATAAGATGTTGGGTGTGTTGGTGAATGTCTTTAATCCCAGCAGAGGTAGGAGGATCACCATGAATTTGAGACTACATACTAAATTCCAGGTCAGCCTGGACTAGAGTGAGACCCTACCTCAAAAAAAGAAAAAGAAATAAAGAAAATAAAGAAAATGCCACTGAAACAGTATTAAAATAAATAACCTATAATACAACATGATATAACAAAAGGAGAAAATACGTCAGGCATGGTGGTGCACGCCTTTAATCCCAGCACTCAGGAGGCAGAGGTAGGAGGATCGCCGTGAGTTCGAGGCCACCCTGAGACTACATAATGAATTCCAGGTCAGCCTGGGCTAGAGTGAGACCCTACCTGGAAAAACAAAACAAAACAAAAATATCGGATTTCTAAGAGTTCCACAGGACTATACACTCCAAACAGCTTAGACAAATCAAGGGACATGCATCGATAGTCCTGAGTTCTGGTCTCCAGGCAGCCTCCTTTCTATTATGGAGACCTATGAACAAGGAAAGTGGGCAGGGAAGTCTAGCTGGGTCTATGTTTGGTGGTGGGGGTGGTATTGTGTTTAGAAATAGGGTCTTAGTATGTAGCCAGACTGGCCTTGAAGCCTCGTCTCCCGCCTCAGCTAGGCTAGTGCTGACAGCCGAGGCTGTTTTCTAAACATCATTTGAAGTCCTTTTCATAAAAGTCTTAATGCACGTATGGGAGAGGGCTGCGCTCTTACAAAAGTCTTGTTCCATAAACAACAGATGACTCAGGATTATTTTTTGAGTACTTATTTCAGCAGAGTTCACCAGGTGAAAAATCCTGACTTTTCTTCATTGCTCAAATTTTGAAAGATTATGCTGAAAATTAGTGTTGCAAGAATACCGTTACCTTTTCTTGTGAAAAACTCCTTGGAGTATTTCCCCAACATAGCGTACTTTCTTGGGACTTTCCCCAGCAGCTCAATGATCAATGCTATGTGATCTGTGTTGGGAAACATTGCCAGCAAAACAGAAACACACGACAGTTTAATCAGTACACAGCATGCAGACACTACCACCGCCCGCGCAGACAGAAACAGAGCGCGATTTCTTGAAAGATCTTTAAAGCACAGACTTCTTCCAGGTGGCTGGATTCAGAACCCAGAGCTACAGGGCACCCAGCTGACCTGGTACCACAGAAGAAGCCAGTGCATGGGGTGGCCACAGCACAGATCAAACTCAGCCTTCTGTTGTGTTTAAATCAGCACAGGAATTTTGCTGGATTGCTTTTGGAATTTAGGAGAAATGTTTTTGTCACATTAATGCTGCAACCAGCAGTTTTTATTCCATTTCTGTCTGCATCATGGCGCTTTTCAAAAAGAAGAGGTACTACCTCTGCGATTGAAGAATTCCCGAGAATATTTTCCAGATAGAGCAAAGTGCCTTGGGATACTGCCTAGCAGCTCTATGATGTGGGCTATGTGGTCTATGGAGGAGAGAAAAAAAAGGATATGGGAATGGGAGGGGCAGGGGGCAAGGATGGGATGAAAGAAGAGGGGAAAAGTGAAATTAGTAAAAAATCAGAAATAGATTCAAATCAACAATGTCTGCAGCACATCCATGCAGAGGCTTGTGGAATGGCAGGCTTCAGACACCACTGGAGCCTCCATAGTGACTGATGCCAGCTCATCCCAGGCCACCCCAGCATTGCAAGCAAGTAAGCATGGAGATGGTCAGGTTTACAGAAGGAATTCAAGCCTGAATTCCCTGGTTTTCAACTCAGCTCCCAGAGAGAACAGCAAAATGAGCAGCGCCTCTGTGCTCAGCAGCCCAGGAGCGAGCGGCGCTGGCCCTCGCGGGGTCACCGCTTCCTCGGGGGGCTGGGGGCGTGCAGCCTGTGCTCCCCAGGTGCTGCCCACTCACTGGTACTGAGGGGCTTCAAACTCAAAGGGAGAGCATCTGAATTTGGTGTTTGAAAACCAAAATATGGCTCTATTTCAGCACAAAACTGAAGAACTCTGTAGAAGTTCAGGAAGAGCAGACCCAACTAAGGCTCAGGCGGCGGCAACACTCACCTTCGTCTCTGGAGTAGTCTTCCCCAGAATGCGGCTCGAACAAATAATCTCCTGTGGCCAGCTCAAAAGCCTAGGACACAACAGATGACACACTGAGCGCTTCAGAGGGGGCAAGCTCACACTTCCTCTCCTCACAGAGGACACCTGTGTCTTAGGAGGCTCTCAATCAAACCAGAGCATCCAAAACACAGTTCAATCCCTATTTTTCCTTTCTTTCAAAAATTTAAAGAAACTGCAGGACTATTTTTACATACTCTGAGTGGAAGGTGCGAGGGTAAGTGCTCTCTGCAGGTTGCAGGAAGCAGAGCTGAGTTGTCAGTGAGTCAGCAGCACCACGGGGTGACCACCACACTTCACCCGCTGGGAAAACGGGGAAATGACTCTTCAAGGCGGGGTTCACCAAGCCCGCGGCAGTCCCGAGCCTGGCCTCGCCATGCCCAGTGCGGCGTCTGTACAGCAAATGCTTCTGCTTTTCTTAGGCACAGAACTCCATGCACTTGGAGTGAAGGATCACTTCCGCACCGTATTATCTATTTTCATCATTCCATTCATTTCTGACTCAAGCTGAGGACAACATGGAACCAAAAAAGACCATCTCCTCCACGCCTAGGCCGGGGCTGGGCAGGTGCTGCTGAGTGTCAAGGAGAGCTGCTCCACATCACCACTTGCCAAGCCGGGCATCCCAGTGCCCAGTGCGTGGAGAAGAGCAACTGCTTCCTAAGACCCTTGCTCCAAGACCTCAGGACCATGAGTTTAATTTGGTAACAATATGTAAGGACAAAGCTCCACTGATCAAATGTTTGTTGTTAAATCTCATTTCTAACGTCTTCTAGTCTTATTGTTACTTTTTATTTTATTTTTTTTTTAATTTTTTTTTTTTTTATTTGAGAGCAACAGACAGAGAGAGAAAGGCAGATAGAGGGAGAGAGAAAGAATGGGCGCACCAGGGCTTCCAGCCTCTGCAAACGAACTCCAGACGCGTGCGCCCCCTTGTGCATCTGGCTAACGTGGGACCTGGGGAACCGAGCCTCGAACGGGGGTCCTTAGGCTTCACAGGCAAGCGCTTAACCGCTAAGCCATCTCTCCAGCCCTTATTGTTACTTTTGTTGAACCCTCCTTTCCCTGACCTTGTTGATGCCAGTGGATGTGACCGTGCAAACTGTCCACCCTCTCAAGGGACTGCCCTGCGCACTGCTCTACAGAGCCATCACTGAGGATGTCCCTGCTATCAGCCCACCTCGCTTCCTCCCTTCCAATGAATGGAGTGCTAGGAGGGGCCTCTGCCTGGGGCCCCTCTTGACAGCACTATCTTTAACCTCTGTTCTTTAAAAACAAGACGAGAATCCTATCCTGAAAAGAGGAGGATGAGACTACTGCCTGCTGCCTGTAATGAGCATTAGTGCTGGATCACTGCCCTGAACAAGACCTGGCCAGGCAGAACACAGCATGCCAGCCTTGGCAGGGGAGCAGCAGTTGCAGAGGGCCTGGGAGGGTTTGGGAGGCCTCTCCTCTCCATCAAGCAACCAACCCAGCAGCTGGACAATCTCTGATGAGGGAAGGAACACTTTTCATTTGACCTCAATTCTAGGTGTAATGACCACATTACATAATACTCAAGTCTTTCATACCTATGAAAGACTCCAGGAACTTGTAAGCGAGGAGGGAAATGTGGACCCTCAGCAGAAGGACAGAGACTTGAGTAGCCACTAGAATGGTTGTCCCAAGGACAGCTCAGGTGTGGGTGCTCCTCCTAATCCCTCCTGACACCTGTGTTTACTTTTAATTAAGACTGAAAATACTCCAAACAAGTTGTATTTATTTACTTCTCATTGCCTAACGCTGATGATCACTCAAAGCCGGGCATGGTGGCACACACCTTTAATCCCAGCACTTGGGTGGCAGAGGTAGGAGGATCACTGTGAGTTCGAGGCCACCCTGAGACTACACAGTGAATTCCAGGTCAGCCTGGGCCAAAGTGAGACCCTCCCTTGAAACACAAAACAAAAACAAAAACAAAAAAGATGATCATTCAAATAGTGCTCATGTTTCCAGTGTAGAGCTTAAAGAGGCCTTCAGTGACATGGTTCAGTGACATGGTTGTAAAGGAAGAGGGGTCCCTCTAGCAGTGACCAGTCCTGGCTCTCTGAAGAATGGCTGGGCTTTAAAAGATGATGCACCACAGAGCAGACACATCACAGCAGTGCTGGGCTTCGTGTCACAAGATGCTCTCATGCTGGCAGCTCCAGAACCATAAAACACCAGCCAGGCGGTATGGCGCATGCCTTTAATCCCAGCACTTGGTAGGCAGAGGTAGGAGGATCGCCATGAGTTCAAGGCCACCCTGAGACTACATAGTGAATCCCAGGTCAGCCTAAACTGGAGTGAAACCCTACCTCAAAAAAAAAAAAATATATATATATATATATATATATATATATATATATATATATATATATGTATGTATGTATCACCACTGTCTTCCTCTCAGTAAGTTAGTCCCTAAAATAACCTCTAACATTTGGAAATCCTGAATCCTGTTTTTGGCCCAGCCCCTTCAGAGGGCTTCCCCCTGGATTACCCTCCGTTCTTGGGAGAGCAGATGGCTCTTTCCTGAAATGCCCTACCACACTGGAATAGCCAGCTCTGATCAATCAGTAAGGTTATGATGTGCTCAGTTCTGAAGAAGTGAGGTGGAGCTTCTCAGGGTTAACTTTGATTCTGACCACTGACTGGAACTCACCATGAAGTCCATAAAGAGTTCGCCATGCAGGGACTAGGACACTTGAGTACAAGCCTTAACACAGAGGTATTTTGTTGTTGTTGGGTTTTCAAAGTAGGGTCTCATGCTAGTCCAGGCAGACCTGGAATTCACTATGGAGTCTCAGGGTGGTCTTGAACTCACAGTGATCCTCCTACCTCTGCCTCCCCTGGATTAAAGGCTTATGCCACTATGGCAGGCTGGTATTTAGGGCAGATGCTGTGTAGGGACAAATTCTATGGGAGGCAAAACAGACAACCTTGTGCAAGATTCTACTGACAGCTCTACCATTATGCACTTAGGATTTTTGTCCTATTTTTCAGGTTATATCACCAAACTTAATGTCCAAATTTAGTAGTATAAGACCTCAGGTTTGAAAGAGTTCTCAAAGCTTTATTCACAGTAGTCCTGGCATGTGGCCCTTTGTGTCACTGAGGACAAAGGCAGCTTGGCCTTGCCATCTTTTCAAATAGGGCACTGCTCCCTACAGCCCAACTATTCAAGGCATCGCCCTCCTGCTGCCCTGGCATCTGCCTCCCACAGCTTCCAGCCTCCACAGACCCTTCAACATCCAAAGTGCCCAGCACTGAGGCAAAAACTCAAATGTTAAAAATATTTTATTTTTATTTATTTGAGAGAGAAAAAGGTCAATAGAGAAAGATAAAGAGGGAGAACGGGTGCACCAGGGCTTCCAGCCACTGGCTTACATGGGTCCTGCAGAATTGAACCCAGGTCCTTGCAAGCATCTTAACCGTTAGGCTATCTCTCCAGCCCAGACAAATTTCGATGCTCACTGAAAAACTAAACTCTTAAATAATTTTGAAATTACTGGAATATCTGGAATTATCTATTCGAACAACAACAACAAAAAAAAAAACCAAATCCCAAAACAAAAAAGCACTGATATGGCCTTATCTGTCACCTCAGATCATGAAAACATCTTTCTCATTGCCTAGCACTGACTGCTCAAAACAATGCCTTCACTTTAGCACTAAAGGACTTAAAATACGCCCCCCCCAAAAAAAAAATCAAAAGAATTACCTTCAAGTAACAGAAAATTGTTATATTCCATACTGCTTTTTTCTTCTAAGGAAGAAAACAAGTACTAACTCTTAAATATCCAAGCAAAACTTGGATGAAAAACTATTATGAGGGGGCTGAAGACATGACTCAGTGATTAAGGTACTTGCTTACAAAGCTTAAGGACCTGAGTTTGATTCCCCAGTATCCATATAAAGCCAGATGCACAAAGTGGTACAGGCATGTGACGTTCACTTGCAGTGGCTAGAAACCTTAGCATGCCCATTCTCACTCTGTCTCTCTCCTCTCTCTCTTTCTATGTGTGCAAATAATTTATTTATTTATTGGTTTTTTGAGGTAGGGTTTCACTCTAGCTCAGGCTGACTTGGAACTCACTATGGAGTCGCAGGGTGGCCTTGAATTCAAGGCAATCCTCCTACCTCTGACCCCCAAGTGCTAGGATTAAAGAAGACATGCCTACTTTCTATGCTTCAGATATGACCTAACCATCACAAGATAACTAAAAGGTTAGACAAAATAACTTAAGACATTTGTGTCACTCTTGGGCTGGAAAGATGGCTTAGCGGTTAAGGTGCTTGCCTGTGATGCCTAAGGATCCTGGTTTGACTCTCCAGATTTCAGGTAAGCCAGATGCACAAAGGTGAGGCAAGTGCAAGGTCACACATGCCCACTAGGTGGCACAAGTGTCTGGGAGTTTGATTTCACTAGCTGAGGCCCTGGCACGTCAATTCTCTCTCTCAAAAAAAAAAAGTGCCATTCTTTAAGTAGATGCTTTACTCATCAAACATGCTACATATGTACACCCTTCAAGGTTGATGTAACTGCCTTTCTAAATGTTCAAAGAAACTATGTCAAGTAAAGGCCAAAGCCCAGTGGATTCACTGGAGCTTAAAAAAAAAAAAAAGCCAATATTTTGGCCCCTGCTCCCAAATCATGAGGCCCCTGGAAATAATGGGGCTCTTCTACACTGGCCCCCTTGTCAGTCACCCATCTTCCTGATCAGGGAGGACAGAGAAACCCCAAAACAACAACAAAAACAACCTGCTGTACAGTCTGAAACAGGAGAGTCGCAAATAAGGAGAAATCAGTACTACTGGCTTACTAAAGGAAGGAAAAGCCACTTGGCCAGCATGGCCCTGACTCACCCTATCAGAAAAGCTATAGGGCTACTCCTAGGTCCCTAAAATCTCCTTTGGAGAACCATTAGTGACCTCCAAAATTAATCCTTTATTAAATTTTGGCTACTTGCTTGGTCTTAAACACTCAGAGAGAAATGTACAACTAAAGATGAAGGAATACATAAAATACTATATAAATGACCTATTAAGTAACACAACAAGAACTTTCCCAAAGGGGAAACAAACAAGGCCTTAAGGCATATTGGCCCCCTCTCTAATAGTTCTAATTCTATAATAACAAAAAACCATAGATATCAAATTGGTTGTTCTCATATCTAAAATATATATGGATAAATAACCAAGGGTCACATAGTTCAGAAGACTTCCTTATACTAAGAATAATGTGAGCCCCTTCTAACTTATGCCAGGATATCATTAAGTAAGTCCTGAGGCAAAAAAAAAAAAAAAGTAAAGGCCCTAATGGCACCCAATGCCTCTGTGGTACCAACCTTTGGCCCTGGCTACCTCCAGGCCAAATTTAAAAAGGTATACTGGAAGGCTATTATATAAAATATGGTATATTCACCATTATCAAGGTTCAATGATGTGTATATATTCCTGATAATGTTGCTAATATCTGTTTTACAAGTCACACAGAAACAGATTCAGGCCATGTCAGACACTACTGTGCCATCTGACGAACAGTTCTGGGAGAAAATTTCAGCCAGCTTATGTTCAGACAGTCCTGAGACAATCAACTCCATGTACCTGGGCTCCCTCAAATGTCCCCCAAGGCCTAGAAGTCCACAAGAAGAAAAACCCAGTTTGCTGTGTGCCCACTTCTCATTAGCTCCTTGCTTTTATTCTTTCTCCCCAACATTTTTTCCAAGCCTATCTTCCTGCACTGCATCAATACACTTTCAGGGTCCTTTAGAATAGCTCCCCTCTCTGGGAGAGACTCTCTAACTGCCACATGTCTACACACCCCTGTTCAGCCAGAAGCAGGTTATGACTGACCAGTAGTCATCCTCTTTCCTCTAAATTAAAAAAGCACAGGAAAGTCTAGGCTTGCTAGAAATCAAGGATGATTTGATTTCCTATCTCTTGCCTAGTTCCCTAGACCTGTTTTTCCACAACCTGGACCCCTCTTGGGATTGTGGTTGGTCAAGTTCAGCCCCCAGACCCTGAGGTCAGGGCTAGCCTCTTCCTGAGACAACCCCTAGCCCTAACCAACTAGCTGGCCCTCTGGTTCACCACAGCCAGAAGACAGGGTCCACCACTATAAGGTTATAAGTACCTTTGTGAGGGGAGGGCATGTTTTCAGAGCTGCCTGACCACTTGGGAACTTCTAGCTGTGGGTGAATTTTTCCTTGGCTGGGCCTGGACCCAGGCCTAGCTGAGCCAGCCAAAGGGAAAGCTCCCGGCCCTCACTGTCCACACGGGTTCTTTATCCTCTCCAGCTCCCCACATGGCAGGAGATCTTTGAACTTATTTTTTCTCTTTCCTTTCCATGGTTTTATCAGGCCCTCCATGTGGGATCTCTAGCCACATAGGTGTCTTTCCTTGGCTCTGTACTTACCTCAATAAATATAATAATTTAGTACTTTAAAAATGATGCACAGAAGCTAGGTGTGGTGGCTCACACCTGCAATCCCGGCACTTAAGCAGCTAAGGCAGGAGGACTGCTATGAGTCTGAGATCAGCCTGGGCTGCACAGCAAGACTGTCTTAAAAATAAGTAAGTAAATAAACAGGGCTGGAGAGATGGCTTAGCAGTGTGGTGGTTTGAATAGATGGCCCCCAATATGTTCAGTTGTTTGTTTGTTTGTAGTTGGCATCTGCAGTCACCTGGCTGGAGGCGGTGTCACTGGGTGGATCTTAAGGTGTGGTGGTGGGTTTCAGATTTCAATCTAAAGCTATGCAAAGTGTGCCTAGCTGGAGTTCCTGAAGTGTGCTTTGCTGTGTGGGTTTTGGCTTTGCTTCTCTCTCTCTCTCTGCTTGGGCCTATGAAGGCAGGCCAGCTTCTTCTGCCATTTATGGAACTTCCCCTGGATCTGTAGGCTTCAATAAATATCCCTTCCTCCATAAATGTGTCTGGTCTGAAAGTTCATCTCAGTGAACCTGAAGCCGTCTGCTACAAGCAGTTAAGGTGCTTGCCTAAAAAGCCTAAGGACCTAGGTTCAATTCCCCAGGGCCACAAAAGCCAGATGCACAAGTTAACACATGCATCTGGACTTCATTTGCAGTGGCTAGAGGCTCTAGCATGCCTATTCTCTCTCTTCCTCTCTCTCTACCTGCCTCTTTCTGTCTCTCTCAAATAAATAAATAAGTAAGTAAGTAAGTGGCTTCTGATGCCTCCAGGAAAGCATCACCAAGGTCTCTAGAGAAAAGACTCAATCCAAGAGAGTATAAAACAGATACCAGTGCTATCTCAGAAGTAACTGCACATTCTAGACAATAAGCTGGAAGATTCACTACATTCTGCTTTGTAAATCAAAACAAAACAAAAACAAAGAAACAAAAACGAAGGAAGAAAAACATCTCTTCCTTATCAGAAAGAAAATGAGGAAGCCTGCTCTGGTTAACCTGGCAGAGCTTCAACCTTGCAATCTCAGACCATATTACAAATGCCTCACTTTGCCCATGGTATGAATGAATGGGAGCTCCTCACAGGTTATAACATCACCTCTCATAAAAACAGAACCAGCAGAACAAAACCCTCTCAGGCACACTCAAGAAGAATTCTTCCAATTCTTAAAATATACAAGACTGCAACCTTCTTCCCCATCCTGTGGTAGACACTCACTCACATTAGGAGAACTGAGAATATATGCCCCAGCTAAAGTCCACTCATCAAGAGCATTCAAGGGAAAAGCCAGTTCATAGGGAAGACAATGGCAAAGGCTATTCTTACCATGCATGCTGTACTCCAAATGTCTGCAGGTGTGCTGTAGCCTGCTCCTATTAAGACCTCTATGGATCTATACTGACGTGTCTGGATGTCCTCTGTGAAGTGTTTATGCTGGAAAGGAACCCATACAATAGACATTAAAAAAGAAAAACACCTCACACAAAATCATGATTAAAATGTTCAAAGAAAACACTACTTACCACCCAACAAGCATTTCCCAGGTCAGCAATTTTTACTCTAATTTTATCTGCATTGCGTGGATCCAGGGGATTCACCAACAGATCAGCAGCCCGGGTTTTTGCTGGCAAGGGCAAATAACAGGACGGTTAGTGACAGGAAGAAGTGGTTTTCATGGGTAAACGAGTGTGCCGTGTAGAGCCTCTTGGTTGTTGCTTTTTAATATTTTATTTTTATTTATTTCACAGAGATAGACAGAGAATGGGCATGCCAGGGCTCCCAACCACTGCAAACGACTCCACACGTGTGCAGCCCCCTGTGCATCTGGCTAAGGTGGGTCCTGGGGAATCGAACCTGGGTCCTTTGGCTTTGCAGGCAAACACCTTAACCGCTAAGCCATCCCTCCAGCCCTCTTGGTTGTTTTTTTTTTAATATTTAAAATTTTTTATTTACTTGTTTGAGAAAGAGATACAGAAACAGGCAGGTAGACGGGGTGATGTATATATGGAGGGGAGGGGAGAGAATGGGCACGCCAGGGCCTCCAGCCACTGCAAACAAACTCCAGATGCGCCCCCTTGTGCATCTGGCTTAAGTGGGTCCTAGGGAATCTAACCGGAGTTCTTTGGCTTTGTAGGCAAGCACCTCAACCACTAAGCCATCCCTCTAGCCCAACCTCTTGGTTTTTACATAAAAGGGATAGGATGATCATGCAAGCCGAACATCCTGCAAGTTAAACTCAAGAGAATTTAAAACATCTTTTCATGTCTTGAAAATTCTCTACATAGTAACGAACCAGCCTGTCCAGAGGATTCCAGAGATACCGTCTTAGCTTATTTGTCTCATCACTGAGTCTTTCACCCTCGGTCAGCCCTAGAACAGGACAGCCTTGCTGTGTTGTAACCCTATGGTCACTCCTTGTCCAGCACAGCCCATTCCCTCCCAGGCCATATTCAGCTTACTGTGCCTCAATGAAGGACCATAAGGTCACATGCAGGCATCTACTGCTACAGCGTCTGAACAAAGCATCCCTACAGCTCCACCTTCCAGGGCTGAGCTCTCCAAAACAACGGATTAACAATACAGATTAAAGGCAGGGACTCATCTATCGTGACTTAGTTTTGAACACAGAAGACTAAAACAATGGTCTCCTGAGTTAAGTGGGCCATAAAGACAACCACCTCTGATGTCACTTATGAACTGCATTCTAGTGACTCAATTCCAGGATGACCTTGAGGAACTGTCCACAAGGCACAAGGTCTCAGGTAAGTCCTGCTTATGCTGCAAGAGAGTTAACTAAGGGGCAAGTGACAGAGAAAAGTCAGCATCTTCATCTTGTGGGTTTTTAAAAATATTTATTTGTAAGCAGATTTGTAGTGGCCTCCTGCCACTACAAATAAACTCTAGACACAGGTGTAATGTGTGCATCTGGCTTTATATAGGTACTGGGGAATTGAATCCCAGGCGTCAGGCTTTGCAAGCAAGAGCCTTTAACCACTGAGCCATCTCTCCAGTCTGTATCATTTATAGGCAGACCTAATGAAAAGAAAGGGATGAAGCCGGGCGTAGTGGCACACGCCTTTAATCCCAGTACTCAGAAGGCAGAGGTAGGAGGATCACCATGAGTTCGAGGCCACCCTGAGACAACAGAGTGAATTCCAGGTCAGCCTGGGCTAGAGAGAGATCCTACCTCGACAACCCCCCCCACCCAACAAATTCTAACACCTAGAAATTGTAAACCTGGCAAATGATACACTCTTTAACATTCAGTTTTTAGGAAAGGAGGAAGAAGAATGAATCCTTTCTGTAAAAAAAAAAAAAAAAAAAAAAAAAACCACATTAATAAGCAAGAAGAAGGAAGGATATTAATGGAAGGAAGGAGAGGATGAGAGGGTAACTGGAGGGGTGGAAGATGACTATACTCATGTATGAAAATGTCAAAAATTGGAGAGAAAGAAAAAGAAACACAAACCACAAAGAAGAGGAATTGGCAACATCTAGCTGACTTGCCTGATCCAGGCTCCACTGTGAGCAGCTAAGCCACACTCTGGGGTCAGTGAGGACTAGTGAGCAGGCCATAGAAAGCAAAAGTCTGCAGAGGGAAAGGAAGTCGCCCAGGCCCTGTGCGAGCCTTCACGTCTTCTCCATGATGGCAGGCATCAGTTGTTGAGGGAAAACAGGAGATCTGCAGGCCACAACCCACCCCTAGCACTTGTTTTTAAAGACCACTTCCCAGAAACTGTGGGATTCAAGGGCCCAGGACAAAATCCACTCTCAAAGACACTATTACCACACAGTTAAATACAGTTTCCTTGCATTTATAGTCCCTCTATGTTCACTAATTACAATCTCTCTGGTGACATAGTATTTTCCTTCAAGTTAAGGTTGGTAAATAAATAGTAATTTACTTAAAATGTGCCCTAGATGATGCGAGGTAATTTATCTCCATCATTTAACTGTGTAAGAACATAACAGAAGGTACCTCTGATTATCTTTGGCAGTGTGACAGTTCCTGTGATGAGAACATGACTACAGCACTCCACAAAGACCTTGTGAACATCACGAGGCTCCCATTTGCTGTGCAAGCTTTCCAAGTTTGCTGGAATGACTCCTCTGAGTACCTCTCCCACTGGTGACCTGTCATGCTGTTCTTTCTCTCTGACAATACTAACACAAATTAGCACCCAGATGAAAAGCATGCCACTGCCCGGCATCCACTAAGTGAGAAGAGGAGTTAAGATTCCACTTTATGAAGGACCAGGACCTATAAATCACTCTCTCATAAATGGGTCTCTAACAACTGGCATACAACAGGCAGCAGTGTGGACGTCACTGTGTGCACACACACGCGTGTACTTCTTTTCTCAAGGTAGGGTTTCACTCTGGCCCAGGTAGACCTAGAATTCACTATGTAGTATTAGGGTGGCCTCAAACTCATGGTGATCCTCCTACAACTTGCCTTCCAAGTGCTGAGATTAAAGGCATGCGCCATCACACACAGCTCTCATATGCATTTTTTTAAATATTTTATTTATTTGAGAAAGAGATAAGAGGAAAGGATGGAGGGAAACAGGAAAAAGAGATAGTGGGAGAAAATGGGCACGCCAGGTCATCCAGCCACTGCAAATGAATTCCAGATGCATGGGCCACCTCACACATCTGGCTTATGTGGGTATTGGGGAATCAAGCCTGGGTCCTTAGGCTTTACAGACAAGTGCCTTAATCATTAAACTATTTCTCCAGCCCTCACATGTGTATTTTTAAACAGCCTAAAAACAAGGCACAATTGACAGGTGTGGTGGTGCACACCTTTAATCCCAGCATTTGGGAGGCAGAGATAGGAGGATCACCATGAATTCAAGGCCACCCTGAGACTACATCATGAACTCCAGGTCAGCCTAGGCTACAGTGAGACCCTACCTCAAAAAAACAAAAACAAAACAGAGCTGGGGAGATGAGTTAGTGGTTAAGGCACTTGGCTGAAAAGCCTAAGGACCCAGGTTTGATTCTCCAGGTCCCACATTAGCCAGATGCACATCATACATGGCACACATGCCTGGAGTTCATTTGCAGTGGCTAGAGGCTGTGGTGCACCTATTCTCCCTCCTTCCCTCTCTCTCTCCCCCTCATCCCTCTATCTCAAATAAATAAATAAAACAACAACAATAATAATAATAAAAACAAAAGCCAGGCATGGTGGCACACGCCTTTAATCCCAGCACTGGGGAGGCATAGGTAGGAGGATCGCCATGAGTTCAAGGCCACCTTGAAACTACATAGTGAACTCCAGGTTAGCCTGGGCTAGAGCGAAACCCCACCTTGAAAAACTTAAAAAAAAAAAAAAAAAGGCACAAATATCTTCTCTATCTAGAGGAGGATTGGTACCAGGCCCAAGGAAACAACAGAATGAGGAGAATTTCCATTTCCCTGACAAATACTTACCGACAAACTTTCTGTGTGCTAGATGCCATCCAGGCACTGCAAACACAACTAAAAGACGATACTCCCCAAATTAGAAAAGCTGTATAATGTACCTGTTGAAACTATAAATAATAATAAAAGCAAATGAGTAGTTTACACATCACATCAGAAAACTAGAGCTGCCATGAAGAAAAACTAAGCTAAGAGCAGAGATGGCTATGTAGAATGTGTTGAGGAGAAGAGAGGTCTTCTCTAAGAAGGCAGCATTCAAGGAAGGCATGAAAGAGAGAAGTTCTAGGCAGAGGAGACAGGCAGTGCTAAGATTCTGAGGCAGAATCAAGCTCCCAATTCGGAAAACATGAGGAAAAAGACCCGTGTGAGTGGGTATGGCTCTAGTAACTAATGGCCTAAGAAAGAACTTCAATGCCACTAATGAATCTAAAAGAAGTCTACATCCTGTAGCCTGGCATTCAAGTTCTTCAAACATCTCAGTCTGGCTCTGACCATTCCCTACTATGAACACCCTGATCAATGATACAGACCTACACAAACTTGCACTAAGCTTGCTTCTCTCACTTTGTATTTATTCCAAACTCCTCCCATGCACTGCAGGAAACAAATGACACCTCCTCCAAGATATACCAAACATCTCAGCTGGAAGCCTCAACTGAGAACTGCCAACAGGGGAATGAATAAAGAACAGCTCCTGCAGTACTTCCTGGGAATCTAACAATGCTGAAAGACTAGCAGGAATGGTATATGCCTTATACAAAGTAAAATTCTGATTGTGAAAGGAATTAGATAGGAGAAAGGAAAGAGTAAATTCTAACTTACTTGTTTATTCATTAGTAAGTACTCCAATGCAAAGGTTATAAAAACAAAAACAGGGCTGAAGAGATGGCTTAGCACTCAAGGTGCTTGCCTGGGGAGACTAAGGACTTAGGTTCGATTCCCTAGTGCCCACATAGGCTGGATGCACAAGGTAGTGCATACATCTGGACTTAGTTTGAAGTAGCTAGAGGGACAGGTGCACTCATTCTCTCTATATATGCCTCTTCTCCCTCCCCCCTTCTCTTTCAAATAAATAAATAAATAAATTATACTGCCTTTTCAGAGTTGATATCCCAGTGGAAATAAGCAATAATCATACATTAAGAAAAGTATTGCCAAGCTGGAGAAATGGCTCAGTGGTTAAGGTGCTTACCTGCAAAGCCTAAGGACCAGGTTCGATTCTCCAGTACCCAACTAAAGGCCAGATGCACACAGTGGCACATGTCTCTGGAGTTCGTTTGGGGTTGCCGGAGGCCCTGGTGCTCCTATTCTCTCCCTCTCTACCCTCTCACCTCTGCCTCTTTCTCTAACAAATAAATTAACTAATTAAGAAAAGAATTGTTAGTAGAGAAGGGAAAGAAAGCTGAGGCCAGATGGGGAACACAGGACCAGCCACCCAGGAGCAGTGCTCTGTTTTCCCATATCCTGAATCAGGAAAAATGGAGGATAACTTCACAACTATTGAGAAGACTTGAGTATGGACTAAGTAACATAACATAAAAATCATTTACAGCCTTATTTATATTCAGTAATGGCACCGGTATGATAACAGAGAACACCCTTAATTCATCCTTCAAGTGATAAATGATAAAGTATTTAAAATTAAAATATCCTAATATCTATAGTGCAGTTTCTATAGAAAATAGTAATATAAAAAAAATAAAAATAAAAAAGAAAATAGTAATATAGGGTTGGAGAGATGGCTAAGGTGCTTACCTACAAAGCCTAAGGACCCAGAACCCACATAAGCCAGATGCACTCTGTGGTACATGTGTATGGAGTTTGTTTGCAATGGCTGGAGGCCCTGGCATGCCTATTCTCTTCCTCCTTCCCTCCCTCCCTCCCTCCCTCTCTCATAAGTAAAAATAAAATTTTTTTTTTTTTAAAAAAGATAATAACAGTCCGGTCAAGATGGCACCCACCTAACCACACCTCACCTCCCGGGGAAGGAAGGAAAGACAGAGATCATGAGAAGAAAACCAGCCCACCGCACCTCACCAGGGCCCCTGCCCCCATAGAGGAACTGGGGAGATGAGCGAGACTGCTGCTTTCTTGGTGAACCTGGTACCAGCACAAGGAAGATACACACAGAGAATACTCAACTCCTACCAAACCAGAGATCCAGAGACACAGAGGCTCTCAAGACCTCATCACTGAAGTAGACCTAAAACAAACCCAACATGGCTCAGGGAAATTCAGGGAAGAGAGGAAGGAAAGATTGTTAGAGCCACACGTTTGGGACATTATGCAGAGACACTGCTCTTCCCCATAACTGATGGCTACCCCCACAGTGCACGACCCACATTCTCCAATGAGGAGGGTTCTTGTGGAGGGGGGAAGACAGGGAGGAGGCTAACAATGGTACCAACATGGCTATATACACACTGTGTACATAACTAATAATAATAATTTTAAAAAAAGAGAAAAGAAGAAAAAAAAGAAAATAACAATATATACTTTGTCAAAATGTTAATTTGGGGGAGATGGCTCAGCAGCTAAAGGTGCTTGCTTGTAAAGCTTGCTGAGCTGGGTTCAATCCCCAGTACTTACATATAACTAGATGCACAAAGTGGTACATGCATCTGAGTTTGTTTGCAGCAGCAAGAGACCCAAGTGCACCCAAACATTCTGTTTCTCTCATAAATAAGCAAGTAAGATAAAATATTTTTGAAATGCTTATTTGAGAGCTGGGAAGATGCTCAGTGGTTAAAGGCTCTTAACTGTAAAAATCCTGCCAACCTGGGTTTAATTTCCAAGCTGCTTACATAAGCCAGACAGAAAAGGTGGGCCAAGTATCTGGTGTTCACTTACAGTGGCAAGAGGTTCTGACATACACATGCACACACACATAAAAAATTTCATTAAAAAAATGCCAATTTTGAATCCAGGTGGAAGGTAGACAGTTTTTATTAAGATAGTCTTCCAAAAGTGTTATTTATTATTGTTTTTAAAAAACCCTCAGCTGGGTGTGATGGTGCACACCTTTAATCCCAGCACTTGGGTGGCAGAGGTAGGAGGATCACTGTGAGTGTGAGGCCACCCTGAGACTCCATAGTGAATTCCAGGTCAGCCTGGATTAGCTAGAGTGAGACGCTACCTCAAAAAAACAAAAATAAACAAATAATAAACAAACAAAACCCTCAAAAAAACCCACCAAAAATCCTAGCAGCAACTTGGAACAATTTGAAAGGCAGGTGGGAATGGCAGCTAGAGAACATAGAGCCAAGAGACCAGCAAGGACCTTCTGTTCCAGTGCAGCTGAACAGTGAGCAACACCTCAAGGCCAAGGGCAGGAGGACCCTGCCGGAGGGCTGAGGCGCGCCAAGAGAGCACAGTGCTTTCGGTAAGAGAGGAGAAGCCTGAGCACTGCTGCCACATCACTCACAGCAGCTCACAGCAGGAGCTCTCCCTGCTGGCCGCTGACCTCAGGAACATGAGCACAGGAGAAAGACCATTTTGCCTTTGGCCCATGCTGCTGCTGCCAGGACTCAACAGTGGCAGAGGGAGTAACAGGAGCTTAGCTGCTGATGACACACCGACACCACCAGAAATCTTGAGCAGGCACAGGTCAGTCAGGCAAAGACTAGCACGTCAGGAGAACAGCTGAGAACCGAGACGGGTGGACCACCAACACTATTTTTTAATTCCCCTCTATTTCTGTCTCTCAATTGGATATTTGTCTTCTTTTCAGGCCTTGATTATACCTACCTACCCACCCTTACTTCTTAGTGTAATAATAATAATATGACAAATAAAGATGAATTAGGAACCGGAAAGCCTTAGCTCAGGACCTCTGAATTATTGGCAAATGATTATGCTGAGCCGCCCACTGTGCCTGGCTCTCAGATGTTACCAATGGGGCCTATCAGCAGCAAGCACACTCTGCTGGGGCACATGACAACTAAGACACATGCACTGAAAAGAGTTCATTCATAAAAGCATTATTCCAGCCAGGGACGTTGGTGCACACCTTTAATTCCTAGTACTAAGAGGACTGCCATGAGTTCAAGGCCGACGTGGGGCTACTGAGTGAATTCAAGGTCGGCCGGGGCAAGAATAAGAGTCTACCTTACCTCAAAAAGATATTATTATTCCATACTCCATATAATTATTTATTTACCTAAATCATTTGATCTCATGCTAATAGCAGCACCAGAGGTAGTCACTGCTTTTCATTTAATAGAGGAGGAAACTGCAACACAGGGAGGTTAAGAAACAAAAGTCCCATGGCTATTAAGTCTTAAACTAAGACATTATTTCGTATGTTTGAAGCCAGTGCCCCTTGAAAAATAATAGAAGACCATTGCATAAATTAGTTTATATATGAATCTTGGTGTGAAAACAGAACTGTACGCTGGGGAAGGCACCTGCTTGCAAACCCTACTACCCTGGGTTACATTCCCCAGTACCCACATAAAGCCAGACTCACAAAGTAACACATGTGTCTGGAGTTCAAGAGGTCCTGGTATACCATTTTTATCTCTTAAATGAATAAAAATACTCAAAAACACTTGAGCTTCAATAGGAACAGTAAATGTGGAGAAGATGTATGTCATTGCTGCCTTTTTCTACCTGAAAGGAATCTACATTCCATTTGAAGCCTTCCACTCTCTGGCCAGGGCAAAGGTGACCAGGAGTATAGTGTGTGCTGCCACGTAAATAAAAACATTATACATAAAAACATAAGCTAGGGCCTGGTGTGGTGGTGCACGCCTTTAATCCCAGTACTCGGGAAGCAAAGGTAGGAGGATCGCCGTCTGTTCAAAGCCACCCTGAGACTACATAGTGAATTCCAGGTCAGCCTGGGTTTGAGCGAGACCCTACGGGGGGGGGGGGGGGGGAAGGAATATATAAATATTAGGATGATTAGTTACAGCCAGTTAGTAATAAAGGTTGCTGGCCTGCTACAATGAAAGGGGTTGGAGAATCTCTTAGGCAAATGTTTGCCAAGCTGGCACCTCAGTTACTCATCATTTGTTAAACACTATCAGTAGAGGGAGCAGAGGAGGTTTCTGAGCTTTTCTACTGTGGGCCAAAATTGAAACCAACTATGATACCCAGTTTTCACTTACTGAAGTCAATGAACCACATGTCAAGTGGCATTTCCTCTCCAACTAAGGATTTGAAGACAGTGTTTCAAGATAGACAAAAACATAAAATTCAGTCTATAATCTGTCATCCTGTTTAAACCCATGATATGTTCTTTAAAAATATAGGGCTGAAGGGATGGCTTAGTGATTAAGGCATTTGCCTGCAAAGCTAGAGGACCCAGCTTCGATTCCTCAGGACCCTTGTTAGCCAGATGCACAAGGGGGCGCACATGTCTGGAGTTCATTTGCAGTGGCTGGAGGCCCTGGCACACCCACTCATTCTCTCTCTCCCTTCTTCTCTGTCAAATAAATAAATAAATAAAATATTTTTAAATAAAAATATAATCCTAGGCCAGTTATCAAAAGCAGGGTTCTATAATCAGAGACAATTATCAAATGAATCATGACACTTCTTTCTCAGTACAGCAAAGAGCATGCTCTCAAGATGTTCTCTTGAATAGAATCAAAACAAAATCTAAACACAATACTACCACATAGCAGAGGTTACAAAATGTGAACTATATTAGGAGTTATAAAAAGTATCTACCGGGGCTAGAGAGATGGCTCAGCAGTTAAGACACTTGCCTGAAAAGCCTAACAACTAGGATTTAATTCCCCAGTACCCACATAAAGCCAGATGCACAAAGTGAGGCATGTGTCTAGAGTTCCTTTCTAGTGCGGGTAGAGGCCCTGGCATGCCCATTCTCTCTGTCTCTCTTCTCTTTCTCTCTCTGCTTGCAAATAAATAAATATATATGTAAAAAATCTACAAGGTTGCCAGGTGTGGTGGCACATGACTTTAGTCCCAGCATTAGGGAGGCAGAAGTAGGAGGATTGCCATGAGTGTGAGGACCACTACATAGTGAATTCCAGGTCAGCCTGAGCTACAGTGAGACCGTACCTTGGGGAAAAAACCCAACACTACAAGGTTGATAGATCTAGAGAAGGCTTTTGCAAAATGTTTGATGTCATTAATAAGTATAAAAAGAATGAGAAGAGCTCAGAAATGAGATTTCATATGCACAGTAAGAGAAAGCCTAATGGTATATAATACATTTTAATACATTTTATTTATTTATTTATTTATTTATTTATTTATTTATTTATTTATTGAGAGTGACAGACACAGAGAGAAAGACAGATAGAGGGGGAGAGAGAGAATGGGCGTGCCAGGGCTTCCAGCCTCTGCAAACGAACTCCAGACACGTGCGCCCCCTTGTGCATCTGGCTAACGTGGGACCTGGGGAACCGAGCCTCGAACCGGGGTCCTTAGGCTTCACAGGTAAGCGCTTAACCGCTAAGCCATCTCTCCAGCCCATATAATACATTTTAAAAGCATATTAAATATTTTCAAATACAAAAAATAAAAACACAAGTATACATTTATATGGCTTGTGTACCTATAGCCTTTCCTTTTGCAGAGTTTGTCAAAGGCACAGCCCTGTCCTGTGAGAGCAGGCACTAAGTAGGAAAGGGCACTTACTTTTTGGCAAATCCCCAGTACTGGAGGCTGAAACTGTCCTGCTTCTGTCATGAGATGGACTACTTTCTTCTTGCTCAGTAAGTGGAGAGCCCTCTGAGAGCACAGAGCCACAGGCCACAGGTTCTAATGGCCCAGAGAACAATGAGGTGGAAAACTCTGCAAACTGTGATTCTGGAATCTTATGTTGTCCATTTGGCAATTCACCATTGAATTGTTCATAGGAGCTGCTATATGTGTAATCGCTTTCTGCATTAGGCTCGTCAAGGTTATATTCCTCAGGATTTGGGCAGTCATCTTCATCATCCTCCTCATCCTCCAGCTGCTGTTCCAGTATGAAGGGGCCATTTTCAATATGGCCATTGGTTTTAGGGGACTCAATCCATGTAGGGTCTATGTTCGCCAGCTCCTGTTCAACATCGTCTTCATCTTTTTCAGCATTTTCTTTCTCTGCATCCTCTTTCTCTTCCTGGTCCTCAGCTTCACCTTAAAGAAAGGGTGGGTTAAGATTAGCACTCACTACTCTCTCACAGGTTGCTCCTTCAATGAGACATTTTTTATGTACAACATAGGTTGCACTTCTTGATTTTCAAGGTAAAAATCTTTAGGTTTGATAAATTCTGTCTTGGAAAACTTCTTAGGAACAAGTTAGCTCTTGGGAACAGTAAGTAAAACTGGACTTTCATTTCAACCCTTCCTTTAAGGGTTATGATGCATTACAGCTAGGCAAAATTACAAAATAAAGGGCAGGCCACTATTAGCAAGACAGACATAATGTTTCTTAGACACTCTTTTTTTGTTGTTCATTTTTATTTATTTATTTGAGAGCAACAAAGAAAGAGGCAGATAGAGAATGGGTGCACCAGGGCTTCCAGCCACTGCAAATGAACTCCAGATGCTTGCATCCCCTTGTACATCTGGCACACGTGGGTCCTGGGGAATTGAGCCTCGAACTGGGGTTCATAGGCTTCACAGGCAAGCGCTTAACCACTAAGCCATCTCTCCAGCTCTTCTTAGGCACTCTTTTTCCCCATTTTGAAAAGCTCCTCTGAAACAGTAACACACACATATATTCTATGACATGCATGATAAATGAGAGCCATGAGCTGCTTCCCATATTCTCCAACAAGGAGCTGGAGTGTCTTCATTAATACCTGGAGAAATAGCTCAGAGCCAACCATGTGGTACGGAGTCCGGTCCCCATTTAGGAAGTTCATGGGCCCATCACCCTGCTTCTGGGTCACACTAACCGTTGTCCTTTGCTGTCTCTTCTGCTGCCTCTTCTAATCCTGCTGCTTTTAGTTTCACCTCCGGGCTATAATAGTCATCTTGCTCATTGGGAGGCGCAGCGGAGGTGATGCTCTCCTCTGTTATCCTCCTTTCAGCTTCCCGCTCCAGTTCCTCAATCTCCTGCAGGCGTTTTTCCAGTAACTCAGCCTGCCTCTTCTGCTTCTTTTTCAGCTTTTTCTTTTTGTTTTTGGATATTTTTCCTATCTACAAACATTAAGAGAACACTACATGTCATTGGCTTTCTTTACAGCGCTATATAATAGTACAGGTAAGAACAGTAGGACAAATTCCAACAAACTCTGCTTTTTATGTACTATCCAGCTAAATTCACAAGCCCAGAGAGAAGATCCATTTTATGGTTAAGATTATGGTAAAATAGACAACACTGCTGGCTCTATCAGTGCTCCCCTCAAAGGGATATAATTTATATCAGAAACTCTTTGTTAAAATCTAGGTGAGCCAGGCGTGGTGGTGCACACCTTTAATCCCAGCACTCAGGAGGCAGAGGTAGGAGAATCACCATGAGTTCAAGGCCACCCTGAGACTACATAGTGAATTCCAGGTCAGCCTGGGCTAGAGTGAGACCCTACCTCGAAAAAAAAAAAAAAAAATCCAGGTAAAGCCAGGCATGGTGGCACACACCTTAAATCCCAGCCCTTAGGAGGCAGAGGTAGGAGAATCGCTGTGAGTTCAAGGCCACCATGAGACTACATAGTGAATTCCACATCAGCCTAGGCTAGAGTGAGACACTATCTTAAAAAACAACAAAAATCTACGTAAACTGATATCCTCAAATACCTTACTTTAAACAAGTGGCTAGTTCCTCTTACAGGTTCTATTTGTCTCTGCCTGTATACAAAGTTATTCTCACCTCCTCATTAACCCCCCCCCAAAAAAAAACCTGTGAAGAAAGGTATCCAGTAGCACTGTCTGACTATGACTCATACTGAGCTGTGATAAAGACTCAATGTAATATGAACTTCAGAAATGAGCATACAATGTATAAGAGCAAAAAAAGAAAAAGCCAGTTTTTTTATCTGCCTCCAATTAATGTCATGTGACTTAGGAAGTACTGGCAAGGAGAGCTTCCAATGTGTAGGGCTCCCCCACAGCGACTCCTCAGTATTGTTAACTTCCATTCCCTTGGCCACGGTGCTTTGACAGATCCACAATATATGGAGAAAAATTAGGACAATGTCAGAAAAAGAGGTAGCTTGGAAGCCAACCAAAAGTAATGCAAAGTGGTTTTGGAATGATTACACTGCAAACTCTACTCGCATCACTTCACAATTCCCAAGCCCTCCAACAGCACCCCAGAAAGTACATAAAGACAACAGGCCTTGGGGCTAGGCTCAGTGGTTAAAGATGTTTGTTTGCCACTCACATAAAGCCTGACAGGTATTCATTTGCATCAGCTGGTACGAGCACAGGCATGCACGCACGCACACACACAAAGCACACCAAAACATGCATGCAAATAGATGCAAATATATATTTTTTAATTTTTTTGTGGTTTTTTGAGGTAGAGTCTTGCTCCAGCCCAGGTGGACCTAGAATTCACCATGTAGTCTTAGGGTGACTTCAAATTCAAGGCAATCCTCCTATCTCTGCAGCCCAAGTGCTGGAATTAAAGGTGTGCACCACCACACTCAGCTTTAAAAGACTTTTATTTGCAAGCAGAGACAGAGAGAGAAAGGGATGGGTGGAGGGAGGAGGAGGAAGAGGGGAAGAAGAGAGAGAAAATTGGTGCACTAGGGCTTCTATCCACTAGAAATGAACTACAGATGCATATGCCACTTTGTGCATCTGGCTTTATGTGGGTATTGGGGAACTGAACCAGGGACATTAGGCTTTGCAGGCAAGCACCTTAACCACTAAGCCATCTTTCTAGTCCCCCCCCCCCCCCAGATTTTTTTAAAGATAGGTCTTAAGCCAAGTAAGATGGCACATGCCTTTAACACCAGCACTTAGATGGCTGAGGTAACAGGATCCCCAGGAGTTCCAGGCCATTCTGGGGCTACTGAGTGAGCTTCAGGTCAGCCCAGGCTAGAGTGAGAACGTACCTAGGGGCCTGGGGGAGGATTAGCAAGAAAACAAGATAGGTGTTGCCACATACAGGTTTGACTATTTCAGCTTAAAATAGGAAGTCTTTCAATTTTAAGGATACAGAGTGTTTATAAACAAGTTCACCTTTTAAATTAATATGCACTAGAACATCTATTCTAATTTGAAAAGCTCAATAGTAAAGAGTTCCTTTTGATAAGCTGAATACAAGGATGCGTACTTACAGGCTTTTGCTGCGGAGCAGTACTCACTAAAATAAAATAAACAAAACAAGTATTTAGAGGAAAATGCATATGTATCTTTAGGTAATTTGAATTGCAAAATGAAATGTTGCTGTCTTGGTAGCTAAGCAGCTTCACAATCTTAAAATTCACAAGTTTCTGAATTATAAGGACCTTAGAGAAAGTTTACCCAACTAAAACAAATGACTGGCTCTTAAAGGGCATAACAAACTGTTTACACTGAGCCATTTCTCATTTTTTATTAAATATTTTTTCAAAATCAGCCACTCTCAAAGCACCAATTAGTAACTGAGGAAAAGGGAGAACAGTTCACCAATTACAATCATTGTATCAATTTTGTGTGATGCAAAATGAGATGAAAAATCTACATGAGAGAATGTTCATCTGTTTGAAATCTACTAGGCAAACCTTGTACAACGAAACTAAATCAAACAGTATAGCAAGTTGCAACAATGGATCCAGAAAATATGCCAGACCCCTACCAGGACTAAAAGCTTCATATGTTGGTTCCATGACAAAAATAGTACTCTGGCAGCACATGAGATGCACTAACGGCACGTCCCTGGAGGTCCAGTCACAGGAGCCCTCAGCTCTTTGGTCTGTACACTTCCCGACATGTCCGAACACGGGCAACGTGAAAAGAGCGAAAGCCCAGCCAGTGCTTCACTGCCACCAACGAATTCTGTGATATTCAGAAATCAAAATACGCTAATACTCAAGTCACTAAGCTTTCTTCCCTATGCCCCTATGTTTTTCACAACTAATTCCAAATGTACCAGTTCAATGTACAGCAGCTATAGTAACTGAATTTGTGCCAGTTAAATATATAATGCAGCTAAATTAACTGAGGAGAAAGTATTATAATAAAACCTAAACTAGAGAGGTGGCTAGAGAGATGGCTCAGCAGTTCAGGCACTTGCCTGAAAAAACATTCTTGGTATAGAGGTGGGTAACACAAGAATATGTTCGTATACAGTCAAAGCAACAGCTAAGATTTCAGGTGGCATTTTAGTGGAGGCAAAAGTAATTCAAATATTAAAAGACAAATTAAAATAGTCTAGCTATTGCCAGCAACAAATTTTTTGTTTTTTAAAGTTCCTAGTAAGTGTACACATTTAACTCAACTGCCTTCAGCGTGCCACCCCAAAAGAGCATCTGTCCTTGAGCAGACAGAGGCCCAGCTCCCTCACCTGCAGACCCGGAAGGAGGAGGAGCGCCTGCTTTCTGCCACTCAGTGGCCTCTGCTGCCATTCTTCTCACATAGGCATCATCCACGCACATCAAGATGTTTTCCGGCTTTATGTCAGTATGAATTATCTTGCATTTACTGTGTAGATAATCTAACCCTTGAAGGACCTGGCCATAGTAAAATCAAGAAAGGAGAGGAGCTATTAGTAACCTTTATTTGTGAATTAGGTAATATAATCATGAGGTACTCAATTTTGTAGGCACAAAGAAAACTTAGTAAAAAAAAAAAAAATCTCGTTTCTGCAAGCAGCCACTATGTCTCATTCTACCATTCATTTTGTGCATTTCTTTAAGAAGAACTGTATTAAAAAACCAATTATCACATGGTTCACCACTTAAGGTGAGTGATTCTATTCTTTGATTGCAACTATTACTTCACTCCCACCACTTTTCAACTCTTCACTCCTAACTGCCATCTGTTTACTTGAAAATTTTGTATTTTATTTAAATCATATCATATAAGTGATCTTTTCTATCTGGCATACTGTTCAAGGTTCACTTTGTGGAAAATGTTATCAGTACTTAGTTCCTTTTATTGTTGAGTCATGTTCGACTGTATAGACAGATGGCATTGTTGTATATCTTATTTATTTATTTATTTATCCCCAAGATAGGGTCTCACTCTAGCCCAGGCTGACCTGGAGTTCACTATGGAGTCTCAGGGTGGCCTTGAACTAAACGCAGTCCTCCTACCTCTGCCTCCCGAGTGCTGGGATGAAAGGCATGCGCCACCACACCCGGCTTGTTTACTCATTTATTTATTATGTGAACATCAATACTACTTCTACTTTTTGGTTATTAAAACCAGTATTTCTTTTTACAATACTTTTTTATTTACTTGAGAGAGAGAGGCAGATATAGGAGGGAGGAAGAGAGACAATGGTGTGTCAGGGCTTCCAGCCACTGCAAACAAATTCCAGATACATGAGCCACCATGTGCATCTAGCTTGTGTGGATTCTGAGAGTCAAACCTGGGTCATTCGGCTTCAAAGGCAAGCACCTTAATTGCTAAGTCATCCTTCCAGCCCAAAACTAATATGAGGAGCTACCATATTATTTTCCACATAGTAAACCTGGGCGTGGTGGTATACACCTTTAATCCCAGCACTCGGGAGGCAGAGGTAGGAGGATTGCTGTGAGTTTGAGGCCACCCTGAGACTCCATGGTGAATTCCAGGTCAGCATAGGCTAGCGTGAGACCCTACCTCGAGAAACCAAAATAAATAAATAAATAGTAAGAAGGATATCATTTTGTATTTTCATAAAAAATAAGGATGCACTCCTTAAAGGAACATAATCCAATGGGCCTATGTTTTTCATTGAGCAACAATGTGGAGGTTTTAAATATTTTATTTATTTATTTGCAAGCAAAAGAGAGAGAGAGGGAGAGAGAGAGGATGGTCATAGGGCCTCTACCACTGCAAACAATCTTCATATGCATATGCCATTTTGTGCATCTAGCTTTACATGGGTACTAAAGAATCGAACCCAGGTCTTCAGGCTTCACAGACAAGGGTCTTAAGTGCTAAGCCATCTCTCCAGCCCTGTTGTGGAGTTTTCACATCTGAACAAAAAGAGAAATGCTCCACAGTCCAATAAATGCATGGATATGCACCCTGATATCCAACCTATGAAGGTCAAAGGATAATATTTAAGAAATTTTACAGTTTAAAAAGTATTCCAACTGAAATTTCCTTCAAATATTAACATAAAGTACAAATGTCAACGCCTTGCTTTCCTAAAACAGCTTACAACCACCTTTTCATGTACAAGCTGCCTTTATATTTCCACTTCACCGTGTAGGAGTCTTTGCAGGTAGGAGCAAAGGTGACTCATTATGCAAATATATTAACATTAGTTTCCACCAAGACAAGTGTTCTGAGGAGTAATTTAAGAATCCAGATTGCTGCTGGGCGTGGTGGCTCACACCTTTAATCCCAGCACTCAGGAGGCAGAGGTAGGAGGACTGCCATGAGTTTGAGGCCACCCTGAGACTACCTAGTGAATTCCAGGTCAGCCTAGGCTAGTAGAGTGAAACCCTACCTCGCAAAACCAAAAAAGAATCCAGATTGCTTAAAATATTGCTGCTAAAACCAGCTGGACAACTTTAAGAAAGAAGTACTGGCTACAATATCTGATAAGGAACATAAAGAAAAAGACCCTACCACTAGACTAAAGTAAGCAAGTTAATTAAGAAATGCACATATGGAAGCTGGAGAGATGGCTTAGTAGTTAAGGTACTTGCAAAGCCAAAGGACCCAGGCTTGATTCCCCAGGACCCATGTCAGCCAGATGCACAAGGGAGCAAATGCATCTGGAGTTCATTTGCAATGGCTAGAAGCCCTGGTGCACCCATTTTCTGTCTCTACTCTTGCGCGTGCCTCTCTCTCTCTCTCTCTCTCTCTCTGCTTGCAAATAAATAAAATAATAAAAAGAAATATACATTATAAAGACACAGCACAGGAGAGTGGTAGACCCCAACCTTGCCTGGTGTGGTTACACAAGCCTTTAGTCCTAGCATTCAGGAAGACTACCTTAAGTTCTTCAAAGACAGTCTGGAGCTACAGAGTTTATTCCTGGTCAGCTTGGGCTAGAGTGAGACCCTGTATCAAAAATATCCCCACCTCCCCACCTCCCCACCTCCCTCCCCACCAAAAGTAGGACCCAGACTGTTCTCTTATGTTGACACTCAGAACATTCACTCACTGTGTTAGCCTACGCAAGGTACTTAACTTCTCTGAGTTTCCATTTCCCTCTCCCCACACTGCCCAAGGAAAAGTCTCGCTCTTCAGCCCAAGCTGACCTGGAATTCACTATGTAGTCTCAGGGGGGGCCGAGAACTCTTGACAATCCACCCACATCTGCCTCCCAAGTTCTGGGATTAAAGGCATGCACCACCACACCTGGCTGTGTTTCCATTCTTGCATCTGTAAGAGGAGGAACCCAAGAGTGGGGAAATGGCTCAGTGGGTAAAGGTGCTTGCTTGGGCACTTCCTTATAAAACTTGTGCTAGATGTGATAACAGCCATGGTGTGAGCCAGGCATGGTGACACAGGTCCATGATCTCAGCACTCAGGAGGTAGAGGCAGGATGACTGCAAGTTGCATTTGAGGTCAGCCTGGGCTACATAACCAGACTCTGTCTCCAAACAAAACAAAACAAAACAAAAAACTCAAGAGGCTGGGGAGATGGCTAAGTGCTTAAAGATGTTTGCTTAAAAAGCCTGCCAGCCTGGGTTCAATAACCAGCCGCTCATATACACCTAGACAGGCATTTGTTTGCAGCAGCAAGAGGCCCTGGTGTGCCCACAAAGCACGTGCACGCACACACGCACACACACATACATGCAAATAAATAAATTAAAAAATAACAATTCAAAATGGAAAAAAAAAAAAAAAAACACTTGTGCTAGAGAGATGGCTTAGCAGTTAAGGCACCTGCCTGTGAGAAGTATAAGGACCCAGGCTCAATTCCCTGGTACCCACATACATAAGGCAGATTCGCATGATGACACATGAGTCCAGAGTTTGTTTGCAGTGACTAGAGGCCCATGCTCATTCTTCCCCCTCCTCAAAAAATAAAATTATTAAGCTGGGTGTGGTGGTGCATGCCTTTAATCCCAGCACTGGGGAGGCAGAGGTGGGAGGACTGCCCTGAGTTCAAGGCCACCCTGAGGCTTCATAGTGAATTTCAGGTCAGCCTGAGCTAGTGTGAGACCCTACCTCAAAAAACAAAAAATAAATAAATAAAAAATAAAAATAATAAACAAAAACCTTGCCAGCCCAAGGTTCAATTGCACAGCACCCACATAAAGTTGGATGCAAGGTGGCCCAAGTGCCTATGATCACAATGCATCTATTACAATGAGGGTTGGAGCCAGGAGAATCTAAGTCACTTGGGCCAAGTAGTCTGACATTCATTTGTAGTCTCAAAGTAGGTGGAACAAAGACACTTGAAAGTTGTCTTCTGACCTCCACATGCATACTGTGGCACACAAGTCCATGTACAAATGAATAAATAAAAATTGTTAAAGGGGGAGCCCATATCTTACAAATACAAATACAATAAGAATTGGAAGTAACATGGAAAACAAATAAAAACAAAGTCTGGTACAGGAAGCTCAAAACAAATTTTAGAACTGAACTAAGTAAAAGGCTTGCATTAAAAATAACTGTACAGGGCTGGAGAGATGGCATAGCAGTTAAGCACTTGCCTGGGAAGCCTAAGGACTCCAGTTCAAAGCTTGATTCCCCAGGACCCACATTAGCCAGATGCACATGGGGATGCACGTGGCTGAGTTCCTGTGCAGTGGCTTGAGGCCCTGGCTCGCCCATTGTATCTCCCTCTCCCCCCCCCCCCTCTTTGCTGTTGCTCTCAAATAAACAAATAAAAAACTCTACAACCAGGCACGGTGACACACACCTTTAATCCTAGCACTCGGAAGGCAGAGGTAGGAGGATCACTGTGAGGTCAAGGCCACCCTGAGACTACATAGTTAATTCCAGGTCAGCCTGAGCTACAGCGAAACCCTACCTTTAAAAAACAAAACAAAGCCAGGCGTGGTGGCGCACGCCTTAATCCCAGCACTCGGGAGGCAGAGGTAGGAGGATCGCTGAGAGTTCGAGGCCACCCTGAGACTACATAGTGAATTCCATCCAGATCAGCCTGAGCCAGAGTGAGACCCTCAAAAAAACAAAAACAAACAAAAAAAACCCTATACAGCTATATTTTCTAAAGTCACTTATTAAACTTCTCTCAACTTCTTAGATGAAAGGAGCTTAAATTAACATTTACAGGATACCCCAGCAGTAAAACATGGATTCCAAAATTTCTTTTAATTCTGGACCACAAAACTTTAGCTATAGCTACAAATAATAATATTTTCATAAGTAGCATTTCTGTTCTTAGTAGAGCTTAAGGTGATAAACTAATATCACTGATAGCAATCTTATAATCATTCATAAACAACAACAATGGGAAATTAAACTGTCCATGAAACCTCACACCCAAGGATGAATTTCCTCTTGAAAACTGAGTCTTGGGCTAGAGAGACAGCTTAAAGGTTAAGGTGCTTGCCTGCAAATTCTAAGACCCAAGTTCCACTCCCCAGTACCCACGTAACACCAGAAGCACAAGGTGGCACATACGTGTGGAGTTCGTTTGCCGTGGCTAGAGACCCTAGCATGCCCATTCTCTCCCTGACTGGCCCCTCAAATAAAAGAAACATTTTTTTTTTTCAAGGTAGGGTCCTGTTCTAGTCTAAGCTGACCTGGAATTCACTAAGTAGTCTCAGGGTGTCCTCAAATTCACTGCGATCCTCCTACCTCTGCCTTCCAAGTGCTGGGATTAAAGGATTGTGCCACCATGCCCAGCTTAAATAAATTTTTTGGGGTTTTTTTTGTTGTTGTTTTTTTGAGGTAGGGTCTCACTCTAGCTCAGGCTGACCTGGAATTCACTATGTATTCTCAGTGATCCTCCTACCTCTGCCTCCCAAGTACTGGGATTAAATACCATCACGCCCAGAAAAAAAAGAATAGGAAACGAGAGCAGGAGAGATGGTTTAGCAGTTAAGGTACTTGTTTAAAAAGCCAAAGGACCCAAGTTCAATTCCCCAGGACCCACATAATCCAGATGTACAGGTGGCACATGCATCTGGAGTTCCTTTGCTATCGCTGGAGGACCTGGTATGCCCATTCTCTTTCTTTGTCTGTCTCTCTGACTCTGTCTCCTTCTCTCTCTCTCTCTCTCTCTCTCAAATAAAATATTTTTTAAAGAAAAAAAAAAACATCTTAGTCTTTAAAAAGTAAAAGGATGGCTGGAGAGATGGCTCAGCACTTAGGCTTGTAGTGCCAGTGGTGGTTGCTTTTAGATTTTTTCTCTCTCTCATGGACCTATGAAAGGGGGCCAGCTTCTTCTGCCATTATGGAACTTCCTCTGGATCTGTATGTAAGCTTCAAATAAACACCCCTTTCTCCATAACTGTGCCTGGTCTGGAAGTTCATCTCAGTGACCTACTTTCTGTAGCATCCTGTACCTTAACATAAACTTTTTGTTAATAACAGACTTTTCCAGGTATCAAAATACTATAATTTGGTTTATACAAAGTCCAAGATGTTTAGTTATCAATCAACATGCGTCACCATGCCTGGCTAAAACTATAATTTTAAGATGGCACTTGTCTTGTTCATGCTGGTTTTACTAGATGATTATCACTGAGATTATAATCTAAGTCTTATAAAAAAATAACATATTCTGATTTTGTTCTTAAAAAAAAAAACTGAAAAAGCTCCCATGTCTTAAAAAGATCCACTGTATACAATGATAATATACTTTAAGCTTCATGTAGCAGTCATAAATATTTCTTTAGTTAAGCTTTAAAATTGGTCAATGGGAAAAGGCATTTTATTTAAGAAATTGCTTTATATCTGTCACACTGTCTCTAAGGTAGACTTGCTTAACTCAACAATGACCAAGTTTTATTTTATTCTTTTCTAAAAATTTATTTATTTTATTTGTTTGACAGCAACAGACAGAGAAAGAGACACATAGAAAGAAACAGAGAGAATGGGTGTGCCAGGGCCTCCAGCAACTACAAATGAACTCCAGACACATGCGCCGCCTTATGCATCTGGCTAACATGGGTCCTGGGGAAATGTGCCTTGAACCAGGGTCCTTAGGTTTCACAGGCAAGTGCTTAACCGCTAAGCCATCTCTCCAGACCTTATTTTATTCTTAATCAGTGTCACTTCAGGGTTTCACTTAATTAACTGTCTCATTTCTGATATCGTAAATCTACTGCTTATGAGATATTGCTAGTTAAAACATGGAAACACAATGTTAATATAGTTTGTCTGAGCTTCATGTAACAGTCATAAATATTTCTTTAGTCTCAAAAGTTTCACTTAATTAATTGTCTCATTTCTGGTATCTTAAGTTCATTGCTTATAGAAATATTGATACTTAAGACATGTTTCCTGTCTTTAAAAATAATCTTTTTAAATTGCTGTTCTACTTTCAGTGTGAAGGATAATTGGTACTTGCAAAGGTATACAGACTAGCTAAAGTTCTTTTCAAACACAGATGCTAAGTTTTTTTGTTTTTGTTTCTCAGAATAGGGTCTTACTCTAGCCCAGGCTGACCTGAAATTCACTATGTAGTCTCAGGGTGGGCTCAAATTCACTGTGATCCTCTTACCTCTGCCTCCCAAGTGCTGGGACTAAAGGTGTGCACCACCTCGCCTGGCTGATGCTAAGTTTTTATACTATCTTGTCTTTTCCTAACATACAATTTCTAAATTAAATCAATTGCCTTAAAGCTATAGATAAAATATTGTTTTCAGGCACTTCCGGTTAAGATGGCGGCGTAGGTACCACGCCAAAGCAGCTTAGGGGGCAAAAAAGACCAAAAAAACTCAGCAAAATACACACTTTTACTGAAAAGTGAGGTGTATAGGAAATTGAAACGGCAGCGGAGAAGTAGAAGAGTTATAGAGCATCCAGAGCCTGCACAGGCGGGAAAAGCGGCTCCGGCAGCTCAGCCAACCGCCGCAGCCGCGGTGCACCAGAAAGCCGCCAGACCGCAGGAAAAGCCTGGTGCGGGCGCTGTGAGCAGCAGAGGAGCAGACCACGAGGTATAAGAACACGTGAAGCAGCGAGAGAACCAGAGCAGCTGCGGCTCCCTCCCCTCCCCCACCGCCTGAGCCCAGCTCCGGTGAACACAGCAGCGGCCCGGGACCCGGCCACGCCAACTTGGGCTGACAGCGGGACCCAAGCAGGAGCAGAGTTCGGCAGCAACATCAGCGGCTCCAGCACCGGTACCAGCGGCCCCAGCCGCAGCAGACCCAGGAGCGGCAGCAGCGGCAGATCCCGCAGCAGCAGCTTCAGGGGGAGCAGCGGCAGTGGACACAGCAGCAGCAGCTTCAGCAGCAGTGGTGGCTCCAGCAGTGGCAGCTACAGCAGCAGCAGAGGCAGCAGCAGCAGTGGGTCTAGCAGCAACACCTTCAGCAGCAGTGGCTACAGCCCAGCAGGGGCAGCTTGAGCAGCAGCAGTTCCAGCAGCAGGGGAGCTGATGTGCAGGACCACACTTGCCAGGCTCGGTTGGCCCCACAGGAAAAGCAAGTGCCCAGCTCCAGAAATCAGAACAGCAGCCCGACGACCCAGGCAGCAACTTGACTGAGACCAAAATCACCCAAGGTAACTGGGATTGCACCAGGGAAGGGTCTCACTTGGTCGCAAGCTGACTTGGATCCCTCAACAGACCAGAAATCTTAACCTCTTTGTTGACAGAGGATCTGGTCGTTATAATAACTACTCTTGCATACATACTCGGGGCTGTTTTTGATTGAATGTGTACAGTGTTTAGTTATATTTTAGAATCTACCTGTATTTTATTCCACTTAGCCTGCTTGAATGCTCCTATAGCAGGGAAACTCAACCCCTAAGAACATCTTTGTAGATACTCTGAGAGTCTTAAGAGCCACACCTAACACCTTAAGCTCCTACCCTGAAAATATATTACATCAAATCAATTGATACAGCTAAGACTACACAGCTAGCTAGAAAATCCAAGCATTAACTTAATCCAAGATGCAAAAATATATACATTATAACACAAGAAACACTAAAAAGCAAGACGATATAAATCCACCTAAAAGTATTAATGCATCAGAAATGTCCTCCAGTGAGAAAGAGTTAGAGGAAATGCCTGAGAAAGAGTTCAAAAGAATGATTATAATTATGTTCAAAGAGGTCAAAGAACACATGAAAACAATCAAAGCAGAAATCAAAGAGGAAATCAAAGGAATCAAAGAAGAGGCAGGACACCAATTTAATGAAATAAAGAAGGCAATACAAGACATAAATAAGGAAATAGAAATAATAAAGAAAAACCAGTCAGAATTACTAGCAATGAAGAACACAGTTAATGAAATAAAAAACTCTGTAGAAAATCTCACCAGTAGGATGGATGAGGGAGAGGACAGAATATCTAAGCTAGAAGACCAGGTGGCAGACCTAATACAGTCCAACAAAGAGAAAGACAAACTTATAGAAAAGTATGAGTGGGAATTTCAAGATATTTGGGCCACTATGAAAAGATCCAATATAAGAATTCAGGGCATAGTAGAAGGAGAAGAACTCCAATTCAAAGACATAGTAGCCGTCTTCAACAAAATCATAGAAGAAAATTTCCCCCAAATTGGGAAAGAGGTGCCAATGCAGATACAGGAAGCCTTTAGAACCCCAGCCAGACAACACCCAGAAAGAACCTCTCCTCGCCATATTATAATCAAACTTCCAAACACACAAACCAAAGAAAAAATATTGAAAGCAGTTAGAGAGAAAAATCAAGTTACCTACAAAAGCAAGCCCATCAGGATTACAGCAGATTATTCAACACAAACTTTTAAAGCCAGAAGGGCTTGGAGTGATATATTCCAAGTTCTGAAAGATAACAACTGTCAACCAAGGTTACTTTATCCTGCAAAGTTATCCATTCAAATAGATGGAGAAATAAAGACATTCCATGACAAAAGCAGGTTAAAGGAGTATTTGAAGACAAAACCAGCTCTACAGAAAATACTTGATAGAATCCTCCATGCTGAACAAAAGGAAAAGCACACATATAAGGAACCTAGAAAAAACAAGCAATACTCAAATACTAGTTAACAGAAGAGAGTACAGGTAGAACCAGAAACACACACACACAAAAATGGCAAACATAAATACACACCTTTCAATAATATCTCTTAATATCAACGGCCTCAATGCCCCAACGAAAAGACATAGATTTGAAGACTGTGTTAAAAAGCAGGATCCTACAATTTGTGGTCTCCAAGAAACTCACCTTTCTACAAAGGATAGACATTATCTTAGGGTGAAAGGTTGGAAGACGGTGTTTCAAGCAAATGGGCCTAGAAAACAAGCAGGGGTTGCTATCCTAATATCAGACAGGGTAGACATTAGTCCGACGTTAGTCAAGAAAGATAAGGAAGGTCACTTTATATTGATTAAGGGCACACTCCAACAGGAGGACATTACAATCCTAAACATATATGCACCTAACATGGGGGCTCCCAAATTCGTCAAACAAACACTATTAGAACTAAGGTCACAGATAACCCCAAACACAGTGGTGGTGGGTGACTTTAACACCCCACTCTCATCAATTGACAGGTCATCCCGGGAAAAAATAAACAGAGAGGCATCTGGACTAAATGAGGTCATAGAAGGAATGGACTTAACAGATATATACAGGACATTTCATCCAAAGGCTGCAGAATATACATTCTTTTCAGCAGCACATGGAACATTCTCTAAAATAGACCATATATTAGGAAACAAAGCAAATCTTAACAAATTCAGGAAAATTGAAATAATTCCTTGCATTCTATCTGACCACAATGGAATTAAACTACAAATCAGTAGCAAGAAAGGCTATAGAGCATACACAAAATCATGGAAACTAAACAATACACTATTAAATGATGAATGGGTCAATGAAGAAATCAAAAAGGAAATCAAAAAATTTATAGAGTCAAATGATAATGAGAACACAACATACCAAAATCTCTGGGACACAATGAAGGCAGTTCTAAGAGGTAAATTTATAGCCTTAAGTGCCTATATTAAGAAATTAGAAAGGTCGCAAGTAAACGACCTAATGCTTCGCCTTAAAGCCTTGGAAAAAGAAGAAAAAGGCAAACCAAAAATCAGTAGACGGGAAGAAATAATAAAGATTAGGGCAGAAATTAATGAAATAGAAACAAAAAGAACAATCCAAAGAATTAATGAAACAAAGAGTTGGTTCTTTGAAAGGATAAACAAGATTGATAAACCCTTAGCAAATCTGACCAAAAGAAAGAGAGAAGAGACACAAATTAATAAAATCAGAGATGAACAAGGTAACATCACAACAGATTCCAGAGAAATTCAAAAAATCATAGGGATATACTATAAAAGCATATATTCCACAAAGTATGAAAATCTGAAAGAAATGGATGATTTCCTTGATCTATATGACCTACCTAAATTAAATCAAAATGAGATTAATCACTTAAATAGACCTATAACAAACATGGAGATCCGAACAGTTATCAATAATCTCCCAACTAAAAAAAGCCCAGGCCCGGATGGATTCACTGCTGAATTTTACCAGACTTTTAAGGAAGAGCTAACACCATTGCTTCTTAAGCTTTTCCAGGAAATAGAAAAAGAAGGAATCCTACCAAACTCCTTCTATGAGGCCAGCATCACCCTGATACCAAAACCAGGCAAAGATAGAACAAAAAAAGAAAATTACAGACCAATCTCCCTCATGAACATAGATGCAAAAATTCTCAACAAAATATTGGCAAACAGAATACAAGAGTATATCAAAAAGATCATTCACCCTGACCAAGTAGGCTTTATCCCAGAGATGCAGGGATGGTTCAACATACGCAAATCTATAAATGTAATACATTACATCAACAGGTTGAAGGACAAAAATCACATGATCATCTCATTAGATGCAGAGAAAGCATTTGACAAAATCCAACATCCCTTCATGATAAAAGTCGTACAGAGACTGGGAATGGAAGGAACATATCTCAATATAATAAAGGCTATTTATGACAAGCCTACAGCCAACATATTACTAAATGGGGAAAAACTAGAAGCTTTTCCACTAAAATCAGGAACAAGACAAGGGTGTCCACTGTCCCCACTTTTATTTAATATAGTTTTGGAAGTCTTAGCCATAGCAATAAGGCAAGAGACACACATAAAAGGGATACAAATTGGAAAGGAAGAAATCAAGTTATCATTATTTGCAGATGACATGATTCTATGCATACGGGACCCTAAAGACTCTACTAGCAAGCTGTTAGAGCTGATCAAAACCTACAGCAATGTAGCAGGATACAAAATAAATACACAGAAATCAGAAGCCTTCATATATGCTAACAACAAACACACAGAGGATGAAATCAGAGAATCACTCCCATTCACAATTGCATCAAAAAAAATAAAGTACCTTGGAATAAACCTAACCAAGGAAGTAAAGAATCTCTACAATGAGAACTTTAAAACACTCAAGCGAGAAATTGCAGAAGACACTAGAAAGTGGAGAAACATCCCTTATTCCTGGATTGGAAGAATCAATATTGTGAAAATGGCAATCTTACCTAAAGCAATCTACACATTTAATGCAATCCCCATCAAAATTCCAAAGGCTTTCTTCATGGAAATAGAAAAAAACAATCCAAAAATTCATTTGGAATCACAAAAAAACCTAGAATATCTAAAATAATACTGAGCAACAAAAAAGAGGTTGGTGGTATCACCATACCTGATTTTAACCTATACTACAGAGCCATAGTAACAAAAACAGCATGGTACTGGCACAAAAACAGACATGTAGATCAGTGGAACAGAATAGAGGACCAAGATGTAAGCCCAAGTAGCTATAGCCACCTGATATTCGATAAAAATGCCAAAAATACTCATTGGAGAAGAGACAGCCTCTTCAGCAAATGGTGTTTTGAAAACTGGATATATATCTGCAGAAGGATGAAAATAGATTCTTCTCTCTCGCCATGCACAAGAATTAAGTCCAAATGGATTAAAGACCTTAACATCAGACCGGAAACTCTGAAACTGCTAGAGGAAAAAGTAGGGGAAACCCTCCAACATATTGGTCTTGGCAAGGACTTTCTGAATACAACCCCAATTGCTCAGGCAATAAAACCACAGATTAACCACTGGGACCTAATGAAATTACAAAGATTTTGCACCCCAAAGACACAGTGAAAAAAGCAAAGAGGCAACCTACAGAATGGGAAAAAATCTTCACCAGCTATATATCTGATAGAGGATTAATATCTAGGATATACAAAGAACTCAAAAAGTTAAATAATAAGGAATCAAACAAGCCAATCAAAAAATGGGCTATGGGGCTAAATAGAGAGTTCTCAAAGGAAGAAATACGAATGGCATATAAGCATCTAAAAAAATGTTCTACGTCACTAGTCATCAGGGAAATGCAGATTAAAACTACATTGCGATTCCATCTCACTCCTGTCAGATTGGCCACCATCATGAAAACAAATGATCATAAATGTTGGCAGGGATGTGGAAAAAAAGGAACCCTTCTGCACTGCTGGTGGGAATGCAATCTGATCCAGCCATTGTGGAAAACAGTGTGGAGGTTCCTAAAACAGCTCGAGATTGATCTACCATATGACCCAGCTATAGCACTCCTAGGCATATATCCAAAGGACTCATCTCATTTCCTTAGAAGTACATGCTCAACCATGTTTATTGCTGCTCAATTTATAATAGCTGGGAAATGGAACCAGCCTAGATGTCCCTCAACTGATGAGTGGATAATGAAGATGTGGCACATTTATACAATGGAGTTCTACTCAGCGGTAAAGAAAAATGAAGTTATGAAATTTGCAGAAAAATGGATGGACCTGGAAAGTATTATACTAAGTGAGGTAACCCAGGCCCAGAAATCCAAGCGCCACATGTTCTCTCTCATATGTGGATCCTAGCTACAGATGATTGGGCTTCTGCGTGAGAATGAAAATACTTAGTAGCAGAGGCCAGTAAGTTAAAAAGGAGACATAAAGGGTAGAGAAAGGAAGGGAGGAGGATACTTAATAGGTTGATATTGTACATATGTAATTACAATGAATGTAATGGGGAGGTAATATGATGGAGAATGGAATTTCAAATGGGAAAGTGTGGGGGAGGGGAGGGAGGGAATTACCATGGGATATATTTTATAATCATGGAAAATGTTAATAAAAATAAAAATTTAAAAAAAAGATCCTAAGGTAAAAAGATATATATATATATATTGTTTTCAGGGCTACTAAAATGTTCTGCCTATACTTATAACTGACAGATACTTAAAAGATAAAATGTGCATGCTCTCTGTGTCCCAGATATAGCTTACATTGTCACCTAACAACTAAACATAAATTATTAATCACAATGGTTTTAAACTATTATGTCATTCTCTTACCAGATCTGCATTGCTAACAAGATAATAATCTGTTTTGCTTATCAGATATGTACAAAAAAAAGACATGTACTGTCTCTCTGAGTAATAACCATATATAGAAGCCAAAATCAATTGGAAACATTGGAGTTAAAAGGATAACCAATATTTTGGTTTCTATTCCCAGGTCATCAAAAGGCCACAGGAGGTGATGGGACACTTGACCTTCTCACCTCTGGTAAGTTACCTGTCTTCTTGATCAGAGAAGATGTGGAGACCCAGAAATGAGTTCCAAGTCAGCGTATCTGCAACAGGAGAGTCACACTGGAGGAAAATCAATCCTCCAGGCTTCCCAAAAGAGGGAGAACCACCTGATCAGCATGGCCTTGACTCATCTTAGCAGATGACAATGCTGAGAGTCATAGAGCTCCTCACAGGTCCCTGAAAGTCTCTCCTATAGCACCATTATTGACCTTCCAAAATATATAGTTAATACTGGCAGCCTACATGGTCTTAATCACCCAATGAGAAAAATATAACTACAAAATATAATGACAATATAAACAATGATTCGGACTAATAGGCTCCCCTATCTGATGCTAACTTACAACATTAGACTCTAACATTATTAACTGAAGTCTTCTGCCTCTGCCTGTCCCTGGTTAACTTTACCTACCTTGACCCCAGCTCCTCCCACTTGCCTTAGCCAGAATCAGAACTATTCCTCGGGCCCCCTCCTTCCTTAGCCCTTACCCTATCTCATCCAGGGATAAGTACACTGCCATCCCAACAGACACTCTCAAACTTAAACTCTTTTGCGTTCCTACTCTTCCCCTGATCCCAAAATGCCCCTCTGCCTCTTCTCTCTTGCCCCAAGCCCTCTCTTTCTCACCTCTGAATGCTCATCCTCCCTTCACACCTGGCGTTTTGACAAAAGTCACAAGCTTCTTTATTCCCCCTTCTGTTTTTTCACAGGGTGCACAGAGCCCATCTCCTTCACCTTCTATAACAGGTGTCTGCCACCAACTGTCCTGAAGCCAGCTCAATACAGGGATGGTATGAGAGAAATCTACTTCACTCAGGACCAAGTCATAACAACATGCTACACTGGCGCTACTGATCTCAACACTCTGTCACCTCTAGCCACCATAAAACTGCCTCCTCATCACCTGCCCTGAAGGGACACCCACCAACCACATGATCCAGCCTCCCCCATAAGAGCTCATTGCTCCCTATGGCAGCAGAAAGACACTACAGAAGAAAAAAAAAAATCACCATCACTTGTCATTAACAGAAGTCTGGAATGTTAGATCAAGATGGGCTTCCCAAAATGGAGTCACCAAGGACAGCAGGAGGGCAACAGAGACATAAGACATTCCTCAAGGAACCACCAAGCCATTATCCATTCCTTGCCTAACAATGTCCCAGGTCTAGGTGTCCTGGACCCTTGTCTCTGGTCACCTGGTTACTGTTCTGGTGTCACACCCTGGCTATCTTAGATCTCCCCTAAAGAAACCTTTTATTTTTTACTTCCCCTTTCCTCACCTCCCCCCAAATGAAGAACTCTATACAGCCCACTACCTGTAATCCCAAATTGACTGCTATGCTCCTGAGAGTCAGTCCTGGCAACTTGTATTTTTCCTGAATAAAAGCTTCCATCTTTGCCTCAGAGTGGTCTCCGTGGTCTTGGTCACTCCTGAACCTTACAGAAACATGATGCAGTTTTACACCACACTCTCCTATACTGGTAAGCAGCGACTAGCCCAAACAAGTCTGAATCTCTCTTTGTGACTGCTTACAAAAGAGAAAAGGCCTCTAGGAAACACTCTAGAGAAAACACAAGAGATTTGGGAGACGTTCCAATAGATCATCTTTTGTTTTATGGGTGGGTAGTCATACATCTTCAACATAGACTTCCCTAGACTGTACCTACATACAATCTAGAAAGTGCCATATGTGCATGCTTGCTTGCTTGCTCCAAGATACAGAAGATGGCACATCACCCTCAGCACTCTTGGCTGCACTCTTGGACCCATGATGGTCTCTGGCTGGGGGAATAATCCTGAGACCCCCAGGGACTTGGTTTCCTAACTAAATAAAAGGGCCAAATAAGGCCATTGAGACCATCAACATACTGAGGTTATAACTGTTGACTTCTTTTACTTTTTCTACCTCACTGTGATGAAAATTGTACTAATAAACCATCCTTTGTTGTTTAAAAGCATGGTAAGCTATATTCTGAGAAGGCTAGATGCCACCCTACTCTGAGATCCCGAGCAGGTTGAAACCACATGTCCTCCAGACCACATGCTGAGCCAGGTTTGGTCAGCTGATTCAGTGACAAGAGGAAGGAAAACAAGCAGCATACAGTTTCCGCTCTCTGTAGTCTCTCTCGTGCCTTTGGTTACTCAAAAGGCAGCTCTGTCAGGTCACCAGAACCCCACTACTTCTTTCTAGACAGCCTTTGTTATGAGTACAAGCCCCTAAAAGCAACAAAAGATTTACCTAAGGCATACAACAAGCTAGAATTTTACAATTTAGCAACATGTGAACAGGTAATATTAATTTGTTACATAATGTAATAGATTTGTTTATGGTATTCAATCATTATGCCTCACAAGTATTGGAATTAAAGGCATGCGCCACCACACCTGGTATATTTCAAGCTTTTAACTACTAGAGACACTGAATCTTAACAAGGTCAAGGTTTATTCTTTTTCTTTTATCAAGCTAACATGGCTGCATTACAAAAGAAATAATTTGGTGCTTTCTCTCTCTGATCACTAGGGAACTTCCAGCTGCTGGTGAGTTTTTTCCTTGGCTGGGCCTGGGCTGGCTAGGCCTCTCCACATGGGTTATCTCCTTCAGCTTCCCACTTAGCAGGAGCTCTTTCAACTTTTTTTTTTTTCCTTTGTTTTTTACACTTTTCCCCCAGATCTGTATCTGGTCACATGAACTCTGAGCTACTCGTGGTTCACATGGGTTTCTGGGCTCCATGTGGTGTACTTCTCTTCTCCCCACTTTATTTCTCCTTACCTCCCAGCCTTCCCTTTCTGCACTCCTGTGTAAAAATCTAAATAAAATGCGGTATCTTTATTATTATTATTATTATTTTTTATTTACTTGACAGAAAATGGAGGGGGAGAGACAGAGAGAGAATGGGTGTGCCAGGGCCTCCAGCCACTGCAAATCACCTGCAAATGCTTGCACTCCCTTATGCAGTTGGCTAACGTGGGTCCTGGGGAAATCGAGCCTGGGTCCTTTGGCTTAGCAGGCAAATACCTTAACCACTAAGCCATCCCCCCAGCCCCCAAAATGTGGTATCTTAAAAATAAAGAAAGAAAAGCCAGGCATGTTGGTGCACGCCTTTAATCCCAGCAATTGGGAGACATAGGTAGGAGGATCGCCTTGAGTTTCAGACCACCCTGAGACTACATAGTGAATTCCAGGACAGTCTGGGTTAGAGTGAGGCCCTACCATGAAAAACCAAAAAGAAAGAAAGAGAGGGGAGGGCGGGAGGGAGGGAGGAAAGAATTCAGCTTCATTGTGAGCCCCATGTTTTAACACTGGAATCTATTGTCTATGAATGTGCTATTTAAACATAAAACTGTTAGATATCTTGTTAAAGCTTTATCTTATTTTAAATGTCATGGGTCACAAAAAATGATAAAACATAAGATACTTTTATGGGAGCCAGAGAGATGACTCAGTAGTTAAGGTGCTTATCTACAAAGTCTAACAACCCAGGTTCAAATTCCCAGTACCCACAAAAAGCACAAAGAGCACATACATCTGGAGTTTGTCTGCAGCAGCTAGAAGCCCTAGTGAACCCATTTTCTCCCTCCCTCCATCCTTCCCTCCTCCTCTTTCTCTCTGTATTTGCAAATAAATAAATAAAAATATTTGTAGGGGCCAGGTGTGGTGGTTGATGCCTTTAATCCCAGCACTTGGGAGGAAGAGGTAGGAGAATTGCTGTGAGTTTGAGGCCACCCTCAGACTATACAGTGAATTCCAGGTCAGCATGGGCTAGAGTGAGACCCTACCTCGGAAAAAAAAAAAGGCACTTGCTTGCAAAGCCTAAGGACCCAGGTTCAATTCTCCAGGTCCCACATAAGCCAGATGCACAGGGTGGTGTATGTGTCTAGAGTTTGTTGGCAGTGACTGGAGGCCCTGGCACATCCATCTTCCCTTTCTCTTTCTTTCTGTCTCAAATAAAAATATTTTTTAAAACACAGTTTTATGTTCATCAAAGTAACCCTAAATGATATATATCAGACTGATCGCTATAAATTTCTACTTCAGGATTGAGTTTATATATGATCCAATTTAGACAAAAAGCCACTTTTTTATGCACATAGGTACATAGATGTATTACAAGGTGATGTTAAATTACTAGAAATAGGCTTCTAGGCTTTAAGCTGTAAAACAGAAAGTGCTTGTTTATGCTTCTTACAATGGTAGACAGATGATCTTACATATAGACAAAATGCCAAACTTCAACTCTGCTGTTTAGATTGCCTTACCAGCTCAATTAAAAGGTTAAAAATTTTTGATAGCTTTAGATGTTTTTATAATCACTTGAATCTTTGACAGATTGCTTGGTTTGGGTTGCTTGATAGAACATATGACTTGGTAAGATGTTTTAGCATATACTTGCAACTGTCAGAGGTTTAAGATACAATGTAAGGGATCGATATATGCTCCAAATATATATGCTTCAAAGTAGTAGTTATAAGTGAGGGGTTAAGAAAGAAAGCTAATATAAATTGGTTTAGAAAGTTAAACCAATGAGGTTTTATTATCTGATGATAAAAGTCATTATTACTTTGTCCATACTCAAGTTCAAGTCCTCCAATGTGTAAATGAGATTCTTCTTTGTACCTGTACAGGGAATTTGTCTATCACAAGAGAGTAGAGACAGTACTCACTTTCATGACTAGCAGTTTCCTTCCTTCTTTTTCTACCTGACACATCATGCCCCTTCCCTACCATCTTTAAGAACAGACACACAGAAGCCTGGAGTGGTGGCATACACCTTTAATCCCATCACTCGGGAGGCAGAGGTAGGAGGATCACTGTGAGTTCAAGGCCACTCTGAGAGCATATAGTGATTTCCAGGTCAGCCTGGACTAGAGTGAAACCCTACCTTGAAAAACAAAACAACAACAAAAGACCCATAGGTTAAAGATTATATGAGTCAACTGTCTTATGGTAAGCAGTCATCTTTCAAGATTACAATTTAGTTCCAGTGAAGACTCACTCTCCTGCTTTGTATGTGACAGGGGTATCCCCTGGTTTTCCTTATTGTAGACAACAGACCCTCTTGGCCATCTTCCAGCTAGACCTGTACTACAAGAGAAAAACATGGACTTAGGCCTTCTATGTCCAACTTATTTTCAGTGTCTGAGAACATCCAGACCTGATCCAAAGCTGTAGGTTAGACTTTCAAACTTCTCAACTTCCTGACAGACAGGAACTATAAGGCTTTAGGATCCAGGGCTCAACTAGGCCAAGACTCTACAAAGTATCTGAGCTCTGTCTTATTGGTAATGACTCAGACAGGTCTATTTCCTCCTGCTCACTACCATCAAGCAACTTAACATTGCTCATGAAGTAGAGACAGGCACTGACAACAATGGCCCTTTTAATTCCTGAGGTTCAGACCATGTCACAGACCACTGTGCCATTAGGAGAACAGCTCTACAAATGGACTTCTCGATCTTCCTGGTGAAATAGAATTATGCCTATTATTTCTAGTAATAGTAATTCTGTTAATTTTTGGACCTTATCAGCTGCTGTTTTAACCTTACTCTTGTCACTTTCAGCCCACTCAAATGATTCTATTATAATACAATTCTATCTATTCAGGTCCTCTCTTCCAAGGCCTGAAAGCCTACAAAAATAGGAACCCTCTTTAGTGCTCACTTCTCCTTGACTCCTTTTGTTTGATGCTATCTCCCCAACATTTTGACCCAGGAGTATACCAGCAGTATTCCAATGCACTTTCGGGTCCCAATCTGCTACACCTGACAACCCCATTCACTTTGAAGAAGCCAGGCCAGTTACTGCTCAGTTTCCTAAAGGTAGGTACAGTTAGTTACCTCTTAAAGTGGCAGACTGACACAGTTGAGGGTGACAGGGTCCCAAAAGTAAAAATAAGGAACTTCTTGGAGCCTGAAGGGGGACAATCTGACCTTTTCTTATCTCTGTACCCAGGGGAGTTCTTCCACCCCACCCCACCCCACCCCCGCCCCTGTGAGAAGGCCCTTCCTGAAATGACACTATGGGAAGATGGTGTTTTCCTAGAAATCCTGACCCAAGACAGCTGAGTTCAGGATTGGACTGACTAGACAAGACTCCCATCCACAGGGCTCACATAACAGATTCCAACATGAGTCTTGAGCTGGTTTTTATAGTTTCTGGGAGTGTTCTTTGGCCCCATTCTTGGACAAGACCTCTGAATTCATCACTTTCTTAAAGCTCCTGCTCTTAAAAGGCTCTCCTTCCAAAGCTTGAAGCTATAATAAAACCCTCCGAACCTTTACCCTCTGGTCTACAGATTTCATACACTGAATTCCTAAGACATAAATCCAGAGGCCACTGAGTTAGGTAAAAGTTTTGCTTGACTGTTGAGTCTTCCTATATCAGTATTAAAATGTCCACTAATAAAAACTACAATTCAGCTTTTACTTTAAAACTGAACAATGATGATTTAATTATGATTCACTGATAATGAGGAGAGATAACCTGGGCGACAAATCGGCCACCCACAGAGGACAGGTTTGGAAAAGCACTGGTTCAAAGGTCCTATATGAAGCTGAGGCACTTATAGCACACAAGAAAAAACTACCAATTTCATAAAAATCCTTGTTTGTTGTTTTGTTTGGTTTTTTGTTTGTTTGTTGAGGCAGGGTTTTACTTTCCCCCAGGCTGACCTGGAACTCACTTCATAGCCCAAGCTGGCCTCAAACTCATGGCAATCCTCCTTACTCAGCTTCCTGAGTGCTGGGATAAAGTGTGAGTCCATTTCGTGAATTCCCCTCCTCCCCCACCTCCCCTGAGGCAGGGCTTCACTCTAGCTCACGCTGACCAGGAATTCACTGTGTAGTCTCAGGGCGGCCTAGAACTCCTGGCAATACTCTTACTTCTGCCTCCCAAGTGCTGAGATTAAAGGCGTGCGCCACCAAGCCTGGCAGATCCACTTTATGAATTCTTTTTTTTTTTTAAAGTGAGGTGTAGCCGGGCGTGGTGGTGTACACCTTTAATCCCAGCACTTTTTTTTTTTTTAATTTTTATTTGAGAGCAACAGACAGAGAGAAAGACAGATAGGAGAGAGAGAATGGGCGCGCCAGGGCTTCCAGCCTCTGCAAACGAACTCCAGACGCGTGCGCCCCCTTGTGCATCTGGCTAACGTGGGACCTGGGGAACCGAGCCTCGAACCGGGGTCTTTAGGCTTCACAGGCAAGCACTTAAGCGCTAAGCCATCTCTCCAGCCCAACTTTATGAATTCTTAACAGTGATGTTAAGGTGATGATGACCAGCTCTACTCTTAAAGTACAAGGAAATCACTTAAACTAATCAAATATGAATATATACTTTTTTTTGAGTTAGGGTCTCACTCTAGCTCAGGCTGATCCAGAATTCACTAGTCTCAGGATGGCCTCAAACCCAAGGTTATCCTCCTACCTCTGCCTCCTGAGTGCTGGGATTAAAGGCGTGTGCCACTAAACCCAGCCTTGAATATACACTTTTTGCAAATATATGCTAAATTTTAAAATAAGCCCAACACTTTATTTTTTAGTACAGAGGAGAAAGTTCAGGACCTTAGATATTTATAGGCAAGCACTCTAACACTCTAGTTAAAAACTATGTATGGGCTGAGTGTGGTGCCGCATGCCTTTAATCCCAGCACTCGGGAGGCAGAGGTAGGAGGATCATAGGGAGTACAAGGCCACCCTGAAACTACATAGTGAATTCCAGGTCAGCCTGGCCTAGAATGAGACCCACCCTCGGGGGGAAAAAAAATATGTATGGGCTGCAGAGATGGCTTAACAGTAAAGATGCTTACCTTCAAAGCCAAAGGACCCAGGTGCAATTCCTCATGACCCATGTAAGGCAGATGCACATGGTAGCTCATGTGTCTGGAGTCTGCAGCAGCTGAAGGCCCTGATGTGCCCATTCTCTCTATCTATCTGCCTCTTCCTCTTTCTCAAATTAAAAAACGAAACAAAACCGTATGTATGTAGATATGTGGGTAGGGAAGAGGGAGATAACGGGTACTCCAGGGTCTCCAGCATCTACAAACAAACTGCAGGCACATGTGCCACTTTGTGCTTCTGGCTTTACGTGCGCACTGGTGAAATGAACACAGGCCAATCGGCTTTGCAAGCAAGCACCCTTACCTGCTGAGCTATCTTTCCAACCCTAAAACCATTCCTAACATTTCTATTATTATGCTTGTAAAATCATTTATCATGATCTGTCTGGTACTCCTTGCTCTGTGTGTCATGTCATTTAATCCTGAACACATGCTTCTGGAGGCAACTGTCAATAGCTCACCCAAGATACTGCAAAAATGATAAAGACGTGCACAGCCCACAGCTCCTGTGCTGGAATGCATGTTCTTAACTCTGTGGTGTAGTTCTAGAAATAAAACATAAAGGTGGACACGGGCGTGGTGATGCACGCCTTTAGTCCCAGCACTCAGGAGGCTGAGGTAGGAGGATCACTGTGAGTTTGAGGATAGCACTCAGCTACCAAGGGAGTTCCAGAGCAGCCTGGACTACAGTGAGACCCTACCTTGAAAAAAACAAATTTGGAAAATAGCAAGCAAACAAAACTATAAGACTCCATGGCTGAGGCCAGGAAGGCTGTCAAGAACAAAATCTGGGGAGAGGTAGACTACAGCATCCCCTCAGCCACTGCCACAAGCCACCAAGGCAGCGCTATTCTTGACACAGCACATAGGCAGCAAGCCTGAATAAGCCTGACTGGCCAAGTCACTATCCAAAGGAGGACACAGAAAACCCTGACGAAGCAGTGTTTCAGGCTGGGAGCGTGGCTCAAAGGCAGGGCACTTGCTTAGCAAGCAAGAAGTCCTAAGTGTGATTTAATTCTCTCATTACCTCTGGAAAATAAGGAAGTGATAACATTTACCTATGAGCCTTTTAAATTACAAAAAGGCGTCATTCTGTAAATAGAAGGAAGTAATATTTTTTTCCTCTACTTAAGGAAAACCAGTCACAATACTCCCTAACATGAAAAAGAGAGTCAAAGAAATATATATGGCTCAAAATACATGATATTTAACTCCAAGGTGACCATAATGGATTTGTGGATACAGTGGCTGATTCACGCTATTGTGATATTGTGATGGATGCTGAGCAAATAGTCCCTCATTTCAATCACTGTAACAGAATATATAAGTATGGTTACCCCAAGTACACGAATTAGGAAAACATAGTTATAAAATAGGAATTGCCAAAAGTAAATGATGTCTTTTAGGTGGTATTCCAATGGTTCTCAATGAGGGAAATTTGCCCTCTAGTGGACAACTGACAAAATCCAGAGGCGCGGGGGTGGGGGGGTGAAGGGGAGTGGAGGGATACAGGCTAGGGTTACAGCAATTATACTACAATGTACAGAACAGGCATCCTCGACATACAATTATCCAGTATAAAATGTCAATTGTACTTGAACTAAGACCTTGCCCACTGCTGTAGACAAGACCTTGAAATCAATTCAAGGACTCGATGTGGGCTACCGGCACCCACCGAGGCAAGGGACAGCACTGTCAACAGGGGTGGCGCCGAGAGAGGCCTGTGTCAGAGAATCTTGATTAAGCCTTGAAACTGGGCAGAAAAGAAAGGACGGCACTTTCAGAAGCCTGACACAAAGGATACAATTAAAGAAAAGAAGACAAAACATGGCAAAAGTCATTTAGAGGTAAAGATGATCATTAAATACTTTCTCTAAACTACCTATAAAGTGAGAGGAATAAAAATTTTAAACTGGTCATGGTGGTTCATGCCTGTAATCTCAGCACTTGAAACAGCTTAGGTAAAAGGATCATTGTGAGTTTAAGGCTACCCTGGGATCCACAGTGAGTAGAGCTCAGTTTGGGCTAGAGTGAGACTGCCTCAAAATAAACTACTTTTTAAAAATATGCATGTATTTATGATTGTCTAGGACAAGTCTGAATATTAATAAATTTCAGAAGGAAACTAGTTACTTAAAGGACATTAATTTTTGCTTGTGAGGGGAAATATGGGTAGAATTAAATAGGTTCTCCAGAAGAATAACAACTTAATCTTACTGGACAAAGGCTCAGGACAATTCCAAATATATGCATATTGCTTGGCAACAAATGATAAACCAGGGCTGGAGAGAAGGCTTAGTGGCTAAGGCGTTTGCCTGTGAAGCCTAAGAACCCATGTTCGAATATCCAGGTCCCACATAGCCAGACGCAAAGTGATGCAAAGCACACAATGTTGCACGTGCGCACAAGGGGGCATGCACATCCGGAGCTTGTTTGCAGTGGCTGAAGGCCCGGGAGTGCCCATCCCCTACCTCCCTCTTCCTCCCTCTAAAATAAATAAATAAATAAATAAATAACCACTAAGCCCCAAAGCTAGATCATTTGGATTTTAATTCCCATTCAACAACTTAGTACATTTTAAAAAATTACTTCTTCAGGCTGGAGAGATGACTTAGCAACTGAGGTGTTTACCTGCAAAGCCAAAGGACCCAGGTTCAATTCCCCAGGACCCACATAAGCCAGATGCACAAGCTGGTACATGCATCTGGACTCATTTACAGTAGCTGAAAGCCCTGGTGCACCCATATATTCTCTCTCTCTCTCTCTCAAATAAATTTTTAGAAAAATAACTTCTTAACTTGATGCAAATTACTTTACCTCATTATGCCTCATTTTCCACTTCATGAAACAAGGAAAGAAATAGTACCTATTTTGTAGAATTGTTATGTGGAATCAATGGAGTAAACTGTGAAGTGCTCAGAACTGTGGCTGGAACTTAATAGTGGACAGTAGTATCCAAGCCTTTATATTAATGTATGAGGAGGGCAAAATTACTACTTGACTGATAATGAAACTGTACTTTAAGACTTATTAAAGCAAGGCTTTACTTAAGAAAATAACTGGCAAAGGAAAAGAGAACAAATTGGACCAGATGGACACAGGGAGAGGGGAGAGGAGAGAAAGGCTGTGAAAGATGCTGGCAGGAGGCGTTAAGTCCTGGGCTAACTAAGGATGACAGCACTAAACATAGAAAGAACAGCAGGAGTGAAAGGCATGGTAGAGAGCATGCAAGGGCTGGGAGACTGGTGATGTGTGCCAAGTGACAAAGCAACCAAAAACACTAAAGTGTGATTAGGTAAACCTGCTTTATATGGCCAAGGTTGGTAGCAAAGTATTAAGAAAGTAATATTTTAGTTTGGTCTAAAAAATTATGTCACTGTGTAGGTCTATCAATACAAAATCTTCCCAGTACAACCCAGGACTCAGAAATACTGAACCCCAAACTAAAGCAAAGAGAATAATGGGAAACATAGGTACATTAGTCATTTTGCGCCATGCTATGATCAAATCTCCGACAAAAGCCACTAAAGGAAGATTGGTTCTATTTGGGCTCACAGTTTGCAGTTACAGTCCATCGTGGTAGGGAGTAATGACAGCAGGAACTTGAGGCAGCTGGTCACATGTCACCCACAGTCACAAAGCGGAAAGTGACAAATGCTGCTTAGCTTGCCGCCACCTCCTTACTCAGCCCAGAATCTCAGCCCACAGGAGGGTGTTGCTCACAGGTGCAATGGGTCTTCCTACTTCACTTAACCTGATCTAGAAGCTCTCTTTCAGACATGCTCAGAGATTTGATTGCTAGATAATTCTAGATCCAATCAAGTTGACAGCTGAGATTAACCAACAAATAGGTATGCAGATTATTAACTGAGACAGTTTGTTTCAAGTGTCACCCATAAACTTGGGTATTCTGGATGTTAAGATTTCCCCAGCTGATAGCAACTGGAAATTAAAACCTCCTGCAGGCAATGTATTGTTGGGGACAGGCTTATGGATGTTATAGCCAGTTTCCCCATGCCAGTGTTTGGCACACTCTCCTGTTCCTATGATCCACCTTACATTGGCCAGGAGGTGATGTCCACCCTCTGCCCATGCCATCATTTTCCCTGCCACCCTGGAGCTTCCCCTCGAGCCTGTAAGCCAAAATTAACCTTTTTTCCCACAAGCTGCTCTTGGTCGGGTGATTTCAACCAGCAGTGTGAACCTGACGGCAACACCGTGTTAACAGTTTATTACACAGGTAGTTCTAAGTAAGCTTAGAGAACAACCCAGACTCCAAGATAGTGTTTGTTTTAATAAAGATGGATTCGCTCAGCTGGGTTAATTTAAGTTTAAGCATGGAAATCGCTGCAATTCCAGGATTCTTGTGTGTAAAAATTGAAGACCAGCCTGAGTAATACAGTGAAAGCCTATCTCAAACAAAAAACAAGCAAGCAAGAAAAACAAAATAACATGACTACCACAACAACTCTTTCCTACTCCCCACAAAGAACAGGAGACATGAATTCACTGAGGTTAACAGACTTTGCAACAAAAATTATACACATAAAATCCACCAAACTCTCAGAATTTTGTCTGGCTATTTGCACAATCCTTTACTTGTTAAGATCAGCCAACTTTGTTATACTCTGTCATATAAAATGAACAACAATGGCTCACTGATACATTTGCCACTGGAATCGTTGACAGTAGAGCATTCTGGGAATGACAAAGCCTGTGTGAGCTGAGCAATGACAGCTGTTTCTACAGTTATTTGTGCTATTAAAATAAGTACATTCTTTAATACTTCATGATTTATCAGAGATAAATTCAAGTTTCTTCCCAAGACTTATGATGATTTTTAACTTTAATTTTTTAAATTTATTTGAGAGAGAATATGGATGCATCAGAGCCTCCGGCTGCTGCAAATAAACTCGACACATGCGCCACCTTGTGCATCTGGTTCATGTAGGTCCTAGGGAATAGAACCTGGTTCCTTTGGCTTTGCAGGCCAGTGCCTTAATTAACTTTTAAGCCATCTCTCTAGCCGCACAAGATGATTTTTAAAAGAACCTTAGAAATGCCACTAAAAGTTATCAATATGGAATGTTACTGGGAAGAGAATAACTCAATTAATATACTAATTTCACCCTCACCATGTACCTTTGTCTAAAGGTTTTATTTGGGATGCTAAATAAAAGTACTACTACTTGAAATCTAAAGGGGAGCAGATATATTATTTAATAAAAGCCAGAAACCAATAGGAGGCAAGCATGTGGCCCTAGCAAAATACCATACACAAAATATCTCAGTCCAACTGAGGTAAGCCAAAGGAAGCAGCCTTTCCCTCTCCAGTCCCTTCCTGAAATAACATTAGCAATGTTACAAGAGAAGCTGCCAGTGTGGGGTGCGGAAGGATGAGGGGTGCAGGGAGGCCACACTCGCAGTCACACAAGAGGCCCCAAGCAAAAGTTCAAAAGCACAATCTAGGATGCCTTTACTTCATAGACATAAGTTTTGAGATCTTTATAAATGGGTTTTTACATCAATTCATGGGTATGTACGCAAAGACTTTCCACATATATAAGGAAGACTCTCTTAATCATCCATCTCTTAAATTCACAAATCTTAGTTGTGAATCATTATTATATTTCCAATTAAATTTTTCTTACTGAGGCTTGTATTTTGTGCCTGTAATCCAAGGGAAGATATATCCAAACTCTAGGACTAGATATTAAAGAAATGTTCCTAACCTCTCCTCAAGTAAGGCAAGCAACCTCACGGATACATTACCTATCTGCAGAAATACCCATGGTAATTCTCTTTAAACTGTAATGGGTAGTAGAGAATAGGTTGTATCTGCAACTTTTCTAAAGTAGAATATAGATTATTTAACATAATTTATGCAAAACAGACTTGTAAACAGTGTTAATTGGAAAGAAATCTACATGGACACTTTCATCCTATAAATATATTGGAGCATCTCTGGTAAGTCAAGTCCCTAGCTACAGGGTTTTCCTTTGGTAAGCCAACTGAACAAAGCATATTCTAATACAATACATCCCATAAAACTTAACTTGTGGGCTGGAGAGATGGCTCAGCAATTAAGTGCTTGCCTGTGAAGCCTAAGGACCCCGGTTCAAGGCTTGATTCCCCAAGACCCACATTAGCCAGTTGCACAAGGGTGCACGTGTCTGGAGTTCATTTGCAGTGGCTGGAGCCCTGGCTCGCCCATTCTCTCTCTCTCTTTCTCAAATAAATAAAAGTAAAAAACAATTAAAAAAAAAAAAAAAAACCTTAACTCGTACACAAGTTTCTCACTCCAGTTCAAGATAAACCAGCACAGAGCCTTTTTCTCCCTTCTCGTGACTCACTTCTTCTTTCCCTTTCATTGAGGTTCACTTGACAATCAACGTGTTTTTATATACATATATGATCGGCAATGATTACCTGAAATGAACTGACCTATCCATTCAGTTACTTTCACATGTGTGATGAGATCATTTAGCATCTACTCCTTGCAAATTTCACATGTATAATACAATATTGTTAACTATAGACTCAAGGCTATAGATTAGATCCTTAAAACTTGTTCCTCTTATAAATGAGAATTAATAAACAACTTGATATATGATATTCACTATATCCAAGGATGCTTAGAAACAGTAAATAAACACAAGAAATTGCTTGTTTTGAACTAAGCAGGATATATTGTAGGAAATGTACTATATACAATAATTTTTGATTATATCATATTGTGTACCCTATATACCAAACAAAATGTATGCTTAGCATTAACAATATTGTTTTCTTTTACAAAGTGGCATATCATTATGTAAATAGCAAACTGACTTATTAGCAGTTCAAAATGTTGTTAATGTATTTATTCAATAAAAACAAAAATCTACATTGAAAGGTAAGTCAAATGGACGAGGAGCCACTCACCTGTCGAATGATACTCTTCACACAACGTACTGGGAGACCTTGATAGTTGGATTTGATGATCCACTTAAGTAAATGATGGCCAAGCACTTCGAAGACCATACAGACATCTGGAGCAAGGTTAAGGATCATTTAAGGATACATTTCCTAAAGTCAGGTACTTACTGAATATATTACTATGTTGCAAAAGACTAATTTCTTAATAAAATATTATATAAACAGTATCAGTAATAACAAAAGTGGTTGGCTGTTCTCATTTAAATAGAAAAATAACTGACATTTTCACTATGTACTTAAGATTTAATGCATACTTGAAAACGACCTTAGAAAATAAATGGTCATATCCACTCTGGAAACAAGGCGTGTGTGTCCTAGCCTCCTAAAGGGCAATCCCCTGATACAGGCCTGAGTTGTGCTAGCTTCTTTGTTCTATCTTCTTTCCCAAGAAGAACTATTATTAGTACTATAGCAATCTTACAGCGGTTTAAATCAAATTCCACACAAAGGTTCTGAATGCTTGACCCCAAGCTGGTAGCAGTTTTGGAGGCAAAGCCTTGCTGTAGGAGACGGGGCTGGAGGCAGGCTTTGGCGTGTCATAACAACGCTTCCCCCTTTGTCACAGTTCAATTCAGTTCATGCTGTCGTACAGTTGTAGCAAGAAGTGATGCCGACCTCTGCTCGTGCCACACATCCCCTGCCATCATGAAGTCTCCCCTTAAGACTGTGCCAGAATAAATCTTTTCTTCCCATCAGCTGCTTTGGGTACATGTTTTATCCCAGCAACATTTAGGTAACAACACTATAAAAGGCAAGAGGAGTACCTAATCTTTTTAAAAAATATTTTATTTTTATTTATTTATTTGAGAGAGAGAGATACAGAAATAGACAGGTAAACAGAGAGAATGGGCACGCCAGGGCTTCCGGCCACTGCAAGCGAACTCCAGACACGTGCGCCCCCTTGTACATCTGGCTAAAGTGGGTCCTAGAGAATCAAGCTTTGAACTAGGGTCCTTAGGCTTCAGAGGCAAGCACTTAACTGCTAAACCATCTCTCCAGCCCATGGAGTATCTAATCTTAAACTGGACTAACTTTGCTTTCTTTTTTTTTTAAATTATTATTATCATTATTATTATTTTTGTTTTTCAATATAGGGTCTCACTCTAGCGCAGGCTGACCTGGAATTCACTGTGTATTCTCAGGCTAGCTTGAACTCACAGCAATCCTCCTACTGAGCCTCCTGAGTGCTGGGATTAAAGGTGTGGGGTAGAGTGAGACCCTACCTCACAAAACCAAAAAAGAAAAGAAAAGAATTTTTTGCAGTACTAAGGCAATTTAAATCTTGGAATGATGACATAGGATCAACAAGTTATTAATTTTATTCAACGAGTTTTATAGTTACACTAGAAGACACGGCTGAGAAGATAGCTCAGTGACTTAACACATCTGCTGGCCTCGGCTCAATTCCCAAAGGCACAAAAGCAGCACAAGCATCTGCAATGTCTTTGGAGTGGCAAAGATGCACACATGCAGCAAAAAAAATATACTTTTAAATTTTTATTTATTAGTTATTTGCAGGCAGAGAAGACAGACAGACAGAGAGAGAATGGGCACACCACAGCCTCTAGTCATTGCAAACGAATTCCAGACACATGCGCCACTTGTGCATCTGGCTTACATGGGTCCTGGGGAATGGAACCTAGGTCGTTTGGCTTTGCAGGCAGATGCTTTAAGCGCTAAGCCATTTCTCCAGCCCCAAAATAAATATTTTCTAAAAATGCACTTTTTACAAGATGCACTGTGGCAATTCATAGAAGGGTAAAGAATGTATTTACAGAATTTGTTCAAAGGTTATTGAACCGGGGATAGCGAGATGGCTTAGCAGCTAAGGCATTTGCCTATGAAGCCTAAATACCCAGGTTTGACTCCCCTGCACCCACGTAAACCAGATGTACACAGTGGTGCATGCATCTGGAGTTCGTTGCAGTGGCTGGAGAGCCTGGTACGCACATGTGCATGCCCTTTCTCTCACACATACTCTCTCTCTCTCATAAAAATAATTTTTAAAATATTATTGAGCCAGATAGGAAGAATAACTCAATTATAGCCAGACTTTGAATGTTATACACTACTTTTATATATTTTTGAAACATTTTTGTCAAAAAAAAAAATCCATTTGCCAACTAATACAGGAAATACATCGCTTTAATTTACTTTACAAAGTAAGCAAACTGGGAGAACTTAAATAAAACAAGATCTAGGGTGTGGTTCAGCAGTACAGTACTTGCCTAGCATGCTTAAGGCCCTGAATTTGAACTCTAGCCCTTCAACAAGAAGAAGTTCCACATTCATCTGGCAGAAATATGGTCCTGTGCAGAAACAAGTCATTGAAAGGCTCAGGGAGGGGTTGGAGAGATGACTGAGCAGTTAAAGCACTTGCCTGTGAAACCTAAAGACCCAGGTTCAACTTCCCAGAACCTAGGTAAGCCAGATGCATATGGAGGCAAATGCACCTAGAGTATATCTGCAGTGGTTAGAGGTCCTGGTATGCCCATTCTCTCTCTAATAAATAAATAAAATAAAATATCATAAAAGACAGGCTCAGTGAGTATGACTCTAGAAGCAAAATTCAGATTAGTAGTTCTTAAGTGCCAGTAAGCTAGAAAGGGGATATAAAGGGAATAGAAAGAAAGGGAGGGGAGACTTAATAGAATAGTATTGTATATATGTAAGAAGATTAATGGGGGTAAAAAGGCCTAAGTGAGGTCAGGGGAAGAGATTGAATAAAGGAAAGGTAGAGAGAGGGCTAATCAAAATCTAGGAGGATATAAATAAATCATATGGAAATCTACTTTTTTGGACAATGGAACACTCAGGAGCCATAAATTGTTACTAGAAAATTTTCAGTGCCAGGGATGGGATACTTTCCAGTGAGTTGTTGGCCAGGGAGGTCACTGATGCGCCAAAACATTACAGGCCATTGCCGAGGCCCTTGGTTTCCCACCAGGAATAGATGGTGAGACCATATTGCTGAAGACTCCACATACTTGGACTGCAAGGCCACTGAGAAATCATGCTGGAACTGAGGTGATAACCTCCTCCATGTAGACCAGCTGACAGGAAGCTAGAAGGAGCCATTCTGCATGGAGCTCAATGGGAGAGAGAGAAATCACCAGTGAAGATACTCAACAGTGGACACTGCAAGCCTTATATTTGGCCAGACAGGCCAAATGAGCTAACAGGTGCAATAGTGGCACATCTGTCATGGTAGAAACCAACTGTCCTCTAATTGGACTGGAGGCCCGCTCCATGGGAGGGAATACATCACTTATACTGAAAACCTAACAGGGGTAGTCGCGAGCCCTAGGGGTGTAATGTCTGCTGCTGTCTGGCTAAATATATATACTATGAGGATCAAACTGCCCAGTCAGCACTTCTCTTAATGTTCATAACCATATATTAATGCTACTCTCACTTTTGGTAGAGAACCTTCTCTTTTCAGATAGCAGTGACCTTGGGATGACTCAGAAGGCACCATGGTGCTGGGAAGAAGTGACAGAGGAGTGCTCAGCACTGCAATATCTCTATCACACCTTCCAAGGATCAGGGTCCATTGCAGAAGAGGTGGCGGGAAGAATTAAGAACCAAAGGAAGGGTAAGACTCCTTAGAACGTACTCCTCCAGACACAAAATGGCCTGGATATCCATGACCCCACAGTGCCTGACACTACCTACACAAGACCATCATAATAGGAGGTAAAAGATCATGACATCAAAATAAAAGAGAGACTGAGAGGGGGAGGGGATATGATGGAGAGTGGAATTTCAAAGGGGAGGAGGGAGGGCATTACCATGGAATACTGTTTACAATCATGGAAATTGTTAATAAAAAATAAATTAATTTTTAAAAAAAGACAGGCTCAGTGAGTATGATTCTAGAAGCAGAATTCAGATTAATAGTTCTTAACTGCAATTTTCAAATGTTAGTATTAACAGTATTTAATGATTCACTAATTGATTTGCTTTTTAATAAAAACACTTATTTTTATTTATTTGGTTGAGAGGGAGAGAGAAAAAGGGAGAAAGAGAAAGAAAGAGATAGAATGGATGCACCAGGGCTTCCAGCTGTTGCAAACAAACTCCAGATATATGCACCACCTGGTGCATCTGGCTTATGTGGGTCCTGGGGAATCAAACCTGGGACCTCTGGCTTTGCAGACAAGCGCCTTAATCACTAAGCCATCTCTGTTGCCCCTGACTTATGCCTTTTGAGACAGGGTCAATCTAAAGGTCTGGCTAGTCTGGAACTTCCTATGTAGCCTAGGCCAGCCTAGAACATGCAATGTTCATCCTGTCTCAGCATCCCAGGGTACTGGGAATACAGGCAAAGCTACCATCCTTAGTTTACATTTTTCCTTTTATTGTAGCAAACAAATGCTTTCATGGGGCACAGACGCATAGGACCCCGAACACTGACTGAAAACATTAAAAAGTGCAAGCATACAACTGTGCCTTCCACCACAAAAAATAAACAAAAGGTCTACAATATTATAGACAACCAAGTAATGATATAAAGTTAAAAAAAAAAAAAAATCAAAGGAGGGGCTGGAGGCATGGCTTAGTGGTTAAAGCGACTGCCTGCAAAGCCAAATGACCCAGGTTCAATTCCCCAGGACCCACATAAGCCAGATGCAGAAGGTAGTATATGTGTCTAGAGTTTGTTTGCAGTGGCTACAGGACCTGGCACACCCACACCCTCACACTCTCTCTCTGCCTTCCTCCCTCCCTCTCAAATAAATAAAATAAAAATCAAAGGAAACACTACAGAGCAAGTACGAATTAAATATGAGTACTGGGCTGGAGAGATGGCTTAGCGGTTAAGCGCTTGCCTGTGAAGCCTAAGGACCCCGGTTGGAGGCTCGGTTCCCCAGGTCCCATGTTAGCCAGATGCACAAGGGGGCGCACGCGTCTGGAGTTCGTTTGCAGAGGCTGGAAGCCCTGGCGCGCCCATTCTCTCTCTCTCCCTCTACCTGTCTTTCTCTCTGTGTCTGTCTCTCTCAAAATAAAAATAAATTTAAAAAAAATTTTAAATATGAGTACTACACTCTCACTAATGGCCAGAAAACTGTCTCCATGGAGATGGTGAGAAGACACTGAGGAGACTTAAAACTCATTAAAGCAGAAAATGAGAGGCTGCTGAGAGCTCAACACGAAAAGACACTTAGAACAAGCTCTCAAAGTTCCAGCGACCAGGGCAGAAGGACGCAAGAGCCACAGGGAGGGAAGTACACTAAGCACACTACATAAATGTATGACAATGTCTATGTGGGTGTTTTTGTTGTTGTTCCTTTTTGTTGTTAGAGATGGAATCCAGGGCTTGCACATGCTAGACAAGGGCTCTACCATTGAGCTACAACCCTAATCTCATATAAGAAAAGGTCATGATAAAGTCTATTATTTTGAGTAACTTTTAGTATACACTAATAAAAGCTTTTAGTAAAAATCAGTAATTGCATCCAAAATGAAACCAATTTGATATTTAAAATAAAAAAAGGTTTAGAAGGTATTTTTTCTGTATCAAAAACCCTTTCTAAGGTACCTGGTGACCAGACGCTCTAGATACACACACAGGACACTTACAATGACCTTGGAGGCCTTATGTGGAAGGAATACAGCAGCAATGTGAAATAATGCTAATTTTATTACATGAAATATGCTGTTAATAATGAAAGATTTTTAAAAAAGTGAAAACAGAAACTGCATAGTTCAGTCATCAGAAAAGTTTAAGGATACGTATCCCATTCATTCCTGAGATCTTGAAGTCATCAATGAGCTGGACCACCATGTCTTTGTTTGGATCACTGGGATCACTTTCTCGAACCTATGCAAAGCAAAATAAATTAAAGAACAAACAGAGGAGTTCTTCTTCGTCTTTTTTTAATTTCTGGTTTTCTAAGACAGAGCCTATTAGCCTGTGCTGACCTGGAATCAAAGCTATTCTTCTGCCTCAGCCTCCTGAGTGCTAGGATTACAGGTATGCACTACCACTTCGGGACAACAGACAAGTTTAAAATTGGGAATCTTGGGGTTGGAGATGTGGTTTAGCGGTAAGGCACTTGCCAGCAGCCAGATTCACAATATGGTTCATGTATCTGGAGTTCATTTGCAGTGGCTAGAAGCCCATTCTCCCTCCTTCCCTTCCTCCCTCCCCCTCCTCTCTCTTAAATTAAGTATTTTTAAAAAAATGAAATGGAGTATCTTTTCCATTATAGGAACGAATTTTAAATTGTGTCCCTCAAATTTGAAAGATACTATTTTCCTACCTGGGAGCTGGGGAGGTAGCTCAGTGAATAAGAGTATTTTCCATTTCAATTTTAAGAATTAACACTTGAACTTAAAAATTTATACTTTAATGTAGTATGATCCAGACAAACCTCTGTGTAAAATCAGTCATTTACTTTTCTTATGTCATTAACATTTGTGCAATACTTACACATTTGAGCAATTTTATTTCATCCAAAGCCGTCTCTGTATAATGCTGGGCACTTTTTACAACTTTCATTGCAACAAACCTTTTCCCCCTTAAAAAAAAAAAAAAAAAAAGAGACAGTTATTTATAGTAGCAGCAGAAGAGACTGTTAGAGTAAGACCTCCCCACGAAGCAGGAACACCTCGTAATGCAGGTGAGTGCACAAGGGTGGGTAGACAAACATGGAGGCCAGGGGACAACTCTGCTGACATTCCATAGAAATACTGCCCAACGTTTTTTTAATTCCCCTCTTTTTAAAAATAGTTTATTTTATTTAATTATTTGACAGAGAAAGAAGGGGAGAGACAGAGAGAGAATGGACATGCCAGGGTTTCCAGCCACTGCAAATGAACTCCAAACACGTGCGCCCCCTTGTGCATCTGACTAACATGGGTCCTGGGGAAATTGAACCGGGGTCCTTTGGCTTTCCAGGCAAAAGCCTTAACCCCTAAGCCATCCCTCCAGTCCCAGTTTTTGTTTTTGTTTTTGTTTTTGTTTTTGTTTAAATAAAGGGTCTCTCATTGTCTTTAAGTCTGCCAATTAGGCTAAACTAGCTGGCCAGCAGAACAAGAACTCCTGTCTCTGCCTCCCCGCCACTGGGTCACTGGCGCACAGTACCATGCTTGGCATTTTTTACATGGATATTACAATCAAATTCTGGCTGATGACTAGCTGATGATGGAGTCTATGAATGATCTGGGAACTGCTCCTAACAGGACCAGGGCTGCAGGCATGTGTGGTCATGCCTAACTGTTTATGTGCAAGCTAGGGAATTGACCAGGCTCTCTCAGGCCCTCACGTGTGCATGGAAACACTCTTATTCACACTGACTTATCTCCCCAGTTCTCAAGTAGAAAAATAGTATCTTTCAAATTTGGTGGACACAATTAAATAATGGGTTCATATATTAAGACAATCTCCTATGCTTTATTATTGCAATTCTTCTTATTAACAGACTAGAAAAATGTAAATGTCCACAGACACTAAGGGGAAATTTTGGGAACACTTGTATTCGTGAACATAAACATAAAACAAGCACAGTACACATGTGTGTATGTACTGAGTGGTAATGACATTGTTTTTACAGTACATAAACAAGCCTTTTAAATAATGTCACAAGGGTGCCTTCTTAGTGCAGTAGGCAGCATTTCAGTCCCATGTCACAATACTCATTTGAAAGGCTTATACATTTTCAGTTTTATATGTGAACTTTTTCTGATATGGATGAATTACTAGAAAAGTATTACTACTTCAATGAAAAACAATTTTAAGCAATAATAATTTCAAAAATAAAGAAGCCAGGTGTGGTGGCACACAGCTTTAATCCAAGCACTTAGAAGGCAGAGAGGTAGGAGGATCACTGTGAGTTCAAGGCCAGCCTGGAACTATAGAGTGAGTGTCAGGTCAGCTTTGGCTAGAGTGAGAACCTACCGGGAAAAAACATTAAATAAATACATACGTACGTACATACATACATACATACATACATACATGTGTGTGTACATACATACATACGTGTTTGTGTGTGTGTGTGATGGATCTTAGCGAGCTGCAGCAATCCTGTGCTGAATAGCACTTGGCACGCCACAATAAAGTGGAATAGCTCTTGGCCACATCTTCTCAGAACACATATGGAACAAACCATAAAGGAAGTAAATGCATGACCAAGAACACTTACTGCATATCCCAGCACAGCCAGACTGTAGAAAAGTGTCCCCATCCTAGCTTTCTAATAACATGATACCGACCATTGAAGAGGTCTCCAATTTTTACAGGATGATAGCCACCTTAAAAAGAGAGAAAGAAAAAGAAAGAAAATTCAAAATCTCAAGAACACAACAATCTAGATCATCTTTTCCTTTGTCAATTCCCCCCCCCCTTTTTTTTTTTGGTTTTTCGAGGTAGGGTCTCACTCTAGCCCAGGCTGACCTGGAATTCACTTCTGAGTCTCAAGGTGGCCTCGAACTCACAGTAATCCTCCTACCTATGCCTCCCTAGTGCTGGGATTAAAGGCATGAGCCACCACACCCGGCCTTTGTAAATTCTTTATTTTTATTTCATTTTATCTTTGGGTTTTCAAGGTAGGGTCTCACTCTAGTCCAGGGTGACCTAGAATTCACTGTGTAGTCGCAGGCTGGCCTGAAACGCACGTGATCCTCATATCTCTACCTCCCAAGTGCTGGGATTAAAGGTGTGCACCACCAAGCCCAACCATAACTGCATAATTTTTGCATGCACCACAAATTATTTCTAATTAATAAATTCTAGGGGCTGGAAAGATAGATGGGTGATTAAGGTGCTTGTCTGCAAAGCCAAAGGACCCAGGTTCAGTTCCCAAGTATCCAAGTAAAACCAAATGCACAGTGGTGATGCATCTGAATTTAATTTGTAGTGGGGCTAAAGGTGCTAGCATGCCCATTCTCTCTCTATCTGCCTCTTTCATTCTCTCTCTCAAATAAATAAATAAATAATAAAAATGCATTTTTTTAAAAAATCAGACCTAGCCAGGCATGGTGGCACATGCCTTTAATCCTAGCACTTGGGAGGTAGAAGTAGGAGGATCATGGAGAGTTTGAGGCCACCCTGAGACTACATAGTGAATTCCAGGTCAGTCTGGGCTACAGTGCGATACTACTGGAAAAAAAATAAAATCAGACCTATATCCCATCCTCCAGAGGTTCTGGTTCAATACATTTTGGGTAGATCCAGAAATTTACGTTTAATGAATCAGGGCAGTTTAGACATTCAGTGTTCCTATATTCAAATAATGAATAATGCTGCTCTGGAATTTGTATGGATTTAGGGGACATAAGTACCAAAAAGTTTTCCTAAAGGAATATTGTTTTTAACATTTTTATATTTATTTATTTATTATTAGAAAGAGAGAGAATGGGCACACTAGGGACTACAGCCACTGCAAACGAATTCCAGACACATGTGCCACCTTGTGCACCTGGCTTACGTGGGTCCTAGGGAAATTGAACCTGGGTCCTTTGGCTTTTCAGACAAGCTCTTTAACCATTAAGTCATCCCTCCAGCCCTGCTTTTTAATGTTTTTTGTTTTGTTTTTGAGGTAGGGTCTCATTCGAGCTCAGGCTGACCTGGAATTCACTATGTAGACTCAGGGTGGCCTTGAACTCATGGCAATCCTCCTACCTCTGCCTCCCAAGTACTGGGGATTAAAGGCATGTGTCACAATGCCTGGACTGCTTGTAACATTTTTAAATAAAACGTTTTAATATCAAGTATCACTCAGGGCATGAAGGTTGCTCATTGGTTAAAGATGTTTAAAAAAAGAGATTGTTAAAAATAAAAATCTGGAAAATATACATATATACACATTAATACAGTACACACACACACACACACACACACATATGCTCATATATATGTGTTCTATAGATACAGGTATATATTTTCTCTCTAATACCAATAATGTAAGATATTCATATTAACATTCCTTAAATAGAAGATTTAGTCATACAAAAGCTATACTGAATTCTCCATGTTAAGTTCCTTTGTAAACATTGTTTTTGGTCTATAAAGAAATATATGCTTTAAGCTGGGCATGGTGGCGCACGCCTTTAATCCTAGCACTTGGGAGGCAGAGGTAGGTGGATCACTGTGAGTTCGAGGCCACCCTGAGACTCCATAGTGAATTCCAGGTCAGCCTGAGCTGGAGTGAGACCCCACCTCGAAAAACTAAAAAAATAAAATAAAAAGAAATATATGCTTGATGCAGAAAAAAAGAGAACCAAGAGAAAGAGGTTAAAGAAAAAGAAATTCCTTGACCCAGACGTAGCTTTTTAGATTTATTTATTTATGAGAGAAAGAGGCAGAGAGAAAGACAGAATGGGTACGCCAGGGCCTCCAGCCACTGCAAATGAACTCCAGACTCATGTGCCCCCTTGTGCATCTGGCTCACATGGGTCCTGGGGAATAGTACCGGGGTCCTTTGGCTTTGCAGGCAAATGTCTTAACCACTAAGCCATCTCTTCAGCCCTGTTAACCTTTTAATTGAGGTAAAATTGACATCCAGTGAAATCCACAGATCTTATGTATACAATTACATGCTTCTCCCTAATCAACTCAACACCCAACACCCAACAGGTCAAGTCCGCATTAAAGAAATACAAGGGGGCCTACGCAGCAAATTCAAGAGCATTTATATGCTGCTTTTAAATTAAGTTTGATAGGCAGTACAAGAGGTTTTAAGCAAAAGAATGGTGAGTAAAGGTTATCTATTTATACCAAAAGAATGAAAATGAAAATAGATTTCTATGAAATATCTAAGACTTCATGACACCATCTTAGCAATGAGAAGCACATACTCTGTAGGGCATGGCTTTTCAATAGTGGCACTAAACATTAGGATTTGGATAATTTTGATCACAGGGAACTGTCCTATGCAGAACAGGACATTCAACCCCAGGCCTCTATCCAACAAACCCCAGTTGAGGAACCTCAGTTATGGAAACTGAAAACATTTCCCAACATGCACAAGCAATATCCCAAGGGCAAAATCTACCCCAGTGAAGAAATACAGGTAATTTTATTTTAGGACAGCAAGAAAGAAGGGAGGGCAGACAGGCGGATAGGAGACAAAATAATCTGTGAATCATGAACTCTGGAGAAAGAAGGAAGGAAATAATTTAAAAGTCAGTGAAAACTTAGAACCATCAACATTAAGCTTTGAGCATTTAAAACTCAACCTACAGGCTACAGAGATGACTTAATGGTTAAGGCACTTGCCTGTGAAGCCAAAGGATCCAGGTTCAATTCCCTAAGACCCACATGAGCCAGATGCACAAGAAGGTGCATTGCATGTGTCCGGATTTCGTTTATAATCCTGAAGGCCCTGGCACACCCATTCTAAGTAAATTTTTAAAAATTGTTTTTAATTGAAAAAATTTTTAAAAATTCACCCTATACTTTCCACAAGCACATATGGGTAAATGCAATTTGTATATAACAAAATAAGTATTGTCCCCAAGTTTCTAGAGATAGAATCTGTATTCCAGTCAAACGTGTGCCATTTATAAGAATTCTGGATCACTGAGGCCACCTTTCTGAACATTTATGGTAGAAATGAAAGACCTACTTTCTACAGTTTACAGGTCCTTCAGTTCTGTCAATCTGCTCTCATGACATGCCTTCTTACACACACAGAATTAGCACACTGCATATCTCAAAAGAATTCCTCTGTCAGAACAAAAAATATTTACTGCACAGTAGGTATTTCAAATGTGGTAGGATTAACAAAATGCACAGCCTTTGAAAACAGGAAACATTTCACAGTCATGAAAAGGGATGAAAAATGAATGTACAAATAGATACAGTTATCCATCATGATAGTGCTATGTAAGAGGACTGTGTGAGTGAAGGGAGTGCCTGACTAACGTCTGATCTGGGGTTCCAGGAAGGTATGCCAAGGAGGTGATACATTTTCATACTGTGTCAGACCACAATGGTGCTGAATCAATGTCTCTAGAAATAATGCAAATAATGAAGCATTAACAAAGGTAACAATTCATGTAAGAAAGATATAAGACAGCTATAAAATGAAATGCCTGGGTAGTCAATCAGAGCAGTCAGCCTCGTTCAACAATGTAGTCTTCCAACCATCAGCATCCAAGAGTCCTCACAGCAAGTATGTGCTGAAGGTTCTGGAAAGAATTTCATGTTCTTCAAAGCACTGGTCCCCTAGACTGTGACTTACAGTTGTATAGTGCATGTTTTAGAGGAGCAAGCCCCAGACTTCAGTGTACAGAACAATTTCTTGGTGATATTTCCATACCACTCCCAAGGATTCCAACTTAGTTTTACACTGTAGCCTAGGAATGCTTACCCAGACTGGGACACAAGTTTTATGCACAGACTAATGAAACAAGGAAATATACAAGTTATCCCATCTGTTTACAGGCCACCTCCATATCTGATTCATGTTGTCCTTTTAGACTGGAAGTGGAACCTGAATAAACCACAAAGCCTGCTGCTATAGTTCCTGCCTAGACAACTGACCATAGGTAACATATTAAAAGGACAAGCAGGGCTGGAGAGATAGCTTAGCAGTTAAGGCACTTGCCTGCAAAGCCAGAGGACCCAGGGTTGATTCCCCAGGACCCACGTTAGCCAGATGCACAAGGGAGCACATGTTCATTTGTAGTGGCTAGAGACCCTGGCATACCTATTCTCTATCTGCCTCCCTCCCTCTCTCCCTCAAATAAATAAAAAATAAAAGGATAAAAAGGACAAGCAGCTGCTGACAGCTAGTGTACAAGCACACGCTCTCATCTTCTCTGGCTCTCTCACATCCTCTCTAAAGGCTGAGGAAACACTCCCCACTAAGGCAGGAAAGCAGTGAACCAAGAAAACAGTTTTATATAGGGGCAGTAAGAGAATACAGTAGTGAATGCACCCCAAATATGTATCAGATAGTATTGTCACATATTTACATATTTATCTCATTTAAATTGGTATAAAATCTTAAATATGTTATACATTATACAGATGACATTATTATAGACTTAAAAACCCAAAGCCTAGAGGGAAAGAAACTTGTCCAAGGACATAAGACTCAGGAAGCAACCAGTCCACAGTCCTGGAGAGCTATGATTAAACAAGCTGGCTATGCAGAAAGAACAAGAAACATGCCACTCCAAAGAGGACCTCAAGGCAAGCAGGTAGGAGTGATGAGCAATGCTCTAGCACTAGCAGAAATGTAAATAGTCATCTTTTTATTTAAGAGGATAGTTCACAAATTTGGAATAAGAGAAGACTTGTAAATGTGAAGAAAAAGATCCCTCAGATAAAAGACAATCACGAGTGACTGCCAGCAGCAGCAAGCCGCAGAAGTGAGAAGCTCCTGCTCAAGGAAAGTGCTGGAGAGCACGTCTCCTTGCTGGACCCCAAGGGTCTGTATTTCCTCCAGCCAACAGGCGTTCCTTGTGCCGTTTTCTTGAGGCAAGGTCTTACTGTAGTCCAGGCCGACCTGGAACTCACTCAGTAGACCCAGGGTGCTCTCAACCTCACCATGCTCCTCCAACCTCAGCCTCCCAAGTGCTGGGACTAAAAGGGATGAGCCACCTCACCTGGCTCAAACATCTCTCCTTTAAAGTGAAAAATAAGTACCTGGCTTATATTACTGTTGTTGATATTCCTTTCAGTTCTGTGAGAAATGGGAAGCTATAGGCAGAAATTTTTCAGAAATGACGACGATAAGAACAAGAGCATTGGGCTGGAAAGATGGCTTAGCGGTTAGGCGCTTGCCTGTGAAGCCTAAGGACCCAGGTTCGAGGCTAGATTCCCCAGGACCCACGTTAGCCAGAAGCACAAGGGGGCGCACGCGTCTGGAGTTCGTTTGCAGTGGCTGGAGGCCCTGGCGCACCCATTCTCTCTCTCTATCTCTATTGGCCTCTTTCTGTCTCTATTGCTCTCAAATAAATAAACAACAAAAAAAAAATCTTTAAAAAAAAAAACAAAAAAACAAGAGCATTAAGTAGAATTCAGCTTTCTCCCACTTACAAATATGCCTTGTCTCAATGCAGGCCCCAAGCAACAGAGTTAAGCAATTATCAAGGGAAATCTGAAACCATGAGTCAAAATAAATCCTTCCTTTTAAGGAGACTAAATTATTCTGTAACCAAGACAGAAATCTGACTAATACAGAATCCTCAAATGTATTTATGTCAGTTGTCATCGACAAACGGTTAGGGTGGGCCCATACCATAATATCCGGAGTGAAGCAGCTGGCACATGGATTGCTGTGTGAGTTACTTATCAAGTTTAAGGGAGAGCATGGGTGAGAAAAGGAAAGTGAGCGAGAACAGCAGACTGAGGATGCAAGTGTCAACATGTATACATCGGCATCGGCATCATTACTTTTTTCCCCCAGATTTTCCCATTTTTAGTGAAAACCAACCACAATATTTGATAGCTGTTCAAGACAGATACTGAGAGGTAGTTTACAGTTTATTTGCAATCTTTAGTTTTGGTCCATTCCCCTCCCCCCAAAATTTGTAATTTCTTTGATTCCTTCTGAAATGCTACTAACATGTTATAAAAATATTACTAGGGTAGAGTTTGGTGCTTTTATGAGAACCCCAGGCCACATCCCACTATCCTTAAGATGTTTATGATCACACACAATATCTACCATGCACTGGGGTGGGGAAAAGAAAAACTAATACCTTTGTTTTAGAAATGCCCAAAGTCAATGTATTTGGTTGTGAATTCTTTATCTCAGGTTATTAATTTTTTGAGATGAGGGGGGTCAACCTAGGTTTTCCCAGGCTTCCCTTAAACTTACAGCCTGGCTTTCATGAGATCTTTTTAAAGTGCCTGACAGGCATGAAGACTTTCCTCCTATCACTCACAATCTATCCAGGGATGTGGTATCTGCTGAGGACTGAACTGATTAGAGATTTTGAAAATACCTACCATCATTACATACTCTCAAGCATGCATTCCCTGCTGAGCTTTGGTTTAGCCTTTTACACATGCAAACCTACTTTCTAAGGTCCTCATCCACATGGATTGTATAATGATTAGTGAGAGATGACCAGTGGTTGAAAAATTTCCCAAATGTGATTCACAGGGTTTCTCTCTAGTATGGATGCACTGATGTGCAATACGTGAGGTGCTCTGTCTACGACTTTTCCCACATGTGTTACACTTAAAGGGCTTCCCTCTGTATGAATTTTCCAATGCTGAATAAGAGCTGCGCTCTGCCCAAATGACATCCCACATTCCTCACGTGGGAATGGTTTCTCTCCAGTATGAATTCTCTGATGTTACTAAGGGATGAGTTACACCAGAATGCTTTCCCACACTTGCTCACTTACAGGGTCTTTCTCCAGCACACATTCTTTGATGCTGGAGGGCTGAACTTGGTCTGAAGGCTTTTCCACACACTTCACATTTACATGGGTTTTCCCCAGTGTGAATTCTCTCGAGAATAAGAAGCGTTGAGTGGGAACTTAAGGCTTTGCCAAATTCACTACAATTACAAACCTTCTCTCCTGTATGAATGATTCAGTGTCTGGTAAGTCATGAAATAGAAGTGAAGCCTTTTCCACACTGATTATACCTGTAGGGCTTTTCTCCAGGGAGAATTCGTTCAAGTAGACTAAGAAATGCACTCTGCCTGAAGGCTCTCCCACATTCACTGCATTTGAAAGGTTTCTCTCCAGCATGAATTCCCTGATGGTGACGGAGGGACAAGCTGGACTTAAAGGTGTCACCACATTCGTTACACAAGTAGGTCTTTTTTCTGAAATGAGCCCCCAGACAGGAAGGGATGGGCTGCAGCCAGACGCCTTTCTGCCTAGGGTATTCTTACAAGGCTTTTTCCGGCATGGACATTCTGATGTATCAACAAGCCTGACCTTCTGCCAAAGGATATGCCATATTCCTTACATCTGTAGGACTTCTCTACAGTGTGAGTTCTTAGATGTCAATACGGGGAGGCACTGAGAGTGAAGGCTTTCCCACGTTCTTTACATATGTGAGGTTTCTCCCCACTGTGAATTATATGATGTCAAATAAGAGCTGAGCTTTGACTAATGGCTTTCAAACACTCTTTACACTTAAATAACTTCTCTCCACTACTGTTTTCCTCATGTTACACGTGGGTAAGTATTAATGAAAGTCTTCTCACACATACCATACTAATAGTCTTTATCTGCTGAGAGTTTGGGTTGATTAGGTAAATTTGAACTCTGCTTGAAAGTGTTTTCTTGTTTTTCACATTTCCATAGTATTTTTTCTCTGGGAACTATCTGTTGCCTAAGAACAATAGACTTTGGGATGAAATTCTGGCTAATCTCATTGGTTTTAGGGTTCTTTCCTACAGTCCTATCCTGCCTTTTCTCTATTCTGCCTTCATATATGTAAGGTTTTTCTGCCTTCAGGTCCCAGAGTCCATTTCTTTTGGATCTTTTCATTAGCAGTTCCTGAAATGAAGATTCCAGTTGACTTTGTGGTTTTGTGACTGCACTGCCATCCAAGAGAGAAGCTTCCAGAACTTACTTAATCTGCTTTCCAGGGCTCTTCTCCTGGCTGTCCCACCTTTGGTTTGGTAAATGGGAATCCCAGTGAAACCAGGTTAGTACAGTTCTGCAGTGTCAGAACCCGGTACAGGCTTCTCTGAGAAGGATCTAGCTTTCTCCACTCATCGGGGGTGAAGAGCACAGCCACAAGACGTCACTCACACCTGAGGCCTTGCTTCCCTGGGCTCAGGAGCCATGTCTTCCTTCTGGGCTCTTTCCTCATGCGTGGGTGTGGTCTCCAAAAAACGGATCCAAGTGGATCCCACCACACTGACTTCTTGGGGCCTTCCAGGAGCCATGTCTAGATTCCAGGAAAGGAGGCCTGAGGCAGTCCCAGGGTGGCAGCAGCTGGGCAGGCAGGGAAAGAGAGGCCTGGTGGGCCATCCAGACACATACACACCCATCGCCCCCAGGCCCCACCTTTAGGCTCCACCACACTGCCCAGAACACTGAAGACCTGAGTGAGGGGACCCCACCCCTTTCTTTTTGTTTTTGTTGTTCAAGGTAGGGTCTCTCTCTAGCCCAGGCTGACCTAGAATAAAGTATATAGACTCAAGATGGCCTTGAATTCACTGCAATCCTCCTATCTCTGCCTCCCAAGTGCTGGGATTAAAGGTGTGCGCCACCATGACCGGCTGAATCATTTATATCATGCCTCATTGAGAATGACTTGAATACTCTCTTACCTAGAACAACCCTAAGAATATAATTCTTTAATCTTTGTCCTCTATTTGAGGCTACGATGTCCCTTGTGATGATTTTTCAGCAGAGGTCAAAAAAATCATCAGCAGAGGTCAAAGAGAATGAGCATGCTAGCTATTTCTTCTGACCCACAGAGTGGACAACAGTGTTCCTTACGGTGCAGTAAAACGTGTTTGCTAGAAGAGCCCCTATAGAATGGTTCCTATAGGAGCATGAAACAGTGGTCTATTATCTCTTGTGTTGGGGTGTGATGTATGGTGTCTGAGAATGTGGTGCATTCACATCTATCAATGTAGAGGAGAAGCAGATGGGCACCTCATGTGCACATGGACAGAGGGCAGGTGTCCTCTATTGCTCTTTCAGTTTATTTCCTTGACATAGTCTCTTACTGAGCCTAGAGCCGCTGTTTCTGGGTCAGACTGACTGATCAGCACGCCCCAGGGGTCCTCCTGTCTCCACTCCCTCAGACTAAGGGTTAAAGGAGTATGTAGCCAGGCCTTGCATATTTTTAAATATTTTTTTATTTTCATTTATTATTTATTTAAAAGTGACAGAGAAAGAGGCAAACAGAGAGAGAGAGAGGGAGGGAGGGAGGGAGAGAGCGAGCACACCAGGGCCTCCAGCCATTGCAAATGAACTCCAGTTGCATGTGTCCCCTTGTGCATCTGGCTAACGTGGGTCCTGGGGAGTTGAGCCTCCAACCGGGGTCCTTAGGCTTCATAAGCAAGCATTTAACTGCTAAGCCATCTCTCTAGCCTGCGTAGCATTTTTTTTTAAAAGATTTTATTTCTACTTATTTATTACAGGCCAAAAGGGGAAGAGAGAATGTATGTGAGAGAATGGGCACACCAGGGCCTCCAGCCACTGCAAACGAACTCCAGATGCATATGCCACCATGTGCATCTGGCTTGCATGGGACCTAAGGATTCGCAGGCATGCGCCTCAACCACTAAGCCATCTCTCCAGCCCCAAGCCTATTTTTTTTTAAATTTTATGTTTATTTTTATTTATTTATTTGACAGCGACAGAGAGAAAGAGGCAGAGAGAGATAGAGAGAGAATGGGCACACCAGGGCATCAGTCACTGCAAACAAACTCTAGACACATGCGCCCCCTTGTGCATCTGGCTAATGTGGGTCCTGGGGAAACGAGCCTCGAACTGGGGTCCTTAGGCTTCACAGGCAAGCGTGCTTAACAGCTAAGCCACCACTCCAGCCCAGGCCTAGCTTTTTACATGGGTCCTAGGAATAAAACTCACAACCTCAAGATTGTGCAGCAACTGCTCTTACATCTCTTATTTCCAAGCCAAGAAAAATCAGACTTTAGAGAGGGAGAATACCTACTTCTGGCCTTTCATACAGTGTCTGTATTTTTTATTAGATGGCATAGGCTTCAAGGTCATGACCACTATTTAGAGTTCAGACAAATGTTCAGGAATAGCCACCACTCTTTTTACTGAGCATATTGACACTCTGCAGGTGCCTGTCCCCAAAGCAGAACTGGGCTAGAGCAGCTTAAGTCTTACTTCCACACCAGAAGAACTTCCTCTTTTTAGCAGTTAACTAAAATTACGCTGTTCCTTAGCCAACAACACAAACAACCTTCACCCATTAGATTAATGATAAATTTCTAAAGGACAGGTCCAAAGATTCACTAAGGGCCTGTGGCCTATTTCTATGTGCATATTCTGCCATCCATCCTTATGCTATATAGTGCCTGACTTATATCCTTAAAATCTACAGTAAGTAAACTATATCACTTAGAAGTTGAAAATTGCAGGGAATTAAAATCCAAGGGCTCAAGAGATGCATAGTAGTTGTGGCACTTGCCAGCAAAGTCCGAGAACCCAGGTTTGATCCTCCAGTTCCCACACAAAGCCAGATACACAAAGTGGCACATGTGTTTAGAGTTCATATGCAGTGGCTAGAGGCCCACGCATGCAAGCACACACTCCTCCCCCACCCGTCCTGCCCTTCTTTATCTCTCAAATATGTGTGTGTGTGTGTGTGTGTGTGTGTGTGTGTGTGTGTGTGTGTATTTTAATCCAGTAAGTCAGGGGCTGGAGAGATAGCTTGGCAGTTAAGGTATTTGCCTGAAAAGCCAAATTCCCCAGGACCCATGTAAGCCAGATGCACAAGGTGGCACATGCATCTGAAGTTCATTTGTAGTGGCTAAACACCCCATGCACACATTTTCTCCCCTCCCTCTCCCTGCCTGCCTCTTTCTCTCAAAAATCTTTTAAAAAATTTTTTTTTGCAAATTCTAGTAAGTCAGGTAATGGGCAACGTCCTTATCTCCTGGATTCTCAGTCCAATCTCGAGCTTCTATTGTTACCAATACTCACCATATATCGGGCTTGCTCATAAGGGCTCTAGCTATGCAATTTTGATCTTAACAAACCACTGACCCAAGAACATTCCAGTCCAATAGTCTCTATGTCTTCTGTGAAATCAATGATGAAAATAAAATGCACCATGTCACACAACAGCAGAATGTACAGAATGCCTTTCTCATTAAGTATAATGCCAACAAAGTCTCTCGTTGTAAACAAATGGGCATGCTTTCTTTCCAGAATGAATACTGTGTAATTCAATGTTACATAGAAAAGGAAATGTTTCTTTTTTTTAGCCTAACAGCCAGAGAGATGAAAGCCAAAAATGAGAATTATACTTAGCTCCCAAATGGAGCCTGGAATCTTCTAATCCTTACACTCTTCTATATTCAATTGTATCAGATAAAATGCTTGAGAAAGTACCTCTGTGTGTGTGTGTGTGTGTGTGTGTGTGTGTGTGTGTGTATTACAGATTCTTTCACGCATACATTTTCATCTTGTACTTTCTTATATCATAGATAGTCAATGATGGGGGATAATTTGATAAAGACCAAATAATCTGCATTACTATCTTCTATTACCCATTCCCCAAACAAATGACTGTTGGCACCACAGGAGGAAAGCAAGCCCCCCCTTCCACTGTACATCACCTTTACAGTAATCTGCAGGGTCCTCCTGTTCCTCATCATCTGATCCCAGAATCTCCTCCTCTGGCTCTGGGGGCGTTGGGTCAGGCAGTGGTGGCGGCGGTGGTGGTGGAGGAGGAGGAGGAGGAACTAAAGGAGCTTTCTGTTGAGGCTCCGGCCTAAAACAATAGAAAGAAAATTTCTGTTTACTCAGAAGTAAATCTTACATTATGGGCAAGTAAGAGTTCCTTAATATGAGAAAAAACACAACTTGTCACACACTAATGAGAAACGTCAATTAATGTCATTTCTCCCAATTTAGTTGAACTCAAGTAAGGCTTGAGCACACTAGTGTGGAGGAGGCCCTACTCCCTGCTGATGAAAGAAGAATTTGCAGGCGTCTTTTCATTCAGTGTCAGTATTGCTTAGGGTTGCAATGCTATGAAATTTTAGTGAAATGTCAATGAAATAAAGAGTGCACGTGATACACAGCTTCACTGCCCAGAAAACATCCCACAGACATGATTAAAATGCAGTGGCAGGGCTAGAGAGATGGCTTAGCGGTTAAGCGCTTGCCTGTGAAGCCTAAGGACCCCGGTTCGAGGCTCGGTTCCCCAGGTCCCACGTTAGCCAGATGCACAAGGGGGCGCACGCGTCTGGAGTTCGTTTGCAGAGGCTGGAGGCCCTGGCGCACCCATTCTCTCTCTCTCCCTCTGTCTTTCTCTCTGTGTCTATCGCTCTCAAATAAATAAATTTAAAAAAAAATTTAAAATGCAGTGGCAAGAAGCCTTCAACTTATTAAAAGATTAATTTTCTTAATTGGAAAAAATTAGAATTTTCTTTCCATAGAAATAATTAGAATGAGTTTAGGTTTACAGGATAACTGATTAGTATGTACCACTATTTACTTGTGAGAATTCAATTATCTATCTTCCTTGCTTATCAAGAACACTGTTCAAACCCTGAAGTAAAAAAAAAAAAACCCTGGGCTAGAGAGATGGCTTAGTGGTTAAGATGCTTGTCTACAAAGCCAAAGGATGCCAGTTGATTCTCCAGGGCCCACGTAAGCCAGATGCACAAGGTGGTGCATGCATCTGAAGTTCATTTGCAGTGGCTAGAGGCCCTGGCACACCCATTCTCTTTCTCACTATCTGCCTTTTCCTGGAAGAAGTCCTGGCTCACCAATTCTCTCTCTCCCTCTATCTGTCTTGCTCGCTCTCTCTAAAATAATAAAATAAAATATATCTCTCAAATAAATAAAAATGTTTAAAAAGAAATAAAAACTGTCCAACACAAATAGTCTAGATACTATATCTAGTCTGCAATGGTAATTTAATTGTCTCAAAAAAATAAGTGATATTTAGTATATGCTCTGTTACAAAACCAAAAAACTCCAGAAAATAAGAATAAAAGTTTGAGGGCTTAAAGAAGTAAAACCTTGAGATATCAAGAATATCTCATACCTACTTTAATGCAATAACTTACAAGTAAAAATTCATAGAGACTCTGTAAAATTATGCTTGTACTTACTAGGAAAGTTAATTGCTACTTCTAACAACATCTCAATAAAATAAAAATTCTCAACTTAATGTCTCAACTGGAATGCCAGAAGTCCATCTGGCTCTTTAACTGTCCCATAGAACTGCAGGAGGATCACCGTGAGTTTGAGGCCACCCTGAGACTACATAGTGAATTCCAGGTCAGCCTGGACTAGAGTGAGACCCTACCTCAAAAAAAAAAAAAAAAGTAGGCTCGAAGAGAAATTTGTGGCAGGGCAAGGGTACTAGGCTGATGGTGTTTTTCCCAAGCAGCAGTGTCAGCTATGGGGAATGAGAAGAATCCAAGATAGGGGCCACTACATGTTTTCTCTTTCTAAAAGCATATGATCTTCTTTGGAGCAGTACTACTCCTTTTGTGATGGAAAGCAGATTCCAGATCTCTACTCTCTCCTTACTGGGACTAGCATAAGGCAGAGAGCCAAGTTCCATCTCCAGCCCCAGAATGCGGACAAGGTAGGCTGTCACAGGAAGGGCCTAGCTCGTCCTTAGGTGCTATGAAGAAACAGGTCAGAGGAGCTGCCCCAACCACTGCCCTTCCTAAGCTGGACTTGAGCTCCTTGTCACAGCCAAGCACCCCACCAGCCTTTACACAGTTTTTAGCACAAGTTACCTATAGTTAATAAGTACATCTTGCCAACGAAAACCAAAACTGCTACCAATGAGGAAAGGAGGAGTGGGAAGGCACAAAGACATGCACAGTCATGAGGAGGGTGGGGAATGCACATAACACAAACTGAAAGGCAGGTCTCAGCACTGTGATTATCTTTAGCAGAACAGCTAAAAGTCAGTAAGATAAGATTTCTACTTGCTAGAATTTATGAAGTCACAGACATGAGGAGTATGGGAATGATAAATACAACACTTCCACAACACAAAACAAAATCAAAGAGGCATCAGAAGTACAGTAACTTTTCTGGAAACTTTAAAACACTTCCTTACAGGTTAAGAGAATGAATGGTCCCAGCATGAGGAGTTGAGGGCAGAGGAACTGTCAAGACTCCACCACCTTTCCCTAAGGGAAGAGTTACAGGAGGGCCAGAAAGGCATACGTCGCCCATTCTCCAGGCGTGTGGGCGGAATCCACCTAACCAATTTACTCAATCAGAAATATTTTGAAAGCTGTCTGTTTCTTGCCAATTGAGAAAATTTATGTGAAAAATGAGTAGATTCTCCAAATCCAAAACTTACCATGGATTCCCTGAGAAATGACTTGAGGAAACAAGAGGGTCATGTTCTGCTGCTGCAGGACACCACAGTTCTCAGCGTGACTGAGAGCCAAGGCAGATAATACGGGACATCATACAATATGTCATGTGTGGTATACCACACAACACTCAGTAACAACCCTGGCCAATAACCACTACTGATTAACGTGCACGTGCATACACACACACACACACACATGCACATACTCACATTAAATACATATGCAGGGGAAAAAGCCATTTCTAACTATCAGTGGGTAAGTATATTTAAAAAACACCCAGAGAGGGCTGCAGAGATGGCTTAGTGGTTAAGGTGCTTACCTGCAAAGCCAAAGGATCAGGTTAGTTTCCCAAGAATCCACGTAAAGCCAGATGCAGAGTGGTGCATGCATCTAGAGTTCATTTGCAGTGCCTAAAGGCCCTGCATGCCCATATTCTCTCCATGTCTTATCTCTAACTCTTATCTGCCTCTCAAATAAATAAAATACTTTTAAAAATAAACACAAGGCTGGAGAAATGGCTAAGTGGTTAAGGCACTTGCTGGTATAGCCTAAAGACCTAAGTTAGAGCCACCCAGATCCAACATAAACCAGATGGAGAAGGTGATGCCTGTAAAGGTCACAAATATGCACAAGGTAGCACACACATGCAGAGTTCAACTACAGTGGTCGGAGGCCCTGATATGCCAGTTCTCCTCCCCTTTATTTAAAAAAAAAAAAAAGACCAGTCTGTTGGGCTTGAATCATGGGGAGGGGAGGGGAGGGGAGGGGAGGGGAGGGGAGGGGAGGGGAGGGGAGGGGAGGGGTGGGCCATCCTTCAGATAGTATGGCAAGCGTCACTGTGTCTGCCCTAGAAGTCACTCCTCTTCTATATGGTTGCAGTAACAAGGATGGATGGGGTGAAATGTAGTGTTGATGTAATAGGTCACCTGGCTACCACATCACAACATCTAGAACTGTGCTACCCAATGTAGCAGACACTGGCCACAAAACTGCATTTTGCAATGTTGTTAGTTCAAGCTATAATGTGTAAGTTCAAGCCACACCATTAGATTTCCAAGACAGTACAAAAAGGTGTAATACTTTAGTTTACATGTAAAGATGTTTTATATATGAGCTAGTGTATATTATTAGTATTAATTATGCCTGGCCTTTAAATCTCCTTTAATGTGGTTGGAGGAATCTTAAATTAAAAGGAAGACATGCATACCTTATATACATGACACATTTCTGGACCCTTCAGATTCACCCTAAACCAGACCAGCAGCTGGAACTCACATTCAGATTCCTTGTTGACTAGAGATGATAATTTCTCCTAAAAAGATGTATTTATAGCTGGGTGTGGTGGCACACACCTTTAATCCCAATACTTGGGAGGCAGAGGATGGAGGATTGCCATGAATTTGAGGCTAGCTTGAGACTACATAGTGAATTCCAAGTCAACCTGAGCTAGAGTGAGACCCTACCTCAAAAAAAAAAAAAGAATGAAAAGAAAAGAAAAGAGAAGGCTGGAGAGATGGTTAGCGGTTAAGCACTTGCCTGTGAAGCCTAAGGGCCCCGGTTCAAGGCTCTCTTCCCCAGGACCCACCTTAGCCAGATGCACAAGGGGGCGCACGCGTCTGGAGTTTGTATGCAGTGGCTGGAGGCCCTGGCGCACCCATTCTCTCTCTCTCTCTCTCTCTCTATCTGCCTCTTTCTGTCTGTCACTCTCAAATAAATAAAAATAAACAAAAAAAATTAAAAAGAATAAGAAAGTATGTGTGTGTGTATAAGAAAGAGTGAAAGAGTGAGGGTGGGTGTGCCTGAGACTCTTCTCACTGCAAACTCCATACACTGTGTGCATTCTGCTTTGTGTGTGTCCTAAGGAACTGAACTCAGGCCAGCAGACACACTTAACCACTGAGCCATCTCCCCAGCTCTAAAAGCTTCTCTTAAACTTCAAAGCACCAAGCACCAATCCTCAAATCATTCATAACAAATATCAATGTTAACAGCCAAACACTATTCCCAATCCTTAACTCCTTGTTACTACTACAACATAGAAAACAGATGCATGTCTTCTACAGCAGACACACTGACCCCTGCTGTACCACCTGAAAGCTTCTTTTTTTCCTTTCATTCTTTCTTTTTTGAGGGAAGCCCAACAGCACACCAGGGCCTCCACCCACATGCGCCACCTAGTGCATATGTGTGACCATGAATCACCTTACAGGGGGACCTGGAGAGTCAAATGTAAATCCTTAGGATAGGCTGACAAGCACCTTAACTGCTGAGCCATCTCTCCAACCCGCTTTCTTATTTTGTTGTGTGTGTGTTTTTTTAGGACAAGTGTCATTAGCACAGGCTGGCCTTTAACTCCTGGTCTTCTTCCCAAATGCTGTGATTACGGGTTTGCATAACCATGCCAGTTAAGGTTGGCTTCTTTAAAAAGGTTTCTAAGGGTATTGAAAGCCTGCTTAAATCTCAACTGTCTAAAGAATCTAGAGGTGACACAAGTTATCTCACCAAGCACAAGCTCTTGAAGTACACCAGCAGATTAAAAAAAAAGAGACAACCTTTGGTACTGGTAGCATAGCTCAGTTGGCAGAGTTACTTGGCTAGCATGCACAGAGGGTTTACCCACAGCATCCCTTAAATTGGGTGTAGTGGCATATGCCTGCAGTCCCAGCCCATGGACAGGTAGAAGCATGATCAGAAGTTCAAGGTCATTCTCAATGACCTAGCAAGTTCAAAGCTAGCCTGGACTATAAGAGATCCTGCAGAGAGAGGGGGAGGAAGGGGGAGAGGGAGTAGGCAGAGAGAAAAGGAGAAAAGGAGGGAAAATAGAGGAAGAAAGGGAAGAAGAGTAGGGAAGGAAAGGGAGAGAGAGAATGAGGATGAACTTTCATCAACCCAAATGATAAAGAAGTTATATAATTTAATAGAGGCATATAGAAACACGGGGTGGAGAAGACCTACAAATGCTTTCAGTAAGAGTACCAAGACAATGAAATGAATACTGAGACCAATTAGATATCTATATGAATAAAAAGCTGAACGCTTGATACATACATTATGGATTATACATACATTATCCCAAAACAGATAAAGGTTTAAATGAAAGAGACAGGACTATAAAACCCACAGAACTGCCATGCCTGGTGGTGCACACCTTTAATCCCAGCACTAGGGAGGTAGAGGTAGGAAGATTACTATGAGTTCACAACCACCCTAGATTCCGAGTCAGTCTGGGCTAAGTGAGATCCTACCTTGAAAAACCAAAAACAACCCACAGAGGGAATTACCATGGGATTTTTTTTTTTATAATCATGGAAAATGCTAATAAAAATTTTTTTTAAAAACCCACAGAAAAGAAACAAAAGAGTGAATCTTCAAGACCTTGAGTTAGGCAGTGTTTTTTAGATACATCACCAAAAGCATGCACAAGAGAAGAAAAGTAAACAGGCCTTCATCATAATAAAATCTTTTGTACCTCAAAGAGCACCATCAAGGAAATACAAGGCCCACTAACCAGGAGGAAATATTTTTAAATCTTTTAACTGAGAAGGGGCTTATATAATATATAGAGACGTCTTACCACTAAGCAATACAAAGATACATCAATATAAAAGTGGGTACAGGCATTGGTGGAACAGCTCCATGACACAGCACTGGCCTATCATATGCACTAGGATCTAGGAACAACCCACAACATACATATGCACAATTGGAATGAATATTTCTCAAAGAATATATATATGCAGAGAAGGATTAACATCATTATTCATTAAGGAAAAGGAAGTCAAAATCACAATAATTTATCATCCTACACCAAGACAACTCTAATAAAAAAAATAGACACTATAACTGTAATAAAAAAAATACATACAAATGTTAGGGAGGATGAAAGCATGGCTCTCATATACTGCTGACAAGAATGTGAAGTGGCATAGCCATTTTGGAAAACAGTCTGAAAGCTCTTACAAAGACCAGACACAAAACAATCCACCAATTCTACTCCTAGGTATATACCCTACAGAAAGAAAATGTCTCCACATAAAATCTTATTTAAGTGTCTTCCAGTGGCACTACTGCTCATAATAAACCAAAGGCAGAAACAACCCAAATGTCCATCAAATGATAAAACACATAAAATGTGGTGGTATAGTCTTACTATAGCATATTATTCTAAAATAAAAAGAAATGAAGTGTTGATACATGGGGCCAAGTGCATGACCTTTCAAAACATCACACTGAATAAAAGATGCCAATCACTGAAAGTCACAGAAAAAAAGTTACAAAGACAAATAAATTAGGAGTTGCTTGGGCTGGAGGGAAAAAAAAGGTTGGAGTTGCATGCTTACAGTGGGTAAACTTCACAGTAGGTGAATTATACCCCAAACAGCAGTTTAAAAATATATTAGAGGGCTGGAGAGATGGCTTAGTGGTTAAGCGCTTGCCTGTGAAGCCTAAGGACCCCAGTTTGAGGCTTGATTCCCCAGGACCCATGTTAGACAGATGCACAAGGGGGCACACACATCTGGAGTTCGTTTGCAAAGGCTGGATGCCATGGCACACCCATTCTCTCTCTCTATCTACCTCTTCCTCTCTCTGTCGCTGTCAAATAAATAAATAAAAATAAACAAAAAAAGTTAAATATATTAGAAAGATCCTCTAAGGAAGGAGAAAGGACAGAGTTGCACACCTGGGGCGGGTAAACTTCAGAGTAGGTGAATTATACCACAAAGAGAAATTTTAAAATACACTAGAAAAGTCCTCTAAGGGTCACAAAACTCTGTGTGTGCATGCACACATTCTATCTACTTTGAGTTTTAAGACTCTATCCAAAATTGCAGAAAGAAATGTCTAAAACTGAAGAGAGACTCAAGAACAATGCTGTCTTATACAGCAAAGGAACTTTTCTATCCTTAAGATTAACTTGTTTTTCACAGCCACACAATGAATAATATAAAACTTCTCCAATGGATATTCTCTTGGGGGGAGAGGGGCATGTGTGCCTACCTCTCAAAGAAAGTATGACCAGCTTGTAAAAATGATATAGACCCATACTAGCAAGTACACTGGAAAAAATGTTTCACTTTCAAAAAAATTACTAGAAAAACAAATATAGGGCTGGGTAGATAGCTCAGCACTGGAAAGTGCTTGCTGGGCCAGGTCTGAGTCCCCAGTATCCACGTGAAGTCTGATACACAAAGTAGTGCATGTGTCTAGAGTTCATTTGCAGTGGCAGGAAGCCCTAACATGCCAATTCTTACTGTTTCTCTTTCTCTCAAATAAATATTCTTTTAAAAAATGAATAGCAGGGCTAGAGAGATGGCTTAGCGGTTAAGTGCTTGCCTATGAAGCCTAAGGACCCCGGTTCGAGGCTCGATTCCCCAGGACCCACGTTAGCCAGATGCACAAGGGGGAACATGCATCTGGAGTTCGTTTGCAGTGGCTGGAGGCCCTGGCATGCCTGTTCTCTCCCTCTCTCTCTCTATCTCTCTCTCTCCCTGCCACTTTCTCTGTCGGTCACATTCTAATAAATAAATAAACATGAAAAAAAAATTTCTTAAATGAATAGCAGAGACTTCAGGTCAAGATGGTGTCCACCTAACCACGCCTCTCCTCCCAGGAAAGTTAAGAAATAGAAAAAAATGATCTCAAAATTCATATGGAATGGCAGAAGGCCTCATATATCAAAGCATATCCTCAGCAAAAGAAACACCTCTGGAGGCATCACCATACCTAATCAAAGCCATAGTAAAAAAAAAAAAAAAAAAAAGTATTGTACCAGCATAAAAACAGGATTATAGACCAATGGAACAGAATCAAGGACCTGGACTTTGGGTCAAGTAACTGTAACTACTTGATATTTGACAAAGGTCCTAACAATGCAGGCTGGGAAAAAGACAGCATCTTCAACAAATAAATGGCGCTGGACAAACTGGATAACCATATGCAGGAAAATGAAAATCGATCCACACATCTTGCCACACACAAAAATCAAGCTCAAATGGATCAAAGACCTCAATATAAGACCAGAAATTCAGCTACTACTGGAAGAATAAATAGGAAGAACTTTCCATAACATAGGAATGGGAAAAGACTTCCTGAACAAAACCCCAGCAGCTCAGGAACTTAAACAATCATTCAACCACTGGGATCTCATAAAGCTGAAAAATTTCTTCACAGACAAACATATAGTAAGCAGAGCCAACAGATTACCCACAGAATGGGAGAAAGTTTTTGCCAGCTATACAACTGACAGAAGCCTAATTTCTGGAATCCACAAAGAACTCAAAACCTAAGCAATAAAAAAAATAAAAAAAAAATCAAACAACTCACAAAATGGGAAAGAGAACTGAACAGGGTGTTCTCAGAGGAAGAAAAAAAAGTAACAAACACATTTAAGAAAATGTTCATCATCTCTAATCATCAGGGAAATGCAAATTAAACCAACTATATGATTATATCTTACCCCAGTAAGGACAGCAAACATTTAAAAAAATCAAATGAAAACAAATGCTGGAGAGGATGTGGAGAAATAGGAACCCTCATTCACTGTTGGCAGGAATGTAAGATGGTACAAGCACTGTGAAAAGCAATATAGGGGCTCTTAAAAAGGTTGCCTATAGAGTTACCATCAGACCCAGTTATTCCCTTACTGGGCCTTTATCCTAAAAGCTCCATGCCTTGGTTCTGAGAGAATTGCTCAACCATGTTTATATCTGCTCAATTCATAACAGCTAAGAGCTGGAATCGACCCAGATGTCCATCATTAAACAAATGGATAACCAATATAAGGTATATCTACATGAGAGAATTCTACACAGCAGTAAGGAAAAGTGCACAATGAAATTTGAAGAAAAATGGATGAACTTGGAACAGATCATTCTTAGCGAACTCACCCAATCACAGAAAGACAATTGTTGCATGGTCTCACTCATCTGTGGCTCCTAACCTGAATCTGCCTGAGATGCTGACATACCTAATAAGCATCTTGAGGTCCGGACAATAGGGAGAGTGGGGCGGGAGGGGAGGGTAAGGGCAGGGGAGGGACACAAAACTGGACCCAAATGGCAATGGTACCATAAAATTCTATATCCTAAAAGACAGACTAAGTGGTTGAACCTTCATCAGGTCCTTAGAGGGAACACCTGAGCCACAGGGCCCTAGAGAGAGTTATGATGAAGACTGACCTTAATCTTCTCTTGTTTTTCTTTCTCTCCCTCCCTCCCTCCCTCCCTCCCCCTGTCCCTCTTCTCTCTTTCTCTTGTATATTACCTATCTTTTTCTTCCTTCTTTTCCTTGGCACTGGCCTGTAACTCCCAGTACCAGCATGCAATTAACATCCACAATGAGCTGTTGATCAGAGAGACCTACAAGGTTTCCCAAAAGAAGACAGATTTTCTGTCAGAGTACTTAATGATGACCAAAGGTTAGTGGTAAGACCCTACTGCCAAAGACACCATATGCTGTTGGTACAGAACATGGAGTGACCTGGCTTGAATCTGGAAGAAAAGCAGTCCCCAGACAGTTAGCTCATCTAGTGCCAGAAGGTGCTACATGAACAATGGGGAAAATGACCAACATCTGTCCAATCAACTCATAGTCTAAGCTACTTAGCAGCAAACAACCTGATGTGATGCTCACACAAGTGCAATTGTGGCACACAGCCATGGTAGGTAACCAACTGCTCTTGATTTGGCTAACGGATCCACTGAGTAGAATGGAACCTATAGCCGGTTAAACAAGTCAGAACCATATCCAAAGAACGAGCCTGTTCTCCACTATCAAGCTCCCACCAATCTTGAGCTACAAGAGGGCCTACACCTATTAAATTCTCTCTAAAATAATAATGGTTATCCCATTTATTTGGTGCTGACTTCACTCTCCATTGGAGAATTTGCTGCCCTTTTGCAGATGGACAAGATCCTGAGGAGACAATCAGTCTATCGCACCTCACCAGGGCGCCTCCTGAAACCATAGAGGAACTGGGGAGATGAGCGAGAGTGCTGCTTTCTTGGTGAACCTGGTACCAGCACAAGGGTGAAGGAGATACACACAGAGAATACTCAACTCCTACCAAACCAGAGATCCAGAGACACAGAGGCTCTCAAGACCTCATCACTGAAGTAGACCTAAAATGAACCCAACATGGCTCAGGGAAATTCATGGAAGAGAGGCCGGAAAGATTGTTAGAGCCACATGTTGGGTCATCATGCACAGAGACAATGCCTCCTCCCCATAACTGATGGCTACCCCCACAATGCATGACCCACATTCCCTAATGAGGAGGATCCCTGTAAGGGGGGGGGGAGGACAAGGAGGCGGCTAACAATGGTACCAACATACATTGTGTACATAACTAATAATTTTTTAAAATCTTTAAAAATGAATAGCGGGCTGGAGAGATGGCTTAGCGGTTAAGCACTTGCCTGTGAAGCCTAAGGACCCCAGTTCGAGGCTCGGTTCCCCAGGTCCCACGTTAGCCAGATGCACAAGGGGGCGCACGCGTCTGGAGTTCGTTTGCAGAGGCTGGAAGCCCTGGCGCGCCCATTCTCTCTCTCTCCCTCTATCTGTCTTTCTCTCTGTGTCTGTCGCTCTCAAATAAATAAATAAAAAATTTTAAAAAATGAATAGCAAACTTCTAACTAGCCACCTAAATTTTTCACAAAGAACTAGATTGTATACTACATAAAAACTAAATATTCAAATCAATACTCTACATAGAACCTTTTAGTACAGTTTTAAAAAGCAGAATATTTACTTTAATATCACATATGATGAAATAATCTTACTATGCTTATGAACTTTATAATGCATTTCTACATGTTTCTTTCATTCCTTTTTTTTTATTTGTTTATTTATTTGAAAGGTGGGGGTGTGTGGATATGCCAGGGCCTCCAGCCACTGCAAATGAACTCGGGACACATGTGCCACCTTGTGCATCTGGCTTATGTGGATCCTGGGGAATCAAACCTGGGTCCTTAGGCTTCGCAGGTAGGTGCCTTCACTGGTAAGCCATCTCTCCAGCCTTATGTTGCATTTTATATTTAAACTTGCTCAAACAGAAAAAGGAGGAAACCTGAATCATCCTTGCAAAACACATGCTTCATCTGCTCTAAATTGCCATGGCAACCAGAAGGGAGACCTGATTTCCTTCCAGGCTCCTAGCTTCTATTTTCCTTTTTTATTTTTATTTTGGGGGGGGGGGTTACATTTACTTATTTACTTATTTGAGAGAATGAATTAACTTCTTTGGGTGCACTAGGACCACTTGGTGCTGCAAGCTCAGATACATGCACCACATTGTGTATCGAGCTTTACATGGGTACTGAAGAACAGGACCCAGGCCAGTAGGCACTGCAAGCAAGCTCCTTTAACCATGGAGCCATCTTCCTTACCCCTCACTTTAAAAAAAAAAAAAAAAAATCAGAGAAAAGGATGAGTGATCTGCACATCTAGGGAGGAGGTAGCAGTTTAGATGGTACAGCTGCAACTCAAGAAACATTGTTCAATTAATCATAAATCAAAACACGTCTGGGCATGGTGGTGCACTTCTTTAATCCCAGCACTCAGGAGGCAGAGGTAGGAAGATCACTGAGAGTTGAAGGCCACCCTGAGACTACATAGTGAATTCCAGGTCAGTCTGAGCTAGCATGAGACCCTATCTCAGAAAACACAAAAAGAAAAAATTAATCATAAATCAAAACACAAAGAGAATGACTTCAAAGGAAGTGCAGTGAGTTCGAGGCCACCCATGTATAGTCAATTTCTGGTCAGCTTGGACTAGAAAGAGATCCTGCCTTTAAAAATCAAAAACAAACTTTTTTTTTTTAATTTATTCGAGAGCGACAGACACAGAGAGAAAGACAGATAGAGGGAGAGAGAGAGAATGGGCGCGCCAGGGCTTCCAGCCTCTGCAAACGAACTCCAGACGCGTGCGCCCCCTTGTGCATCTGGCTAACGTGGGACCTGGGGAACCGAGCCTCGAACCGGAGTCCTTAGGCTTCACAGGCAAGCGCTTAACCACTAAGCCATCTCTCCAGCCCAAAAACAAATTTTAAAAGATGCTTTAACTGGGTAAAACAATAAGCTAATAAAGAAAAAGTCAAAATAATTAGACACATTCCTCTTTAATAAAAAGAGAATTTCTGAATTTGATGTGAATCAGACACATGTGAGCTAGCTGGTGTGGCAGGCAGAACTCTAGCATGAACACTAGTGGACCTCATTCACATGAAACCCTGCCCGCTCCCCTGAAGATGAGCAGACCTGTGTCGACAAGGCCAAGAGAGAGTGCAATGGGTAGCATGACAAAATCAGTCCTGCCCTTAAAAGCAAAGGGTTTTCTCAGCAGGTTGCAAGAGAAAGAGAGACATGGTCCAGCTGGCCTGGAAGAAAGCAAACGGCCATTTGAAAGCTGCCTACTACGACTTGTAGCAAGAACCTACCAGCAACTCCAGACTTAGAGCAGTCCCCAGCCATAGGACAGACAGAGAACAGGAGCTCAGCTCTTCAAACTAAGGAATGAGCTCTGACAACAACCCTTGAGTTGGAAAGGGACACGAGGAAGAGTGAGAAGCAGACTCAACTGACAGCTTAATTTCAGTCCAAGATGAATCCAGCCATGTTGTGAACTGAGTTAAGGAGGAAGGTATGGTTTGAAGCCACTATGTGCAGTAATGTTACTGTAGCAGAAGAAATACAACTCTCACATTTCTCTAAAATGTACTACAGTGGTTCATGTAGAAATAACTGCACAGGTTCAATTCCCCAGTACCTATGTAAAGCCTGACATACAAAGTGGCACATGTGTCTGACATTCATTTACAGTGGCAGGAGGCCCTGGCATGCCCATTCTCACCGCCCTCTCTGCTTACAAATAAATAGTCAATAAAAATATTTTAGCGAAATAAAACAACTGATATGGCAAAGGGATTTAAGCTGAGTGTGATGGTTAGCCTTGATTGGGTCCACAATCAAAAGACACAAATCTATGGGAATGTCTATAAGAAAGCTTCTAGATTAGGTTAACTGAGGTTAGATGAGTAAAAGGGAGAAAGCCAGCTGGAGCACTAGTACCCATGGCTCTCTGCTCTCTGGCTATGGACTGAAGGTCACCAGCTGCCTTAAGGCCCTACTGCCATGATTACTCCTTAAGTTGCTTTTTCAGGTATTTGTCACAGCAAAGAGAGAAGTAACTAATATACAGGCTTAGCAAGAATAAGAGCCACAGCGGTTCAGGTTCTAAAGCCTAAGGACCCTGGTTCAACTCTCCAGTACCCAGTTAAAGCCAGATGCACAAGGTGGTGCGACAGGAGTTCATCTGCAGCAGTTAGAGGCCCTGGCACACTCATATTCTCCCTCTCCCCCCCCCTCAAATAAATAAATATTTTGTTAAAAAAGAATACTAAGCCAGGCTATAAAAGTATCTTCCAGGGCTAGTTAAGGATATGGTTCTGCACTGAAAGGTGTCTGCTTTCAAAATCTGTCCACCTGGTATAATTCCCCACTACCCACATAACACCCCAAAGTAGTCCTCTAACCTCCACAGGCACGCCAGAGCAAACATGTCTACACCGATGAAAGATAATAAGTAGAAAAATACTGTTCCAGCCTGGCGTGGTGGCACACACCTGTAATCCCAGCACTCGGGAAGCAGAGGTAGGAGGATCACCATGAGTTCAAGGCCACCCTAAGACCCAATAGTGAATTCCAGGTCAGCCTGAGCTAGAGTGAAACCCTACCTTGAAACAACAAACAAAAACAGTAAGAGCCCAGTTATGTTTAAAAAACAAAAACAAAAGTCATACTTTGCAAGTTGTTTTGTTGTTGTTGTTATTGTTGTTGTTTTATTTTTTGAGGTAGGGTTTCACTCTAGCTCAGACTGACCTGGAATTCACTATGTAGACTCAGGTTGGCTTCGAGCTCATGATGATTCTCCTACCTCTGCCTCCCAAGTGCAGGATTAAAGGCATGCACCACCATGTTAGGCTCATCTCAAGGTCTAACAGAAAACAATTATTAGTTTCACAGTTAGAACATCTAGATAAAACTGGTTTTCCTAAGACCATATTGTTTCCTGGTAAGTGAAATGTAAAAAGCAGTAAAAGAAGATGAAGATGTTAGTAAATCAGAAATGCTACTATGTTTTAACCAACAAAGGAGTTAGTGCTTTAGAAATGCCACTGTTCTGAGATACTTGCACATCCATGTTTATTACTCCTCTATTCACATGGAACAAGCCTAGATGCCAACCAACAGATGAATGGATCATGAATTTGTGGTATATATACACAAAGGAATTTCACTCAGCGGTAAAGAAAAATGAAATAAAAAATTTTCAATAAAATGGATGGATTTGGAAAGCATTGCATTACACATGGTAACCCAAATTCAGAAAGCCGAAACCTGCATATTCTCTCTTATATGTGGACCCTAGCTTGTTGTATGTGTGCATGCCGGGGGGGGGGGGGTAGATATGGGCAATGCTTAAAAATCTAGAAAGGTAGTCGAGCATGGTAGAGCATGCCTTTAATCCCAGCACTCAAGAGGCAGAAGTAGGGGGATCGCCATGAGTTCAAGGCCACCCTGAGACTACATAGAGAATTCCGGGTCAGCTTAAGTAAGAGTAAGAGTAAGACCCTACCTTGAAAAACAAAACAAAACAAAAAATAAATAAACAAACAAACAAAACCTAGTAAGGTGACCAAGAAAGAGGAAAAAAGGTAAGGGGGAAGGCTGGACAGATTGGGTTAGCGGTTAAGGTGTTTGCCTGGGAAGCCTAAAGACTCATGTTCAACTCTCCAGATCCCAAATAAATGAGATGCACAAAGGTGAGGCAAGCGCAAGGTCACACATGCCCACCAAGTGGAAGAATGTGGAGTTCTTTTTCTCAGCCCCCCCACCTGCCAAAAGAAAGGGGAACCCAGGTATGGTGGTGCACACCTTTAATCCCAGCACTTGGAAGGCAGAGGCAGGAGGATCACCAAGAGTTCAAGGCCACCATGAGACTACAGAATGAATTCCAGGTCAGCCTGGGCCAGAGTGAGACCCTACCTCGAAAAACCAAAAAGTAAAAATAAAGGGGGGGGCGCTGGAGAGATGGCTTAGCAGTTAAGCGCTTGCCTGTGAAGCCTAAGGACCCAGGTTCAAGGCTCGATTCCCCAGGTCCCACATTAGCCAGATGCACAAGGGGGCGCACGCGTCTGGAGTTCGTTTGCAGAGGCTGGAAGCCCTGGCGCGCCCATTCTCTCTCTCTCTCTCCCTCTATCTGTCTTTCTCTCTCTGTCACTCTTAAATAAATAAATAAATAAATAAATAAATAAATAAATAAATAAATAAGGGAGGGGGAAGGAGAAAAGATACAAGTAGCATATAAGCACAAAGGAGGTGAGACAATACAGAAGGAAAGGACAGAGAAATGGGGAAAGTGGGAGGTAGAATCACTAAAACAAACTATATTTGAAAATATCATATGATACCTAAAACTTTGTTTGCTTGTTTTAAATGTTTTGAAATATTTTAAATGCCACTGCTTGATCACCAGTTAGTGAGTGGGGATGAGAGAACTGCTTTCTATTTAAAAAAAAAAAAGGCTGAATCAGTGTAAAACAGGTAAAAAGACTAAAAGCAAGATGAGGGAAGATCATGAGGAGATATTTGAACTGCTAGTTCAGAAAAGAGATGGTAAACACCTGAACTCAGAACTCGGTGGCTCTAGGCGGGTGTGGTCTCCCCCATCTGTGCTCGTGAAATGTGGATAAGCAGAGAAGAGGCGGCTGAAGGTCGTGTGAAGAAAAGAAACTTCTGTTTTTGCTCATCTGAGTCTGAGGGAGAAGAAAAACCTCCCAGCTGCACAAAACACAATTGAGATTGCTTGGTGTGGAGAATCTGTACCCAAAAACTAACAGTTTAGGCTACAAATAGAAGAGGTCATTAACATGTGGCTGGTAGCTGAAACTTTTCCAAGCTTGCAAGACTGCCAAGGAAAAAACCCAGGGACAAAAGATCCAAAGGTACAGCCCAATTCAGCCAAAAGATAAGAGCAATCTGCCAGTACAGCAGGCTCCGGGCCTGTGATATGTACCAATCTACGTGCTGTTACATTTTTTAATTTTTATTTATTTGAGAGAAAGAGGCGGGGGAGGGGGTGGTGCTGAGAAACTGCACAACAGGGCCTCTAGCCGCTGCAAACGAACTCCAGATGCATGTGGCCCTTGTGCACCTGGCTTCAGTGGGTCCTGGGGCTTTGTAGGGAAGCACTTTAACCTTTAAGCCATCTCTAGTCCAATATAAGGTTTTTTGTATTCCCAAACCTCCCCCCAAGTTTTTACGTTTCAAATGATGATAGGGCATACATGTGCTTAGCATGCCCGATGGCTTGAGCTCTGACACCAAAAACGAAAGCAAAATTGAAGGTTTTAGAAAATACAGATTTATAAAACCCCAAGCATATACAATTTTTACTTTAGGATAAGTAAGCTATAACAGGAACAAGCAAACTGAAATCCATGTTTTTTTGTTTTTGTTTTTGTTTTCTAGCTAACAACTGCAAGCTCTCTGAAGCCAGCCGGTTGCAGGGCACAGTTAGCTTCTGTTGTTGAAGAGAGCTGCCATAGCCAAGAATAAGGACAGCTTCACACCACTCAGGATATAACGGCACACAGGCCATTTCCCACAAAGCTTCAGCAAACTTCCAGAAGCTTTCCATCTAAGATGAATCAACAAAATTCAAACACAGTTGACTTTCTCAGGAAATAATTAAGTTTCTTAGCACATATTATATAATGTGGTAGCCAGTAAGAACATGAACTAAAACTGGATAAAATTACAACTTCAGTTCTTTAAATTTCTACTACTCTTAGTTCAAGGGCTCAAGAGTTACAATGTGCTAGTGAAAGGGCAATCTGAGCAGGACAGAAATAGAACATATCTAACTCCAGAGTAAGTCCTACTAGACAGGACTGCTTTGGACTTAGAGTAAAATGAGTCTCTTCTGCTATATTTTCAATAATAACATTGGCCATAAACAGTTGAGTACTTTTCTCTACAGCTTAAATAACTTGACATCTTAGAATAAGCAATAAAATGATAAACAGGTAGGATGACCATTCTAAATTGAACAGACAGTTCCAATGTCAGCATACCACCATGATAAACTCATTGTGGCAAGTATCAAAACAGCCACAATCTGGGATGGAAATGTCCACTAACAGAACAGTAACCTTATGAAAGATCATTACACAACTGTATGATATAACTGTACAGAGAATGAGACAAATAGGTTGGACATGGTAGCTCACAACTGTAATCCCAAAACTTGGGAGACCGAGGCAAAAGGAATGCTACTCTAAATATACATTTATGCCCACAGATTGACAATGTTATTCTTGGCTTTGGTCAGAGAAGTTTCTTTTTGTAATGTGTGACAACTACTGGGGAGACTCAAAACTGAGAATAACTAACTGTTGAATACTTAGTACTATACATGACATCAGCTACTCCAAGGCTCAGAAACATGCAGAAGAGGGGATGGAAAGGCTGTAAAAGCCAAAGGATAGGGAAGAAGTGCTATGGACCGTGTTTTTCATACATGACATGGCCACTGTAATCATAGGCTCACCACAGCTATTATTATGAAACAAGCCTTGAACATGATTGTAGCCATCAACATTCTGTCATGATTAATTAAGGCATTTCACAAGGAAGTTCTACAAGAATCCTATACTGTTATCATCAATACAAAATGTATTGCTCTGCTATTATAACCACACTTGAAGTAAAAAAAAAAAAAATCTAACATAGATTTAAAAAAAAAATTAACTAGCAACATGGGCTGGAGGTATGGCTTAGTGGTTAAAGTGCTTGCCTGCAAAACCAAGGGACCTAGCTTCGATTCCCCAGGACCTACATAAGCCAGATGCACAAGGTGGTACATGCATCTGGAATTCATTTGCAATGGGTACAGGCCCTAACCCACCCACTCATTCTCTCTCTCTTAAAATAAATAAATAAAAATAAAAACAAAAAACTGCTTTAAAAATATTCTTCCAGGGCAAGTTAAGGAGATGGTTTTGTACTGAAAGGTGATTGCTTTCAAAATCTGTCCGCCAGGTACAATTCCACACTACCCACATAACACCCTGACCTCCATAAGCATACCATAGCAAGCATGTCTACATAGATCATAGATAATAAATAGAAAAGTACTGTTCTAGTCAGGCATGGTAGCACACACCTTTAATCCCAGCAATCAGGAGGATTGCTGTGAGTTTGAGACTACCCTAAAACTAAATAGTGAATTCCAGGTCAGCCTGGGCTAGAGTTAGACTCTACCTTGAAAAAAAAATAAAAAGAAAAATACTGTTCCAATAGCACATAACTTCTGTTAAATAAGTCTCTCTGACAAGTGCTTCAGAATAGCTTGGTCTCAAGCATCTAAGAGCTCGTCTTGAGGTGCCATAAAGACCAAAAAGAGAGGCAAGCAGGCAGCTCCAGGACCATGCAATGAGATTTATTCAGGGTCAATTGACACAAGTGTGACTCTAGGAAGCAGTAAGACCAAGGGATTCTCAAAATTTGGGTGAGAAGATAGTGATTTATAAAGCAGGAAGAAAAGTGAATTCAACTAAACCAGAATTTACCCATTTTACTCAAGCTAGTGCCAAAGATTCAGGCACATTCTTAGAGCTAGGAGCCAAACTGAAAAAGCTTCACACACTATTCTAATGGTACTGTCTACTTGTAGACGTTAAGAAAGTGCATAAGAAAAACTGACAAAAAGCCAGGCGTGGTGGCGCACGCCTTTAATCCCAGCACTCAGGAGGCAAAGGTGGGAGGATCGCTGTGAGTTCGAGGCTACCCTGAGACTTCATAATGAATTCCAGGTAAGCCTGAGCTAGAGTGAGACCCTACCTCGAAAAACCAAATAATAATAATAATAATAATAATAATAATAATAATAATAATAATAATAATGGAAAACTGACAAAGATTATGGGAGTAATCATGGCGGCTCCAACTTAAGATGGCTATAGTCATGTCAAGCTGAATTCCCCTAAGTACAAAGCTATTTCTAGTCCTGCTGTAACTCTTTCCATCTTAAAACTGCTTCCCTCAAAAATAAAACAAGGGCCGGGCGTGGTGGTGCACACCTTTAATCCCAGCACTCAGGAGGCAGAGGTAGGAAGAGAATCGCCGTGAGTTCGAGGCCATCCTAAGACTACACAGTGAATTCCAGGTGAGCCTGGGCTAGAATAAGATACTACCTCAAAAACCAAATAAATAAATAAATAAAACAAGGAAGTGGAGAGATGGCTCAGTGGTTAAGATGCTTGCCTGCAAAGCCTAAGAACCCACATAAAACCAGATGCACAACATGGTGCATGCGTCTGAAGTTCTTTTGTATTTTCTATATAGAAAGGGCAATTACACTCACTTTTTAAAAATTATTTTATTTATTTGAGAGAATGAGAGAGAGAGAAGATGGGCACGCCAGGGTCTCCAGCCACTGCAAACGAGCTCCAGATGTATGCGCCCTCTAAGTGCATCCGGCCTATGTGGGTCCTGGGAAATCGAACTGAAGTCCTTTGGCTTTGCAGGCAAGCACCTCAACCACTAAGCCATCTCTCCAGCCCTACATTCATTTTTTTAAAATTTTTATTTATTTGAGAGCGACAGACACAGAGAGAAAGACAGATAGAGGGAGAGAGAGAGAATGGGCGCGCCAGGGCTTCCAGCCTCTGCAAACGAACTCCAGACGTGTGCGCCCCCTTGTGCATCTGGCTAACGTGGGACCTGGGGAACCGAGCCTCGAACCGGGATCCTTAGGCTTCACAGGCAAGCGCTTAACCGCTAAGCCATCTCTCCAGCCCACTACATTCATTTTTTGAGAGGTGTCTCAAGACATGAGAAGTAAAACAGAAGCAGTGAAAAATTATACAGGTGCTGATGGCCAACTACTACCATGTTTATTATGTACCTGGCTAATAAAAAAATGTACAAAGGAAAAAATGTATTTTTAAGAAAATACAAATTTAATTTAAAAATTATCTACAGGGCTTGAGAGATGGCTTAGTGGTTAAAGCACTTGCCTGCAAAGCTTAAGGACCCAGGTTTGATTCCCCAGTACCCATGTAAGCCAGATGCACAAGGTGGCACATGCACCTGGAGCTCATGTGCAGTGACTAGAGGCCCTGGTGCAACCCATTCTCTCTCTGCCTCTTTCTCTCTCAAATAAATAAATATTTTTAAAATTATCTACATATAGACAATATATATGTGCTTTCAGTGTTCTAAAGTTTAAAAATGAAATCTCTCTCTCTTGTTTCTTGCTTGCTTTCCTTTCTTTCCTTTTTGCAGGGGCAGGGTCTCACTGTAGCTCAGACTGACCTGGAATTCACTATGTAGTTTCAGGCTGACCTCAAACTCACAGCAATCCTCATACCTCTGCCTCCCAAGTGCTAGGATTAAAAGTGTATGCCACCACTACTGGCCAAGAAATCTGGCCCCACACCACTGGGTCTCACTCTAGCACAGGTTGACCTGGAATTTACTATGTAGTCTCAGGGTGGTCTCAAACTCAGGGCAATCCTCCTACCTCTGCCTCTCAAGTGCTAGGATTAAAGGGGTTTGGCCACCATACCTATCGAACTTTTTAATGCATTTATTTATTTAAAAGAGAGATAGAGAGAATGAGTACACCAGGGCCTCTAGCCACTCCTAAGAACTCTAGGCACATGTGCCACCTTGTGCAACTAACAGAACCTACAGAAAGCAGTATGTGGCAAACAGGTGTGAACAGGAAACATTTAAGAAGTTGTCCCAGTATGATGATAGGAGCCAGAACAGACACTGCCCAATGACAGAGAGCATTCCTGTCCTTGGGGTGGCCTGGGCATCATCATGCTTGGTAAGAACACCAGGAGTTTCTGGTGCAAGTGGTTCAGGAGCCACATTAATAAACCTCTCTGCATACATATGCAACCACCATAATCACTACGTATGTACTTGACTCTATTTACTTTAACAAATATATATATTTACTTATTTATTTATTTACTTATTTATTTATTTATTTATTTATTTATTGAGTATGTGTGAGAGAGAATGGATGCACAAGGGGCTCTAGCCACTGGAAATGAACTCCAGACACATGTGTCACCTTGTGGATCTGGTTTTATATGGGTTCTGGGGAACTGAACCTGAGTACTTTGGCTTTGCAAGTAAGCACCTTAACTGCTAAGCCATCTCTCCAGTTTTTTTTTTTTTTCCTCCAGTTTTTAATGTACTTTTAAACAACAAAACTGTGTTCACTTGTAGTCTGGCATCTAGAAAGATGTCAAAGTAAATCCCTAGTGGAATAATGTGCCATATTAAGGCCATCTTAAAAATCACTTCAGAAAGGATAAATTACAACTCAATAGGATACTGACCAATGATATAATAAACAATAAGCATAACATGAGCTCAAAAATATTGTGATAAGTAGAAGCAAAACACACACAATGGTTTTTTTTAATGTTTAAATTTTTGTTAACATTTTCCATGATTATAAAAAAATATCCAATGGTAATTCCCTCCCTCCCCCCTGACACTTTCCCCTTTGCAATTCCATTCTCCATCATATTACCTCCCCATCTCAATCATTGCACACAATGTTTTTAACAAGTAAAACTTCAGTAGCAGTCAGCAGATGAATGGACGGCAGGAACAGGAGTAGGGAAAATAACTGACTACAAAAGGGCTCATAGCACTTCTGGTATTGATGAAAATATTTCCATGTGATATGGTTAGGTTCATTATTGAACTGTAAATATAAAATACAATAACTTTGATTTTTTTGTTCGTTTTTTGAGGTAAGGTTTCACTCTAGCCCAGGCTGACTTAGAATTTACTATGTAGTCTCAGGCTGGCCTTGAACTCACAGCGATCCTCCTACCTATGCCTCCCAAGTACTGGGATTAAAGGCATGCAATACAACCCTCAGCCAAACTTGGCTTTTTTTTTTTAATTTTTTTAATTTTTTTTTTTAATTTTTTTTTTATTTATTTATTTGAGAGCGACAGACACAGAGAGAAAGAGAGAGGGAGAGAGAGAGAGAATGGGCGCGCCAGGGCTTCCAGCCTCTGCAAACGAACTCCAGACACGTGCGCCCCCTTGTGCATCTGGCTAATGTGGGACCTGGGGAACCGAGCCTCGAACCGGGGTCCTTAGGCTTCACAGGCAAGCGTTTAACCGCTAAGCCATCTCTCCAGCCCCAAACTTAGATTTTTATGTAAACAATCCACCATCGCCACCAGTGAGCGCTTCCCTGTGAACTGCTTATAACATGTTCACATCACATTTAAGTTAGTTCAACTCAAATACTTGTCTCTACCCAATATAATTCTGTAAACTACTTGGTAATTAACACATAGAAAACTCAGACCAGTCCTGACCTTCACTTTTAAACCTTGCTACTCTGTAAGTAGTAATTAATAGATGAGTAAACAAAATATTTAAAGCTGTACTTTAAAGAAAGAGGCTTTCTGGACATGGTGGTGCATACCTGGAGGTTGGAGTTCTGCAAGTTTGAGGCTAGCAAGACCCTATCGCAACCTCTTCCCCACACAAGCCCACAAGAGACTTACCTGAGGTGGAACAGAAATTTAAAACGTAAGGTGGTGCTGAGAATAAAATGTGCATCCTGGAAAGATGGTTCAGTGGTTAGAGCGCTTGCCTGCAAAGCTTAAAAACCCAAGTTCAATTTTCCAGAACCCATGTAAACCAGGTGCACAAGGGGGCACATGCGTCTGGAGTTGGTTTGCAGTGGCTGGAGAGCCTAGTGTGCCCGTTCTCTACCTCTCTCTCAAATAATTACATAATCAAATAAAAACACTTTTAAAACAGCATGTGAAACAAAACAGTATAAACTTCTCTCGCACACACACATTCATAGAAGACATAGTCCTATGTCAATGTCAGTACATGTAGCAATGAAAACTTGTCCTGAAAAGTATTCAATCCACATATCTAACAGTGCAAGGACTACAAGCTCCTACTATCTGGGGATGCCATTGCAAACCAACAGACACTTCACTTATTTGTTTAAGAAAAACTTACAATCTATATTGCTAAAATGAATAAAGCATGAGTTTTCTCTTGTGCAAGTAGGAGTCTAACAGATTACTTGAGACAGATATACAAATAGCACTATGACACAAGGCACAAAGTGCTTGATAACATATCTCATTGTAATACAGCCAAGGCATACAGTTTTCAGCACTAACAAAAGTCCAGGTTAGACAACAGCAAAATATGTCAAGAGGTAGAATGTTCTCTTGGTAGTATGTTCCTGCAAATGCTCAGAAAAAGAAAAGAGAGCTGGGTATAGGGGCACATTCCTTTAATTCCAGCACTCAGGAGGCAGAAGTAAGAGGATTGCTATGAGTTCGAGGCCAGCCGGTGACTACTTAGTGAATTCCAGGTCAACCTGGGCTAGGACGAGAACCTACCTCAAAAAAAAAAAGAGAGAGAGAGAAAGAGAGAGAGAGAGAGAATTGAAAAGATGTACAAGTAAGAAGAATAATTAACAGACCTCACTAACAAAAGTACTAGGCAGAGGCCACTACATACGTGAGTGTAAGTACCACAGTGGAACGGGACTTCTCTACTTTTTTCTGGTGCTAAAGCACCATAGGAAAATAGTGGGAAACGTTCAAAATGGGGGTTGGGAAAATGATTCGGCAGTTAAAGACACTTGTCTGCAAAGCCTGCAGACTCGAGTTCAGTTTCCACCCACATAAAGTCAGGCTCCAACGGTGCCACAAGCGTATGTCTGGGGTTAGATTGCAGTGGCAGGAGGACCCTAGCATACCCATATTCTCACTCTCTCTATATCTGACTGCCTCCCCACCCCTCCCCCAATAAACTTTTTTAAAAATATTTATTTATTTATTTATTTATTTATTTGATGGTGGTAGAGGCAGATAGAAAGAAACAATGGGTGCACCAGGGCCTCCAGCCACTGCAAATGAACCCCAGACACATGCACCCCTTGTGCATCTGGCTTACATGGCTCCTGGGGAATGGACCCAGAGTCCTTAGGTTTCAGAAGCAAATCTCTTAACCGCTAAGCCATTTCCTCAGCCCTAAAGACATTTTTTGTTTGTTTATTTTTTGCTTTTCCAAGGTAGGGTTTCACTCTAGCTCAGGCTGACCTGGAATTCACTATGTAGTCTCACGGTGGCCTCAAACTCACACAGAGATCCCTCTACCTCTGCCTCCCAAGTGCTGAGATTAAAGGTATGCACCACCATGGCCAGCCCTAAAGACATCTTTTTTAAAAGAGCCATGACTTGTGCAATAGTGTTACATAGCAGGTAACCAACTGTTCTCTGATTGGACATGAGGTCTGTTCAGTGGGACAGAATTCATAGCTGGTACTAGAAAGTCAGAATCCCTTGGTCTAGAAAGCTGTAGTTCTCTCCCCGCTGTTTTCTGGAGAAGAGAAGGTTTACATATCAAAAATCTCTCAAATAACTTTAACCCAAACTGCTCTCACTCTTGGTTGGAGAATCTGTTTACAGATGGCAGGGAAAACAAGAGGAAAGCCAAGATCCATCATGAGACTTGTCAGGGCCAGGGCACATCTGCCAGGGCCCAGGAGAATTTGCACAGGAAGCGGCGCCATGAACACTATTCTTACTGCTAGCCTGACAACCAGCTTCAGGGTGATGGTGATAGACACGGTGTCAATCAAAAGCAGCCAAATAATAGCCAGGCGAGGTGGCACACGCCTTTAATCCCAGCACTTGGGAAGCAGAGGTAGAAGGGATAGCCATGAGTTCAAGGCTACCCTGGTCTAGAGTGAAACCCTACCTTGAAAAGACCAAAAAGAAAAAGAAAGAAAGAGCCACAGATGTCTGGCATTCTGGTTGCAATGACCAGAGACTCCGGCATGCCCATACACTTTTTCTTACATGTTAGACATGTTAGAGTCATATATTGAAACACTAGCATGAAGAATGTAAAGTTTACCTGATAAAAATAAAACACAACACAAAACTAAATCAAACTACTTTGGAACACACATGTCCTAAATAGGACTGTACACTGCAACCATGTGGAAATTTTCTCAAAACACAAAAGCTACACTGAGGAGATTCTGACACGGTCTGGAATGTGGCCTGAGCACATGTTTCCAAGAGGTGGATACACACCCATATTATGTATCACTGCTATAGGAGTCATGACCATCTCTGAGAGAGATCTACTGGCAATTTATCAAAGTATGCTTATGATCCAAATATAAGCAAGAAAAGCTGATACACAGACAAGGAAAGGCAGATTTTAAAAAATTTATAATGGTCCAAAAGATTTTAGGAAGAGGACCTCAATTATATAAATAAGCACTTCTTTAGTTTTTAATTGCCCAGTACAAATAAAATTAAATTTAAAAAATTCCATTCAAATGTAACTATGCCATAATGTATTTGAGATTCAATCCAACCTACCCCCCACAAAAAAGCAGCCTTTTTTGCGGGGGGTGGGGTGGGGTGTTTGTTTTTATTGGAGGCAGGGTCTCACGCTAGCCCAGACTGATCTGGAACTCACTAATTTGAAGCTGGCCTCAAATTTATTGTGCTCCTCCTACCTCTGCCTCATAAGTGCTGGAAGAATGGGTGTGCACCATCATGTGTGGCCTGAAATTCTGCCCTAAATGTGATGGGTTAGCATCATAAGCTTTCTCCATAAACCTCACCTCACTGCTCCCTTAATCTCTTACTGGATAGTGACACTTCTTGAAGGCCGTCTCCTGCCGTTCTCATTGCCTGCAATGGTCCAGGCCCCATCCTCTTCGACCCATTCTACTCTTCTTCCTTTACCAGAGCTCAGTTGCTAAGACAATGTGTGACTGTGCTGTTTGAAAAGTAGTATTTTTCTTAAATAATACAAAGAATAGTATTTGTTCACTAATAACCATCTGTAAATCACAGAGATATAAACTGTTCATAGCCCTAGTATCCATAAATAAGCCATAATATATCCACAAAGTTCCTCCCAATTTTTACCTAGGTAGGTTTTACAGAATTTGAAATCATTCTTTCTATGAGCATCTTTTTTAAAATTTGTATTTATTTATCTATTTATTTTGGGAGAGGGACAGGGAGAGGGAGGCAGGCAGACAGAGAGAATGGGTGTGCCAGGGCCTCTAGCCGCTGCAAACAAACTCCAGACTCAGGAAACCCCTTGTGTATCTGGCTTATATGTATACTGGGGAACCAAACCTGGGTCCTTGAGCTTCACAGGCAAATGTCTTAACTGCTAAATCATCTCTCCAACCCATGAAAATCTTGTCATAAAAATTCTAAAATGTTTTTTATAGGCCTCTCTATGCAGCCTAGGCTGGCCTTGAACTCTTCAAGATTAAAGATGTATACCCCCATGAACTGCTTAACTATCATTTTAACACGCACAAATTATTTCTTCATAAAACTTTATCAACAGCTCTTAAGTCCTGTACTGCTTCAAGCCTTGACCATACACAGTGTGAGGGCATCCTTCATCATACATGTGCCTTTATCTATACTTTTCATAGTTTTTTATTTTTTAGGGCACTGAACCAGGAGTAAAATCACCAGATCAGAAATCATAAATACTAAAAACAAAAGTTAAAAAATTTATTACTGAACTTCCATGCAAAGTTCTGTACAAGTTACGTTCTCATCAGGAGTCAGCTATCTGAAATGGGTTGGTTCCTGCATACACACTCTTACAGATATCCTACCAACAGTTTTCCTTATATTGCCTTGTAACTTTATTAATAAGTAGTACTTCTTTTTATGAAAACATTAGAGGCACCAAAATCAGTAACATTTGAAACTCATAATATATAAAGTCTGATCAATAAATGAAGAGAATATACTAAGAATTAAGTGTTTCATCAAAAAATAAGTTTTTGCCCGCCCTGCCCCAGACAGCTCCAAGGACACAAGACCCCGAGGCCGGGACCTGGAGCCGCATGGAGTGGAGGCTCCTACTCAGGACTCTCCTCCTTCGGGATGTACTGCGTGCTCTCCTTGGCGGTCCGTTACATCTCAGACTTCTTCAAGTCCCGACCCCCCCAGCCCTGCCAGGCGGATGAGGAGCCGGAGCGCAAGCCCAGCCTGTCGCTGACGTTGACCCTCGGCAAGGCGGACCCCAGCCACTACGGGTACCCAGTGTCCTCCCCTTGACTTGGAAGCCACCCTGTCCTTGGTTGTCCCTGGCTGGGTAGTGCCCGCTCCAGATCCCCAGCTAATGGTAGTCATTGGGGTCCTGGGTGCCTGGCCGTCCCTGCGGGTGTGCAGGGCCTGTCCATGCAGCTCAGCGCCCCAAGAAGGCATGTGCTCACTCCTTGTGCCAGATGCCGTGTGTGTCAGTAGACAGCCCCAGAGCCTCTGCCTTGCTCTGAGGACTGTGCTTCCGTGTGACAGGGCTTCTCTGCAGGGCCCATGCCCTCTGACTCACTGCATGGCACCCAGGGGTGGGCTGTGTCAGCCCTTGGGGTTAACTCCCTCAGAGGGCCCTGTTGGGAGTGTGGCCTCGGCCATGGGTAGGTGGCTGGGCGGAGAGCATGGATGTGATCAAGGGCTTCTGCTGCCCATGCAGCTGGGTACCTGGGTCTGCCCTGGGACCCTGGTGAGATCCTGCCCTTCTTTTTTTTTTTTCTTTTTTTCCTTCGAGGTAGGGTCTCACTCTAGCTCAGGCTGACCTGGAATTCACTATGGAGTCTCAGGGTGGCCTTGAACTCACGGCAATCCTTCTACCTCTGCCTCCGAGTACTGGGATTAAAGGCGTGTGCCACCACACCTGGCAAGAGAACCTCCCCTTCTGAATCCTATCCTCAACCATATGACACTTCACGCCCAAGTCCTATGACCCCTCTCCCATGAAGAGGACCTATGGCCAGTCTTCCTCACATAATAAGAGATCTTCCCTCTCTCCCTCCCTCCCACATACTGTACAGTGGCTGGGCTTTGGGTGGATCCCCCTTGGGAAGTGGGTCCTGGCTTGGCATCTCCCTTGGGCAGTTGGTCCTGGATTAGCACTGCCTTTGGGGAGTTACTTCTGGGGCTGGTTCCCCCTTTGGGAGTGGGTCCTAGGGCTGGCAACCCCCCCCCCCCCTTGCTTGTTCAGAACATTCAGTTTTTCAATGAGAGGATGAGTCATAAATTTTGACCCCCCCCCCAAAAAAAAATAAGCTTTTGACGGAGTTAAAAATTCTATTTTGCCTACTTGAGTATCTATTCTGAGCAAGCGCTAACTTGTGATATTTTGAAATGTAATTGAGTCTTAATCCCCATCTTCCTGGCATACAACTCCTAAAATCTTTGGAATCTCTAAAACAATATGTGTTTGTTAATGAGTTGACAAGGTCTGGCAGCCCTAGGAAACTTCAGGAAGTTAGCTGGTCTTGTGAAAGACTAAAGCAGGATTAGGTTTCAGAACCTAAAGCCAACTGCTGATGGGTGGGAAGGCGGGGGGGGGGGGGGAGAGATCCTGAAGGTTAAGTTGCATGCCAATAGTCAATGATTTAATCAATCATACCTATGTAATGAAGACTATTTAATGTTTTAAAATTTATTTACAAGGAGGGGGCACACCAGGGCCTCCTGCCAGTGCAACAAACTCCAAATGAATGTGCTACTCTGTGCATCTATCTGGCTTTATGTGGGTACTGGAGAATTGAACCTGGGCCTTTAGGCTTTCCAAGTAAACATCTAAACTGCTGAGCCATCTCTGCAGCCCCCTGTTTATTATTTTAAGGGTTTAGGTTTTTTGTTGTTTTTTTTTTTCAGACAAGGTCTCATGTAGCCCAGGTTGTCCTGCTGAAACTATGTAGCTGAAGATGATCTTGAAGTCCTGACCTTCCTGTTTCCACCTTCCAAATGCTACGATTATAGGTGCTTGCCACCATGCCCAGTTTAGTGCAATGCTGGGGACTGATCTCAGGGTTTCATGCGTGATGGGCAGACACTCTACCCATTTAGCCACAACCCCAGCCCTATACGTTATTTAACGTGCCCCCTCAAGCTCTTTGCCCTCTCTCCTCCTATTAATCTCCTTTGTTACACCTAAACAGTTTTACTTCTATTTTTGTGCCATATATACATACATGATTTTATACATATTTATTATTCTAGGATTTTATATATCATATAAAAGCTGGGAACTACAAGTGAGAGAAGACAGTATTGTCTTTATTAGGTGGGCTTAGTTCACTAAATATGATTATCCCCAGTTACATCCATTACCTGTACACATATTCTTATGACCAAAATAAATCTATTGTTTATCACATTTTCTTTACCCATTCCACTGCTGTTGGACAAGTAGGTTGGTTCCATAACTTAGGGCCTATGAACAGTGCTATAATGAACATAAATATTCAAGTAACTTTCTGATAGCTGACTGGGAGTCCTCTGGTAGTCCTATTTATACCCAGGAATGGCATAATAATAGGTTACATGTAAGATGTTAGTATTCTGAGACACTTCCATACCAACTTCCATAGAAGCTGGACTAGTTTACATTCCCACCAGCAGGAAATAACAGGTTTCCTTTTGTCCATATTCTTGCTAGCATTTATTTGTTTTGTTTTTATTAGGTAGGGTCTCACTGTAGCCCATGCTGACCTGGGACTATCAAATTCACAGCAACCCTCCTACCTATACCTCCCTTAGCGCTAAGGATTAAAGGTGTGCACCACCACACCATGCCATGTTTTCTTGATGACTGCTATTTTGACTGGGATAGGATGGAGCCATATGCAGTTTTGATCTGCATTTCTCTGATGGCTAGTAAGGTGATGTGCTTCTGAAGGCTCTTAGAGGGTAGTATGTCAGGGGAGGGAGCACCCTACTCCTTCCTCCACAATGTACTCTATGAATCTCTTCATCTGACCATCTAAATATTTTTAATTATTTTTGTTTATTTTATTTATTTATTTGAGAGCGACAAAGAGAGGAAGAGGCAGATAGAGATAGAGAGAGCGAGAATGGGTGTGCCAGGACCTCCAGCCATTGCAAACGAACCCCAGACGCGTGTGCCCCCTTGTGCATCTGGCTAACATGGGTTCTGGGGAATTGAGCCTCAAACCGGGGTCCTTAAGCTTCACAGGCAAGCACTTAACCGCTAAGCCATCTCTCCAGCTCTAAATGTTCTTTATTCCCCTCCCCCCAAGTTTTTCAAGGTCTTGCTCTAGCCCAGGAACTTGCAGTGATCCCCTATCTCTGCCTCCCAAGTGCAGGGATGAAAGGCATGTGCTACCACATTCAACTAAATATTCTTCATAACACACTAGTAAATGTAAGTGCTGCACTGAGATTTCTGAGCTGCTCCAGCAAGTGAATCTTATCTAAGTAGGGAACTGTGGGAATTCCAATGTATACTTGGCAGACGAGAAGCACAGGTAAAATAACTGGAGGTTACACCTACATCCAAAGCTAGGGAGGCAGGCTTGGAAGCTAAACCCTCAAGCTGTAGGACAGGACATAATCCCCAGGCACAGTGTCAGAATACTCAGAGGATACCCAGGTGGCATCTGCTGTGGCAGTGTGGCTGCAGCAGGTCAGGATATACCCACACACCTGGTGACGAGAACATATTGAGAGAGCCTAGGAAAAACTGTGCTTGGTTTTTTCCAGATCTACATAACTCTTCAATCTGTTACATCATAACATTCCTTAACAGTTTTCTGGGGAGTCTAGGGAGATGGTTAAAGGTGCCTGTCTGCAAAGCCTGCTGGCCAGGGTATGAATTAACCAGGAAAGCCAGATACACAAAGTGGCTTATCCATCTGGAGTTTGTTTGTTTGGAAGAGACCCTGGTGTAATCATTCTGTTTCTCTCTCTGTTTTTGTCTTCCCTTTCTCTCTCCCCTTGAAAATAAATAAGTAAATTTTTTAAAGGTTTATTTTTACCATTGGTTACTATGTTTTCTAGGAAAAGCTTATAATATAAATAAAGAGTCTGGCCAGGCATGGTGGCACTTGCCTTTAATCCCTGCACTCAGGAGGCAAAGGCAGGAGGATCGCTATAAACTTGAGGCCAGCCTGGGACTACAGAGTGAGTTCCAAGTCAGCCGCAGCCAGAGTAAGAGCCTACCTTAGAAGAAACAAACAAATGCAGAGCCTGCTACTGATGGTAATACAATTTTAAAACATGCTTCAAAGACAGACACTTAATAAACATGACCAGAATGGCCACTTACTATAACTCGATGTTTGTTTCATCATGATCAAACTGACATGGCCTCTGAGTTCACAGAATCTTATGTGGAACTGTCCTGGAACTAGAACAAGGAAGTTTGTAATTTCACTGATGGAAAAAGCTAAACTCTAGTACTTGCTCTGTGCCAGGTGGTATTTGCTTTGACACCTATTGAAACACATTTTTGAGAGAAATTAGTCAAAAAGGGGGCACAAATGGCACTGAAGAACTTTCTCTTCTGATACAATTACATTTTGAACAAAATGAAATAAAAGATGAAATGTCCCACCAAACACACCTGCCCTTTCCATCTCATGCCCAACTGTGTTAGGTACCTACAATCCTCGCTGAACTACGACCTATTTTCCTCAGCCTCTGCTCACCCAGTTTATCTTCCACACTATAAAATGTAGCAAATCATCCAAAACCATAATTCTGATAGGACTCTTCCTCTCAATCCTATTCTCAAGATAAAGCAAAATGTGTCTAAACTTGATCAGTAACTCACGAGGTCTGGCTGTGCCCAAGTTAGCACTCAAGCTCAGCGACTTCTTCGCGCTTTGCTTCTCCTTCTAGTTTATTACTACACTGTATTACCTCAGCCGTACAAACATGAGTATGCTTATCTATAACGTCCTTGTAAGTGCTTACAGACTTTTAAAATGAAGAGCTAGCACATAATAGCAGCCAACAATCAGGTTTCCCTTCAACTCATAACCATTACCTACAAGTTAAGCTTCATCTTTTCTGAGCATGGATTTGTAATTTTATTGTGCAGCTTGCACCAGTCAATACTATACTGTTTTACTGTGTCGTTCCAGTTTATTTTTGTGTGCTTGTTTTCTTCAGTCAATATATCTTTGGCCATTTATCTACACTGATAAAAGCAATGCCCCATCACATTTTAGACATCTGTATTAGGGTTCTCTAGAGGAACAGAACCTATAGAATGAATTGTATTTAAGATGAGTTTATTGGATTATTTAACAGTAGTCCAACAATAGCAGTTTGCAGGCCAGAGAGTCAAGGAACCTAGTAGCTGCTCGGGCCATGTGGTTGGATGCCTCAGCAGTCCCAATAGGGCACTGAAGGCCTGGAGGTCTCCTGGAGAGCTGCTGGTATTCAGTACATGCTATAAGGCAGCAAGCAGCGCAGGCAGCCAGGTGGGAGGAAGGGATTCTTTTTTTCCCAGAGCTTTCTTATATAAAGTCCCCCTCCAAGAGGGGGCCATCCACTCTAGGAGAAGGGCCCACTCTGGGGGAAGACTTCCTCCTCAGTTAATCCTTCCTAAACGCAACCCTAGAGAGCCAGCCACTCAAGAGGAGTGTCTGTGGACTCCTAAACAGATCAAGTTGACAACAAAACTTAACCACCACACCATCATATGGTATCACACTGTTTGAATATTCACAGTATGTTAAGTCCTTACCTTGATGGTGTATCAATTTCCACTACTATAAATGTGTACACATGTATAAGCTTCTCAAGGACAACTGTGGCCAAGTAATATTCAGCAACCCATGAAATCAATATACTGAGTGATAAGACATTTTTTTTTGTTATTCTAAAGAACAGACTTTATTTTTCATTTTCCCAAAACACTAAAACAGCACATGACATGTTACTTAACATACAGTATAAATGATACATGCAATCAATTATCCCCCAAATGGCTGTTTTAAACTCTTAGTTCATGAGTCCTTTAAAAAGTCATACATTCTTTTTTTTTTTTGTTTTTTTTATGGTTTTTCAAGGTAGGGTCTCACTCTAGCCCAGGCTGACCTGGAATTCACTATGCAATCTCAGGGTGGCCTCGAACTCACAGCGATCCTCCTACCTCTGCCTCCCAAGTGCTGGGATTAAAGACATGCACCACCATGCCCGGCTAAAAAGTCATACATTCTTAAACAAATGACCTATATTAAAGTTGTCAAATAAAGAAAGGGGAGTTACTTTAAAAAATCTTAATATAGGGCTGGAGAGATGGCTTAGTGGTTAAGCGCTTGCCTGTGAAGCCTAAGGACCCTGTTTCGAGGCTCGGTTCCCCAGGTCCCACGTTAGCCAGATGCACAAGGGGGCGCACGCGTCTGGAGTTCATTTGCAGAGGCTGGAAGCCCTGGCGCGCCCATTCTCTCTCTCTCCCTCTATCTGTCTTTCTCTCTGTGTCTGTCGCTCTCAAATAAATAAATAAATAAATGAATAAATAAAAATCTTAATGTAGGGCTGAAGAGATGGCTTAGTGGTTAACGCTTGCCTGTGAAGCATGAGGACCCCGGTTCGAGGCTCAATTCTCCAGGACTCACATTAGAGAGATGCACAAGGGGGTGCACAAGTCTGGAGTTCGGTTTGCAGTGGCTGGAGGCCCTGGCATGCCTATCTGCACGCCTCTCTCTCTCTCACACGCGCGCGCGCTCTCAAATAAGTAAAAATAAACAAAAAAAAAAAATCTTAATGTAGCCAGGCACAGTGGCACATGCTTTTAATACCAGCAAAGGAAGGAGGATTGCCATGAATTCAAGGGCACCCTGAGACAACATAATGAATACCAGGTCAGCCTGGGCTAGAGCAAGACCCTACTTTAAAAAACAAAATTCTTAATGTAAAGAGACCTCAATTCCTAGTGCGTGGGAACTTCTGTCAGGGAAATACTTGATATGTTTTTCTGTATCTGTGCTACAGAAAACAGATTTGACACTCCTTCTTACTCAGGAGATCCCTGCTAGGATTCCTACCTTGAGAAGAGGATGCCAAAGTTAATACTGCACATCGCCATAAATGCCTCCATTTAAAACTGTTTTGAGGGCTGGAGAGATGGCTTAGCGGTTAAGCGCTTGCCTGTGAAGCCTAAGGACCCCAGTTCAAAGCCCGTTTCCCCAGGACCCACATTAGCCAGATGCACAAGGGGGCGCACACGTCTGGAGTTCATTTGCAGTGGCTGGAAGCCCTGGCGTGCCCATTCCCTCTCCATCTGTCTCTTTCTCTCCCTCTCTATCGCTTTCAAATAAATAAATAAATAATTAAAAAATGAACAAAAAAATATTTTTAAAAAAACTGTTTTGAGTGGAGAGGAGAGGAAACTTTGCTGCAAGTCAAAGTTATTCTATAAAATGCAGACATGGTAGCAGCTCATTGTGAACTAAGCAAGGCTTGCTTAATAAAAAGTAGAGCAGATAAACTTAGAAAAATCTATTTTCATAAGCAATCAGAGACCAGCTGAGATGGATGGCGTCTAGGACAGTAACAACCTCACATGAAGTCTTCATGGACATCATGCTGGATACATTGTGGTGGTTTCACTCAGGTGTCCCCCATAAGCTTAGGTAGTCTGAATGCTAGTCTCCCCAGCCAATGGCAATTGGAAATTAAAGCCTTCTGGAGGCAGTGTACTATTGGGAGCAGGCTTATGGATATTATACTCAGTCTCCCCTACCAGTGTTTGGCACACTCTCCTCTTGCTATGGTCCACTTTATGTTGGCCAGGGGGTGATGTCCACCCTCTGCTCATGCTGTTTTTCCTGCCATCGTGGAGCTTCCCCCCAAGTCTGTAAGAAAAAATAAACCTTTCCCCCCTCCCAAGAAAATGCTTTTGGTCGGATGATTTCTGCCAGCAATGTGAACTTGACTGCAACAGTAATGTTGGTAGCAAGGAGTGGAATTGCTACTACATAACTGACTGTGTGGTTTTGGCCTTTTGGAGCTGATTTTCAAAAAGAATGTGGAAGGATTTGAAACCTTGGCCTAAGAGACCCCTTGCAGTGTCAGAGCTCAGCATTGTCAGGCAGCCAATGAGGCCAGTGGGCGCTCTTCACACCCCTGCCTAGTCCTGGCAGGGCCACCTGCCTGATGTCACTGACAATGTTTTTTAATGGAAGAAAGCAGAAACTTCTTTAGTGTGCTTCATGTAATATGAATGTTGTTTCTTTCTTCTCTTTCTCTTTTTTGTAACCAGGTAGGGTCCCGTTCCAGCCCAGACTGACCTGAAACTCACCCCTACCTCTACTTTCCGAGTGCTGAATGCATGGCTATTTCTCGAAATATATTTCAGTTGTATGTAGATATTTCTGTGACCCATGGCATACACAGCTGTGTAAAACAAGATCTGCTCAGGGTTGTATGGCCAGTTATTAAAACCCTAAGGAGCAGGCTATGCACATCTTCAACAGTGCATATTAGGCATACACGCTCCACCTGGAATGTTGCATTAACTTGTCAGGTAGAATTCTAGTTTTAGTTTATTCCATGTGATTAATCAATTATCCTAGTCATTACTCATGCTAAGTCAAATTATGAAGCTGTTCACATACACTGAATTTAGATTTTTCAAAGAAAATGACATCTGCATAATATTAATTTCCCATACATATATTCAAAAGTGATTTTATGTCCTGTTTGTTTGTTTGCTTTGTTTTGTTTTTCTGAGGTAGAGTCTCACTCTAGCCCAGGCTGACCTAGCACTCACTCTGTAGTTCCAGGATGACTTCAAACTCACAGTGATCCTACCTCTGCCTCCCAACTGCTATGCTAAAGGTGTGAGCCACTACTATTGACTGTTTTATTTTTTGGTTGATTTTTTGTTATTTTATTATTTTCTCCATAAACATCATGCACAGCTTTTGTTAGTTATTTTTTGATGCTCAGAATCCTTATTCTTTATTCAAAAATAAGTTTGATATCACTGACTATGCAGTGAATAAAACCCTTATTTTTTACATTATAGAATTCATTCTAACAAGTGCTGGTGAGCATGCTTGGAAAAAAATCACTCAAATTATAGCAGAAAGGTAATATCATTCAGCTTCTTTGGTGAACATTCTGGCAGTTCCATCAGGAAGATCAAACATAAGACTTAATTATCACATGACAAAGTAATCCCACTTTTAAATATACTCCCAATGGAACTGTCAAGTCTCAAGAGCTCTCTTCTGCCCATCTCCATGAACTTTTGCAACCTGGCCATGAGGAAGGAAGGCCATTGTCCCCCAGCCCACACCACCCAAAGCCCCTCCTCTCACTAGGCAGTTTTCCCTCCATAGGGAGGTAAGAGACTCTCGCCAGGCTCCATTCTTTCTCCCTTTGAAGAAGGAAGTTGGGGGTGCACCACAAGAAAGCATCACAGTATCAGCGTTTAAATAATTTTGGTACATTCTTAATTATTTCTACCAGCGAATTCTAATTTTAAACTAGCTAAGACTGGCATCATTTCATTCTCTGTTATCACCAAATATTTTTGTTATTCAAAATGAAAGCACTGACATAATTTCCCCTAATACAAGAGATGAATAGCACACTGCCCTTTGAGATGGTGGGACAGGGGAGCCTTGTGTTAAGGTCTGCCATCTACAGGCTTCTACACTAACATCTACAGAACACTGGCAGGAGGGGTGCTCTCCAAACAGATGTAATCTAGAGCAGTGGTCTCAAACCTCAGTGAGCATCAGTCTCTTCAAGTGCTGCTCAGATGCAGAGGTTAAGGCTTTCCCCAACCCTGCAAGTTCCACAGGAGCTGTGCAGAGCCTGAGGGTAAACTTCACAAGTGTTCAGCTGCTGCTACACCACAGACTGATCTAGGCCTGTGTCTACTTCAATGGTTAGATTTTACATCTGAGGGACATCAGGCAGGGAAATACTATTACCAGATTGGGGAATGGGAGTTTAAATATTATGCTGATATCAATATGGAGAACGGAGCTTGCACACCTGACATTTCATGTATTCTCACATCTACTTCTTTTTCTACATTTGTAACCTCCCCTAACTCTGTCTTCATGGTGGGTGTGTGGGTGTGTGTGTTGCATAGCTTAATTAATAATGCTTTTCTTTCTAAGTGATACACAAAATAATGGGATGAATTATAATTTAAGGGCAGCAGATTCACTGAAGTGCAATGTTATCTCTTTCTGGTGCAGTAGTGCTGTGAGAGAAAAGTCCTGGTCTATTCCTGTTTACAAATGTGGAACTATTTTTCAGGACAATACACAAGTCCCATTTCAAGATCATAAGAGTAGATCAAAAAATCTCAAACTTGGGCTGGAGAGATGGTTTAGTGGTTAAGTGCTCGCCTGTGAAGCCTATGGACCCCGGTTCGAGGCTCGGTTCCCCAGGTCCCACGTTAGCCAGATGCACAAGGGGGCGCACGCGTCTGGAGTTCGTTTGCAGAGGCTGGAAGCCCTGGCGCGCCCATTCTCTCTCTCTCCCTCTATCTGTTCTTTCTCTCTGTGTCTGTTGCTCTCAAATAAATAAATATAAATTGAAGAAAAGAAACATTAAAAAAAAAAATCCCAAACTTGGGCTGGAGGGGATGGCTTAGCAATTAAGGTGTTTGCCAGAAAAGCCAAAGGACCCAGGTTGGATTCCCCAGGATCCACGTTAGCCAGATGCACAAGGGGGCACTCACATCTGGAGTTTGTTTGCAGTGGCTGGAGGCCCTGTCATGCCCATTCTCCCTCCCTCTCTCTCTTTCTCCCTCCTTCCCTCCCTCCCTCTTTCTCTGTCAAATAAATAAAAATAAAATATATTTTTAAAATCCCAAACTTTTGATATATAAAACATCTTTCCCATTTATAATGCTGTTTACAATGACCTATAGTTTGCTCAAACTTCCAAAAGGGAAGAAAGTGAGAGAAAAGCAATGCATATAAACAACAGAAGCACCCTCTCCCCACCCCCCAAAAAAGTTGAACAAGTCAAAGATTTTATGGGTACTACTGGGTGTGAAATACTGAATTTGAAGAATTAGGATTACTTGAAATTTTTAATTAAGAATGAATAAATACAGAAACAACAAAATAAGCCACCTCCACAAATGTCCAGATAAAATCTAGACAGCATCTTGTTAACACTGGTTCATACAGTACTGTGAACTGTGAAATGCAGAATGACATCTCCAAAGCCAGATACTGCTTAAGTATTCACTTTAAATTATAATAGGTAATACTGTGAAGTAAGCTTTGTGCCAGGAGAGGCAATGGGCCAAAACAAGATCAGCTTTCTGAGACACAACCAGAAACTCAAAGCTTACCAACATCATACAGGAACAATTCTTAAAAACAAAAGCTTACTCTTTGAACAAATATGGTTAGGAAGGAGATACCTTTGTGAAAGATCATTCTGTAGGCTGAAAAATAAATTTTAATTTTTAAAATTAAAGGGAGCCAGGGGTGGTGGCGCATGAATTTAATCATAGCACTTGGGAGGCAGAGGTAGGAGGATCACCATGAGTTTTAGGCCCACCTGGGACTACATAGCAGGTTCTAAGTCAGCCTGGGCTGGAGCCCTATCTTGTGGGGGAGGGGAGAGTTAAAGGGGAAAAAGTAGAATAGAAAAATCTAGCAGTATTACTTGTCTTGACTCTCACACATCTGCACTCCTTGCTGCAAAGTCAACTAATACAAGATTCATTCAATTATGCACTTTACTCACACATGCTGAAAAGCACACTTACACCTTCACTTGGCTCAATTAAATGTCTAATTCCCAAGAGAAGAATGTACAAATATTCTTGTTCATCAAACACTCCTCACTAAAATAACTCAAAGCTCAGAGGAGAGAACAGTGTAAGCTGATAATTCTTCTGGGACCCAACTTTTTAAAAAATTTTCCTTCCCTCCCTCACTACCTTCCTTTTGGTTTTTAGAGGTAGGGCTTCACTCTAGCTTGGGCTGACCTGGAATTCACTCTGTATTCTCAAGGTGACTTCCAACTCAACAACAATCCTCCTACCTCTGCTTCCCAACATGCACCACCACACCCAGCACTTTTTAATCTTTAAAAGTATTGCTATTTCTTGTCACGCATGGTGGCACATGACTTTAATCCCAGGGAGGCAAAGGTAGGAGGATCACCGTGAGTTCGAGGCCACCCTGAGACTACATAGATAATTTCAGGTCAGCCTGAGCTAAAGTGAGACCGTACTGGGAAAAAAAAAAAAAGTATTGCTATTTCTTAAAATCTCAGTTCATCTTCTAACTAGAAAAAGAGGCCATGAAGCACATGCCACAAAATCACAAGGACTTTCAGATCGCTAACAACCACGTGAAATGCCAGGTGTGGGTGGCACATGCCTATAAGCCTCGTTTGGGGAGGTAGATAAAGGAAATCCCTAGGTAGTCTAGCTGAATAGGTTCAGCAAAAAGACCTCTGTCTCAAAGAGTAAGAGCAACTAAGTAAACATCCAGCCTCCACATGCACATGCACATGCACTCATACATATATAAATACACATGCACAATGCAAAAAAAAAAAATCTTCACTGCTTTGATTCAGACAAACAAAGTTTATCACAAAGGCTGAGAGGGAGTGGGGCTTACAATCAAGCCTAAGACACATGGGTGCTCTATTAAAGCCACATTCTACACATGTAAGGAGGTATTTTATTTTTTTTAATATTTTATTTATTTATTTGAGAGAGACAAAGTGAGTGAGAAGGAGAAGGAGAAAGAGAATGGGTGCACCAGAACCTCTAGCCCCTGGAAATGAACTCCAGCCATATGGACCACTTTGTGCATGTGGCTTTACATGGGCACTGGTGAATCAAACCTGGGTCCTTAGACTTCACAGGCAAGTGCCTTAACAGCTAAGCCATCTCTACAGCCCATGGGGTTATTTTCTTAGTATTTTTTATTTATTTGTGTACACGTATGTAGGCATGCCAGGGTCTTTTGCCACTGCAAATGAACACCAGATGCTTGCACCACTTTTAGCACCCAGCTTTACATGGGCACTGGAGAATCTAACAGCCTTACAGCAAATACCTTAACCACTAAGCCGTCTCCCGTGCCTGTAAGGAGGTATGAGAATTACCTCAAGCTACTTCTGCATCTGTTTGGTTTTCAATTCGCTATGGTGTCTTGGGCTAATTTAAATCTTTATAAGTGGGCAACAACAATAAAATTCTGACAATAAAGCATTAAAAATGCTATACGGTTATGATGTTTGGTACAATTCATTAGCAAAATAATCCCAAGTTAAAGGTATAGCACGTATCTAAATTAATACCTCTGTCAAAATAATTACTCTTTTTCTGTTGTTTTGTTTTTTTTCCGAAGTAGGGTCTCACTCTAGCCCAGGCTGACCTCAAACTCACAGTGATCCTCCGACCTCTCCCTCTGCTGAGATTAAAGGTGTGCTCGGCAAAATACTTACTTCTCACTGTCCTTACCAGACAAATAACAAGAACTCTAACTAAGGAGCTAAATCACTCAGAGCAAATGCCAGCAAAGCAACTTTACTTAGGACTCACTGCTAGTGGCAATTAAAAATGAACAGACCATTGCTACCCCTTGGGTGTGAACAGAGGCTTAAGAAAGATGAGAAGAACCATGCAAAGCACTGCTCCCTCTAGACACAGTACGAGATGTGGCCTGCCCTTCTCTCTGCTCATCCAGTACAAGTCCATGTCTGAGGTTCAGTTTAGAAGACACCCACTGGTGGATACCAATGCCTGAAGATGTAACTCAAGACCATATGCAGCAAAAACATATAGGAATTCATGTACAGAGGAAAAGCCCCCTCTACAGTGTCCAATAACGATAACTGGCAAGACTGGTCCAAAGGCATGCCTATGCTCCCCTCCAGTTTTTCCACTGATACTACCCTCTCCCCTCAGTCATTTCAGAAAATCACTTTACCAGTTAAAATGGCCAAATTTGGGTGGTGGTATGGTACACCTGTAATACCAGCAATAGGGGGTGGAGGCCAACCAGCGCTACACAGCTATTTCAATGTTCAAGGGTAGCCTATTTAAAGGAGGGAGGGGCTGGAGGGATGGCTTAGTGGTTAAAGTGCTTGCCTGCAAAGCCAAAGGACCCAAGTTCAAGCCCCCAGGACCCACGTAAACCAGATACACAAGGTGGCACATTCATCTGGAGTTCGTTTGCAGTGACTGGAGACCCTGACCCGCCCATTCTCTCTTTATCTGTCTCTTTCTCTCTCTGTCTGTTGCTCTCAAACAAATAAAAAAAGATACAAAAAAATAAATAAAAATAAAATTTTAAAACTTTTTGTTTTTGAGACCCAAAATTATGATTGGCAGCCTTCACCATTACAGTCTCAGTCTTATTTTTGCTTAAATAGTTTTTGAAAAATGTGTCACTCAGTTATTAGTTTTGTTTTGGCTTAATAGTTATCATTTCACTTGCTGGAAAATGAAGTAGATAGAAGCACAAGGAAGAAAATAACACCTTATAATTCTGCCACCTGAACAGAAATAACCACAGCCATTTTGTAGCACACACTTTCAAGTATTCTTCTAAAATGAACTTTTTTTTTCTTCCCTAGGTAGGGTCTCACTCTAGCCCAGGCTGACCTGGAATTCACTATGGAGTCTCAGGGTGGCCTTGAACTCGCAGCAATCCTCCTACCTCTGCCTCCGAGTGCTGGGATTAAAGGCGTGCATAACCACGCCCGGCTTCAAAAATGAACATTTTGACACAGGTGCAGTAAGAAGTCTTTAAACCAGGGTAGCCATATAATTTATTATCATATGCATTTATTTGAGAGTAAAGGGACTTCCCTTCCCCCTTTTTTTGTTTTGTTTTTGGAGGTAGGAGTCTCACACTAGCCCAGGCTGACCTGGAATTCACTATGTAGTCTCAGGGTAGCCTTGAATGCACGGTGATCCTCCTACCTCTGCCTCCCGAGTGCTGGGATTAAAGGCATACTCCACCACGACTGGCTCCCCTTCTTATTAATAAGCCAATAGGTAAGCCATACATCATTCAGGGGTATCCCTGATAACCTGAGTGTACAGCTGCCCTACATGCCTGAACAGTCCAGCTTAATAATTATTTTTTAGACATTTATGAAGCATATACACACTGTACATTTCCCTCAAACAACTATCATTTCTTTAAGAGGAAAAGACTCCCTCTAGGTGGTGGTGGTATTTTTTAAGGTCTATAGTGCTTATATCATTGTCTATGGTCATAAAACCCCAAATGTGAAAACTAGTATTATTCTTCAAAAGAATTTATGACCTGTATATTCATTTACTATTATAAATTCCATCAGCTATTAAAGAAGGGACAAGAGGACTGGAGAGATGGCCCAGAGGTTGAGGTGCTTGTTTGCAAAGCTTAATGACCTGAGTTCCATTCCCCAGTACCCACATAAAGACAGTTACACAAAGTAGCACATAGAGCTTAAGGACCTGCCACGCCCATCCTTTCTCTCTCTCTCTCTTTTTGCTTGCAAATAAATAAATTATTTTTTAAAAGGGACAAGAAGATAATCTCAATTCTAATCAATCCAAATCAATCCAAATTTCTTACGAGAAACCACTCAAACTTAATATAACTAAGATCAGTAGGTAGAAATATAGGAAATGCTCCTTCTTTCCTATTAAGTCCAGAGGGAAGGAGAAGAATTGACACAATTTATCTTTGCATAGAAGTCATTCAATGAAGAAAAAAAAAAAAAAAAGATGCTGCTGAAGCAGTTATGCTTAGCTCCTTTTTCACTTTTAGATAAGGTCATGCTCTAGCTCATGCTGACCTGGAATCCACTATGTAATCTCACCCATGCACAAACTATGATGTTTAGTTTTTAGACATGAAAATAACACATCTTTGTTTTCCCTCAGAAGCGGATCAAAGGAGGCTGAAGAGGAAAATAGAACATCAAAATACATTGCTTTCAAACTCCTAGAAGCTGGGTGTGGTAGTGCAGCCTGAGATTAAATAATGAGTTCCGGGTGGCACACGCCTTTAATCCCAGCAATTGGGAGGCAGAAGTAGGAGGATTGCCATGAGTTCGAGGCCACCCTGAGACTCCATGGTGAATTCCAGGTCAGCCTGAGCTAAAGCGAAACCCTACCTGAGGGTGGGAGAGACAATATAAAGCAATAACAGAAGATCCATTAGCATATAGAAAAGCCAGGGTCCAGACTCAAGTAGGCACCTGGCTGATCAGAATCAGAGCCCATGTTCTGGACCTAACACTTTACTGCCTCTGAAACCAGGACCCACACTGTGGCAGCTTCACCACTACTCTCCTGAGAAATTGCTAGATTCGTAACTCTTTTCTCAAAGTATTCATTTCAGATAAGTATTTTAAAAATATTTTATTTATTTATTTATTTATTTATTTATTTATTTATTTATTTATTTGCAAGGAGAGAGAGGATATAGACAGGGAGAGAATGGATGTGCCAGGGGCCTCTAGCTATAGCAAATGAACTCCAGATGCATGTACCATTTTGTGCATCTGGCTTTACAAAGGCATTGGGGAATCAAACCTGGATTGTTAGGCATTGCAGGCAAGTGCCTTAACTGCTGAGCCATCTCTCCAGCCTCCCCAAAATATTTTTATTTATTTATTTGAGAGAGCCAGAAGGAAAGAGAAGAGAGAGAGTGAGTACAGGCATACCAGACCCTATTGCAGGTATAGCTGAACTCCAAGACACATGTACCACTTTGTGCGTCTGGCTTTATGTAAGTACTGTGGAGTCAAACCAGGGTCAGTTGGCTTTTCAAGCAAGCCTTTAGCCGGAGTTGTCTCCCTAGCCCTTCTTAAAGTGAAGGACTTATGTAAACATGAATCATGTTGAAATTTCCTATTTCCACTAATCAAGTTTTACTTACAGTAGAAAAAGTTCAACCTCTAGACCAAATTAAGCACAGTATTAAAGGTCTGTGAGTGGCTTACAAACAATAGAATGTATTTTTTACTCCTCTGCTCTGGAGTGTAGAAGACACAGATAACAATCAACAGATTGGGTGCCTAGTGAGTATATTTTCCTGATTCTACTGCACAGAAAGGGTCTCCTAGCAGAGTCCTTATGTAGGACAAAGTCTGTCTCTCTGTCTCTCAGGTCTTTTACATGGGCATTACTCCTATTCAAGAGGTTGCTACCTCCATAAGCCAATCATTGCCCCAAAGCTTCACTTCCTCAAGCTACCTTCAAAGGGGCTCAGAATACAACATATGAATTTGTAAAGGACATAGACATTCAGGCCATGGCAAAGCTTGAAGTAGATACTCTATAAAATTATTTTTATCCTTCTATAGAACAAGGGGAAAAAACTATTTTATCAGGAGGTAGTATGGAATGAAATGCATTAGAGTATTTCTTTACCTAAATCCTAAAAATACACCAGAGGTTCAGAAAAATCCTAAAAACACACAAGAGGTTCAGAAATGTGAGACATGATAAACATTATCCTGGCTTATAATGTTCTCTACTTATTAACCATGGATAGTAATTACAAAAAAGAAGAGGAAAGACAGGTGTGGTGGTGCACGCCTTTAATCCCAGCACTCGGAGGCAGAGGTAGGAGGATCGTTGCTGAGTTCAAGGCCACCCTGAGACTGCTTGATACTCCTAGGTGGTGCAGGGATGGGGAGAAAACCAATAATTTTTCTCATCAAATCACTACATAGGACATGAGGTGAGATGGGATGAAGACGAGAGCTGAGATCCACAGACAACCATGCACAAAAACCCAGAGGAGTATGAGGCTTGGACAACGAACATCACTTTCTCAGAGAATAAGCAAGGAGTTGCTGTGACAGCTGATAAGGTAGCAAGTATAAATCTCCAACTGAAACTTTTGATCAAAGTTCTCAGTATTTAGGAAATGTTTTGAGAGGTCACTGCTAACCCAGGAACAGATACCTCTAGTGCCCAACATCCCAGTGAAAATGACCTGCTTTAAAAGGCAGCCAGGACTTCATGAAATTACAAAGATTTTGTACTGCAAAGGACACAGTGGAAAAAAGCAAAGAGGCAACCGACAGAATGGGAAAAAATCTTCGCCAGCTATATATCTGATAGAGGATTAATATCTAGGATATACAAAGAACTCAAAAAGTTAAATAATAAGGAATCAAACAAGCCAATCAAAAAATGGGCTATGGAGCTAAATAGAGCATTCTCAAAGGAAGAAATACGAATGGCATATAAGCATCTAAAAAAATGTTCTACATCACTAGTCATCAGGGAAATGCAGATTAAAACTACATTGAGATTTCATCTCACTCCTGTCAGATTGGCCACCATCATGAAAACAAATGATCATAAATGTTGGCAGGGATGTGGAAAAAGAGGAACCCTTCTACACTGCTGGTGGGAATGCAATCTGGTCCAGCCATTGTAGAAAAACAGTGTGGAGGTTCCTAAAACAGCTAAAGATTGATCTACCATATGACCCAGCTATAGCACTCCTAGGCATATATCCAAAGGACTCATCTCATTTCCTTAGAAGTACATGCTCTACCATGTTTATTGCTGCTCAATTTATAATAGCTGGGAAATGGAACCAGCCTAGATGTCCCTCAACTGATGAGTGGATAATGAAGATGTGGCACATTTATACAATGGAGTTCTACTCAGCGGTAAAGAAAAATGAAGTTATGAAATTCGCAGAAAAATGGATGGACCTGGAAAGTATTATACTAAGTGAGGTAACCCAGGCCCAGAAAGCCAAGCGCCACATGTTCTCTCGCATATGTGGATCCTAGCTACAGATGATTGGGCTTCTGCGTGAGAAGGAAAATACTTGGTAGCAGAGGCCAGTAAGTTAAAAAGGAGACATAAAGGGAAGAGAATTTCAAAGGGGAAAGTGTGGGGGTGGGGAGGGAGGGAATTACCATGGGATATTTTTTTATAATCATGGAAAAAGTTAATAAAAATTAAAATAAAAATAAAAGGCAGCCACTTTCAGAGGAAGGTTGGAGGGGCTGGAGGAAGCAAAGGCCTTCTCCTCCTACCATACTTCAGTTTGAGTAGGGCTTTGAATTTAACAATGTATTTTTCACACTGGAGAATAATTCAGCCTTCAACGGCATCTCATATCTGCTACGGCTTTGCAGTACAGCAGCAAGAATATCTTAATATATGAAAGATAAAGATTTATGCAAAAAATAAAATAAAGACAGGCAAGGTGGCACAAGCCTTTTATCCCAGCACTGGGGAGGCAGAGGTAGGAGGATAGCTGTTTGTTCAAGGCCAACTGGGGACTACAGAGCTCCAAGTTAGCCTAGGGCAGAGTGAGCTGCTACCACAAATAAATAGGTTAATTTCTTGCAAGCCCCATCCTAAAACACCTAATTCTAATTCTAAAGTTTTATATTCTTATGCTGTTAATACTTTAAAACATACTTAACTGGAAACCTAGATCAAACAACTGAAACTGAATTATTCACTGCAAAACAAAATGAGCAGCTTAAAGTTGATAGCATATAGTTTAGGTAAATACAACTACAAGAAGAAAGGGGAAGAAGATGTGGGTGTCAGAAACAGAACTTAGCAGCAGAACAGTCAGTCAGGTAGATGTCACTACAAAGACTGTAATGGGACATCAGGGAAAGCTCCACACAGATTCGAATGCATACCCGGCTACTCATCTAGAGGCACCATATCCCTTCAGGGCCAATCCATGTACAGGGAGCTATGGAAGGACGCCACTTCTGTCATTCCAGTTTCAGACGCTCCCATCAGAGATGACAGTAGCATGTGGTAGGGTGACGTTTAGGTGCCTTGTGGCTCTGTACATGTAGTGTGGGAAAATATTCAGTTTGGCCCACACTCACTTGGACCACCCCTTCTTCCCAGACTGCCACCACCTCCTGCTTGTCTAGCACCAATTTACAGGGCATGTGTGCACCTGTCTCTAGGGAAGACTCCTACCTCCCCACCACGGTGACGGCAACGAAGGTAGACTCAGGACAGGCAGTAAGGACCCAACACACACCTCTTGAAACAATTCTTAAAATGACTTTTACCTACACATGTTCCATTTTAAACATGTTTTGTTTTCTTTCACATGCATGGGGGTGCAGTGCATGTATGTGTGTGTGTGTATGTATGTTCACATTTGAGTGGACATAAGACTGTGTGTGTGTGTGTGTGTGTGTGTGTGTGTGTGTGTGTGTGTGTGTGTGTAGACCAGAGGATGGTGTTGGGTAACCTCCTTAATCGCTAACCTCCACCTGATTTACTGAGGCAGAATCTCTCCCTTGAGCCTAGAATTCACAGATTAGGCTAGTCAAGCTCGCCAGCTTGCACTGGGTATCCCCTGGTCTCTGCCTCAAGAGCAATAGGGTAGGCCACCATGCCCACCTGGCATTTACATGGGTGCTAGGGTTCTGAACTCCAGTCCTCACACTTGTATGGCAAGTGCCATATCCACTGAGCCATCTTCCCAGCCTTATGTTTTAAAAATGCCCTTCACTTCTTAGGGATCTTTAATTACACATATAGAAATATTTCCCATGTATTTATCAAATACTTACTGTGGTGTTTGACTCAGGTGTCCCCCATAAACTTAGGTGTTCTGAATGCTAGATCCCCAGCTGATGGAGATTTGGGAATTAACAACTCTTGGATTCAGTGTATTGCTGGGGGCTGGCTTATGGGTATTATAGCAAGTGCCCTCTTGCCAGTGGTTGGCACACACTCCTGTTCCTGTTGTCTACCTGATGTTAGGCCAGGAGGTGATGCCCACCCTCTGCTCATGCCATCATTTCCCCCTGTCATCATGGAGCTTCCCCCATCAAGTCTGTAAACCAAAATTAAACCTTTTTTCTCAAAGCTGCTCTTGGTTGGGTGATTTCTATCAGCAATACCAACTTGACTGCAACAGTTATGTTGGTACCAGGAGTGGGGTTGCTGCTAGACAACTGGCTGTGTGGCTTTGGCCTTTTGGAGCTGGTTTTTAAGAATGTGAAAGTACTTGAAAACCTGGCCTAAGAGACACCCTGAAGTGTTGTAAGTACAGCTTGATGGACTATTCTGGTCAGAGTTGAAAGACGTGAATGCAGTACAGACTATGAGGTTTGGTTTATGATGGTGATAAAAAGCTTTGCTTAGACTGGGTTAGAAGCAGTTTGTGTGAGAAGCTTGCTGTTATGACTGTGTCCTGAGAAGTTGTGCAGGGCTGCACTGCATAGAAATGGACTGGTGTAAGCAGAGGGATATGGTATAGAAAGAAATCATTAGGCCAGAAACTGCTGCCTGTTCAGCTGCAAATGAGAGATCACAACCATTGAGATTTGGCAAGCTGACCTGCATTGAGACAACATTCTGAAGGGGTCTGAATGCTACAAGTGTCCTATTCTTCAAAGTCTGCTTATTCCCCCTGGATTAACAAATTGGCACCCTACCTGGTATTGTGGAGTATAAGAAATGCAGGAAAGAGGACTGCAGAAATGGCTTAGCAGTTAAAGCACTTGCCTACAAAGACCGCGGTTCAACTCTCCAGGACCCACACAAGCCAGATGCAGAAGGGGGTGCATACATCTGGAATTTATTTGCAGTGGCTGGAGGCCCTAGAGTGCCCATTCTTTCTCTCTCTTAAATAAATAAATAAATAAAATACATATTTTTTTAAACAAAGGAAAGAAACACAAGAAAGAGAGGGTCATTGAATTTGCAACACAGTCTTGCTGGCCATGGGCAGTGTGAAGCAGGTTTACTGGATGCCTGCATAGAGACCCCATGGAGCCATGAGGATGGACGTGGGTTGCATCAGAGACCCAGTGGAGATGCAGGGACCATGAAACAGCTGCTAGGGAGAGCTGCCAGCCTCAGATAAAGTTTTCCAGGACTGTTAATAGCCTAGTTGGAGGGGCAGAATTGGAACTCCAGTGACTTGTCACTGTTTAGAATTACCAGACTTGCAGATTTGTCACTGACTAGAGTTGTTGAACTTGGAGCTACAGAGTTTAATGTCTGACCTGTTTAAATCTTGTATTGGTTGAATATTATTTTTTGCTATGACAAATGCCATCTTTTGCAGTGTGAATGTTTATTCTGTGCTGTTAGGAGTGTTTTAGGATTTTTTTGGTATTATGACTCAGTTAAAAGACCTTGGATGTCTGAACATCATTAGGATCAATAAAAACTATGGCGACTCTTAAAAGTCGTACTGAAAGCGTAATATTTTATATCTGTATGGATATCAGTTTATGGGGGCCAGGGGTGGAATGTGGTGATTTGACTCAGGTGTCCCCCATAAAGAGGTGTTCGGAATGCTAGGTTCCCAACTAATAGAGATTTGGGAATCAATGCCTCTTAGAGGCAGTGTATTGTTGGGGGAAGGCTTATGGGTATTATAGCCAGTGTTCCCTTGGCACTCTCTTTTGTTCCTGTTGACCACCTTATGTTGACCAGAGGGTGATGTCCACCTTCTGCTCATGCCATCGTTTTTCTTGCCATCATGGAGGTTCCCCCTCAAGCTTGTAAGCCAAAATAAACCCCCCTCCTTTTTTATTCCCAAAGCTGCTCTTGGTTGGGTGATTTCTACCAGCAATGCGAACCTGACTGCAACATTTACCAAAGTTTAAGGTGTTTAAGTCACCTTTGACAGGGCTACTCCAGTTTAGAACCTGCAATGCTTTATTTTTATCAACTACTTTGTATGTTTGCCTTTAAGGTAACTTTTTTTTTTTTTTTTTTGAGATAGTGAAACAGGGAGGGACAGAGGGACAGATAAGGGGGAGGGAAGAATAGGTGCACCAGGGCCTTCGGCCACCGTGAACCAACTCCAGATGTGTGTGCCCCTTGTGCGACACTGCAAACTTGCACTATTGTGCATCTGACTACATGGGACCTAGAGATTTGAACATGAGTTCTTAGGCTCACAGGCAAGTATCTTAACCACTAGGCAATCTCTCCAGCTCTAGATAACATTCTCTTTTTTTACACTTCCTGGACGTGGTGGTGCAGACCTTTTAAACATTTTATTTATTTATTTATTTATTTATTTATTTATTTATTTATTTATTTATTTATTTGAGAGAGAGAAAGAGGCAGATAGAGAGAAAGAGAAGGGGGGCACCAAGGCCTCTAGCAATTACAAACAAACTCCAGATATATGCACCACCTTGTGCAACTGGCTTACATGAGTTGGGGGGATTCTAACCGGGCTCCTTTGGCTTTGCAGGAAAGTGCCTTAAACGCTAAGCCATCTCTCCAGCCCCCTCGATAACATTTTTTTTAAAGTATTTTTGTTTATTTATTTATTTGAGAGCGACAGACACAGAGAGAAAGACAGATAGAGGGAGAGAGACAGAATGGGCGCGCCAGGGCTTCCAGCCTCTGCAAACGAACTCCAGATGTGTATGCCCCCTTGTGCATCTGGCTAACATGGGACCTGGGGAACCGAGCCTCGAACCGGGGTCCTTAGGCTTCACAGGCAAGTGCTTAACCGCTAAGCCATCTCTCCAGCCCTCGATAACATTTTTTTTTTAAATATATTTAAGGCTGGGCGCGGTGGTGCATGCCTTTAATCCCAGCACTCAGTAGGCAGAGGTAGGAGGATCGCCAAGAGTTCGAGGCCACCCTGAGACCAAACAGTGAATTCTATGTCAGCTTGGGTTAGAGAAAGACCCTACCTTGGAAAAAATAAAATAAGTAAATGAAATTTTTAAAGTATTTAATTTATTTATTTGAGAAAGAGAGAAAAAGAAAGAAAGGGCAGGCCAGGGCCTTTTGCCACTGCAAAAGAACTTGATGTATGTGCCACTTAGTGCCTCAGGTCTTACATGGGCATTGGGGAATCAAACCCATGTTGACAGGCTTTACAAGTAAGTGCCTTTAACTGCTGAGCTATCTCTCCAACCCCTAGATAACATCCAATAATATTTTTTAGCCAATTTCAACAGAATGACAAATTAAAACGTAAGAATGCTAAGTGAGCTACAGAAATTGTATCAGAATAAAAATCAAACTTTTGGGGGCAAGAGCAATGGCTTAACAGTTAAGGCACTTGCCTGTAAAGCCAAAGGACCCAGGTTTGATTCCCCAGTACTCATATAAGCCAGAAGCACAAGGTGGGACATGTGTCTTCTTTGTAGTGACTGGATGTCTTGTATGCTCATTCTCTCTATCTGCCTCTTTCTCTTTCTCTCTCAAATAAACAAATAAAAATAGAATATTAAAAAATAAAACAAACTTTTTGAAAAAAGCTACACAGTAAGAATATAAATTTCTTTTTGTACTTTTGCCTTGCCTCTAAGGAACTCTAATTCTTATACCAAAATTAGATGGTGACATATTGAGGTATATAAAAGGACTGTTAAGCTAAATTTAGATGTTCCCTCTTTGAAGCATCCACCAGCTCCTAGTCTATTTATTCAATGGTTTCTTGTCCTACACATTTTATGTACATTATTTCAGTTAAATATCATGATTACCCAACTGGTATGTATTATTTTGTCTGCTATAGTTCAGAAAGTGCTCCCACTTACTCAAGGTTTAAAATAAGAAGAGAGTGGTGGCTAAGCTCATCTGAAAACTGGCCTGGCCCTGCAGCAGGCATCAAGCTGCCTCCTCCTAGCACCACCACCTCTCCTCAGCATCCACACCATACACAGTCCCTGCTGGAATCCACCTAACTCTGCATCAAATGGATACTAACAATTTTAATGATCAGGAAAACAAAGACCTGAAGAATTGTGCACCTTACCAGGAATTACTTCCTCTTCTGGCTCATGGCTTGTAGTCCACAGTGCCTCCAATGTGCCAGGCTGCTTTCAGATCTAACATCTCTGGGTTGACAAGAAGCAAAGACTCTACAGAGCACAACCAAGGCGAACCTACTTCCTTTTCCCCATTATAATTACACCACTTTGCTTTCTCCCAGAAAAACACCAGTAATTTCATGGTTTTGCAACAATATCAGAGTCATTACCTCAGTAGCTCTCACAAGTAGAAATGAACATATATGGTAAAAGAAATTATAAGAAAATATACCTACTAAAGGGTAAGACGTCTAATGTAATGTTCTGCCATAGTCTGGCAATGAAAGCTCAAGAATCAGGTCAAGTTCAAATAGTATGTACTGTTTTTTGTTTTTTTGTTTTTTTGTTTTATAGAGATAGGGTTTCACTCCAGCCCAGGCTGACCTGGAATTCACTATGTAGTCTCAGACTGGCCTCGAACTCACAGCAATCCTCCTACTTCTGCCTCCTGAGTGCTGGGATTAAAGGTATGCACCACCACGCCCAGCTCATATACTTGTTTTAAGTTCGTATATACTAAATTTAAAAAATTAAACATTTTCCAGTGTCATTTTCATTCTGTGTCATCACCTGATGAGACAGTTCTGTATCTGTTCTACTTCACCTATGAAATGAGTGCTATTTCTAATAGTTCTTCCCCTTTGAAGCTTTAGGGTATGCGAGTGTATGTCACCTCTTCCTTCGAGGAAAAGCCAGAGATTTACTGAGAAGAAATAAGACCCAACAGGAAGTAAAACAAAGTAATCATTATTGGGTTCTACTATATACTATAAAGAGCTCTATGTACTGGTATATGCACAAGCAGTAAGTCCAATTTGAAATTTAAAAAAAAAAAAAACTAGGGGCTGGAAAGACTGCTTAGTGGTTAAAGCACTTACCTGCAAAGTCTAACGACCCAGGTTCAATTCCCCAGTACCTACATAAAGCCAGATGCACAAGGTGGCACACGTGTCTAGAGTTTTGTTTACAATGGCTAAAGGTCCTAGTGAGCACACTCTCACTCTCCCTCCCTTCCTCTTTCTCAAGTAAATTATTAATTAAATAAAATAAAAACTAACATCTGTGCTTTGCAACCTAAAATGACCATTCATTTTTAGCTGGCATCCACTCAAAAGAAGTACTAGTCTATTCAACAACCACTACCGGAACTGGGATTGCTGACGAGCACAAGGCAAATTCTCTCCAGGCGTTTTGCTTTGGCTATAGATACAGGTTGAATATGGAAGTAGAAGACAATGAAGGCCTAATAAAGTCTGCCAAGCAAGTAGCACTTCAAATATAAACCTACTTCAGAATTCTATTTATTCCAATAGATGGAATGCATGACTCAACAGCATGGGTATCTTCATGCTCTAATCTTAATTTCTTAAGTTACCGGACAATATTTCATAGTTGAGACAGTGAGAAGTTCAAATGTGCTAAGATTAAAATTAAAATCCTAGACTGGAGAGATGGCTCTGCCACCTTTTTTTTTTAACCATACTTTTGCAGGTACTACCTGCAAAGCCTAAGGACCGGTGTTCAATTCCCCAAGACCCATGTAAAGCCAGATGCACAAGGTGGTGCATGCACTTAGAGTTAGTTTGCAATGACTAGAGGTCCTGGTGCATGCCCACCCTCATTTATATCCACTCTCTCTCCCTGCATCTCGATCTCTCATAACTAACTAACTTCATAACTAACTTAAGTAAATAATAAAATTTAAATACTAAAGTCATTTGCAAAACAATTTTAAATAATAGTAAGTTGAGTTTTATGAACAAAGTTGAGGATTTTAATAAACTAAATTTCAGGAAAAATAAAAAGAATTAATTCACCTATAAAGATTATATAGTATCTCTAAATTACACCATATCCACAAATAGCTGTAATTCAGTAGATTACTTACATTTAAGTGTGAGAACTGGTATAAAGTGCTGCCAGGTATTCTGGCTACAGGCCTCAGTACTGTGGAGGGAAAAGCTCAAGCCAAGCAAGTAACCGAAGCTGAAGGCTCAACTCTGCTACTAATGAGCTGGGTAGGCTCAGAGCTCATGTGTAATGTAATATCAAGTGGGTACTTCTAGAAGGAAGAAAAAAAATAATACTTCTAGAAGGAAGATAAAAATACCAGAACGAAGTAGGGCATGGTGATGCATGCCTTTAATCCCAGCACTTGGGAGGCAGAGGTAGGAGGATTGCCATGAGTTCAAGGCCACCCTGAGATTAAGTAGTGAATTCCAGGTCAGCCTGGGCTACCTCAAAACAAAACACAAACAAACAAACAAAAAAACCAGAATGAAGCCACCAGGGCAAAGTCCAGGCAGCCTATCAGGAGGCTTTCCCACAACCACCCAAAACTCCTAGTGGGGGGTCCAGCAAGGCACCTGAGCCTAAGGAAAGTGAGTGAAACAATTATGGAAAGAATTCACCAAGTTCAAAAAAGAAGCTGTTCAGAAGAGAGTAAAATGTCCTATTGTTTCACACTGTCTAGTGTAGAAGGTTCTGTCAGAACACAGGCATAAATGGTGTCCTGGGAGACAGAAGGAGCTCTGCATGGGACAGGCATTTAATCACAGCATAGAAGACATCCAAATGGTGAGGGCCAGGCATCGGAAGGGTGCCGTAAGGACCAGGGAGGCTGAATCAATAAAGGCCTCAGATGAGGAGCAGCAGACCATGAAAAAAGACCTAACAGTAATTTCACAAGTCTCTCTCTGGAGCATAAGCCTGGAGGGGATGTAGACCTCAGAGGAAGACCCCAACAGACTAGTGACAGACAGGAGGAAAAAAAAAAAAAAAACACTTCCAGGTCTTAAAACTACTGCATAAGACTTCATGTTAACCAACTTTCATATACACCAATATTCTGAAAACCTCAAATTCAAAATGTTCCCAGAACTGAAATTAAAGTGCTAACATGCCAGTACAAGTAAAAAAAAAATTCTACAGCTGAGTAAAATTCTATTTCAACAAATAATCTCAACAATACTTAACTGTAAAGTGTCCTCATCTCTCAAAGGCCCCAGGAAACCCTGGTTCTACCTCCCCCAAGTACTTTACTAGACAGGTGCTTTTAACTAGCTAAAGCATGGAACCAGCCCTAAAAAGTACTTAATAATTATTAGTAAACTCCAGCAGAGAAAGCTAGTAAAGGGCTGAAGACATGGCTTTGAGGTTAAGGCAATTGCCTGCAAAGCCTAAGGACCCAGGTTTGATTTCCCCAGAACCCACTTAAGCCACATAAGTGGCACATGTGTCTACATTTCGTTTGCAGTGTATAGAGGCCCTGGTGCACCCATTCTCATTTTCTCTCTCTCACAAATAAATAAAAATAATTTTTTTGAAAACAAAAAAGCTAGTAGGAGCTGGAGAGATGGCTTAGCAGTTAAGGTGCTGGCCTGCAAAGCCAAAGGACCCAGATTCAATTCCCTAGGACCCACGTCAGCCAGATGCACAAGGTGACACATGCATCTGGAGTTCACTGGCACTGGCTGAGGCCCTGGCGTGCCCATTCTCTCTCTCTCTATCTTCCCCCCCAAAATAAATAAATAAATAAATAAATAAATAAATAAATAATTTTTTTAAAAAAGATAGAGATGGGCATGGTGGCACATACATCTGGAATTCATTTGCAGTGGATGGAGGCCCTGGCATGCCCATTCTCTCTATTTTGCTCTCTCTTTCTCTCTCTCTCTCTCTCTCTCTCTCCCCCACACACTCTCTGTCTCAAATAAATAAAATGTAAAAAATAAATAAATAAATAAAGCTAGTGATGGGGATAAAAACCAGAATTGAAATAGCATTTTGGAAATTTTTAAAGCTTTGACTAAAACTGGTTGACAAGAACAAATGAAAGCTGCAGCCACTATGAAAACCAGTGTGGAGGTTTCTCAAAAAGCTAACGCCCTTCCTGACTCTACATCCTACCACAGAGATACCTGCGCATCCCACACCCATGCTCACTGCTGCTCTATTCACAGTGGCTAGAAATCAATGGAATTTTACTCAGCTCTAAAGAAAAAAATAAAATCAAAAAATTTACAGAAAAATGGATGTAACTGGAAAAAATTGTAAAGAAAACCCAAGCCCAGAAAGAAACAAACTGCGTGTTCTCTCTCATATGTGACTCCTAACTTTTAATGTTTATGTGTATGTAGATAAGGAACATGGGACTGAGCATGAACTGTGATGCAAGGTACAAGACCACAAGAGGGGAGCAAAAGATAATGAGAAGGGGGCTGGAGAGATGGCTTAGCAGTTAAGGGACTTGCCTGTGAAGCCAAAGGACCCAGGTTTGATTCCCCAGTACCCACATAAGCCAGATGCACAAGGTAGCTTATGTGTATGGACTTCATCTGCAATGGCAGGAGGCCCTGGTGCGTCCATTCTCTTTCTATCTGCCTCTGAAAGCCTCTCTCTCCCTTCCCTCTCTCTCAAATAAATAAAATTTAAAAGTTTTAAAAAAGGATGAGAAGGAAAGGATGAAAGAAAACATGGAATATGAAAGCAGGAAGGAGGTTAAACTGGGGGCCCCACAAAAAGGGGTGAGGAGGTAAGGGAAAGAAGGGAAACAAAAAAAAATGTACGAAGATACCATAATGAAACCAAATTATCTGTAAGCTAGATATATACACAGAACAAGTCAAAACTAAATTCTCATCAGTGTGTATTTGTGTGGGTAGGTTTTCAATACCACAAGTTGTAATTATCTATTTATCTATCTCATTCATCAATTTAACAGCTAAACTCTGTATCACTTTATTATTATATTATATTTATTAAACATTAAGAAATTCCAAGGGCTAGGGACTGGGGAAATGGCTTTGTGGTTAGGGTGTTTGCCTGCAAAGCCTAAGACCCTTGGTTCAATTTGCCAGGACCCACATAAGCCAGATGCACAAGGAGGCACATGCATCTGGAATTTGTTCACAGTGGCTAGAGGCCCTGGAGTGCCCATTCTCTCTTTCTCTCTATCTGCCTCTTTCTCTCTCTCCAAATAAATAAATAAATAAAAAATATTTTTTAAAAAAAGAAATTCAAGGGGCTGGAAAGTTGACCAATATGACAAAGCACATGCCACACAACTCGGACAACCAGATCCAGATCTCCAGTACTCTGGAGGTAAATGCAGGGGATCCCAGAGGAAAGCTGGCTCACTGGACTACCTAAATCTGCAAGCTCTGGGTTCAAATAAGATACTATGCCTCAGTTTAAAAAAAAAAGTGGAGTGTTCAAAGAAGATACCCAGAATACCTCTGGGCTCCACACACATGCATACACGTGCACCTTACCCACAAACATGCATACACTCAGGCATACACAATACACACACGTAGCAAAAAAAAAATCAGTTCTGTTTTAAATTTCAAAAGTGGCATGAGGTAGGTTAATGTTTCTCCTTAAAGGAAGGGGAGCTAAGCATTTTCTAAGAAATCTTAAAGTAATTTCATCAAAAGACAAATGAGGGACAGAGGAGATGACTCAATGAGTAAAGAACTTGTCATGCAAATGTAATGTTGTAGACAGCTTTACATTGCTGGGATGAACATCCAAACCAGACACAGTTTGTGGGAGGAAGGGATTTATTTCAAGCTTACAAATCCAGAGGAAGTTCCATACATGGAAAAAGCTGCTTCTGTACATCCAAGCAGAGAGAAACAACCAGCCAGTAAAACCCAAAAGCAACAAGCATGAACAGGAAACAAGTATCAGGGACCCCACCAGAGCTCAGACCTCTCTCTTACACCTTTAGGCTGGAACTGATATCAATCCCCAGTGTCACCTTAGGGCTGGATTCTATGATCTGCCACTAGTAGAACCTCCTCAGCCAGGTGGCTAGAGATCCAAGTTATAAGCTATAATAAAATATCTGAGGTCTAGAGTGATGGCTTAGCAGTTAAGTCATTTGCCTTGCCTCCAAAACCAAAGGACCCAGGTTTGATTCCCCAGGACCTACTCTAGACAGATGCACAAGGGGGCACAAGCATCTGGAGTTTGTTTGCAGTGGCTGGAGGTCCTGATGTGCCCATTCTCTCTCTCTCTCTCCCTCTTTCCTTGTCAAATAAGTAAATAAACAACTTAAATATTATATATATATATACACACATACATACACACATACATATATGTATATGTATGTATGTGTGTGTGTGTATATATGTATGTATGTATATGCGTATATTTATATGACTCTATGGGGGACATACATTCATAGTATCACATATAAGTGCCTGAGTTTGGGTCCAAGGATCCATATAAAAAAGTGCTGGGCATGGTGGCACATGCCTGTAATCCCAGTTTTAAGAAGCCTGAGACAGGTAGATTCCTAGGGCTTATTGGCTAGGCAGTCAAGCCTAATCACTGACCCTATCTCAAAAAAAGTAAGGTGGAGCCAGGCGTGGTAGCACACGCCCTTAATCCCAGCACTTGGGAGGCAAAGGTAGGAGGGTCGCCATGAGCTCAAGGCTACCTTGAGACTATATAGTGAGTTCCAGGTCAGTCTGAGCTACAATGAGAGCCTATCTCGAAAAACAAACCAAAAAAAAGAAAGAAAGGAAAGTGGAAAATGACTGAGGAAAACACCACAATTGCTGCAAGTGTATACATACATGTACACACATGACTATATACACACATGCCAAAAAAGGACAAATGACAAGTGAATGTAATTTTCTTTTTAAAGTTACCAGTTTGAGATAAATAAAGGTAACAGATGGATTAGCCCAATATAGTGTAACATTGCTTGAAAAGAAGAGCAATTAAGTAAGAAAATAAAATATGATGATATTTAAGAAAGAACGGCCAATGAAGGAAATAATATTCTTTTATAAATGAAAAGAAAAGTTAAGCCAGGAGTTTATGGAGTGAGTACCCACCTACAATCCCAGCACTCTGGCAGCTAATGCAGGAGAAGCACAAGTCTGACACAACCCTGGGCTACAACAGTGAGATGAAGCCAGCCTGGGATACAGGGGAGGAGGAGCAACCTCACAAAAGCTAACCATCTGTGTTGAATATCTTGTCATCTGCCTGAAATAAGAAGTTTCAATATAACATCTTGAAATGCTTTATAAAATTAAGATTCATTAGCATAAACAGAATACACAATTTGTTTCTCATTGATTATGCCATTTAGCAGATAACATCTATCACTAAGGATACCTTGGGTTTTTCACCAACATCTGACTGAATGCAAGAATCTACTGAAAGTTTTTTGATGAAGCTGATTGAACTGACTTCATTTTTACTCATGTGCACAAAAGAAACAGAAGATACTGCCATACCACTTGTCTTTACTAAGGAAAAGAGCTACAAGGCAGGGACTGATGAATCAACACCACTTAGAATATTCTTTTAATGTCATCAATACAACAACACAAAAATAGAATGTTTGGGGAACCTCAATTGAGGGTGTCAGTTAGGAAGTTTCTACTGGGCTGGAGGGATGGCTGAGCAGTTAAGCTGTTATGCTGCAGAGCCAAAGGACCCAGGTTCAGTTCCCCAGGACCCACATAAGCCAGATGCACAAGGTGACACATGCTTCTGGAGTTTGTTTGCAGTCAGAGGCCCTGGCGCGCCCATTCTCTCCCTCCCTCCTTCCCTCCCTCCCCCCTCTCTTCTTTCTCTCTAATAATTGAACAAAAATAAATAAAGTTTTTTAACAAAAGAAGCTTACAACCAGGAAAAATGTAAGCAGTACCTTCAGAACAGAAGTACAACTCAACATTGTTCATCAAGTACTGCAAAAGTGAGGTGATTCTAAGAGCAACACTCTAAATATATAAAGTTATGATAGCATATTCATACATCTCATGGACTGAGTATAACGTAGTCTTTAAAAGCTAACATGGTGGGGCTGGAGAGATGGCTTAGCTGTTTAAGGCATTTGCCTGCAAAGCCAAAGGATCCCAGTTCAATTTTCCAGGACCCACATAAACCAGATGCACAAGGGGCCCAAGCATCTGGAGTTTGTTTGCAGTGGCTGGCAGCCCTGGCATGCCCATTCTCTCCCTCTCTTTCTCTCTCAAATAAGTAAACAAATAAAATATATTTTTAAAAAATAACGTGCATACCTTTAGTCCCAGCACTTGGGAGGCAGAGGTAGGCGGCTTGCCAAGTTGTTTGAGGCCAGCATGACTACATAGTAAATTCCAGGTCAGCCTAGGCTAGAGCAAGACACTATCTCCAAAAAAAAAAAAAAAAGTTATGCTATTAAAGATTATTTAAGGAACATATCTTACTAAGCAAACTCACACAAGCACAGAAAGACAAATAAATGCCACATGCTCTCACTCATCTACAGTTCCTAACCTGGAACAGTTGCAGGCAGACCTGGCAGACAGCTCAAAGGACAGATAATAGAAGGAAGGGTCTGGGGTCAGAGGAATGAGAGGTGGGGAGGGGAAGACATGCAAACAAAGCTAAACTAAAAACGAACTGGTAGCACAGAAACCTTCCTCCTAGATAGCAGACTAAAAAATATAACCCTCAATAGGAGTACAGGGGGACTGTCCAGTAAGAAGGACCGTAGAAAGGGTAGGATGAAAACTAACCCTAAAACATTCGGCTCTGGCTTCTAACTCCCAGTATCAGAACTTGGCTGCAAAACACACTGAGCTGTTGACAGGAGAGACCTACAAGGTCCCCAAAACAAGACAGGCTTCTGTCAAGCACTTGATTACCTGCCTGAGGTAAAAGACCCTACTGCCAAAGATACCACATGCTACCAACACAGAACATTGAGAGATCCAGCTGGAATCTGGAAGGAAGCCAGTTCCCAGATGGTCTGCACATATAGTGCTAGAAAGCACTACATGAGCTGCTGGAGGAAACAGCCAAAATATTGTGAGCAAACAGGGAACACTGCTATACAAAAGCAACCAGCCCATCAAGATATACACACCTGTGCAATAGTGGCACCCAGACTAGGTGGGTAACCAATGACTATCTGATTGGCTAAGAGGTAGGAACAGTGGAAAGGAACCCACAGCTGGAACTGGGAACTGAGTCAGAATCCTATGGAGACCAAGATTATGGTCTCCAACAAGAAGCACACACTAGTTTTTTGGTCAATAGAGGGCCTACATCCATCAAAATCTCTCTAAATTAACAATGCTTATCCCCTTTAACCTATGCTGATCTCAGTCACCATTAGAGAATCTGTTTTTCTTTTTCAGAAAGCAGCAAGACCCAAGGACAACCAAAATCTATGAGCAAAACAAGAAAGGTAGCTGACTCCCTGGCAGGAGATGAACCAGCCCTCACACATCAGCCAGGGCCCAGATGAAGCCACAGCAGCCCTGGGAAGATGAGCCAGAGCACTGCTTCCATGGTGAGCCTGACAACCTGCGCCAGGGTGTTAAGAGACAGGTACTGAGGAGACTCAAACCACACCAAAGCAGGGCCGCAGGGATGGCTTAGCAGTTAAGGTGTTTGTCTGCAAAGCAAAGGACCCAGGTTCAATTCCCCAGGACCCACATAAACCACATCCACAAAGGGGTGCATGCATCTGGAGTTCATATGCAGTGGCTGGAATACTGGCATGCCCATTCTCTGTCCCCCTTTCTCCCTCTTCCTCTCTGTCAAATAAATAAATAATAAAAATATTTTTTTAAAAAGCATATCAAAGCAGAAATCTAGAAGCTTCTAAAAGCTCAACACTAAAGATGACTTAAAACACACTCACCACAGCACAGGAAATTTTGCGCAAGAGGGAGCAGAAAGATTATAAGAGCCACAGGGCATGAGGAAATATCGAAGAGGCATTGCCCCTGCTCCACAATGACTGCTGCTTTCACAGCTCATAACCACAACCTCATGGTGAATATCAGCAATCCCACTGAGGAGGGCTCTAAGTGGAATGGGGCTGGGGCCAGGAGGGGGAGGTAAATGGTCGTATCAATACATGATGTGTCCATACCAAGTTTCTACTTGATTAAAAATTATATGACTATTTAAGAACCTAAAAAAAAAATTTGAGGCTGGGGAAATGGCTTAGTGGTCAAGGCGCTTGCCTGCCAAGCCTAAGGACCCCAGTTCAACTCACCAGGACCCACATAAGCCAGATGTACAAGGAGGCACATGCCTCTGGAGTTTGTCTGCAGTGGCTACAGGCCCTGGCATGCCCATTTTCTCTATTTGCCTCTTCCTCTCTCTAAAATAAAAAATAAGGGCTGGAGAGATGGCTTAGCTGTTAAGTGCTTGCCTGTGAAGCCTAAGGACCCCGGTTCGAGGCTCGATTCCCCAGGACCCAAGTTAGCCAGATGCACAAGGGGACGCATATATATATATGTATATAGAGGCTAGAGAGATGACTCAGCAGCTAAAGACACTTACCTCCTAAGTGCTGGGATTAAAGGTGTGAGTCACCATGCTTGGCTATCAACTTGGTTTTATAGATCTAGTTAAACCAAAGTAAAAGAAAAAAACAATTGGACAACTTGACAGGGAATATTTTGCTGAATTTCAGTAGCTTAGTATATAGTTCTTAACAGCACTGACTGTCAGTGTTTGGCATGTACAAAATGTCACAAATATCTAGACATAGTCTTTATAATGAAAATGATTTTATGTTTATGTCTTCAACCTATGATAATGCTTAGTACTCAAGATCTGAAAGTCCCTTAAGTAAGTCTAAAAGGTCTGTGTTTCACAAATTGTGTGGGTCAATGGCTTACAACACACACAAAAAAATGTTTACCATGAGTTCAATAGGAATACCAAGTATTCTATCTTTAAAGCCACTACAAAGTAGTTTCCTATTTTCAATTTACATTTCATTGGACAGATTTGTCCTAAGAATCCATATTTTCTACTTCTTCTGTCCTCCCTCCACTCCACCCTCCAAATCAGATGAGCATTTCCACAAGTACCCTTCATGTGCTATGGCCTGGCAGGCAACTGTAACCTAAACACCTCTGATCTTGTTAAATAAGTTTCCCAGAAATGCAATTACTAGTTATATGCAATTCTATGGTATCCTCCATGATACAGCACTCAACATTGCATGTCCAAGAAATGAACCAAGTTATAAAGGGGCAAGCCAACCATCATTTTCATCTGTACAAATTGTGTACACCAATAGTCTGCAAATTCTGTATTTCTGTGATGCCTTTGTGGTATTCCAATTTCCAAATCATTGAGTGGTTAGTGCATAGCAGCTGCTAATAAATAACAACAGATGAAAATGAGCCTTGATTTCTTCCAGCCCCTTACTACATAAAGGACTCTACTACAAAAGGCATCCGCACACTATGGTTACTAAAAGTATATAGATACTTTTATCATTGCCATTGTTACTATAATAGCAGCTCAGAACAGTATAATCAGAACAGTCCCTGCTAAATTCCTAATTTGCCACTTCAAGATAATATTAATGCTAGGTATAGTGTCACAAGCCTGTAATCTCAGCAACTTAGAAGATAAAACAGAAGGATTTCAAGTTTGAGGCCAGCTAGGGCTACATAGCAAGACTCCAATCTCAAAAACAAAATAAAAGAGAGATTTCATTGGACGTGTTGGCATATGCCCTTAATCCCAGCACTGGGTGGGGGTGGGGGGAGAGGTAGAGGTAGAAGGATCGCTGTGAGCTTGAGGCCAGCCTAAGATTACATAGTGAATTCCAGGTCAGCCTGAGCTAGAGTGAGGCCCTATCTTGAAAAACATAGACAAACAAAAAAAAAAAAAAAAAAAAAAATTTTAAAGGAGAGAAGGTTCCAAGTGAAAAGGAAGTGATACTATTGCTATGCAAAATGATGTTCGGTGGCACCCAGGATTTGGTATGGGGTCATACTGCCAACTCTACTTCTTTTCCCATGTTCTTTCAATCAGTGTCTAGCACAGGTAGGTTTGGTGCAGATGAATATTTATTCCCCTTTTTGCCAATGCAGTTTCACCATTAAACAGAGACACTATGGTTCAGGCTTGGAAACTAGACAGAATTCGATGGTTGCTGCTTTTCAGGGTAAATGATACTGTTTATGTCTGATAGGAATACAAAGATTTCTTTTGAAAGATTAGATTTCAGTAAGCCATTAAAATTGTTATAGTATGCATATTTTGCCACAATTCAAAGTATACAAAAGCTTTATTAAGTAAACATCAGTACAATGTGAAATATTAAGTGTATCCAAAAATATTCAATAAGGTGGCATACAAAATACTGACATTAGGGAAACAAATGTATGGTCTAGTGGTGCTGTTGTGGTTAGAAAGCATTCAGATTTACTTTAACTTCCATTTTACTTAGAAAAATATAAAATGTAAGCCAGACATGGTGGCACACACCTTTAATCCCAGCTTTTAGGAGGCAGAGGTCGGAGGATCACTGTGAGTTCAAGGCCACCCTGAGATTACATAGTGAATTCCAGGTCAGCCTGAGCTAGAGTGAGACCCTATCTCGAAAAAAAAAAAAGAAAAGAAAAATATAAAATGTAATAAACTACAATTTATAACAGAATATGCAATTGGTAGCCATGACATTTTACAATAATAAATATGAATTACTTGTGAAATAACTTAATAATTGCAAGAATAGCATAAATTAGACTTCCTGTATCAAAAATTGTTCCCACTGGGCATGGTACCACACACACATTTAATGCCAGCACTTGGAAGGCAGAGTTAGGAAGATCACTGTGAGTTCAAGGCCACCCTGAGGCTACATAGTGAATTCCAGGTCAGCCTGGGCTACAGCAAGACCCTACCTCAAACAACAAAACAAAACAAAACAAAACAAAACAAAACAAAACAAAACAAAACAAAACAAAACAAAACAAAACGGTTTGCTGGCATGGTGGCACATGTCCTTAGAGGGAGGAGGACTGCCATGAGTTTGAAGCCAGCCTGAGACTAAACAGTGAATTCCAGGTCAGCTGGGCTAGAGTGAGACCCTACCGTGAAAACCCAAAAAGAAAACAAAATGGGTTCTCACAAAGTTTGTATCATGTAAACTGTAAATGAAAATATTTACCTTTTTCAACCTTTGGGAATAAAGCACTTCTGTATTTTCTGATGAAATCATTTCTACATATAAGATCATATGCTGAGGCTAGTCATATAAGCTAGTACATAGATCAAATGTCACTGAAAGTCCCCAACGTCAAACAACAGCTGTAATATACACTGGAGGAGAGGTGGACAGGCTTATAGTGAGACTATATAATCGGACCTAAGTGGGGAGGGCTTCCTTCAGTTGGAGGAGAGAAAAACATGAGCAAAGTAAGAAATGTATGTTACTAGACTAGCAGAAAAGGAGCTGTAGGAAGCCAGGAGAGAGGCTTTAAAAGCAGACTGACCTACCAACAGTTTGGGGGAGGGATTAAAATATTTTATTTATTTATTTGTGAGAAAGAGGCAGAGAGAGAGAGAGAGAATGAGCACCCCAGGGCCACTAGCCACTGCAAACAAGCTCCACATGCACGTGCAACCTGTGCACCTGGTTTTATGTGGGTACTGAGGAATAGAACCTAGGTCCTTAGAATTCACAGGCAAATGTCTTAACCACTACGCCATCTCTCCAGCCCCAGTTTGTGTTTTAAAAGGTTTACTTGTACTATAACTGTAAAAATGCTTCCAAAGAAACATTAGAAATCAGACAAAATCGAAGTTTAATAATGTCAACAGTACATATAAAACAAATAAATGGTGATCAATAGAAAGACAGCTCAGTTAACTGCTTGTTTTTTTTTTTTAAACCAAAAATTAAATAATAGCATTACATACTTTCATTCTGGTGGAAAATATACAAATTTTCAAAACTAAGTGCAACCTAAAATTTAACACTTTAAAACATCTTTTTATCAAGGAGGCTAGGAAGGTGGATAAGTGGTTAAGAGTGCTTGCTACATAAACATGAGTGTTTAAAAGAACCCAAGTTCAATTCCCCAGCACCCACATAATCAGTTGTGTATGGCCACACACTTCTATAACCCCAGTAATGCCAGAGAATCACTGGGGCTAGCTAACCTAAATGAAACAGTGAAAATAGCAGCTCTGGGTTAAGTGAAAGATACTACTCTCAAAGAAACAGGCAAATGAATGAATGAGCAAAGAGAAGGCACCCGAAGTTCTATGCTGGCCTCCATACTTGTGCACACAGGGCCCAGACATCACACCACACTCTGCACATATACACACTTGCAAAAAAATAACATAGAAGCTTCTAATGTTTATCTCCTTCATCAAAAGTATGTACTCCAAAACAGTGCCCTGCCTTCTTATAGCCCTCCTCAAACAAACATGATTGTGCATAAGAAACACCCTCCTACTTGACAAGTGACAATGTATCACACCAAGGCTGTTTGCTCAGCACTGGCAGAACGTAAGCCACAGTAGTGTTAGGACTTTTTCTCCACTCTCTTCTCCCCACTCGTGAGCAAGGCAGCTAGTAACTTGTGGCTTTAGTATTTGCTAACTTTCTGGGATATTAATGAAATAAGGTAGTATTTATCTATTCTGGTATAAGGATCCTCTTCTTAACACTAAAATTGTCACAAACACCCACATCAACACAAAGAAATAATCCTTTTAGTCTTTTCCCTGAGAAATACAAACTAACATAAGGCACTGTTATTTACTTATTAACTTTTAGCTAATTGTGGACTTAACTATTGCAACAACCATTTACATTTAACAGAGCAGATACACATGCCAACTCCACTTCTCAGCTCCCTCACCTAACAAGCTCTTTAGCCTTCTCTGGGTTCAGCCTAGATAGGCTAGGAATCATTGCTGTGAATATTCTTCATTCAATTATTCTTTATTAAGAATTGCACAGTTCTGGGCTGGAGAAATGGCTTAGTGGTTAAGGCGCTTGTCTGCAAAACCTAACGAGCCAGGTTCAATTCCCTAGTACCCACATAAGATACACAGGTAGCACATGTGTCTGGAGTTTGATTGCAGTGGCTGGAGACATTTTATATTTTTCTAAGTAAAACACAAGTTAAAGTAAATCTGAATGCTTTCTAACCAGAACAGCACCACTAGACCATACATTTATTTCCCTAATGTCAGTATTTTGTATGCCACCTTATTGAATATTTTTAGACACACAATATTTCACATTGGACTGATGTTTACTTAATATATAGATAAATCAGGCTCATTTTGTTTTTCCCACTTTATAAAATTATGTTAAAAATAAAGAAAGAAAATTATGTGAACAAAAATAATTTAACAAATCCTAGCTTTCACAAACAGTGGGTTAAAATATGAGATGAAAAAAAAATTTTAATGGCGCATGCCTTTAATCCCAGCACTCAGGAGGCAGAGGTAGGAAGATCACTGTGAGTTCAGGGCCACCCTGAAACTACATAGTGAATTCCAGTTCCACTTGAGCTACAGCGAGACCCTACCTCAAAAAACAAACAAAAAAAAAAAATCATTCTAAATTGCAGTAACAAAATCAGGTGCACTAAATGACAACTTCTGGTTTCACATAGTAAGTAGCTTCTCCCCTTTAGAGAAAGAAATCATATTTCTCTACCCTACCTCATCCACACATTGAGAAAAGTGACTGTATGAAAATTCCAATTACCTTTAACATTTAAGCCACTATGCCTAAAACAACAAATTTGAACTTAAAAAATAAAATCAAAAAATTTTTAATTATTTTTAACCAATGAACAAGGAACTGAAAAATATAATGGAAATGCCATAAGATACAAGTTATCAAATTCCTGAACAAAACTTAGTGTTAGTGGGTCATAATTTTTTTAACTTCAGATTATTATCTTTCTAGACAATTTGAAAAGCCACATGATATGACTTATCATTATTGTATAGCTTTTATTAAAATGGAATAAAATGGAACAAAAACAGTATTCTGATTTAGTAAACAACTTCTATGCTTGAAAAGTAATGGATGGTGCATAAGCCCCCGTTCATCACACAGTAAGAAAAAATAATACAACTGCCTAATGTATCTCTATGTACTCCTCCTAAAGTAATAAAAAAAGTTCCAGTAAACTGTGTATAAAGTTATCAGCACAGTGGCTGATGTCTAAAGTTGAAAATCATGACCATATGTGTCTTCTTTCCATCAAATAACCACAATAACCTAAATATAATCACCAAAATACCTTAGAATATTTTCAATATATAAACTATTCCCATTAAAATGTATTTCATAAAAGACAGACTAATGGAGTGAGGGAGAGGATATGATAGAGTGCGGATTTGTGAAGGGGTAACTGGAGGAGGGGAGGGAATTATCATGGTTTATTGTAAGTATGGAAGTTGTCAATTAAAAAAAAGTTTAAAAAATGTCTTTCAACCAGAAAACTTGACCCATTCCTAACTTCTCAGTAACATTCATATACTCTGCTCAACCCTCATTTACCAGTAAAGAATTCATGATAACAGGTTAATGTAAGAATTGCTGTCATCTCATTAAGTATGTTCCTCCTAACACTACAGGTGACGCTTAAGAGTCTTCACAACTTACTGCTCTCCCATTCCTATCAGCAACCGTTTTATTGGCAGAATAGTCTCAAATCTAAAGATTACTGTTCATCTCAGCAAACACAATACTAAAAATTAGGTGTCTAGTCACAAACCAAAAGTTGAAAGATACATAAAAATAAATAGAAATGTTCCTAATTTTTTTCTATCTTAAATGTCTGCAGAAAATAGTTATATCTTTATTTGTAATGACCTAAGTGGTAACCACAGGCTTTCCACTGACCAGCACTAGTAAACAGATATAACCACAGCGCTGTCAAGTCATGTCCCTCATCAACTAGTGCAGCACCTTACATCTATTTTGCCACGGTAGGGTCAACTAGCTTTATTTTGTTTTTTAATAAGTGTTTTTCCTGTATAATTTCTTTAACACAAAATTATTTCACCACAATATTTTCCCTGTATTTTAAATCTATTAACAAGAAAGATAGCCCTGAAAATTAACCCTACAAAAGATAAATTGATATGCCTTAAATACAAATACCAACATTTAGGATAAACTGTTAAGAAAACTATTTGCCTAAGAACCTCAATTTAAAACACTATGGAAGAAATATAATTTTAATAAAAGAAGTAAACATAATATTTACATATCAAAAAAGAACTCAATCTCCTTTTTTACTTCAGATAAAAATATCTTATTTCTGCTTATAAGACAAAATAGTTGTTTTAATGAAACATCTTACAGGTATAATCATATGACTGACAGATAAAATAATTGCTTTAAAAATACTTCTGAGTCATTTTGTCCTTACCTGCAGGCATGAACCATTACTGCATGCAGTGACTGTTCCATTTCCTAGCACAGACTTGAAGAAGCATCATATCTCTTTTTCAGAATGTGACTAATCTGTGGGTTTGCAATTCCTAAGCTATTTACAAGTGGCACTCCCTTTCCACATTGAAAAAATATTTATTACAATCAAAAATCAAGTATTTTTAATCTAGATCTTAAAAATAACCTTGGTAATTCTGTGTAGCAGCAACCTCAAAATGTATGAATACAATCTAGTAGTATTTCCTTAAAGAAAGCAGGATTTTTGTTTGCTGGTTAAATTATCTCTGAAGCTTTCAACAGCTGTCATACATGAGCCAGCGGTCTGCTGTGTTATGCTGTGCATGCTGCAGCTGATTAAGCTTCACTATTTTTCTAAAAGAAAAATCAATTACCCTTTGCAAAAAGCAGAACAGCTTGCCCAAATACACATCTTCAATACAGCACAATACCAGCATGCAGTACAATACGTTACGTAGCAAACTTGACAAGAAAAAAAATATGACCTGTTTGTTTCTTAGCAGTGCTACACCATTAATTGTTCATGCAAGAGATGTAGCTGTACCTTTCTGAAGAGGACGACTTCTCAGAGTTAACTGACATCAGCAGCTCAATCTTCTGCTTGATTTCTGGAAAAATCAGAAAATATTCACAACCAAGATTGCCTGCCCTTGCTTCCAAGCCTTATATCAAGAGATTTTTCTTCTCTAATCCCTTTTGTTCAGAATTGAGGCCACAAGATTCACAGTAGTTCTGTTAGGACTAGGATTCAATGGTGCTATAAAGGGAAAAAGCTCCAGAGGCATCAGGCCTTGCTAAAGTATGCACATGACTGTTTATGAAAGCAGGAAGTACCATTTCTTTTAAGCAGAGGGGTGTCCTCTTTTTTAAGGTAGAACAACCATGACTCTGCAAGCAGGTTTTAAATTTAACAAATTGTAATACAAACAAGAAATGCAAGCATATGAATTTATTACACTAACTCATTTAAGAAGCCTGGGTCTTAATGTTTCAGCCTACAATGAACAAATATGCAACCCCCGGCTATTTCTATTTGACTAGCCCTAAAAAATATGGCTCAGTGAATCATTTTTGTCACTTAAGAATGAAATATTAAACCAAAACCCCAATTTAACGATTAAAAAGAGCTTAACCTTTGTTATAATTTCCTAATTGTTTCTAATTAAAGACATACTTAATATCTAGTTCCTAAGGCCTTTAGAAAAGGACTTATTTTGCACCTTAATTCCCCCTCCTCCCTCGCAGTACAGTGCAAGTGAACAGCAACACCCAGTTACCGAGCAGAGATAACATTCTTGTCCTTTTAGGAAAGGACTGAATGGCATTGCCACCTACAACAGAAATGGAATTGCCTGTTCAATGTAATTAAAAGATGATTGCTGGTACCAATTCAGGAAGGAGACAGACTAAATGGGAAAGGTGAAAATAAGAGGGTAAAGGTGAAGATACAAATATAACATACTTCCTTCAAAATTCCGACTGGCTGAAGGCACATAAAATTTTAAGTGAACAAAACATGGTCCTGTTATTTCATGTGCTATCTGTTTTCCTATTCTAAAAAACATACTTTCACAATAAAAAGTCCACATTAAAAATCAAACTCAGTCTCACTAAATGCTATAAAAAGTGTCAAGATTTCAAAGCAAACCTCAATAAATTTTGTGTTTTATTTTAATATTTAGGAGTAAATAACAGACTTCTTAAAAATGTGTACTACAGAAATCAAAATGGAATATTAAAAACCATGAAGCAATAATAAAAACTAGTTTCATATAAAGCAATGGAGCAAGCATGTTTCTCAACATTGTTAAAATATGGAATTTTCATAATTGAGGTTTATTAAGTTCATCTAATGGGCATTATAAAGTAGGTTCTAACTGATATGATGACTTATATGACTTACCTTGGGAATTCTGAAGTTGATTACTGAGCCAAACACAAGGTGCTACAGTGAATGGATATTGGCAATGCACACACACCCCCAAATTTCAAAAGGAGCTGTAGCTCTGTGTGGGATTTAGAAACAAGCTCCTCTGTCATTTTCAATCCAAATTCTAACGTCTCTATCTCCTCATCTATAAAATGCAGAGAACATTCCTGCTTCAGAGGCTGCTGTGAGGATGTAATGAAATAACCCATGCAAAGCCAGGAAAGTATTGTCCATGATATGTTACATAGCACACACCACACCACAGGATCTGACCTTACAATTTTTTTTTTAGCTTTTCCATAGTTTATATTGAGCTTCTTATCATCAATGTCAACATCTTGTTTTAAAAATTACTATACTAGGGCTGGAAAGATGGGTTAGTGGTTAAGGTGCTTGCCTGCAAAGCCAAAGGACCTGGGTTCGATGCCCCAGGACCCACTTAAGCCAGACACACAAGGTGGCACGTGTGTCTGGAGTTCGTTTACAGCAGTTGGAGGCCCTGGTATGCCCATTCTCTATCTGCCTCCTTCTATCTCTCAAGTTAAAAAATAAAAATAAAACAGATAAAGAAAAATCACTATATACAATAGTGTCTGTAGAATTTTTCTGGGGGGAGGAGGAGGTTCCGAGGTAGGGTCTCGCTCTAGCCCAGGCTGACATGGAATTCACGATGTAGTTTTAGGGTAGCCTCAAACTCACAGTGATCCTACTTCTGCCTCCCAAGTGCTAGGATTAAAGGTGTGTGCCACCGCACCTGCATATGTGGAATTTTAACTGTAATCTGTCTCAGGCTCCCTAAATTTATCAACCAGCTACTTAAGAATGAGATTACATTTAGCCAGGTGTGGTGGTGCACACCTTTGATCCCAGCACTCAGGAGGCAGAGGTAGGAGGATCACCATGAGTTCTAGGCCACTCAGAGTTTACATAGTGAATTCCAGGTCAGCCTGAACTAGAGACCCTACCTCAAAAAAAAAAAAAAAAAAATTCCATTGTCATTTTCACATTTTCTCCAAGCCACTAGCTTTGTTTAGAGTTCTAGAAAGACTGAGAATTCAGGATTAGTAAGGTAACAAAGTCTCCTGTGAGGCTCTTTTACTATGTTATTATCTACTCTCTCCATATATGCCATTATTTAGTCTACTCACTCCCACATTCCTTCAGAATCCAAAAGGAAAGAAAGAGAGAGAGGAAGGGAGGGGAGGAGGGAAGAAGGGAGAGAAGGAGGAAGAGGGGAGGGGGAAAGAAGAGATAGAAAAAAAATCTAGCGGTAACAAACCCAACATAAAAGCTAATTAGGTCGGCTTTCACTTCATCTGAACTTCCAGGTCCGTGCTCTGGTAAGCACCCCTCAAACTTGACCCACGTGGGTTCCCTACACCCTCCTGCCACCCACTTGGCAGGAGCTCTCCGCATTTTCTCTTCTCTTAATCTAATAAATTATTTTTAAAGTTATTTAATATTTTTGTTTATTACTTATTTACTTATTTGAGAGCGATAGAGAGAGAGAATGAGGAAGATAGGTAGAGAGTGAATGGGCGTACCAGGACCTCCAGCCACTGCAAACAAACTCCAGATGCATGCGCCACCTTGTGCATCTGGCTTACGTGGGTCCTGGAGAATCAAGCCTTGAACCATGGTCCTTAGGCTTCACAGGCAAGTACTTAACTGCTAAGCCATCTCTTCAGCCCCCCAATAAAGTCTTTTTAAACCTTAAAAAAAATTAAAGCCATGTGTGATGGCACATGCCTTTAATCCCAGCACTTGGGAGGCAGAGGTATGAGGACTGCCATTTGAAGTCAGCCTGGGACTACAGAGTGAGTTCCAGGTCGGTCTGGGCTAGAGTGAGACCCTACCTGGGGGAGGAGGAAGAACTTATCAAAACAAAAATTACAGCATGGTGGTACACTCCTTTAAGCCCAGCACTCAGGAGGCTGACATGGGAAGATTGTAAAGTCATGGCCACCCGGGGTCTACATGGTGAATTCCAAGTCAGTCTGGCTTAGAGTGAGACCCTACCTCAAAAAAAAAAAAAAAAAAAAAAAAAGCCGGGCATTGTGGCGCACACATTTAATCCCAGACACTCGGGAGGCAAAGATAGGAGGATGGCCATGAGTCCGAGGCCACCCTGAGACTACATAGTGAATTCCAGGTCAGCCTGGACTAGAATGAGACCCTACCTCGAAAAACCAAACAAACAAACAAATTACAGAAACCAGATATGGCATAGTGGCACATGCCTGTAATTCAGCATTCAGGAGGTGGAAGCAAGAGGATCAAGAGTTCAAGGACAGCCTGGACAGCACAGCCAGAACTGGTCCCAAAGTAGAAGCAACACAGGGCTGAGCTCACCAGTACCCAGCACACAGGAAGCCCGCGCTCCTAAGCACAGCCTAAAACCTGGCAGGGTAGCACAGGCCTGAAATCCTAACAGGAGGCATGGCAGTTCAAGGTCACGAGATAGACAGCCAGGACAGCCTGGGCTACATGAGAGATTGTCTCAAAAAAAAAAAAAAAAAAAAAACCTCCAGAAACCACTTCACTGACTTCTACTCCACCTAATTCTGGCAGTGAGAGAGGGAGGGGTGGGTGGGTGGCTGGTGTGTGGTTGTGGGGGTGTGTGTGTACGTGTAAACTGCACATATGGGAAACAGTATCTCCCTATGTAGCTCAAGTTGACCTTGACTCTGGTTTCTCAAAACCACATTGGTATGATTCCTAAAGCCCTAAAGGACCTTGGCAGCCTCAATTCACGGTTTCTTGAACCTCAGTAGCACATTCCATAACCACATTTAGGACACATCCTAGCAATATTTTCCCATAATCATTTAGCTATTTTTCATTTACATAATTACACTTGGGGTAGTATAATGGACCCTACACTTTATTTTTCTGTAATTAAGCCAACCAATTTTTTTCTTTAATTCTGGTTTTCCTATTAATGTAGAAAGGCTTTCCCTATATCATTCTGTTTCACATCTTCATTCTATCTTCTTGGTCATAGTATTCCATATGTATCCTTCCAGAATTTTTAAATATTTACTTTATTTATTTACTTATTTTGAGCACGTGTGTGAGAGAGAGGCAGATAGAGAATGGGTGCAGCAAGGGTCCCCACCACTGCAACTGAATTCCAGGCACATACACTATGTTGTATATCTGGGTACTGGGGAATTGAACCTGGGTCCATAGGCTTTGCAGGCAAGTACCTTACCTGCTAAGCCATCTGCCCAGCCCTAGAATTTGTTTATCTTACTAATTATTTGAGGGGTGGGGGGGCTTTTCGAGGTAGGGTCTTGCTCTAGCCCTGGCTGACCCAGAATTCACTCTGTAGTCTCAGAGTGGCCTTGAACTCATGGTTATCTTCCTACCTCTGCCTCCCAAGTGGTGGGATTAAAATCATGCACCACCACACTTATTTTGATCTATTAAGCAGTACAAAGATCCAATAGGCTTTTATAAGTCACCTTTTAAAACAATATACCCAAACCAGGCCAGTTAGCTCAGTTAGTTAGAGTGTAGTGCTAAAATAATATGCCTAACCCTGCCCTAAGTATTTAAAAATTACTCGCTACCACCACTCCTCAGTTATTCCAAAGAAACAGCTTTACAACCGTGCAATTAAAATGCATTGTCTCCACTTATACTTATAGGGCACTTATAGGGCATTAAGTCTGAAAGTCCATCCACCTGATTGATTACCTGTTTTCCTTCAACTTTTATCTATATTCCCTATATTATCTGTTTACCACACTGCTACAGTTAACAAGTGCTCAAAAATTCTTGAAAAGGGCTGGAGAGAAGGTTAGCAGTTAAGACACTTGCCTGCAAAACCTCAGGACTCAAGTTTGATTCTCCAGGTCCCACGTAAGCCAGATGCACATGGTGGTGCATGCGTCTGGAGTTCGTTTACAGTGGCTAGAGGCCCTGGCACAACCATTCTCACTCACTCTCTATCTCTTGCTCTCTAATAAGTAAATAAATAATTTTTTAAATGTTTCACAAACCAGGTATGGTGGTACACACCTTTAATCCCAGGACTCCTACCCCAGGCAGAGGTAGGAGGAATGCTGTGAGTTCAAGGACACCCTGAGACTATGCAGTGACTTCCAGGTGAGACTGGATTAGAGCAAGACCATACCTGAAACAAACAAACAAACAAAAAATGCCTGCCAGTCTTCCAGTGGGCTTGCTACATCTCTCAGCCTTTACTTACCCCTTTACCACTGCTTTCATGATCCCATTCCTATCCCCCCTTAAAGACCATGCTGCCTTACTTCGTGGAGAAAATAAGCAAACAGTTCCTGCGTACTTTGCACAAACAACTAGATTCATGACAAACTGGATTTAGTCATAATTTTGTTTTGTTTTTATTTATTTATTTATTTTGGAAGGGAGATTTAGAGGTAGGGTCTCACTCTAACTCAGGCTGACCTGGAATTCTCTCTGTATTCTCAGGGTGGCCTCAAACTCATGGCAATCCTCCTACTCTGCCTCCCGAGTGCTGGGATTAAAGGTGTACGCCTCTACACACAGCCATAATTTTATTTCTACATAAACTATAGGAGCACATAAATGTTATTGCTTGTTAGGGAGAGGGAGATGCTCATTAAGATTTTTCTGGTGTTGCCTAAGCTGGCCCTACATTTCCAGGCTCATGAGATCTTCCTATCTCCACCTCCAGAGCAATGGAAGTGTACAAGCATCCAAAGCCAAGCAATTGTTTCACTTTATCATAACTGCAGGTCTTTCATGGGATATTCATCTTCCAGTAGTACAACATACTGCTTATACCTGTAGACCCTTCTTATCACTCATGAAATGTATCAACACCCTTGACTTGAAGAACTTGAAGGGTACCAATAGTAACTGTATGAATTGCCAGCCAATACTTTTTCTTACATCCCAAATCCTTACATCCTCCAACCTCTACTAGACAGTTTCTCCTAAACAGAGTACTTTGAGCACTTCTCAGCCTCATTTGAGTGCACAGGAGTGAACCTAGGGCGTAGAGCAAGCCATCTGCTACTCAGCTACTCCGAAACCTAACCTCTGCATTGTTTTCAATTCCACTAGCAGAAGCACTACTGTCCTTCTAAGCCATGTTTTTATTTATTTATTTTAAAAATTTTTATTTATTTGGAAGCAGATAGAAAGAGATAAATAGAATGGGTGTCCCAGGGCTTCTAGCTGCTGCAAACAAACTCCAGATGCATGCACCACTTTGTGCATCTAGCTTTATGTGGTTACTGGAAATCGAACCCACGTCATTAAGCTTTCCAGACAAGTGCCTTAACAGCTGAGCCATCTCTCCAGTCCAGTTTATTTACTTGCATGCTGTATGTCTACTTGCTGCTGCCACTCAATGTCAAAAGCATGTGCCACTCTGAGCCTGGCTTTATTTGGGTGACAGGGAATTGAGCCCAGACCAGCAGGCTTTGCAAGAAAACCCCTTGAACAACTTAACTATATCCCTAAGCCCCTAAACTACACCTTTTTTTTTTTTTTTTTTTTTTTTTTGATTTTGTGAGGTAGGGTCTCACTCTAGCCCAGGCTGACCTGGAATTCACTATATAGTCTCAGGGTGGCCTCAAACTCATGGTGATCCTCCTAACTCTGCTTCCCACGTACTGGGATTAAAGGTATGCACACCACGCCCAGCTTTTTATTTATTTATTTATTTTTATTTATTTATTTATTTATTTATTTATTTATTTTTTTGGTTTTTCGAGGTAGGGTCTCACTCTAGCCCAGGCTGACCTGGAATTCACTATGAAGTCTCAGGGTGGCCTCGAACTCACAGCAATCCTCCTACCTCTGCCTCCCAAGTGCTGGGATTAAAGGCGTGCGCCACCACGCCCGGCCCAGCTTTTTATTTTTTATCATGAATATACTCAGATGAGCATATCATGCATGGGTACATCACCTCCCTCCTCCCTGCTCTCATTTCACTGAGGCCCTCAGCAGGGCTGCTGGTCTTCACGATAGGCTGTAGGTTATGAGTTGTGAGAGTCTTTCTTACACAGATTCCTCTCCTTGGAACACTACTGTCCAGTTAATCTCCCTTACACACAAATGACTCACTATTCCCATCTCAGCATCAAATGCTACCTCTTCCCAAACACCTCCCCAGATAGAATTAAGTTTGCTTCCCCCACCCACACACACACTGCCATCTCTCTTGCACATACCTGCATACAATTACTAATACGTATCATTTTCTTGTCTGACTTTCATGAGGTTAAGGCTGCCTGCCTTAAAGATAGGACGTGAGCTGGAAAATGGTTCAGTGGTTAAAGCACTTGGTTACAAAGCCTGCTGTCCTAAGGTTCAATTCCCCAACCACCCACATAAAGCCAGACCAGCATTTATTTGCAATGGCAAGAGACCTGACATGCACATCATTCACTCATTCATTCATTCATATACACACACATGCAAACAATGATTTTGTTCAAAAGAGAGACCAAAATTTTCACTTAATTCATACACAGCCTGGTTTATCATATCAGACTTATTGATGATACATTTATAGAGTAATTGAAGGGAAAAAAAAAAGAGAAACTTGAGAGCTAGAGAGATTGCTTAGCGGTTAAGGCACTTGCCTGCAAAGCCCAAGGACCTATGTTCAATTCCCCAATACCAACATAAAGCCAGATGCACAAGGTGGCACATGCTTCTGGAGTTCAATTGCTGGGGCTAGAGGCCCTGGCACACACATTCTCTCCCTCCCTCTTTATCTTTCTTTCTTTCTCTCTATCGCTCTCTCTCTCAAACAAGTGAATAAATTAAATATTTTAAAAGAGAATTTCTAAAGAAAGAAACTTGGGGCTGGAGAGATGGGTTAGCAGTTAAGGCATTTACCTACAAAGCCAAAGGATTCTGGTTTGATTCTCCAAGATCCACATTAGCCAGATACACAATGGGGCACATGCGTCTGGAGTTCATTTGCAGTAGCTGGATGCCCTGACGCGCTCATTCTCTCTCTCTCCCTCCCTCCCTCCTTCTCTGTCAAATAAATAAATTAAAAAGTAAATAAATAGAACTGTTCAGAGCAGATGGCCTTCTTATTAGTTTTTTGGGTTTTTTTGTTGTTTTTAAAACAACCACACAGTGTATTTTTCTTTTCCTGTGACGCACAGGATCAGCCCAGGGCTTCTTGCAAGCAGTGAACCACTGAGTCTTTCTCTCTCTCAAATAAATAAATAAATAAAATACATGTTAAAAAAATAAAAATAAAAAAGAAGCTCAAATTGATCACATTCTTTATTTTCTATAGAAGACTCTCTTGATACCTACAAATAAATTTCCGCAGGCCCAAGCAACCAAAGCCGAGCATTTCAGCATCTAAAATAAGCATTAAAAATGTTGCTTTATTGGGCTGGAGGGATAGTTTAGTAGTTAAGGCACTTGCCTGCAAAGCCAAAGGACCCAATTTGGATTCCCCAAGGCCCACGTAAAACAGACACACAAGGTGGCACAGGCATCTGGAATTCGTTTGCAGCGGCTAAAGACCCTAGCACATTCATATTCTCCCTCCCTCTCTTAAATAATAAAATTTTAAGAAAATGTTGCTTTAGGGCTGGAGAGATGGCTTAGTGGTTAAGGTGCTTGCCTGTGAAGCCTGAACATTCAGGTTCCATTTCCCAGTATCCACATAAACCAGGTGCACAAGGTGGCACATACATCTAGAGATCATTTGCAGTGGCTAGAGGCCCTGGTATACCCATTCTATCTATCTATCTGCCTCTTTCTTTCTCAAATAAACAAAACAAAATTTAATGTTGTTTTATCAGGGCTCAAGCGATGGCTTAGTGGTTAAGATGCTTGCTTGCAAAGCCAACGGATCCAGGTTCCATTACCCAGGACCTACATAAGCCAGATGCCCAAAGTGGTACATGCCTCTAGAGTTCATATGCAACAGCTAGAGGCCCTGGCATGACCATATTCATTCTCTCTATCACTCAAATAAATAAATAAAATATTTTTTAAAATGAAATAGAATGTTGCTTTATCATCTTCAAATAAACTCATCACACTAATTAGCTTTCTTTTATTTATTTTATTTTTATTTTGGGGGGGGTTCTTTTTGTAGCCAGAAGGGATTTTTTTTTGAAGCTCTACATATTTTCCTTTTTTTATTTTTATTTTTTTCTCAATTTTTATTAACATTTTCCATGATTATAAAAGGTATCCCATAGAAATACCCTCCCTCTCGCTCCCCCCCCCCCACTTTCCCCTTTGAAATTCCATTCTCCATCCTATCCCCTCCCCATCTCAATCAGTTTCTTTTATTTTGATGTCATGGCCTTTTCCTCCTCTTGTGATATATTCAGACCATTTTATGTCTGGAGGGAGCACATTGTAAGGAGTCCTACCCTTCCTTTAGCTCTTACATTCTTTCCACCACCTCTTCCACATTAGTCCCTGAGCCTGGGAAGGTGTGATTGAGATGTTACTCAGTACTCCAGTCACTTCTTTCCAGCACCATAATACCTTCTGAGTCGTCCCAAGGTCACTGCCATCTGAAAAGAGAAGATTCTCTACCCAGAGTGAGAGTAGCGTTAATATAAGGGTATACATATTAAGAGAAGTGCTTACTGAGCAGTTTGATAAGCATAGTATATACATTTTTCCAGACATCAGCAGATGTTACACGCCTAGGGCTCATGACTACCTCTGTTTCAGGGATGTGTTCCCCCCATGGAGCGGGCCTCCAGTCCAATTGGAGGGCAGTTGGTTTCCACCATGACAGACATGCCACTATTGCACCCGTTGGCTCATTTGGCCTGTCTGGCCAATTATAAGGCCTGCAGTGTCCACTGTTGAGTGTCTTCACTGGTGGTATCTCTTTCTCCCATTGAACTGCATGTAGAATGGCTTCTTCCAACTTTGTCAGCTTTTTTTGTTTTTTTGAGGTAGGGCCTCGCTTTAGCCCAGGTTGACCTGGTACTCACTATGTAGTCTCAGGGTGGCCTCGAACTCTCAGTGATCCTTCTACCTTTGCCTCCTAGGTGCTGGAAAGGTGTGCAGCACCACACCCGGCTATTTATTTTTATTTTTATTTAGTACAAACTTTGTATGGACACATCATGTGTTGGTACCATCATTCCCCTCCTCCAGGCCCCATTCCACTGAAGGCCCATCTCTGTGGGATTGGTGGTTACAGGTTATGAGTTGTGGGGGTAGCAGTCAATGTGGGGGGTCAATGCCCCTGAATATTCCCTCCCATCTGTGGCTCATCCATCTCTTTTTTTCCTCAGCAAAATTCCCTAAGCTTTGGTGGCTGTGTTTTGAGTGCACTGTAATGTTGAGCTCCCAGCAGCTTCTAGATTTCTGCTCTGACACGTTCGGTGTCCTCAGTGTTGATCACCGTCTCGCTGGTACAGGTTGTCAAGTTCACCTAGAAGCAGCACTGCTGCTCATCTCACCACTTCCTCTGTGCAGCTCACCTCTTGATAGGGCTCAGCTGTCTCTTCTTTTTTATTGATAGATTTTGGTGTCCTACGTTCTTCTTACCTTCTGCAAGAGGTAGATTCTCCTAATTTAAATACACGGCCACAGAGATAAGCTCTGTTTGCTTATTCAAGCTTTGGAAATCCCAGAACAGGATCTTCACCACAAAGGTACCATTGGTCCCAACAGAACACTTTCTGTGGAAAGGGTTGGGACTGCAGCAGTAGATTTTAGGTACTTTCGGTACGTACATAGCGGGCTAAATGCTGATACACTTCTTTCGTGAGGTCAGTTGCTGGCAGCCAATTTGCTGCTGTCTCCTCAGCAGAACATTGCAGCAAACTGTGCTAGATGGCCCGCACCTTGGGCTCCAGCTCTGATGCCATCTTGTTTCCACCTCCTCCTCACTAGAGTATCATTGCTGTTGCCTCCCAGCAGTGGGCCTCAGCTTTGCATCTGGGTTCTTGGCTTACTCCCTCTAGGGGCCAAGTCAGTCAGTCAGCTCACCCATCCATCCATCCATTCATCCATCTATCCTTCCTTCCTTCCTTCCATCCCAGGGCCGTCTGGGTACAAAGCAGAAACGCAAACTGGGCAGAGGGGACAGATGATGGCTCAGTGCCCAAAAGTCAAGACACCATTGCCTCATCCCTGAACCACAGGGGAAAGGACGCCAACAAGGCCAGGCCTGGAACTCCAGAGCAGCCACTACCAGGAGCCACGCCAGGAGAGGGGCAGAGAGATCCAGCTGATTAGCTTTCTTGATTGAAACAACTAAGTGGTCTGCGTCATCACAGTCTCACACATCATTTTACAGGGTAAGGAGGGAAGGGGGGAAAGTAGAATTTCAATAAATTTTCCTGCATTTTTTTTGAGATGCATTTTTTTTTTTGAGAAAGGATGTTTCATATATAATAGGCTGCCCTCAAACTCACTATGATGGATGACACTGAATTCTGACCCTCTTGCCTCTACCTCCTGAGTGCTGGAGTTACAAGTGTGCACCACCACAGTTCCGTTTGATGTAGTACTAGGGATCAGTAAGAAAGCCCTCTACCAATTGTGCTCCTCCCACTCTTTCTCTTGTATCCCCAGCAATCTTGTCTCCTTACACTCTTTTGTTCCCATTTTAACCTATACTTTATACTAATTGAGATTTCTTGTGAACATAAATAATTTGACGGTTTAGTCAATGTCCTCATGTCTCTGAAGCCAGAGCTGAAAACCATGACCAGCAAATTACCAAAACAAGGAGTTATAGTCATTGTAGGAGAGAAATTGGACAGCCCTAATCTGCCAAGAATCCTAAGAAGGATGGTAGCAAGAGGAATGCCACGGACATGAAATGTTTCTGTTATTTTCAATGCTGAATCCAGCATGAAGACCTTGACTTTTTTTTTGGGGGGGGGGGCAGTGTTTTAAGGTAGGATCTCACTCTAGCCCAGGCTGACCTGGAATTCACTACATAGATTCAGGGCAACCCTCCTACCATTGCCTCCTGAGTGCTAGGATTAAAGGTGTGCGCCATTGCCCAGCTGATGTTTTTGATTTTGAAATTGAAAGAACATAGTAACTAGGCAAGCAGTTCTACCTAAGATCTAACAAAAATTTTCTTTTACTTGCAAAATTCTTTTATGTAGTCATCCATAAACAACTTTACTTGGGATATACCTAAGAATATTATGTATTCATGTGCAGCCAGTTTCTGCTATAAGAACCAAGTATGGCCCTTAGATGATCGTGTAATAAGAATATCAACCAGGCGTGGTGGTGCACACCTTTAATCCCAGCACTTGGGCGGTAGAGGAGGCAGAGGTAGAAGGACTGCCGTAAGTTCAAGGTCACCTTGAGACTCCATAGTGAATTCCAGGTCAGCCTGAGCTAAATAGTGAGACCCTACCTCAGGGGGAAAAAAAAAAAAAGGAATATATCTAGGGGTTTAGCGGCTAAGGTGTGTGCCTGGAAAGCCTAACGAACAGAGTTTGATTCCCCATTATCCACATAAAGTCAGATGCACAAAATGGCACATGCATCTGGAGTTTATTTGCAGTGGCTAGAGGCCCTGGTGGTACAAGCCTTTAATACCAGTACTGTGAGTTCAAGGCCAGCCTGAAACTACATAGTACATTCCAGGTCAGCCTGGCCTAGAGCAAGAACCTACCTTAAAAAGAAAAGAATATAGAAGCTACAAGGGAAATGTCTCAGGAAGCTGCATAACCAGAATCTTCTTCAGAAGGCAGAGTAGCTCTTCAAACTCCTGCCACCAGGTGTTCAAAGACATGGTTCTCTATCAGTGTGGCCCACCCTTCACAGTTGCTCAAAACCTCTCCAAAAGCAATGGCATTGCTCGATCACTATTAGTTACCTGCTCCTCTTCCACAGTACATATTCAGAAATTGCTATGTCAGGATGCATGCTCGTGGTCTACTCTCCTAGGACCACGAATCCCTCTGAGCAGATCTCACCAAAATACAAAGGCCCTCAGCAGCCGGTCTCCAATGTTACCATCTAAAGCCAGGTCCTGACCAGAAACTGAAGATGCTGACACAAAAGACACCCTTCACGCAGGGACAAAGGTAAAGCAAGTCTTGTGAAGTATATTTTTAAAGTGGAGGCTGATGAACTGACAAGTATCTTGACAGGACAGTCTAGCCTAAAAACCAGGTATCCTCATCCTAGGGATCATCATTTGTGTCTGCTATGACAGTGATAGGAAAGCAAGTCTGCAAACATAAAAATAATCACTAATGATCTGAGCCGTGGAAATGATGTCCCTGACTGTCAGTAGCCTTTATCCCACTTTTAAAAAATTAATCCCTGGGCCAGGTGTGGTGGCACACACCTTTAATCCCAGCACTCGGGAGGCAAAGGTAGGAGAATCACTGTGAGTTCGAGACCACCCTGAAACTACATAGTGAATTCCAGGTCAGCCTGAGCTAGAGTGAAACCTTACCTCAAAAAGGAAGGGGGATGGAGAGATGGCTTAGCAGTCAAGCGCTTGCCTATGAAGCCTAAGGACACCAGTTTGAGGCTCGATTCCCCAGGATCCACGTTAGCTAGATACACAAGGTGGTGCATGTATCTGGAGTTCATTTGCAGTGGCTGGAGGCCCTGGTGTGCCCATTCTGTCTCTATCTATCTGCCTCTTTCTCTCTCTGTCACTCTCAAAAAAAAAAAAAAAAAAAAAAAAAGTCCCCTGCTAGTTAAGATGTTTGCCCGCGAAGCCAAAGGACCCAGGTTTGATTCCCCAGGACCCACATAAGCCAGATGCACAAGGAACACATGCATCTGGAGTTTATTTGCAGTGGCTAGAGGCCCTGGTGTGCCCATTCTCTTTCTCTCTTCTCTTCTCTCTCTGCTTGCAAATAAATAAAAAATTTAAAATAGTAATCATTTAAAAAAAAAAAAATAGTCCTGGGCTGGAGAGATTGCTTAGCAGTTAAGGTACTTGCCAGCAAAGTCAAAGGACCCAGGTTCAATTTCCCAGTATCCACATAAAGCCAGATGCACAAGGTGGTGCATGTGTATGGAGTTCGTTTGCAGTAGCTACAGGCCCTGGCGCACCCTTTCTCTGTCTGCCTCCCTCCTTCCCCGCCCCTCTCTATCTCTCATAAATATTTTTTTTAGTTTTTTTAAATAGTCCTATTGGAATCTCAATGATCATCAAACAAACCAATAACTCAATACAATGCAAATCCACAACAAAGAGAAAACTTCAAATCTGCAAATGGCACGACATGTGAAGAAGCAGATGAAAACTGTGGTACTGTGCTAGAATTCCAGGCAAAGGCGCTGAGAAGAGGATATAGAGGTTGGAGCATCACTAACTGAAAAGTCACATGACCAATAAATGCTAAGTGTCTTAAGAATGATAATCACTTGATTATCAGAGATTAGAAGGAAAATAATAAAGCCCTTAAATAATTTGCAAAAATATTCTTCATTATGATGGCATTACAGTCTAAAGGATGTCTCACAATATTGTTATACAATTCATCAGTTGTCATTTAGTATGAAAATGGTTATTTTTCAGTTGCAAGTTAAATTTATTTCAATAAAATAGACTTCAAATTTTTATTTGCTTTTCCAAAATAAATTCCTAATGTCACACCTTTCCTTCAAAGCATTTTTCCAATATCAACTATCCTCTGCTACAATTTCAAGACAGGGTATTATGTCTGTTAACTTGACACTGCAGTGTAACACGGATGGGATGGAGAGAAGTTAGGAGCAGATCAGAAACTTCGTTTACTAGAGAAAATATTTTCTGTCACTTTACTGCTGCTGTTGGATACACATACAGCCCAAGCTGGCCCTTAACTCAATGTGCAGCTGAGGATGACAGATCCCCCTGCTTCCACTTCTCAAGACTACAAGTGTGCATAGCCATGCACAAACTTCTTAAAACATTTTTTGTTGTTGCTGTTATTTTCACCGTAAGATCTCAATCTAGCCCAGGCTGACCTGGAACTCACTCTGTACTTCCAAGCTGGCATCAAACTCACAACAGTTCTACTTCTGCCTCCCACATGCTGAGATTATAGCCATGTGCCAACCATACCCGGCTTATTCTTAAAACATTTTAAAATAATTATTCTGAGTACACAACATGTAACACAGGAGAAATACTAGCACAAAATAAATAATTTAAAATGCTGCTGATTTCCAAATTCCAGCAAGAAAGTTGTCAGGACCCTTCAAGTCAGTAAGCCACAGGCCAGAGAGACTCCTGGTGAGGGTATCTCTGCCAGCCTAGGACACTCAGATCACTCAGCCTAAAGCTATATGAATAAGTTAAAATTTGCAGCTCACCAGTCAGTTTCTTTTTTTAAAGTAGTTCTTAGTGTTGTGGAATTTGAGAAATTAAAAACAAAAAAATATATACTTATACATTTTTTAAAAACCCACTGACTGAATAAAATTCCTAATTCTTTTTAGCCTCATCATTGATTTCTGATAGCAATGATATGATGAACTCATCATTGATTTCTGATAACAATGATGTGATGAAAACTAATCCCTGAAATCTGCTATGGGTTTCTCACCAGAGCAACAAAGTGTCATTAATAGTTAATCTGCCTCTCAACAGAACAAAGGCGCTCTGACCTGGCTGTGTTGGTTAAGACAAAAGTAGCACAAGTTCTTTGATAACTGGGAGCTGTTACACTCAAGGTGACATCCAATGCTCAATTCACTTTGGGGTCAAGTTGTAATGCTTTCCCTCCATTACTCTTGTAAAATAAACTATCATTTTCCAAATTTTTAAAATAATCTACAAGTTTGGAAATGACACAAAATAAATTTTTAATTCTAGATATTAATAGACAACAGAAATTAAATTCTCTAAATTGTGACTCAAAAACCCATAAATTAGGACTTTTTATCTCACTTAGATTTTTGTTTTGTTTTGTTTTTGAGGAAGGGTCTCACTCTAGCCCAGGCTGACCTAGAATTCACTATGTAGTCTCAGGATGGCCTCAAACTCACAGCAATCCTCCTACCTCTGCCTCCTGAATGCTGGGATTAAAGGCGTACTATATTCCACCACGCTCGGTTTCACTAGAATTTTTACATAGGAAGGACTATGAGACTAGAGCTATTGTTCAATAGTGAAGCTATTGTCTAGTACAAGGCTCTGGGTTCAACCCCAGGACCAGAAAAAAGTAAGGCCAGAAAAGATGAGAAGGAAGGGACAGAGGAAAGGAGACAGGGAAAGAGTGAACGAAGCAATGACCATCTGTTTTCCAACTCCTTTGGTAAGGGACAACCTGCTTAACTGTCTCAAAAGAAACTTTTCTATGTTAAGAGGTGACAACATTTTGAACAATGATATTTACATATGTAAGAAAACAAATTATATCAAAGTGAGCTTGTTTATTAAAAATAATTAAGTGTTCCTAAATTCCAACTCATATTAACTTCCATCATTTAGGGAATGAAACATGAGATGCAGTGTAACTTTTTCCATCCTTCTACATTTTCCTCATGACAAAAAGTTATCAAGCTAGGTACCACCTTTAACAGAAGGTGAGGAATACTCAGTCGCAAAGTCATTTAATACCACCTCAGTTAAACCATCACACAAGTCCTTTGTATTACCTCAGTTAATCCTCTCCAACAACTGACAGAAAGATTCTCATCGTGTATCGCAAGCTGGCCTCCAACTTGCTATGTAGCCAACAATGACTTTGAATTCCTGATCCTTCTGTCTCTATCTCCCAAGTACTAGAATTACAAGTTTGAATCACACCTGGCTTAGAAGGAAGCTCCCCCCCCCCGCCAGGGTTAAGGCCTCTAACTCACAGCAATTCTCCAACCTCTGCCTCCCAGATGCTGGGATTAAAGCTGTGTGCCACCACACCTAGCAGAAGGTAGCTTCTTAATATAATTCCCATTTAGTATGTATGGAAAGTGAAGCTCTCAAACTGGAAGACATTTGCTCAAGATTCTACAGCTAAACAACTCCATTTACAACAGCACTAAAAGAATGCTTCCCGGGCTGGAGAGATGGCTTAGTAGTTAAAGCATTTGCCTGTGAAGCTGAAAGACCCAGGTTCAATTCCCCACTACCCACAAAAGCTAGATGCACATGGTGATGCATCTAAGTGGACTTTATATGCAGTGGCTAGAGCCCTGACACACCCATTCTCATTCTCATTCTCATTCTCTCCTCCCTCTCTCTCTCTCTCTCTCTCTCTCTCTCTCTCTCTCTCTCTCGCTCCTCCCCACCATAAAATCCAATGGTTGCACAATGTTGTAAATATGTTAAAAAATAGTAATTGGGGTTTAAAATGGAGACAAGCTATTACCTAAAACAAAATCAGGATTCCAGAGCTAGTCTGTGGCCAAGCCAGTATAAGAACCTAGGCAATGGGCAAGGCCCACCTCCACAGACATACTGCAAAGCCTGCCAAGAAGAAATGGTCGCTCTGATTGAGGGAAAAGACTGAGAAGGAAAGGTTACATGAACTTGCAAGTGATCCCACTCCAGGGGAAAAAAAAAAAAAAAAGCACACACAAAGCCAAGCAACAGAGACCATATCACATGCCCTGTTATTTTGCTGGCAGGAAATGAAGCCAGAGGTACTGGTAAAGGAAGTGCTCTGCTGGGTTTTTTGTTGTTGTTTTGGTTTTTTCGAGGTAGGGTTTTCACTCTAGCCCAGGCGGACGTGGAATTCACTAGGTAGTCTCAGGGCACCCTTGAACTCACAGCCATTCTCCTACCTCTGCCTCTTCAGTGCTGGGATTAAAGGAGTACACCACCACACTCGGCTGACTGTTGGTTTTTAATAAGGCAAAAATAGAACTATACAGTCAAAACTAAAATAAAAAATTTGACAAGTGAATAAAATTTAAAGCAAAAAATTTTTAAATCTTATGTCATTCTGGGAGAAAAATATTAAACTTTGTTGAGCTATTTATAAGGCTTGTCAATTCACCACAATTCATTCTGTATTAGCACACCCACACAGTACCCCTCAGGAATTTTACTAATTATCACTTCTCTCATTTGTAAATCCTGAAATTCTCACCTCAAGTATCAGTTGTCCCTTCTATAAAAATCTTTCATAGCAGCAAGCCATAGTAAAGTCTATTTCCCAAGGCGCTGTTGCTTTTATAAAACATTATAAAAGTATCACAAATGCATCCATAATACAGACAGCATCTACTAAACTGGCTTGCTGTCTGTGGGATCTGCAGACAAATAATACTAAGAAACTGTTTGTAGGGTTTTTTAAAATATTTTATTTTTACATATTTATTTGAGAAAGAAAGAAGCCGAGAGCAAAGAAGAGAGAGAGAGAGAATGGGCCTGCCAGGGACCCCAGCCGCTGCAAACCAACTTCAGACACATGTACCACCCTGTGCAGCTGGCTTACATGAGTCCTGGGGAATTGAACCTAGGTCCTTTGGCAAGCACCTGAACCACTAAGCCATCTCTCCAGCCTGGTTAGTTTTTTTTTTTGTTTGTTTTGCAATTTTATTCTTTAATTAATTTTTAAAAATTTAATGTATTTTTTGACCTTATCTTTTTTTCCCTTTTTATTAACGGCTTCCATACTTACAGAAATAAGTCATAATAATTCCCTCTTTCCCTTCAAAAGTCTATACTCCTGAGCTAGAGTGAGACCCTACCTCGAAAAACAAACAAACAAAAAGAAGTGTATACTCCATCTTACCTCTTCCCTCTCTCTCTGTTAGTCCCTCTTTTATTTTGATGTCATCATCTTTTCCTCCTATTATGAGGGTCTTGTGAAGACAATGGTAGGCACTGCAACATCATGGATATCAAGGCCAGTTTGTCTGGTTGATTGCATCCTACCCTTCCTGCGACTCTTGCATTCTTTCCAACACCTCTCCTGCAATGGCGTGGTGACACACACCTTTAATCCCAGCACTTGAGAGGCAGAGGTAGGAAGATCACCTTCCCATGAGTTCTAGGCCACCCTGAGACTACATAAAGAATTCTAGGTCAGCCTGGACTACAGTGAGACCCTATCTTGAAAACAAAAACAAAAAAATAAGCAAGTAAATAATTACTTTAAAAAATCTTCTATGTGGCTAAGGCTGGCTTGGCACTGATAATCCTTATGCCTCAGCTTTCCAAATGCTAGGATTACAGCATCACCACATAAACTAAGTCCTCAATTTATTTTAATAAACAAGAATCAACATAGCTTAACAGAGAGACCAAGAACAGGGCTGGAGAGACAGCGTATAGTTTAAGGCACTTGCCTATAAAGCCAAAGGACCCAATATCAATTCTCCAAGACCCATGTAAGCAAGATGCACAAAGGGGGGCAGGCATCTAGAGTTTGCAGTGGCTGAAGGCCCTAGCACACCAATTCTCTCTCATACTCAAATAAATAAATTAATAAATTATTTTTAAAAGGAGACCAAGAAGCGGGCTGGGGAGATGGCTTAGCGGTTAAGGCATTTGCCTGCAAAGCCAAAGGATCCTGGTTTGACTCTCTAATATCCATGTAAGCCAGATGCACAAGAGGGTGCACGCATCTGGAGTTTGTTTGCAGTGGCTGGAGGCCCTGGTGCGTCCATTCTCCCTCCCTCCCTCCCTCCCCCCCCCTCTCTCTCTCTCTCTCTCTCTCTCTCTCTCTCTCTCTCCCCTTTCCTCCTTCCCTCCCTCTTTCTTTCCAATAAATAAAATATATATGTGTGTGTGTGTGTGTATGTATGTATGTATATGTATTATCAAAAAGAGACCAAAAGGGCTGGAGAGATGGCTTAGCATTTAAGGTGCTTGCCAAAGGACCCAGGTTCCATTCCCCAACACCCATGTAAAAGCTGGATGCACAAGGAGGCACATGCGTCTGGAGTTCATTTGCAGCAGCTAGAGGCCCTGGCCCACCCATTCTCTCTGTTTCTTCCCCCTCTCTCTGTTTCCTTCCTCCCTCCCTCCCTCTCTCTGTCTCACTCTGTTTGCAAATAAATAAATACATTTTAAAAAACAGAGAGAGACCAAGAACACAAACTCAGCTCTGTCACATCAAAACAACCTGGATCAACATTGTAGAGTTAAAGTTCCCCATTATTAATTATCCTTGCATTAAGTTGGCTTCTAACCACTTAAAAACACAGTATCTTAGTCAGTTATGATGGTACACAATTGTGATCCAAGTACTAAGGAGGCTGCAACAAGATGATTCCCAAGTTTTAGGCCAGTATGAACTCTATAGTGAAACTGTTATTGGTTCTTTTTGAAGTAACCAAACCAAAAAAAGGGAGGGAGGAGGGGAAGATGGAAGGAGAAGACCTTTAAAAAAAAATTGAGTGCTCGCTTCGGCAGCACATATACTAAAATTGGAACGATACAGAGAAGATTAGCATGGCCCCTGCGCAAGGATGACACGCAAATTCGTGAAGCGTTCCATATTTTTTTTATAATAGCTGGGAAATGGAACCAGCCTAGATGTCCCTCAACAGATGAGTGGATAATGAAGATGTGGTACATTTATACAATGGAGTTCTACTCAGCGGTAAAGAAAAATGAAGTTATGAAATTTGCAGGATGGACCTGGAAAGTATTATACTAAGTCAGGTAACCCAGGCCCAGAAAGCCAAGCGCCACATGTTCTCTCTCATATGTGGATCCTAGCTACAGATGACTGGGCTTCTGTGTGAGAATGAAAACACTTAGTAGCAGAGGCCAATAAGTTGAAAAGGAGACATAAAGGGTGGAGAAAGGAAGGGAGGAGGATACTTAATAGGTTGATATTGTATATATGTAATTATAATGATTGTAATGGGGAGGTAATATGATGGAGAATGGAATTTCAAATGGGAAAGTGTGGGGGTGGGGAGGGAGGGAATTACCATGGGATATATTTTATAATTATGGAAAATGTTAATAAAAATTAAAAAAAAATTGAGACAGAGAAAAAGAGGCAGAAAGAGAGAATGGGCATGCCAAGGCCTCTATCTAGCCACTGCAGACAAACTCCAGCTGCATGCACCACCTTGTGCATCTGGCTTACATGGGTTCTGAGGAACTAAACATGGGTCCTTCGGCTTTGCAGGCAAATGCCTTAACCACTAAGCCATCTCTCCAGCCCGAGAAGATTTTTTTAATATTTATTTATTTATTTGGGGGGGATGGGCATGCCAGGGCCTCTAGCCACTGCAAACAAACCCTAGATGCATGCAACACCATGTGCATCTGGATTACATGGGTACCAGACAACTGAACCTGGGTCCTTAGGCTTCACAGCAAGCATCTTAACCACTAAGCCATCTCTCTAGCTCCCAAGATGATCTTTTAAGCATAAAATTCCTAAAGATTAAAACATAAGGATTGTTAGCTATATTAGTAACAGGTAAGAAAAATAACAATAGCTGGCATTTCATACCAACTATATCAGACATGCTTCTATTTGCTTTATGGATAAAATTTTATATTTCACATCCCTATAAGGAAAATGTCATTATCCTCATTTTACAGAGCGAAACAAAGGCACAGAAAGGCTAAGTAACTTGCCAAGATGTACAGAGCTACTGTTAAGGTGAAACAGTCTATGCCCCGTTGGACCCTCTATCACTATGATGTATACATGTAAACTTTCAAATATTTCAATATTTGTTTAATGTTATCAAGCTTAAACATGCAAATTCCTAATATTTACAAAAGCTGTAATAATTCTGTAAATCTAGTCCTATTTTATGATCCTGCTATTCTTCCCTCCGGTTTTCCCCCCTTTTTTGAGGCAGGGTCTCTCTCTAGTCCATGTCAGCCTGAAATGCACTCTATAATCCAGACAAGCCTCGAACTCAGTTATCCTCCACCTCAGCCTCCAGGATTACAGAAGTGCACCACCACCCCCAGCCAATTCTCTTTGTTTTGTTCTGTCAATCATGTGTTAGATATTTACATTGCTAACTTCTCTGTAGGGTCATTAACTTACAATGTGAGTACAAAGAAAATGGAATTTTCCTTTGTATTTGACTGTTCCCTTATGAGGAGGAAACAAGGACTGGGCAAATCTGGACACTAAAAATGTCTTAGGACGCATCCCTTGTATGTACCATCTTCGTGGTAAAGGCTAATTACACTGGTTTATAGACCTCCTATAAAGTTCTATGGTAATTCTGTTATACATCCATGGTGGAGGTCCTAATGTTCTTCCTATTTCCCAAGTGATTATTAAAACACAATTCAGGGGCTGGAGAGATGGCTTAGCGGTTAAGGCACTTGCCTGCAAAGCCAAAGGACCCATGTTCAATTCCCCAGGACCCACATAAGCCAGATGCACCAGGGGGTGCATGCATCTGGAGTTCACTTGCACTGGCTAGAAGCCTTGGTGTGCCCATTCTGTCACTCACTCTCTCCCTCTTTCTCTGTCAAATAAATAAATAAATAAAAATTTAAAAAAACAATTCATTTCATAAATACAATTAATTAGTCTTTTATGCCAGACACTATGCTATTTACAAAATTCAATGTGGAAAATTTCATATATATAGTGTGTATATATGTATATACTCACAATCTCACTTGTACTAAATGTGTCCTAGAAAAGCACTCACATAGCTAGAAATGTAGTTCAGTGGCACAGCACTTGGCAAGCATGTGTAAAGCCCTGGGTTTGATCCGTGGCACACAGAAAGAATCATACAAAGATGTTCGATCACATGGCAATATCTAACAAATAATGGACAATATCACAATGCTAAATGACCTACATTACATCCACAGAACACAGAAAGTGAAAAGAATGATGTAGATCCATATGCACTGATCCAAAACATAACTCTTACTGATGTGAAAAGTGTAGCTTGGTTGGGGGGGGAATGGCACTACTTTTGTTACAGGTATGTGCTTCACAAGTGTGCATATGTAAACAAAAGAAAAGTTAAGGAAGAGTATATCCTAAAACATTACACCAAGACCTTCCTTATTCCTGAAGATGGACACAGAATGAGCAATTACAGTTAGGGAGATTTTACTTTTACCTATACTGTGCTTGTTCAGTTATGATGTGTAAACGAAAAGATCAAAGCAGGTCTATCCCTCCCTCTTGTTACATGGCTTTCAGATGAACATTATGCAGAAAGACTGTCATCACACCATTATAAATAGCTTCCAAAAGGCCAATTTTCACTTTCAAATAAAATTCACAGTTTAATCAAGGTCAAAGCAATCTTCTGTTGCAATTGAGAATGTTACACTGAAGAAAAAGAACAACTAAATTTTTCTGACACTGTTCCATCACCAAAAACAGGGAGTCATATGGACATTGTACTTTTGTCATTTCTAAAAAGACCAGCTTTAAAATCTAAATTCAGTCTGTCTCTTCTAATTCCATCAGCCTCTTAAGGCAAAACAATATTGCCAAAATAAATCAATGAAGGCAGGTGTAGCAGCGCATGCCTTTAATCCCAGCACTTGAGAGGCAGAGGTGGGAGGACCGCTATGAGTTCTAGGCCACCCTGAGACTACATAGGGAGTTCCAGGTCAGCCTGGGCTAGTGTGAGACCCTACCCTGAAAAACCAAAACAAGTAAATAAACACAAAAGGAAAAAACTATCTTAAAAAACAAATACTACTGATTGAGATGGGGAGGGGATATGATGGAGAATGGAATTTCAAAGGGGAAAGTGGGGGGAGGGAGGGTATTACCATGGGATATTTTTTATAATCATGGAATGTTAATAAAAATTGAGAAAAAAATAAATACTGATCAAGCTGCCCATAAACTATCAAATCTGAACTATAAAATGGGAAGGATACTTCTGAAGGACATACTATCACCACACAAACTCCATAGCTGACAATATGGGATAAAAATAAAACTGCACAGAGACCCAGTAGACACATCTTTTGCTAGAACACACAGAGGAAGATGTGCTCAGGAGGCTACAGTTCAGTACTACACAGGAACACCATGTACCACAGAACAGTCAGCAAAATAAAGGAAGAGGTCAAAATGCCTCAGGCACAGAGCAGTAAGAAATTCTTTGATTCACACCAGCACAAGAGACGCTAAGAGGATGGAAAGTGAGTTGAAGGCTAGCCTGGGCTACATGACATCCTGTCCTCCCTCCAACCCCCAACGAAAAGATTATTCCTCCAACTAGGGAAATAGTTCATTTGGGTAAAAGTGCTTGCTACGCAAGAGTGACAACACGACTTCAGATCCCCAGACCCACATAAAGGTGGACACAGCGCCAAGCAGATGTAAGCCACCTGTCCTGTAGTGAAACAGGAGGTGAGGACAGAATTCCAGACGCTTGTAGGCCAGCTAGAAAGAGACCCTGCCTCGGGCTGCAGAGATGGCTTAACAGTTAATTTAAGGTGCTTGCCTGAAAAGCCAAAGGACCCAGGTTCAACTCCCCAGGATCCAGATAAGCCAGATGCACAAGGGGGTGCATGCATCTGCAGTTTGCAGTGGCTAGAGACCCTGGTGTGCCCATTCTCTCTCTGTTTGTCTGTCTCTCTCTCTTTCTGCTTACAAATAATAAAATAATAAATTATAGAAAGAGACCCTGCCTCAAACAAGGCGGAGGGCAAGGATTGGCACTCAAATTTGTCCTCCAACATCCACAGATGCATGCGGCACATGCACGTGTGCCCACACAACATACATGCATCCAAAGAGTTTTTAATATTTTATTTATTTATTTACTGTTACAAAGAGGGGGTCAGATAGAGATAATGGACACACCAGTGCCTCTAGCCATTACAAATAACCAACACGTATGCCACTTTGTGCATCCAGCTTTAAATGGGAACCGAACCTTGGTCCTTTGGCTTTGCAGGCAAGCGCTGTAACTGCTAAGCCATCTCTCCAGCTCCACACAGATTTTTTTTTTTTTAATTATCACTGTGGACGTAAGTTTGAGGCCAACTTGGGCTGCAATGTGACTGTCTTATAAAGAAAAGGTCTGGCGAGATGGCTTATCCAGCGCTTGCCTGCAAAGCCTAAAGACCCTGGTTCAATTCCCCAAAATCCATGTAAGTCATATGCACAAGGTGGTGGATGTGTCTGGAGTTCATTTGCAGTGGTTAGACGCCCTGGTGCACCCATGCTCTCCCTCTTTCTCTCTCCCCCCTTCCTCCTACCTTCCCTTTCTCTTTCTCACAAATAAATAAAAAGATACAGAAATTCTAGTATTTTCTTTAGTAACAACGTCTTTTTAGCACATTCTCTTTCTTAATAATGTCAATGTATCTTTAATTCATCTGAAGTACCCAACTTTTTCCCTGTCATCCAGCCTTACTGTCTGAAATTTAGACTGAGACTATTTCCTTTAAATGAGAAGCAGAACAGAACAAAAATGGAGAGTCTTTATACTACTGATAGCATTTTCTTTCTTAAATTAGGGAGTGGTTAATGTTTCCATTTAATTTTACTTTATACTCTCACATTTCAGGTATTGTATAACAGAAAACTTCATAATTTAAAAATATTTTACTGAGAAAATATGTAAAATACATGCCAGGGCAAAAGTAGAACAGTGTATCCTAAAATAATTGCCCAGTCAACTTCTTGCTTTCCCATTGCTCTCACAGTATGGATTCTTCCTTAGTTCCTCCCCTGAAGCACAGATGAAACTCCATTACCAAGGCTTAGACAGCCATCTGTGCGTGGCAGTTAAAGGTTACATATTTTAGCATTAAGCCTTCTGAATTGAACATTGACACTGAGTAAATGTAAAGCGACCATGATCAGTTTCTTGGCCACCTTGCAGCCTTCTTCTCACAGGCACTGCCTGGGTGTTCTCAGGGCCTCTAAAAAGTTGAAGACCTGCTTTCTACACTGATGGCTCCAGAGTGGGATGTCTCCTTTTGCTTGATAGTGCTTTTCTGCTTCACCCATGAAAGACTACTGCCTTGTGTTATTAAATGTGTGCTCAGGTAGTCAGTTTTTTGTACCTGCTGAGAAAATTACAAACTATCTACAGGACCTGAATGTGTGAGCTCTATATCAGGCTCTCACATTGTGAAAGTTCTGATCGCATTCTCTTTTAAGGATCTCACTGCCACAATATATCTGCTTCTCTTTTAACATCTGGGTTTCTCCCAACTGATTAGCTCTATTCCTGCAGCTGGATCATAGAACGCAAAAGTATGCCACGCCTCTATAGTTATGGTGGCAATAATTCTTTTTGCATTATGGTGACAACAGCCATCTATAACTCTGACAAGCATTATAGATCTTTATCTTCATAAAAATACTATTAGGAGCCAAGCATAGTATTGCATATGCCTATAATCCCAACACTCGGGAGACTGAAGCAGGGAGATCACAAATTCGAGCTTAACCTGGACTACATAGCAAGACTATCTCAAGGACACCAAGTCATAGGGCTGATGATATAGTTCGGGTGGAACAGTGCTTGCCAAGCATGAACAAGACCCTGGATTTGATTCCCCAGCACCACCAAGGAACAAACAAGAACAAAAACAGTTATATCTATTCCTAGGTAGATATAAATAGCACCTCCACTTTATAGATGGAGTGTATAAAGGATAAGGTTAATAGTGAGTCTAAAGTTACCCAGCTAGTAAGTAACAGACCCAACACTTGGCTTCAGAGCTATTCAAATTTCAGGGTCAATGCTATTTACACTACAATTGCCAATTCCATTGAACTGATCTAATCTCTCAGTTTCAGAAGTCTAAATAAATCTCTCAAGCAGGGAGTACATGAGTTCAGCCTATCTTCTCTGCAGGCTACACCATCCAGAAGATGCTGCCCTTAAACTGGGGTGAGAGCACATCCTCCATCCAACACCTCAGGGGAACACACGCACACCACCACAACACCCCAAAGTGCCTTCATCTCCATCAGTCTGCCCCTTGTTCCAAACAGCCAATGCATTAGAAAAATGGTGACAAAAAAAAAAAACCACCCACTGCAATTGGATATGGTTAAGTCTGACTTACACACTATATTTTTTTTTATTTTTTTTTTATTTTTATTAACTTTTCCATGATTATAAAATATATCCTATGGTAATTCCCTCCCTCCCCACTCCCACACTTTCCCATTTGAAATTCCATTCTCCATCTTATTACCTCCCCATTACAATCATTGTAATTACATATATACAATATCAACCTATTAAGTATCCTCCTCCCTTCCTTTCTCTACCCTTTATGTCTCCTTTTTAACTTACTGGCCTCTGCTACTAAGTATTTTCATTCTCACGCAGAAGCCCAATCATCTGTAGCTAGGATCCACATATGAGAGAGAACATGTGGCGCTTGGCTTTCTGGGTCTGGGTTACCTCACTTAGTATAATACTTTCCAGGTCCATCCATTTCACTATATTTTTAATTTAGGCAGTTTCATGGAGGGGTTGTTGTTTGAGACAGGGTCACACTATGTTACCCAGGCTGGTCTCAACCCTGTGACATCTTCTGCCTTACCATCCTACATGCTACAATTACACACATGAACTGACAGGCCTGACTAGTATGTATTAATTTTAACACATACATATATAAGTATAAAAATGTATAACTGCCAGGCATTGTGGCACAGGCCTTTAATCCCAGCACTTGGGAGGCAGAGGTAGGAGGATTACTATGAGTTCAAAAGCCACCCTGAGACTAGAGTGAATTCCAGGCTACAGTGAGACCCTAACTCGAAAAAAAAGAGTATAATGTATATATTACATATATTTTAATGATAACATTTCATTTAATCTTATAATTATATGTATGATGCTGCTTTTGGCATACTGGATTAAATATATTAAAACTATTCAGATATGCAATTAAATATGACTTAGCCATAAAATGAAATAATATGTTACATGCTGTAATATGGATAGACCTTGTAAGTAGTATACTAAGTAAAACTGTCCCGATATAAAAGGACAAATACTATTGAACTCAGATTATGCATAATAACTGAAAACATTCTATAGAAAAGAGGTTGAAAGTGAAAATAGGAAATATTGTTTGATGATTACAGAATCTCTGTTTGGGATGATGAAAATTTTCTAGAAATAGTGTTCATGGCACAACTTGAATGTACTTAAGACCACTGAAAATCTAAAAAAAAAAAAAAAAAAAAAAAAAAAAGTTGCCGGGCATGGTGGCACACGCCTTTAATCCCAGCCCAGGTTTCACAGCAGAAACCACCACCCTCCAGCTTAAGAGGAGCTTCAAATATCACCTTAAAGTCTCAGTCACACAGGCTTGTCCAACAGATAACCCAAGGGCCACATGTGGCCAAAGATAACTACGAATACCACCCAATACAAAATCATGGAGCATGGAGGCATGCACCTTTAATCTCAGCACTCAGGAGACAGAGGTAGGAGAACTGATGTTTAAGTCCACCTTGAGACTAAACAGTGAATTCCAGGTCAGCCTGAGCTAGCATAAGACCAGACCTTGGGTTGAAAAATATATATATATACATACATACACACACACACACAAACACACATATATGAATGAGATTTTTTGTAAGATACTTTAAAAAATATTTATTAGCTGGGTGTGGTGGCTCATGCCTTTAATCCCAGCACTTGGGAGGCAGAGGTAGGTGGATCACTATAAATTCAAGGCCACCCTGAGACTACATAGTGAGTTCAAGGTCAGCCTAGGCTACAGTAAGGCCCTACTTCGAAAAAACAAATATATATTTTATTTATTTATTTGCAAGCACAGAGATACACACACTGAGAGATAGAGACAGGGGGAGAGATGCTTTGGTGCACCAGGGCCTCTAGCCACTGCAAATGAACTCCAAATGCATGCGCCGCTTTGTGTACCGAGCTTACATAGGTACTAGGGAATCAAACCCAGATCATTACGGTTATCAGGCACATGCCTTAACCACTAAGCGATTGCTCCAGCCCCACCACTAATTTTTGTGTTTGTTTGTTTGGTGGTTTTTTGAGTTTGTGTCTCACTCTAGCCCAGGCTGACCTGTAATTCACTATGCAATTTCAGGGTAGCCTCAAGCTCACACCAATCTTTCTACTTCAGCCTCCCAAGTGCTGGAATTAAAGGTGTGTACCACCATGACCAGCTAAAATACTTTTTTTTTTTTTAAAGGAACTCTATGGGTGTGGTTCTCAAACTTTGTAGATGACAACATATTCTAATATCAAAAAAAAATCACATGATACAGAATATAGATACTGTTGGTAATCAGTTCACATTTCCCAGTGCTTGCCTACAAAGCCTAACAACCTAGATTTGATTCCCTAGTACCCACATAAAGCCAGATGCACAATACATCATACATGGAGTTCAACTAACATGGCTAGAGGACCTGGAGCACCCATTCCCTCTTCCTCTCTCTGTCTCTCTCTCTCTCTGCCTGCAAATAAATAACAATATTACAAAATGAGAAGAAAAAAAGAAGAATAGGGGAAAAGCCAGGCATAGTGACACACACCTTTAATCCCAGCATTTGGGAGGCAGAGGTAGGAGGATAGCCATGAGTTCAAGACCAGCCTGAGATTACATAGTGAAATCCCGGTCAGTCTGAGCTAGACTGAAACCCTACCTCGAGGGGGAAAAAAAAAAAAAAGAGGTTGGAAGCCAAACGTGGTGGCACACACCTTTAATCCCAGCACTCAAGAGGTAGAGGTAGGAGGATCGCCATGAATTTGAGGCCACCCTGAGACTACATAGTGAATTCCAGGTCAGCCTAGACTAGGGTGAAACTCCACCTCACAAAAACTAAATAAATAAATAAGGCTGGAGAGATGGCTTTGCAGTTGCCTGCAAAGGCTAAGGACCCAGGTTTGATTACTCAGTACCCACTTACACCAGATGCACAAGGTGGCACATGTATCTGGAGTTCATTTTCAGTAGTTGGAGACTTTGGCATGTCCATTCTCTGTGTGTCTATCTGGCTGTTTCTATCTCTCAAATAAATTTAAAAAATAAGCCTTAAGATCCTTCACTGCGAGGCTGTGAGAGGGGGATCTCGGCAAGTTTTAGGCCAGCCTGGGATAGAGTGAGATCCTGTCTGACGCAAAGCAAAGATCTACATAAATTTGAGAGGATTCACTGCCTGTCCCTGCTGGGATTCCAGAACCCTGCCGTCAGCGTCCGGCTCGGCATCCTTCCCGCGTATGTATCAGGATGAACTTGCAGGTCCTGCCTGCACTTGTACAGCTGGCAAAGGAGAGCCTGCTGATGGAGAACTTGTCCATCTCTGATCTGGAGGACCTACCTGGGGAGCTCTACCCGTCACTCTTCAAGGAGGCCTTTGACAGCAGAAAACTGACCATACTGAGGGCAATGGTGGCAGTCTGGCCCTTCCCCATCCTCCCTCTGGGCTCCCTGATGATGAGACTCCACTGGAAGATCATTGTGGCTGTGCTTGATAAACCTGATGATCTGCTTACAATGAAGGTTTGCTCCAGGTAGGGTCTCACTCTAGCTCAGGCTGACCTGGAATTTGTCTCAGGGTGGTGGCCTCCAATTCACAGCAATCCTCTTTCCTACCTCTGCCTCCCGAATGCTGGACTTAAAGGCATGTGCCACAACGCCTGGCTTAAAATATTTTTTAATATCTGAAGATTGCTTAGATAAAGCAAAGAAGGGAAAAACTTACATTTAAATGGAATAAAAGTTGACTCTGTGTTGGGCTCTGGCATATCTTTCAAGTCTTCTCCCCATTTGAATCAACAGGAGGTGCAAACTACAAGTGCCAGATTTGCGGACCACGTCCCAGAACTTCTGGATAGTGTGGGCAGAATCAGAGGAGAGCAGCTTCTTAGAGGTCATAGCTGATAAGCAGACCTTAGGAAAGCGTCCACGATCTGGGGTGAAGCAGCCCCTGCAGGTGTCAGCCTTCCTTAGCCTCAGGTCCTGCACTGAGGACATGGACAAAGGCCTCTATTGCGCTGGGCCAGGCAGAGAAAAGATTCCATACAGCTGCTCGGTGAGAAGATGCACATTTGGCCACTACCTTTCTGCAGTCTCTGAGAATATGTGGATGTATCTTGTCAAGCTCAACCCTGTGGAGGAGCTAGAACTGAAAGCAGAGTGGAATATGAAAAGCCTGTCTCATTTCAGAGCTTACCTCTGTCAGATAAGAAATCTGAGCAAGTTCTTTCTCATTGCCATTAAAGAAAGAGACTATGCAGTGCTTTAACCCTCCTTCCTCAAAGTTGACCAGAGTATGTATTGACAATTTCACCTCCCAGTTCTCCCATCTCAGCTGTCTCCGGCATCTGGGTCTAAATGGTGTGAACTTCCTCTGTGACCACCTGGAGAATGTGCTTGGGGGCCTGAAGACTCCCCTGGAGATCCTCTCACTCACTAATTGCTTACTTTCACCAAATGACTTCAGGTATCTGTCCGAGTGCCCAAACATCGGACAACTAAAACACCTGAACTTGAGTGGTATCCAATTTTTCTTTTTACCCCCTCAGCCCTTCCTATCACTGCTAGAACGAGTCACAGGCACTCTGCAGACCTTGGACTTGGAGGGCTGTTTGATTGAGGACTTCCAGGTCAGCACCCTCCTACCTGCCCTGAGCCGCTGCTCCCAGCTCACCAGGATCAATTTCTATGACAATCACATCTCCTTGCAAGTCCTGAAGGACCTACTGCTCCACACAGCCAATCTGAGCCAGCTGACCATGGAGCTGTACCCAGCCCCAAGCGAGAGTTATCAAGAGGACAGTGTGTTACTCAATGAGAGATTTGCCCAACTCTCTTCTCAGCTCATGGATACACTGAGGGCCATAAGGGAGCCTAAGATAGTCTTGTTTTCCAGCATTTCCTGCCCTTACTGTCGTTCACACTTGGTCTGTGACCTGGGCTACCCAGCATTTCCCTTTGGTGAGTAAATGAATTGGAGATGACTTCCATATACTGAGATACCAAAGCCAAGGTCAAGAGACTGAGCTCTTGGCTTCAATCACTGTTCAGTTGCTATGAGGGCAAAAGTGGTGTATGTTAAAAGTTGGCAAGATTTTTCTTAAGTTTTACCTGGAGAATTGTGGGGCCATGGGGACAGGTGTCTTGGATCTGAAATAAAACCCTGAGTTTCTAATTGTGGACACTGGCAATACTGGTGAAATAAAAATATTTAAAAAATAATAATAATAAGCCAACAAAGATTTTTTCCCCAAGGGTTACATGTGTAGCTCAGTAGTACAGCACTACCCAGCATGTGTGAGGACTTGGAAACCATTCCTGGTTGTGCAGATGATGACGATGATGATGATATAAAAATAAATTCACAGGGTAAGCTTCTTCAGAATACAGCTGCCAAACTAAATGCCACTGACTATTATGGAAATGTTTCTTTTACCAGCTGTTCCACCAACAGGGGTTTCTCTAGAAGGCGGAACTGTAGTTATGTCTACCTTTTACAAAAAAGAAAACGAGGTGGGTACGGCAGTGCACACCTTTAATCTCAGCACTTGGAAGGTAGAGTTAGGAGGATTTGCAGTGAGTTCAAAGCTAGCCTGAAACTCCATAGTGAATTTCAGGTCAGCCTAGGCTACAGCAAGAACCTACCTCAAAAAACAAACAAAAGCCGGGCATGGTGGTGCACACCTTTAATCCCAGCACTCAGGAGGTAGAGGTAGAAGGATCACCATGAGTTCGAGGCCATCCTGAGACTATATAGTGAATCCCAGGTCAGCCTGGGCTAGAGTGAGATCCTACTAGAATGAAAACCAAAAAAAGAGAGGGGGGGGGTTAACAACTTTGTCCCAGGTCACACAACTGGTAAATGATAAAGAGCTAGGAAATAAACAAATCTAGACAGTCTTTCCAAAGGTCAGTGCCATGCATTTACATTTATTACAGTATTTATAAAGAGTCCACAATAACATTGATGGTAGGTTTAGATCTTAACCTAACTGGAAGGTAGACACCTAAAATTCACAGTGAGTCTCCTTCACACGCTTCTTACCCCTACAATACTCAGGGAGTCTATAGCAGAAAACTAGGTACAGTAAAATTCCCAACTGAAACAGTCCCATTTTATTTTAGAAATATAAAATAAAGGACTGGCAAGATGGCTCAGTAGGTGAAATGCTCATTGTTCAAAGTAAAATACCCAAGTAAGATCCCTAGACCCCATGTAAAAAAGCCTTCTGTAGGGCTGGAAAGATGGCCTAATGGTTAAGGCGCCTGCAAAGTCTAATGACCCAGGCTCAATTCCCCAGTACCCAACGTAAAGCAAGACACACAAAGCGGTGCACGTATATGTAGTTAGTCTGCAGTGGCTAAAGGCCCTGGCACGCTCATTCATATTCATTCATATTGTCTGCGTGTCTGTCTCTCATAAACCAATTAAATATTTAAAAAATAAGCCTGGGCTGGAGAGATGGTTTAGTGGTTAAGGCGCATGCCTGCAAAGCCTAAGGACTCTGGATCGATTCTCCAGGTCCCACATAAGGCATGATGGCGCATGCATCTGGAGTTCATTTGCAGTGGCCAGAGGCCCTGGCATGCCCATTTTCTCCCCCCCCCCCACCCATCTCTTCCCCCTCCGTCTTTCTGTCTCTAACAAATAAATAAAAAATAAAAAGCCTTCTGTAATGCCAGCATACTGACTCTTGACAGTAAGATGAGAAGATGGGAGGCAGAGACAGGATATTTCCTGAAGCTCACAGAGGCTCAAAAAGAACATCAGTGTTGAACTCTCAGCGGCTTCTGTATTTCTGCTTCGGTGTATTTTGAGTAGATTTAAAAGAACGTCACGCCCACCAAGGCTCAGGTTAATTGTTCAGAAGAGGGGAGAGAGAATGTAGAGCCACAAGGTGGGAGGGAATGATCCAGAGGCACTGCCCGGCCCAACCCACTGCTGCTCTCAGTGGGGAACACCAACAACATCGCTGAGGAAGGCCCTCAGGGGAGTGGGGACAGGGAAGAGGGAAATGGCAGTGCTGGCACATGAGGTGTCCATACAAAGTTTCGACTTAATAAGAAAAGAAAAGAAAAAAAAAGAGCATCAGTTGAACAAGAATACAGAGCCGCTGGGCTGGAGAGATGGCTTAGTGGTTAAGCGCTTGCCTGTGAAGCCTAAGGACCCCGGTTCAAGGCTCGGTTCCCCAGGTCCCACGTTAGCCAGATGCACAAGGGGGCGCAGGCGTCTGGAGTTCGTTTGCAGAGGCTGGAAGCCCTGGCGTGCCCATTCTCTCTCTCTCCCTCTATCTGTCTTTCTCTCTGTGTCTGTCGCTCTCAAATAAATAAATAAATAAATAAATAAATTTAGGGCTGGAGAGATGGCTTACTGGTTAAGCGCTTGCCTGTGAAGCCTAAGGACCCCGGTTCGAGGCTCGGTTCCCCAGGTCCCACGTTAGCCAGATGCACAAGGGGGCGCACGCGTCTGGAGTTCGTTTACAGAGGCTGGAAGTCCTGGCGCGCCCATTCTCTCTCTCTCCCTCTATCTGTCTTTCTCTCTGTGTCTGTCGCTCTCAAATAAATAAATAAATAAAAAGGACTCTTGTAACTTTAAAAAAAAAAAAAAGTTTAAAAAAAAAAAAATAAATAAATAAATAAATAAATAAATTTAAAAAAAAAAAAAAAAAAAGAATACAGAGCCGGAAACCCTGCAGCAAATGAGATAGAAAGGCACAGAACCAACCAGAATGATACGCACATATAAATTTTTTAAAGAAACAAAGTAAATAAATAAATACAAAGTGACTGTCAGAAATAGCAAGTTAGGGGCTAAACAGATGACTCAGCTGTTAAAGGCATTTGCATGACCCTCCCCCGCCAGTACCCACATGAAGCAAGATACACAAAGTGCTGCACACATCTGGTTTCTTTGCAGCGGCAAGAGGCCCTGGTGCACCCACTCTTTCTTTCTTTTTCTCTCTCTATTTGCAAATAAATAAAGTATTTTTAAAAATAGCAAGTTAGGCCGGGCGTGGTGGCGCACGCCTTTAATCCCAGCACTCGGGAGGCAGAGGTAGGAGGATCACTGAGAGTTCGAGGCCACCCTGAGAGTACATAGTGAATTCCAGGTCAGCCTGAGCCAGAGTGAGACCCTACCTCAAAAAAAAAAAAAAAAAAAAAAAAAAAAAAAAAAAATAGCAAGTTAGGACTGGAAAACGGCTCGGTTAAAGGCACTTGCTTGTAATGTCTTCCAGCATTGGTTCAATCCCCAAGCTGCCCACATAAACCAGATGCAAAACCATGGAACAAGCTTCTGGTGTTTGTTTGCAGAGACAAAAGGCTCTGGTAAGCACAAACACATGCACATAAATGTGGAAATAAATAAAAACGCTTTTTAAAAAAAGAAATAGTGGACGCTTGAGGACCCCAGTTCAAGGCTCAATTCTCCAGGAACCACATTAGGACCCACATTACTCAAATGCACAAGGGGGCACACATGTATGGAGTTCATTTGCAGTGGCTGGAGGTCCTGGCGCGACCATTCTCCCTATCTGCCTCTTTCTCTCTGTCACTCTCAAATAAATAAATAAAAATAAACAAACAAAAAAAAAGAAATACTAAGTTAACTGCCAATCACAAAGTTTAATTTTTTTACAGTGTTGGGCTAGCTCCAAGGTAGAGCAATGTACCACTACATAAACTAAGGTATGCGATGCAGCAAGTGTTCTTACCACTGAAACCATTCCTCACCACTTTTTAAAAGAATTTTTTAAAATTTATTTGAGACACACAGAAAGAAGCAGCAGGGGGAGGAGAGAATGGGCACACCAGGGCCTCCAGCCCTGTATACAAACTCCAGACACATGCACCACCTTGTACATCTGGCTTACATGGGTCCTGGGGAAATCGAGCCTGAGTATATGGCTTTGCAGGCAAGTGCCTTAACCACTAAGTACCTCTCTCCAGCCCATCCTTACCACTTTTAAGTATGACATTTGCAGCTATGCATCTTATAGTATGACTAGTATAAATGAACTTTTCAACAAAATCAATGTGGCAATAGATATAGCTGGGCTGATTTCAAATCCACCCTGAGCCTTCAGAGTGACCTCGAGGTCAGCTTGGGGCTAGAGCAGGACGCTACCTCAAAAAAAAAAAAAAAAAATTAACATTTAAATTTGTGCTGGCATTAAATCCACCAGTGAGATATGTGGAAGAGATAAACTATTTATTTTCATACTCCTACAATAAAATGAAAGGTATAACTGATGTCCACTACAGTAGCATTATGTACTTTTTATTAAAAATAAACTATCTGATGGCAGTGACCTTGGGATGACTCCAAAGGCATCATGGTGCTGGGAAGAAGTGACAGGAGTGCTCAGCACTGCAATATCTATCACACCTTCCAAGGCTCAGGGTCAATCGCAGAAGAGGTGGCAGAAAGAATGTAAGAGCCAAAGGAAGGGTAGGACTCCTTACAATGTGCTCCTCCAGACACAAAATGGCCTGGATATCATGACCTCACAGTGCCTGACACTATCTACACAATACAATCATAATAGGAGGAAAAGATCATGACATCAAAATAAAAGAGACTGATTGAGAGGGGGAGGGGACATGATGGAGTTTCAAAGGGGAAATGGCACAGGGGAGGGCATTACCATGGGATACTGTTTACAATCATGGAAGTTATTAATAAAAAAATTTGAAAAAAATACAATAAAATAAGAAGTCTTACAACTCTGTAGTGAAGTATGGTATGTGTAGTGTTTTGATTCAGGTGTCCCCCACAAAACTAGGTGTTCTGAATGGTGAGGGCAATTTGGGAAGTAAAGCCTCCTGGAGGCAGTGTATTGTTGGAGATAAACTTATGAGAGTTATACCCAGCTTCCTCTTGCCAGTGTTTGGCACACTCTCCTGTTGCTATTGTTCACCTGATGTTGGCCAGGACCCTCTGTTCATGTCATCGTTTTCCTCTGCCATCATGGAGCTTCCCCTCAAGTCTATAAGCCAAAATAAACCTTTTTTCCTACAAAAAAATAAAATAAACTATCTCAGCTGGAGAGATGGCTTAGCGGTTAAGCGCTTGCCTATGAAGCCTAAGGACCCAGATTCAAGGCTCAATTCCCAGAACCCACGTTAGCCAGACACACAGGGGGACGCACACATCTGGAGTTTGTTTGCAGTGGCTGGAAGCTCTGGTGCACCCATTCTTTCTTTCTCTCTCTGCCTCTTTCACTCTCTTTGTTGCTCTCAAATAAATAAATAAAAATAAACAAAATATAAATAAACTATCTGTTGCAGTCAGGTTTGCATTGCTGGCAGGAATCACCTGGCCAAGAGCAGCTTTTGGGAAAAAACATACTCATGGGGAAGCTCCATTATGGCAGGGAAAACGATGGCATGAGCCAAGGGTGGACATCACCCCCTGGCCAACATAAAGTGAACAATAGCAACAGGAGAGTGTGCCAAACACTGGCATGGGGAAACTGGCTGTAATACCCATAAGCCTGCCCCCAATACATTGCCTCCAGGAGGCTTTAATTTCCAATTGCCATCAGCTAGGGAAACTAGCTTTCAGAATACCTAAGTTTATGGGGAACACCTGAATCAAACCACCACATTCCACCCCGGCCCCCACAAACTGATATCCTACACTGGATGCGAAAGTAAATTGCCTCAAGAAGTTAGATGTCAGAGATCTCAGAAACTTTGTCATTCAACCAGAGAGGCTCAGAAAATGGTGGTGTATGTCCAGTTGCTCAACTGGATCAGTTCTTGCAAGGACTGACCTTCAGCAGAACTAAAGTGACCACGATGGGCAATGAAGAAAGCACATGGGAAATGCCTTAAATAAGTTTATTGGTTTTTCACATATTTATAGTTTGTAGGAAATCCGCATATATTTATGTCTCGAAGTTTTGCTAGCATTTTCTGTGGAAGGAGGGAATAAAAGTTAAATTTAGCTCTTTAAAAAAAAAAAAACAGGGCTGGAGGGATGGATGGCTTAGTGGTTAAGGTGCTTGCCTTGCAAAGCCAAAGGATCCAGGTTTGAGTCCCCAGAACCCACATTAGCCAGATGGGGCACACACATGTGGAGTTTGATTGCAGTGGCTGGAGGCCCTGGCGTGGCCATTCTCTACCTCCCTCCCTCTCCCCCTTCTATGTCAAACAAACAAACAAACAAACAAATAAATATTTTTTAAAACCAACAAGTAATGACAAAGATAGAAACACTTTGGAAACCTTGTACATTGATGTGGAAATATCAAATGTTATAACTATCAGGTGTGATGCCACACACCTTTATGATCTCAGCACTTGGGTGGGAGAGGTAGGAGGATCGCTGTGAGTTCGAGGCCACCCTGAGACTACATAGTGAACTCCAGGTCAGCCTGTGCTACAGTGAGACCCTACCTTGGGGAAAAGAAAAAGTTATAGCTACTATGGAAAAAGTTTGCTATGTTCTCAAATAGTTAAACAGAATTACTATATGATCTAGTAATTCCATTCCAAGATACCTACCCAAAATTGAAAACGGATACTTAAAATATATGACATGCATATTCACTGTAGCAGTATCTAAATTACAAACTCAAATTCCTGCCCAACAGAAGAACAAATTATACTACATACATAAAGCAGAGTACTATTCAGCAATAAAGTGGAATGAGACAAACACAGTAACCTATGTCTGCAATGGCAGCTCTCAGGATACAAAGACAGGAAAATTTCAAGTTCAAAACCAGCAAGGCTGTATAGCAAGTCTCAAAACAGCTAGAGGTACAGACTGCAACTGTCTCAAACAAGTTAAAAAAAATGAATTACTTATATGCTACAGGGATAAACCTTGGAAGCATCATGTTAAGTCAGAGAAGCTGGTGACAGCAATGTATTGTATGATTTCATTTTAAAGTACAGATCAGCTGTTCCCAGGAGACAGATGGGGAAGTACAAAGCAACTGCCTAAACAAGTTTTCTTTTGGAATAAAATGTTAGAAACTAGATAGCAGTTGTAGGTGCACAACAGGGTCAGTGTAATAACTGCCAATGAACTTTTCACTATAAAACCATTAATTATATTGTATGAATTTAGCTAAATTTTGTTTTATGTTTTTCAAACTTGTGCATATCTTATTTGCTATGAAACGGTCTCACCAGTTCAATGGTCCTCTCTCAACCCCTAAAATCACAATGGCTACATCTGGAGAGAGAACACTGGGTCAAAAATGTCCCATGAGGGCTGGTTAGAGGATCTTGGTTCCACCTCAGAGCTGAAGGAAAGGGGCGCATCCTACAAAGAGACAAGAGCACTGGAATGTGATGCAGAGGAAAAGGATGGGCTACAAAGAGAGCTGGAGGCAGCTCAAAAAAATTAATTAATTATAACCTTCCAATAACATAATTTAAAAATAAATATGAACTCAAGCAATGGCAAATATTCAAGTCAACATTACCACTAGCAATGTTAGAAAATGGCAAGCAGCAAATAAATTATTCATAAATTCAAACTACAAAATAGAACCACGCAGGAATGTCTCTAAAACACCTACCCATTAATCCCAGCACTCGGGAGGCAGTGGTAGAAGGATTGCTGTGAATAAAGGCCACCCTGAGATTCATGTGATTTCCAGGTCAGCCTGAGCCCGAGTGAGACTGAACCTCAAAAAACCAAAAAAATAAAATAATGATAAAGAACCTACCCATATTTCATGTTTGAAACACTACAGGCAGTCTATTTTCCAAGGGTAAACTCTTAATGCAAATAAAATCATAATATTGAAACTGTTCAGGATGTGGAAAACAGTAACATCTTTCTCTTCAGCAATTCACTGTGTACTTTATGGAACACCAAGTACAACATTTGTGACATGCTAACATAACCATAGGGAACCATAACATAACCATAGCAAATGGGGTTTCTTGTCTTTTAAGAAAGAAGTCAAAATCCCACATAATTTCCCAGGAGTATGAGATATTCACATCTTCAATACTACAGGAATGTTTTAGGGAGATGTTATTCCTCTCTTCTCTAAGGTGGACCTCAGCTAAAGTAGTGAGAATGTCACCTAAAGGAAGCATTTATCAAGATATGAAATGCATGGGCTGGAGAGATGGCTTAGCAGTTAAGCGCTTGCCTGTGAAGCCTAAGGATCCCGGTTCAAGGCTCAACTCCGCAGGACCCACGTTAGCCAGATGCACAAGGGGGCGCACGCGTCTGGAGTTCATTTGCAGTGGCCAGAGGCCCTGGCTCGCCCATTCTCTCTCTATATCTGCCTCTTTCTCTCTCTCTGTCCATCGCTTTCAAATAAATAAAACTAAACAAAAAATTTAAAAAATAAGATATGAAATGCAGCTGGGCGTGGTGGTGCACACCTCTAATCCCAGCACTGGGGAGGCAGAGGTAGGAGGATTGCTGTGAGTTCGAGGCCACCCTGAGACTACATAGTGAATTCCAGGTCAGCCTGGGCTAGAGTGAGACCCTACCTCAAAAAAAAAAAAAAAAAAAAAAAAGGGAAAATGTGGGGGTGGGGAGGGAGGGAATTACCACGGGATATATTTTATAATCATGGAAAATGTTAATAAAAATTTTTTAAAAAAAGATATGAAATGCTAATTCAGGCATTCTCAATGGAAGTAGATTTTCAGAAAGATCCTATTTCCTAAAAACTTTCTAGATGCTCACTAGTGGTCTGGTGGTGCTCTTGCGGCCATGGCCATGGTGCAGTTGCCAGTCAGAGAAGGCTCTCTTCTCTTCTTCCTCAGCACATCATTTTTGAGGCAGTGTCTCATCCTAGCCCAGGCTGACCCAAATTCACAATGTCATCTCAGGCTGGCCTTGAACTCAGCAATCCTAAAGGCATGTGCCACCACACCTGGCCCTCTCCACATCTTGCATGTCAACCTCTCCATCCTAGCACATCAGGTATCTTCCTTTACCAACTTTCAAAAAAGAAAAAAGATAACAAAAGCATTCTGATCACAGCATTCATAACTGAAACAGTAGCTAATGAATCAACACTGTAAGAAGCCAGGTATACCCACTGAATGGAAGAAGAATACTATCTGAGTATATCAATCAGGCAATACGCCTGGAAATTTCCCATCTGTTACCACTGACTGCTCAATAGTCCTATTATTCCTATTGAAAATTCCTCCATATTCACTGAAGAAGGTGCACCAGGCTGTCAGCTGAAGCCATTCATTCACTGACAATCACAAAGATGCAAGACTTTTCTAAATCCTGAGAATATTCTAACAAAAAAAAGTATAACACACATTTTTTACAAATAATCATTTGAAAAATCAAGTATCTAAGGCATTCAAGGGAACAAAGTAAATATTTAACAAAAAAAGCATTTCAGGGGCTGGAGAGATGGCTTAGTGGTGAAAGCACTTGCCTGCAAAGCCCAAGGACCCAGGTTTGATGTTTCAGTATCCATATAAGCCAGATGCACAAGGTGGTACATGCATATGGAGTTTGTTTGCAGTGCCTAGAGGACCTGGTACACCCATTTTGTCTCTCTCTAATACATAAATAAAAATTTTAAATTAGGGCTGGAGAAGATGACTTAGTGGTTAAGGCATTTGCATGCAAAGCCAAAGGACCCCAATTCAATTCCCCAGGACCCAAGGAAGCCAGATGCACAAGGAGGCACATGCATCTGCAATTTGTTTGCAGTGGCTGGAAGCCCTGGCATGCCCATTCTCGGCCCCCCCCTCAAAAGAGAGAGAGAGAGAGAGAGAGAGAGAGAGAGAGAGAGGGAGGGAGGGAGGGAGGGAGGGAGGGAGGGAGGGAGGGAGGGAGGGAAGGAAGGAAGGAAGGAAGGAAGGAAGGAAGGAAGGAAGGAAGGAAGGAAGGAAGGAAAGAAAGAAGTCATTTTTTTAAATTAAAAATTAACCAGCTGATGGAAAGCTGGAAGAAGCCATTCTGCATGCAGTTCAATGGGAGAGAGAGAAATCACCAGTGAAGATACTCCACAGTGGACACTGCAAGCCTTATATTTGGCCAGTCAGGCCAAATGAGCCAATGGGTACAATAGTGGCACATCTGTTATGGTAGAAACCAACTGCCCTCTAATTGGACTAGAGACCCATGCCATGGGAGGGAATACATTCCTGATACTGAAAACCTAAAACAGGGGTAGTCATGAGACCTAGGGGTATAATGTCTGCTGCTGTCTGGCTAAATGTATATACTATGCTCATCAAACTACCCAGTAAGCACTTCTCTTAATGTTCATAACCATATATTAATGCTACTCTCACTTTTGGTAGAGAACCTTCTCATTTCAGATGGCGGAGACCCTGGGATGACTCAGAAGGCATCATGGTGCTAGGAAGAAGTGACAAAAAGGAGTGCTCAGCACTGCAATATCTCTATCACACCTTCCGAGGCTCAGGGTCCAATGTGGAAGAGGTGGCGGAAGAGCTAAAGGAAGGGAAGGACTCCTTACAATGTGCTCCTCCAAACACAAAATGCCCTACGTGTCCATGACCTCACAGTGCCTGACAATACCTATACAAGATCATCATAATAGGAGTAAAAGATCATGACATCAAAATAAAAGACAGGGGGCTGAGAAATTGCTTAGCGGTTAAGTGCTTGACTGTGAAGCCTAAGGACCCCAGTTTGAGGCTCTATTCCCCAGGACCCATGTTAGCCAGATGCACAAGGGGCCACACACATCTGGAGTTCATTTGCAGTGGCTGGAGGCCTTGGCACTCCCATTCATTCCCCCCCCCCTCTCTGCCTCTTTCTGTCTCTGTCACTCTCAAACAAAAATAAACAAGAATGGAATTTCAAAGGAGAAAGTGGGGGGGGGAATTAACATGGGATTTTTTTATAATCATGGAAAATGCAAATAAAAATTTAAAAAAATTAAAATAAACAAAAAAATAAAAAGAGAGAGACTGAGAGGAGGAGGGGAGATGACAGAGAATCGAGTTTTTATTAAAGAGGAAAGTGGGGGTAGGGGTGGCATTACCATGGGATATTGTTTATAATCATGGAAGTTGTTAATAAAAATAATAAATAAATAAATATATACATATATATGTGTGTGTATGTATATATATATAATTAAAAAATTTTTAGGGCTGGAAAGATGGCTTAGCGGTTAAGGCACTTGCCTGCAACGTCAAAGGACCTTGGTTCGATTTCCCAGGACCCATGTAAACCAGATGCATAAGGTGGCACATGCATCTGGAATTTGTTTGCAATGGCTGGAGGCCATCCTCTCTCTTTCTCTCTCTTCATGTGTCTTTCTATCAAATAAATAAATAAAAATAAAGTATTTAAAAAAAATTTTTAAATCTTTGGCTGGCATGTTGGCACATGCCTTTAATCCCAGCACTCAGGAGGCAGAGATAGGAAAATCACCATGAGTTTAAGACCACTCTTGAGACTGCATAGTGAATTCCAGGTCAGCCTGAGCTAGAGTGAGACACTACCTCAAAATAAAATAAAATATAAAATAAAATAAAATAAAATATAAAATAAAATAAAATTAAATAAATTAAATAAAATAAAATATAGTTGAATCACTATGAGTTCAGTCCAGCCTGAGACTACTGAGTGAATCCCAGGTCAGCCTGGGCTAGAGTGAGACCCTACCTTGAGAAAGCAAACAAAATAGAGAGACACTTGACCTCACCATTAAAGGGTTCCTTTAAAATTGGTTATTAATTCATTAATGCCAGGTATAGTGATTATACCTGCAATCTAGGACTGCAGAGGCAAGAGAATCAAAAGTCCAAGGTCATCCTCAACTACACTATGAGGTCAGACTGGAATATATGAGAATCTGTCTCAAACATAAAAAAAAAAAAAAAAAAAAAAGAGGGAGGGGAAGAAGAAAAGAAAGAAAGCACATTTCAACAATGGTATAGCTGAGACTCGTAGAAACCCTCTGTAAAGATTCTACATAAGCTGTCCACATGAAATCAACCAAACGGCATGTCAAGGAACAAGTAAAAGTCACATGCATGCCTGTCATCAGAGCACTGAGGAGGATCTACACCAGCCTGGGCTACAGAGTGAGACCCTATGAATAAATGAATGAATGAAGAAATCAATATTCTGACAGCCAGGGGGAGAGAGCAATAACAAAGAACTGCCTGCCTTCTAACAAAATCAAATCAACTGCATTAACCAGAAGAAAGACAAATCTGAACAGTAAACAAATCGTTTGGCTGAATTTTTAGAACTGTTTTTAGAACATTCAAAAATCCTATGTCAGCCAGGTGTGGTGGCTTAGGCCTTTAATGGCACTCCAGAGGCTGAAATAGGAGGATCATTGTGAGTATGAGGACAGCTTGGGCTGGCATGAGACCCTGCCTCAAAAAACAAAGAGAGAGGGGGGGGAGGGAGAGGGGGAGAGAGAGAGTGTGTGTGTATCTGCGTGAGTGTGTATTTTCATAGTGATACAGGATTATTTATTTTGAGGCAGTATGTCTGGTAAGACATGCCCTCTGGTAATTAATAAAATTACATTGAAAAAAAAAAAAAAAACTTTGCCTAGAGTGGTGGCACATGCTTTTAATCCCAGCACTTGGGAAGCAGAGGTACAAGGATCGCTTTGAGTTTGAGACTATCCTGAGACTGAATTCCAGGTCAGCTGGGCTAGAGTGAAACCCTACCCCAAAAATCTAAAACAAATTCCTAATGTCCAGGACTATCCTAAAGCCCAAACAAAACAATAACAACAAAAACAATTCTTACGTCCATGACTAATTCTGGTCACCAGATTAATAAACCAAAATAGTTACACTGTTAGTTAATTTTAAAACAAAGGCACACCTATTCCCAGCACTGGAAGGAAGAGGCAGGAGAGAGAGTTCACGGCCATCCAGGTCCAAATAGTGAATTCCAGGCCGCTGGGTTATTATAGAGTAAAACACTGTCTCAAAAAATAATAATACAGGGACTGGAGAGATGGCTTAGCAGTTAAGGCATTTGTCTGCAAAGCCAAAGGATCCCGGTTCGATTCCTGAGGACTCATGTAAGCCAGATGCACAAGGGTGTGCATGCGTCTGGAGTTCATTTCCAATGGCTGGAGGCCCTGGCATGTTCATGCTCTCTCTCTCCCTCTCTCTCTCTCAGATAGATAAAGAAAGAAAGAAATAATAGTGACAATAATAATACAGGCTGGAGGGATGGCTTAGAGGTCAAGACCCTATGTGGAAAAAGCAAAAAAAAAAAAATTGTCTATCAAAACTCAATCACTTCATTTAAAAGGAATTATGCAAAACTAAGTGTGATAATACATTCATATAATCCCAGCACTAAAGCGGCAGAGACAGAAGGATCAGAAGTTCAAGGTCATCCTCTACTCCAGGACAGCCAGAGAAATAGATAAGAATGTATACCCCAAAAAATAATTAATTAATTTAAAAACTCAAAATGTAAAATTAAAATATCAAAATAAATAATTAAAATGAATTACACATGTAAGAATAAAATTGACATCAACTTTTCAAGCAAGCACCTTTAATTGGTGAGCCATCTTCCTAACTTTAAAACTTAACATCAACTTTTCAAACTCAAAGAGCATATATTAGGGCTGGAGAGATGGCTTAGTGGTTAAGGGACTTACTTGCTTACAAAGCCAAAGGACCCAGGTTTGATTTCTTTGGACCCACATAAGCCAGATGCACAGGGTGACGCATGCATCTGGAGTTTGTTGACAGCAGCTGGAGGCCCTGAAGCACCCATATTCGCTCACACACTCTCTGCCTCTTTCTCTCTCTCTCAAATAAATAAAAAAATAAATAAATATTTTTAAAGTATGTATTAAGCTGGAAAGATGGTCCAGAGGTTAAGGCACTTAAGCCTAGTTCAATTTCCCAGTATCCATAAAAACCCAGATGCACAAAGTGGCACATGCGTCTACAGTTGTTTGTTTGCAGTGGCTAAAGGCCCTGGTACACCCATTTTCTTTCTCCCCCCCCACACACACACACAAATAAAATATTTTAAAAGCTTGTATTAAGGTTATAAACACAGTACTTGAGGAAAAATTAAATGTTTATGGTTTATACTATTTTTCTTAAATCTTAAATTGATTTGTTGCCACCTACTGGCTAAATTCATATTTGAACTATCATTTCACATCAAATATTCATGGCTACAAAAATGAAAAAATAATCTTAGTTGTGCTTTAAATAAAAAAGAAATTTAATTTATTTATTTATTTGAGAAAAAGAGGGAGAAAGAGCAAAAGAGGCAGAGAGAGAGAATGGGTGTGCCAGGGCCTCCAGCCACTGCAAACGGACTCCAGACACATGTGCCACCTTGTGCATCTGGCTTACATGGGTCCTGGGGAATTGAACCTGGATCCTTTGGCTTTACAGGCAAATACGTTAACCACTAAGCCAGCCCTCCAGCCCCAGTTGTGCTTTGTTGATACTCCATTTACTTGTAACACTTTACTAAAATTACTATGATAAAGTTCTCTTTGTAATGCTACATTAATAAGAGTCTTGAGCATGATGTCATAGCTTATGCCTATCACCTCAGCATTTGGGAGGCTGAGGCAGGAGGACTGGAGTTCAAGGTGAGCCTGAATTTGGGAAGGAGGAAGCAAGTGGAAGACCAGTAATTAAGTGTCAGCTAAAGGACATGAGTTTGGAACTACAGATTCCAAGTAAAAGCCAGAAGCAATCCAGGGCTTCCATAACTAGTGTAACTATCTACATGCTAGTCTGGTCTGCACACCGCCCCAGACATACACCAGAAAAAAAGTTCCGTAATGGTGTAATAGTGGCACGTCTGTCATGGTGGAAACCAACTGCCCTTCAATTGGACTGGAGGCCCGCTCCATGAAGGAGAACACATCCCTGATACTGAAAACTTAAAACAGGGTTAGTCATGAGCCCTAGAAGTGTAACATCTGCTGATGTCTGGAAAAATGTATATACTATAATGCTTATCAAACTGCCCAGTAAGCACTTCTCTTAATATGTATACCCTTATATTAATGCTACTCTCACTCTGGGTAGAGAATCTTCTCTTTTCAGATGGCAGTGACCTTGGGACGATTCAGAAGGTAACAGTGCTGGAAAGAAGTGACTGGAGTACTTAGTAACATCTCGATCACACCTTCCAAGGCTCAGGGTCTAATGCGGAAGATGTGACGGAAAGAATAAAAGAGTCAAAGGAAAGGTAGGACTCCGTACAATGTGCTCCCTCCAGACACAAAATGGCCTGGATATCCATGACCTCAAGGTGCCTGACATTACCTACACAAGACCATCATAAGAGGAGGAAAAGATCATGACATCAAAATAAAAGAGAGACTGATTGAAATGGGGAGGGGATATGATGGAGAATGGAATTTCAAAGGGAAAAGTGGGGAAGAGGGTATTACCATGGGATATTTTTTATAATCACAGAAAATGTTAATAAAAATTGAGAAAAAAATATGTATCTTTTTAAGAAAGAGGGGGTAATATGCCAGGAGGCTGGGACAGAAAGATAGTCATAAAAGTTCAAGGCCACCTGGTCTACCCAGCTGGTTCTTGGCCAGCCAATGCAACACAGTAACATACCAAGACCAAAGACCAAGAGAAGAGAGGACAGGACAGGAATGGACAGAGGGAGGGGAGGGGAGGGGAGGGGAGGGGAGGGGAGGGGAGGGGAGGGGAGGGGAGGGGAGGGGAGGGGAGGGGAGGGGAGGGGAGGGGAGGGGAGGGGAGGGGAGGGGAGACAAGGCAGGGAGGCAGGAAAAGCAGGCAAGCACCGGGCATGGTGGCACATGCCTTAAACCCCAGCACGAGGAAGGCCAAGGTAGGAAGATGACCGTGAGTTCAAGTCCAGCCTGAGACTACATAGTGAATTCCAGGACAGTCCTGGTTAGAGCAAGACCCTACCCTTGAAAAACCAATACAAAACATAAAATATAATAAGAAGAAGAAGTATAAAAAGAAATAAGAGACAATGCAGCCAAAAACCTGACAGTACCTGGCTGGCTAAAGATTCACTCAAAAGCAACTACAGGACTGGGGGATGGCTTGCCATGAAGGCTTAAGTACCTAAGTTCAGATCCCCAGAATCCACTTAAAGACAGACGCTATAGTGCAAGCATCTTTAATCCGAGTAAATCTAAGGTGAAATGAGACACAGAAGAATAAAACAGCAGCTCCCAGGCCAGCTAATCTGGCAAACACAGCAATGAACAAGAGGCCTTGCCTCAAACACAGTAGAAGGACAAGGACAGACATGCGAAATTGTCCGCTCACCTCCAAATATAAACCATGCACTTGTGCACCTGCATTACACACATTAACACATATTCATTATACATATATATGTACGTACTTACATACAACATATGCGCCAAAAATAAACCAAGCTACTGTAATCAAAACAGTGTGGTCAAAAAAGTAAATAAATAAATAAAAACAGTGTGGTCAGAGGTTAATGGTAAGATCCCACTGCTGAAGACACCAAATGCTGTTGGCACGGACCATAGAGAGACCTGGTTGGAATCCGGAGAAGAGCCAGTCCCCAGACAATTAGCCCGTCTAGTGCTGGAAGGCGCTACATGAACTTGGGGGGAAAGTGGCCAACATCTGTCCAAGCAGCTCAAAGTCTAAGCAACTCAGCAGCAAATAACCTGACGTGATGCTCACACAAGTGCAATAGTGGCACACAGCCATGGTGGGGAACCAACTGCTCTTGAAATGGCTAACAGATCTGCTCAGTGGAAAGGAAACAATATCTGGAACTGGGAAACAAGTCAGAATCATATCCAGATGACGATTTTTGCCTTCCATTGTCAAACTCCCACTAACCATAGACTATAAGAAGGTCTACACCCTTTTAATTTTAATTCTCCCCAAATTAATAATGGTTATCAAATTTCACTGGTGCTAACCTCACTCTCCATTGGAGAATCTGCTTCTCTTTTTCAGACAGGAGCTGGACCTGAGGAGATAAACAACCCACTGCATTCCACCGGACCCAGCTGAAACCACAGAGAAACTAGGGAAATAAGCAAGAGTGCTGCTTTCTCCATGAACCTGATATCAGCACAAGGGTGAAGGAGATAGACACTGAGGACACTTCAACACCTACCAAACCACAGATCCACAAGATCCTAAGAGCCTGTAACTGAAGTAAAATTAAAATGATCGCAGCATGGTTCAGGGCATTTTTTGAGGGGGGGGGGGGGTGTAAAGATTGTTAGAGCCACAAGTTGGGACATTTGCACAGAGACATTCCCTCCCCCCACCATAATGCATGACCCACAATCCCCATTGGGTTGTCCTGCATCCCCAGTGAGGAAGGCCTCTTCAGAAAAGGAGCAGAGAGGAGGGAAAGGATGGTACCAATATGTGTTGTTTACATACAAAATATGTCCATATCAAATAAAAAATACAAAAAAACAACAAAAAAAAAAGTGTGGCAATGAAGAAAGAACAGACAGATTAGTGAAATACTATAGAAAGCCTGGAAACAAATGGTGTTTAAATAACTAGACAGTTACATGTCAATCAATGACTCTAAACAAATGTTACACCCTCACAAAAGTTCACTCAAAATGAATTATAGAATTAAAAGTAAAATGTGGGCACTTTCCTGCAAAGCCTAATGACCCAGGTTTGATTCCCCAGTACCCACTAAAGCCAGATGCACATGGCACATGCATCTTAAGTTCATTTGCAGAGGCTAGAGGTCCTGCTGTGCCCATTCTCTTTCCCTTCCCTTCGCTTCCCTTCCCTCCTCCCCCACATCTCTCTCTCTCTGCCTGCAAATAAGTAAATTTAATTTTTTTGTTTTGTTTTTTTCTGTTTTTGAGTTAAAGTCTCACTCTGGCCCAGGCTGAACTGGAATTGACTATGTAGTCTCAGGGTGGCCTTGAACTCATGGTGATCCTCCTACCTCTGCCTCCCAAGTGCTGGGATTAAAGGTGTGTGCCACCATACCCGGCTTTAAAAAATATTTTTTTAAAAAAAGTAAAATATAGGGTTGGAGAGATGGCTTAGCAGTTATTTGCTTGCCTGCAAAGCCTAAGATCCTGGTTTGAGGCTCGATTCTCCAGGACCCATGTAAGCCAGATGCACAAAGGGACTCATGCATCTGGATTTTGTTTGCAGGGGCCAGAGGCTCTAGTACGCCCAATTCTTTATCTATCTGCCTCTTTCTCTCCCTGTCTGTCTCTCTCAAATAAATAAATAAAAATAAACAAAAATAAATATTTATAAAGTAAATTATAAAAGGCCTAAGTGAGGTCAGGGGAAATGATTGTATAAAAGAAGGGCGGGGGGGAAGGTCAATCAAAATTCAAGATATTCTAAATAAGACATATGAAAATCTACATCCAGAAATCATAGGTTGCTACTAGAAAATTTTCAGTGCCAGGGATGGGATGCCTTCCAGTAAGTTGTTGGCCAGGGAGATCCCTGTTGCCTCCAAAACATTACAGGCTATTACCAAGGCCCTTGGTTTCCCCTGAGAAAGAGATGTTAAGATCCTAAGACTTCAGAAGCCTGAACGGCAAAATCACTGAGAAATCAAGGTGGTGCTGAGCAGAAAACCTTCTCCCTATAGACCATCCAACTGAAAGCTGGAAAAAGCTTCACTGTATGCAGCCTTATGGAAGACAGTAGTCATCAGCAGTGAAAACAGTGGACACAGGAAGCTGCAAGTTTGGCCAGACAGGCCAAGTGACTGAACGAGTGCAATAGTAGCATATCTGCTCTAGGGGAAACCAACTGCTCTCTAATTGGACTGAAGGGCCCACTCTGTGGGAGGGAATACATACCTGTACTGAAAACCTAATCAAAAGCCTATGGCAGGGGCGATCAAGAGTCTTAGGGGTATAAAGCCTGCTCTTGTCTGGATAAATGCATATATTATTCTCAACAAATTGCCCTGTCATATATTAATGCTACTCTCACTTCTGGTTAGAGAAGCTTCTCTTTTCAGATGGAGATGACCACTGGGATAACCCAAAAGGCAACATAGTGCTGAGAAGAATGGCCGAAGAAGTGTCCAGCACTGAAACATCTCACATCCTCAAGGCTCAGGGTCTGTAGCGGAAGAGGTGGCGGAAAGAATTTAAGAGCCAAAGGAAGGGTACCACTCCTTACATACAACTGTCTGGACAGAAAATGGCCTCAATATCCAAGACCTCACAGTGTCTAGCAATACTTACACAAAACCCTCATAATAGAGGAGAAAAAGATGGCATAAAATTAAATGAGAGACTAATGGAGAGAGGGAGGGGATACAACGGAGAGCAGAATTATGAAGGGGAAAGTGGACAAGAGAGAAAAATACCATGATTTGTTGTCTGTAAGTATAGAAGTTGTCAATAAAATATATTTTTTTTCTAAGTAAAATGTAAAGCTATAGACCAGCCAAGAGGGAAAAATGTACAATCTAGATGACTTCAGAAACATTATTTTCTAGCTACAACAGCAAATAAGACAACCCATGAAAGTATAAAGCTGAGCTTCATTAAAATTAAAAATATCAGCCAAGTGTAGTAGCACACTCCTTTAATCCCAGCACTCAAGAGGTAGCAGTTAAGAAGATTGCTATGAGTTCAAGGCTACCCTGAGACTACACAGTAGATTCCAGGTCAGCCTAGGTTAAAGTGAAACCCTACCTCAAAAAAAAAAAAAAGGATTCATCTTCTATATGATCCAGCCATCCCACACCTATATACCCAAGAGAAATAAAAGCGTATGTCTAGGTAAACACATACAATGTCCAAGAAACAACTCAAATGTCTATTAACAAATAAGTATAAACACACTATACAATGGAATCCTACTTATAAAAGGGATGAAAATGGGTGCTAGAGAGCTGGCTTAGCAGTTAAGGTGCTTGCCTGCAAAGATAAAGGACCAAGGTTCGATACCCCAGGACCCACATAAGACACATGCACAAGGTAGTACATACATCTCGAGTTCATTTGCAGCGACTGGAGGCTCTAACACTCACAAACACACAGTCCTATCTCTCTCTCTCTCTATCAAATAAATAAAAATATATTTTTAAGAAAGAGCCAGGCATGGTAGCACATGCCTCTAGTCCCAGCATTCGTGAGGCAGAGGTAGGAGGATCACCATGAGTTCGAGGCCACCCTGAGACTACACAGTGAATTCCAAGACACCCTGGGCTACAGCGAGACCCTACCTTGAAAAACCAAAAAAAAAAAAAAAAGGAATGAAATCACTGATATGATCAATAGGTAAATAATTGTCCCATTTGAGTCTCAGGGACCCGAGGTCTCCAGGGACTGCCACCTGCACAGTGCAGCCCAGGTACCCGAGCCTGGAGCCCAGAGATCTGTTTTCTGGAGACTGCACCCAGCCAGGGGAAAGAGCCCAGAAGGAAGACATGACTCCTGAGCCCAGGGAAGCAAGGCCTCAGGTGTGAGTGACATCTGAAGACGTGGCTGTGCTCTTCACCCCCGATGAGTAGAGAAAGCTGGATCCTTCTCAGAGAAGCCTGTACCAGGAGCTGACACTGGAGAACTGTACTAACCTGGCCTCACTGGGATTCCCATTTACCAAACCAAAGGTGATCTCCCTGTTACAGCAAGGAGAAGAGCCCTGGAAGACAGAGAAGGTCGTGGAGGCTCCTTTCCTGGATATAAAAGCACTCTTCAAACCATAAAACCAACTCAGACTAAAGGTTTATTTCAAGGGCTGGTGAAGGAAACACTCACAATAGATGACCTTGGGATGGGCCATCAGAAAAACTCTACAGGCTGACAACCATTTAAGAAACTAGGACAAAAGTGAAACTTTACAAATAATTTCAATCAGCCATATGAAAAATCTTACTGTAGAGAAAGCCAAAAGAATTTTCAACTTGGCCCAAACTTCAACCTGAAATTACTTGTTAAGAAACAAGGTATTGTTAGAGGATTAACACACATACACACACCAAAAAAATTTTTAAAAAGCTTCAGGGAGAACGCAAATTCATTTAACCAACCAAAAATGAAGACAGTAGAAAAATAAAACGCTATAAATGTAGTACTTGTGCAAAAGCTTTTATTCACAATTCATCTGAAAAAAAAAATCACACTGGAGAGAAACTATTTCAATGTAAAGAATGCTTGAAAACCTGTAGCCAGCTCTTACTGAACACCAAAGACACAATGGGTAGAAACCCTACACATGTAAAGAACGTGGGAAAAGGGCTGGAGAGATGGCTTAGCGGTTAAGCGCTTGCCTGTGAAGCCTAAGAACCCCGGTTCGAGGCTCGGTTCCCCAGGTCCCACGTTAGCCAGATGCACAAGGGGGCGCACGCGTCTGGAGTTCGTTTGCAGAGGCTGGAAGCCTTGCGCGCCCATTCTCTCTCTCGCCTTCTATCTGTCTTTGTGTCTGTCGCTCTCAAATAAATAAATAAATAAAAATTTAAAAAAAAAAAAAAAGAATGTGGGAAAAGCCAGGCATGGTGGCACATGCGCCTTTAATCCTAGCACTTGGGAGGCAGGGGTAGAAGGATCGCCACGAGTTCAAGGCCACCCTGAGACTACATAGTGAGTTCCAGATCAGCCTGGACCAGAGTGAGAACCTACCTCAAAAAAAAAAAAAAAAAATTGGGAAAGCCTTTAGCCATAGTGCATCACTTTGCAAGTACCTAAGGACCCATACTTTGGAAAAATCCTATACTTGTAGAGAATATGGAAAATCCTTTAGCCAAAGGTCTGATCTTTTTTAAATCAAAAAAAAATCCATGGTCAAGAAAATCCACATAAATGAAAGCCAGGTAGGAAGGCATCCATTTTGGGATGTCAGAGGTTAATTCCAGAAAGAAGACCTACTTCTGTAATGAATGATGGGACACCTTTAAGTCCAGCTCCTCCCTCCGTTACCATCAGAGAATTCACACTGGAGAGAAACCTTTCAAATGCAATGAATGTGGGAGAGCCTTCAGGCAGAGTATATCACTTAGTCTACTTGAAAAATTCGAATTCTCCCTGGAGAAAAGCCCTAGAGGTGTAATCAGTGTGGAAAGGGCTTCACTTATAGACTCCCCAGACACTGAATCATTCAAACAGGACAGAAGGTTTGTAATTGCAGTGAATGTGGCGAAGCCTTAAGTTCCCACTCAAACTTCTTATTCACGAGAGAATTCACACTGGGGAGAAACCATGTAAATGTGAAGTGTGTGGAAAAGCCTTCAGACCAAGTTCAGCCTTCATCCAGCATCAGAGGATGCGCGCTAGAGAAAGACCCTGTAAGTGTAGCGAGTGTGGGAAAGCATTCTGGTGTAACTAATTCCTTAGTAACATCAGAAAATTCATACTGGAGAGAAACCATTCCCATGTGAGGAATGTGGGATGTTATTGGGCAGAGCACAGCTCTTATTCAGCATTGGAGAATTCATACAGAGAGAAGCCCTTTAAATGTAATACTTAAAGGGAAGTTTCAGACAAAGCTCCTCACATATTGCACATTAGAGCATCCATACTGGAGAGAAACCCTGTGAAAGTAATGCATGTGGGGAACCCTTCAGCCAGAGATCCTCCCTCACCAGTCATCCTAAGATTCATCTTGAGGGCTGGAGAGGTGGCTTAGTGGTTAAGTGTTTGCCTGTGAAGCCTAAGGACCCCGGTTCAAGGCTTGATTCCCCAGGACCCACATTAGCCAGATGTACAAGGGGGCGCACACGTCTGGAGTTCATTTCCAGTGGCTGGAGGCCCTGGCGCGCCCATTCTCAGTCTCTGTCTCTGCCTCTTTCTGTCTGTTGCTCTCAAAAAAATAAATAAAAATAAACAACAAAAAAAAATTTTTTTTAAAGATTCATTCATTCATAAAAGATCTGGAAAGGATTATACTAAGTGAGGTAACCCAGGCCCAGAAAGCCAAGTGCCACATGTTCTGCATGAGAAGGAAAAAACTCAGTAGCAGAGGCCAGTAAGTTAAAAGGGAGATATAAAGGAAAGAGAAAGGAAGGGAGGAGGGTACTTAATAGGTTGGTATTATATATATGTAAGTACAATGATTGAGATGGGGAGGGGATATGATAGAGAATGGAATTTCAAAGGGGAAAGTGGGAGGGGAGGGTAATACCATGGGATATTTTTTATAGTCATGGAAAATGTTAATAAAAATTGAGAAACAAATAAAAATAAAAGATTCATCTTGAAGAGGACCCTTCCGTGCAGAGCTACATGTGTGAAAGCCTTTAACCAAGGTTGACCAGAGAACATAAACTCACAATCAGTTTACTAAATACAAAGCCTAAGAGGTAACTATGAACATCTTCATCAGATACTAAATTGCAAGGATAAGCCTTGGTTATACAGTAAGCATGAAGCCAGCCTGTATATCTGCCTTCAAGGTTGCAGGTAGGGACACAGACCATTTAGAAGTTAAAAGGAGGGCAGTTTTTCCCTTTGTTGGCAGAAAATGTGTACAACATGCAGACATTAGAACATTCTAACTTCTGGAATGCCAGATTTCTCATTAGAGAAATGATTTTTCAACTGCTAGCATATTTACCATGGCTAATATTTTTATTTTATTTGGTGGGAGAGGGTTTCAAAATACAGTTTCACTTAGCCCAGGCTGACCTTGAATTAACTCTGAATTCTCAGAGCGGCCTTCAACTCATGGCGATCCTCCTACCTCTACCTCCCAAGTGCTGGGATTAAAGGCATGCGCCACCACACCCAGCCTTACTATGGCTAATATTTTTTTAATTTTTTTTTCATTTTTATTTATTTATTTGAGAGTGACAGAGAAAGAGGCAGATAGAGAGAGAGAGAGAAAGAATGGGCGCGCCAGGGCTTCCAGCCACTACAAATGAACTCCAGACGCATGCGCCCCCTTGTGCATCTGGCTAAAGTGGGTCCTGGAGAATCAAGCCTTGAACCGGGATCCTTAGGCTTCACAGGCAAGCGCTTAACCGCTAAGCCATCTCTCCAGCCCAATGGCTAATATTTTAATAGGAAACAAAATTATGATGTACACACATTTTTACAGCAATAGACTTTTCAAACTAATGAGCATTAAAAAAGCTCAAACTCCCTCTGAAATTTATCTTTTACTACTGTTAAAATTAATGATTTTTATTAAAAGGAAAATGCTTTTAAAAAATAGCTAAGTATGGGCTGGAGAGATGGCTTAGCAGTTAAGCGCTTGCCTATGAAGCCTAAGGATCCCGGTTCGAGGCTCGGTTCCCCAGGTCCCACGTTAGCCAGATGCACAAGGGGGCGCACGCGTCTGGAGTTCGTTTGCAGAGGCTGGAAGCCCTGGCGCGCCCATTCTCTCTCTCTCCCTCTGTCTGTCTATCTCTGTGTGTCTGTTGCTCTCAAATAAATAAATAAATAATTTTAAAAAAAAATAGCTAAGTAGCCGGGAGTGGTGGTGCACACCTTTAATCCCAGCACCTGGGAGGCAGAGGTTGGTGGATCACAGTGAGTTCAAGGCCACCTGAGACTACTTAGTGAATGCCAGGTCAGCCTGAGCTACAGTGAGACCCTACTTCAAGAAACCAAAAAAACAAAAAAGGTAAATAACAATTCTGAGTAATAGCAGCCAGACCTAAAAGTATGGTGCTATATGACTACAAACTACTCTGTGATCAACCTAATTGACAAAAGATTCATGTCTGAAGCCGGGTATGGTGGTGCACACCTTTAATCCTAGCACTTGGAAGACAGAGGTAGGAGAGGATCGCCATGAGTTCGAGGCCACCGAGACTACACAGTTAATTCCAGGTCAGCCTGTACCAGAGTGAGACCTTACATTAAAAAAAAAAAAAAAAAAAAAAAAAAATCACTGCATAGGCTAAGCCTGACCACAGAAGACCACAGAAAGACTAAGCGCCTTGCAAACTTGCCATCTGTCTTATGCTCAGACTCCCATAGTTTTTTGACAACCTGAAACTGAATAAAAGCTGTAAATACAGTCAGTTTGGGAAGCACTCGAGTGCACCCCCTTCCAGCCACCCCCATCAACCCTCCATTGAGACTACATGGTAAATTCCAGGCCAGCCCAGGCTAGAGAAAAAACCCTGGGGGTGGGGGGAGACTGTCAAGGAAGCAGGACATGGTGGATCATGCGTTTAATCCCAGCACTGGAGAGGCAGAGGTAAGAGGATCTCCGTGAGTTCAAAGCCACCCTGAGACTAGAGTGAATTCTAGATCAGCCTGGGCTAGAGTGAGACCCAACCTCCAAAAAAAAAAAAAAGTACATTCAGTCTATCCCAGTCCAGTTATACCTCAAATAAACTGACAACTGAGGAGGGGTGGGGGGCTGGAGAGATGGCTTATTGGTTAAGGCACTTGCCTGCAAAGCCTAAGGACCCATATTCCAAACCCTTTTACCCACATAGAGCCATATGCACAAAGCGGTTCACATGCGTCTAGAGTCCATTTGTAGTGGCTAAAGGCCCTCAGTGCATCCATTCTCATACCCTAACCTTTTTTCTCTTTCCTTGCAAATAAATATTTAAAAAAATATATAGGGCTGGAGAGATGGCTTAGTGGTTAAGGCATTTGCCTGCAAAGCCCAAGGACCAATGTTTGACTCTCCAGGTCCCATGTGATCCAAGATGCACAAGTCAACACACATGTCTGGAGTTTGACTGAGTTGGAGGTCACCCTGAGACTACATAGTGAATTATAGGTCAGCCAGGGCTACAGTGAGACTTTACCTCAGGGAAAAAAAAAAAAAAGGTGGGGGAGAGTGAAGTACATTTAGATAGTAACAAAAATAAGTTGTCTGTGGGCTGGAGGGACAGCTTAGAGGTCAAGGTGTTTGCCTGTAAAGTCAAAGGACCCAGCAGGTTCAATTACCCAGGACCCATGTAAGCCAGATGCACAAGGGGGTGCACACATCTGGAGTTCGTTTGCAGTGGCTGGAGGCCCTGGCACACCCATTCTCTCTCTCTCTCTCCCTCCCTCCCTCCCTCCCTCCCTCTCTCTCTCTATCGCTCTCTCCCTCCCTCCCTCCCTCCCTCCCTCCCTCCCCCCCCCCCCCGTGTCTGTGTGTGTGTGTGTGTGTGTGTCTCTCTATTCTCTGTCAAATAAATAAAATAAAGTTGTCCGAGTCCCTGAAAAATCAAAAACTTGCTAAAAATTCTGAAATCCACATGGAAACATTAAGTATTACTACACAGTACTCTGTAATTGCAAAATTCATATAAACTCATCTGATATTTAGCCCTTTGGCTATTAAAAAAAAAATGTCTGGAAGCCGGGTGTGGTGGCGCACGCCTTTAATCCCAGCACTCGGGAGGCAGAGGTAGGAGGATCGCCGTGAGTTCGAGGCCACCCTAAGACTCCATAGTGAATTCCAGGTCAGCCTAGGTTAGAGTGAGACCTTACCTCGAAAAAAAAAAAAAAAGTCTGGGGGCTGAAGAGATGGCTTAGCGGTTAAGCGCTTGCCTGTGAAGCCTAAGGACCCTGGTTCAAGGCTCAATTCCCCAGGACCCATGTTAGCCAGATGCACCAGGGTCGCACACATCTGGAGTTCATTTGCAGTGGCTGGAGGCCCTGGAGTGCCCATTCTCTCGCTCTCTATCTGCCTCTTTTCTCTCTCTGTCACTTTCAAATAAATAAATAAAAATAAACCAAAAAAATTAAAAAAAAAATAAATGTCTGGGCTAGGGAGAGATCAAGATAAGAGAGCTTGCTATGTAAACATAAGAGAATGACAGGGCCAGATTCAACCTTGAGTTTGGGGCTGGAAAGTGGTTAAAGTGCTTGCCTGTAAAGTGTCAGGACCCAGGTTCAATTCCCCAGAACCCATGAAAGCCAGATGCACAAGGTGGTGCATTCTTCTAGAATTCATTTGCAGTGACTAGAGGCCCATTCTCTCTTGGACTCTCTTCTCCCTGTTTGCTAAATAAATAAATGAGACCATCTGAGGGGCAGCACCCAGGTAAAAAGCTGGATGTGTCCACACAGGCCTGCTATAGAATTGCAGCCAGTTTGAAAACAGTTGCTTTCTGATCAGTGAGAGACTCTGTCTCAAGGAAGTAATGTGGAAAAACAAGAGCAATACATACATAATTCTGTAGCCTCCACACAGATAGGCTTCTCTGCATGCACGCACATACTACATACATACATCCACACACACAAACATACCCCGAAGTGGGAGGAAGGGAGAACAGGGTTTACCAAAAAAAAAATGAAGCAATTAAAGAGAATTTAATATAATAGCAGTATTAAATTACAACTATACTTTAATACCTCCCAATATAATCAAGTTGGTTATCTAATAAATAGCCATATAAAAAGTACTAAGGTGACTAAAAGATATCGCACCTACTTATAAAGCCTAATGGCCTGGATTCGATTCTCCGGCACTCATGTAAAGACAGATGCACGGGAGGCAGAGGTAGGAGGATCGCTGTGAGTTCAAGGCCACCCTGAGACTACAGAGTTAATTCCAGGTCAGCCTGGACCAGAGTGAGACCCTACCTCGAAAAACCAAAAAAAAAAAAAAAAAGACAGATGCATAGAGCGGCACATGCATCTGGAGTCAGATGCCTGGCACAGCCATTCTCTCCCATCTTTCTCTCTCATAAACAAACATATATTTTTATGATTTTAACTCTGTGGCAGTCTCTTCCTTTAATTTGCATATCTTTTTTTAACAACTTCCATGATTGTAAACAATATCCCATGGTAATGCCCTCCCTCCCCCCCCCCCCACTTTACCCTTTGAAACTCCATTCTCCATCATATCCCCTCCCTCTCACAATCAGTCTCTTTTATTTTGATGCCATCTTTTCCTCCTATTATGATGGTCTTGCACAGATGGTGTCAGGTACTGTGAGGTCATGGATATTCAGACCATTATGTGTCTAGGGTGCTCACGTCGTAAGGAGTCCTACCCTTCCTTTGGCTCTTACATTCTCTCCACCACCTCTTCCGCTAAGGACCCTGAGCCTTGGAAGGTGTGATAGAGATACTGCAGTGCTGAGCACTCCTCTGTCACCTCCTTCTAGCACCATGGTGCCTTCTGAAACATCCCAAGGTCACTGCCACGTGAAAAGAGAAGGTTCTCTACTAAATGTGAGAGTAGCATTAATATATAGGTATGAACATTAAGAGAAGTGCTTACTGGGCACTTTGATAAGCATAGTACATACACTTAGCCAGACAGCAGCAGACGTTACACTAGGGCTCATGACAACCCCCCGTTGTAGGTTTTCAGTATCAGGGATGTATTCCCTCCCATGGAGCAGGCCTCCAGTCCAATTAGAGGGCACTTGGTTTCCACCAGGACAGACATGCCACTATTGCACCCGTTGGCTCACTTGGCCTGACTGGCCAAATATAAGGCATGCAGTGTCCACTGTAGAGTATCTTCACTGGTGATTTCTCTTTCTCACATTGAACTGCATGCAGAATGGCTTCTTTCAGCTTACTGTCAGCTGGTCTGTATGGAGGAGGTTTTCAGCTCAGCTCCAACAGGATTTCTCAGTGGCCCTGCAGCCCAAGTATGTGGAGTCTTCAGCAATAGGGTCTTACCATCTATTCCTGATTGGAAACCAAGGGCCTTGGCAGTGGCCTGTAATGTTTTGGGGGCATCAGGGACCTCCCTGGCCAACAAATCACTGGAACGTATCCCATCCCTGGCACTGAAAATTTTCTAGTAACAATCTATGGCTCCTGTTCCATTGTGAGTGTTCCATTATCCAAAAAAGTAGGTTTCCATATGATTTATTTATATCTCTTAGAGATTTTAATTAGCCTTCCCTCTACCTTTACTTAATCTCTTAACCCCTGACCTCACTTGGGCCTTTTCACCCCTGTTAATCTGTTAATAAATTTATTTTTAAAAAGTACTAAGGCGGGGCATAGTGGCCACATGCTTTTAATCCCAGCACTTGGGAGGCCAAGGTAGGAGGACCGCTGTGAGTTCAAGGCCAGCCTGGGACTACATAGTGAATTCCAGGTCCACAGGTCAGCCTAGACTAGAGCAAGACCCTACCTTGAAAAGCCAAAAAATAAAAATAAATAAAAATAAATTTTAAGTACGAAGGGTAAGTACAAGTTAATACCTAGAAAACAGACAATAAGCATGAACAGGAAGAAAAGACTCTTGAAAGTTATTATTTCTTAAATAAGGCCTGGCTTAATATATATATACATCATATTCAATATATCACATAAATTCATTTTTTAATTATTTATTTATTTATTTATTTGAGAGCGACAGACACAGAGAGAAAGACAGATAGAGGGAGAGAGAGAGAGAATGGGCGCGCCAGGGCTTCCAGCCTCTGCAAACGAACTCCAGACGCATGCGCCCCCTTGTGCATCTGGCTAACGTGGGACCTGGGGAACCGAGCCTCGAACCGGGGTCCTTAGGCTTCACAGGCAAGCACCTACCCACTAAGCCATCTCTCCAGCCCATGAATTGATTTTTTAATCCTTACAGACTCTTATTAGATAGATATCATGATTAATCTCACTTCACAAATGTTTTAAAGTACACAACTACTAAACAGTAGGACAGAGCTAAGAAGCCATTATCGTTAGCAAAGCCAACTCTACTTTCAAATTTACAGAGCCCAGTATTTATGCTTTAGCTTGGTGCCCATCCATTCTCCTATTCCTATTCTCTCTCCCCTTGCAAATAAATGAAAATTTAAAATTACTCAATATGCTTCACTTCAAAGAACAGAACGTAAACTCTCTTGAATGTGAGTTGTGCTCAGTAACATTTTAATAAAATGTGCCTGGAGTGACAAATGTAAAACTTCCAAAGGTAGATCATAAAAGATATTGTTGCCACCTTCTGGCTCCCCCTGGGATCACTCCCTCCAGACAAAGCCAGCTGACACGTAAGGACACTCAAGGACAGGAACCCATGGCAGGAGGCAAGTCTGCAAATGACTAACTCTGAACCAGAACCATCCTGCAATGCTGCTCCCACAGATATCCTAACCCGCAGAAACTGGTGCATATTTATTATCAAACCACTACACTGAGGACTTTTGTATTGTTTTTGCTTAAGACAGGATCTCATGTAACCCAGACAGGCTGCCTTGAAACATTATATAACTGAGGGTGGCCTTGAACTTCCTGATCTTCCTGACCCCACCTCCCAAGTGTTAAAATTACAGGCATGTGCCAACATACCTGGCCTTTTAAAAAAAAAAGAAAAGAAAAGAAAAGAAAAAAACCCTTTTTGTTGTTATTTTGAGAGATCTCATGATATAGGCCTGGACAGCCTAGAACCCTGGACTTGCAGTGATCCTCCGGCCTTGGCCTACCAAGCACAGGGATGAGGTGCTGGCCAGCACTCGAGGTCTTTTCTCTTTCTGCACGTGTTATTCATCGAAACCAAGCCCCTCCTAAAACTTCTGGAGAATGAACTAATACTGTTCTCTCGTGATCTACGCTGCTGAGGAGCTTCTCTGCTCCTCCCATGACTCTTGAAATGCACCTTCGTATTAATTTCCTTGGTTTATTTACCCAACTCAACAAAACCTAACTGCCACTTCCTCTTACCCTTAAGTTTTCTTCTATCCTTCCCCCTCCCCATGGTTTTCTTACTGTACTCATAAACAGATTATAATTCACAAAGCTATCATGGATGAAGTCAAAAGTCTTACAAAAGTCTTAATTGGGGGGAAGGGCTGGATAGATGGCTTAGTGGTTAAGGTATTTGCCTGCAAAGCCAAAGGACATCGGTTCGATTCTCCAGGAGCCACACTAGCCACATGCACAAGGGGGCACATGTGACTGGAGTTTGTTTGCAGTGGCTGGAGGCCCTGGCATGCGCCCCCCCCCCCACTGTTAAATTTTTTTTAAAAGTTTAAAAATGTTTTTTTTTTAAAAAAAAAAAAAAAAGTCTTATTGGGGCTAGAGAGATGGCTTACCAGTTAAGGCACTTGCCTGCGAAGCGAAAGGACCCAGGTTCAATTCGCCAGGACCCATGTAAGCCAGATGTACAAGGTGGAGAATATGTCTGGAGTTTGTGTGCAGCAGCAATAGGCCCTGGCGTGCCAATTCTCTATGTGCCTCTTTCTTTCTCTTGCTCTCAAATAAATAAGTTGAATACAAAATAAAAAGTCTCATTAAACCAGGCATGGTGGCACATGCCTTTAATCCCAGCTCTCGAGAGGCAGAGGTAGGAGGATCACTGTGAGTCCAAGGGCAGCCAGAGACTACATAGTGAGTGCCAGATAAGCCTGAGCTAGAGCAAGACCCTACCTCAAAAAAAAAAAAAAAAAAAGTCTCATTAAGTTTCTTCCCCCTGTGCTTTCAACAAATACAGCAGGAGCCATACTGAATACCAGAGACAAGTGACACAAAGGCAGCCTGCCCACCCACCCCAAGAGCTCAGTCTAGCATGCTCATCAACAGCTGCCAAATCCTAATGATTCCCCTGGGCTGAGAAACACATGTCCATCCACTCCTTCCCATTCCTACCATGATCATCCAGCCCTCACCCCCAGATACTGCAGAAACATTCTAAAATTTCTCTCCAAATTTTCAATCGCTATTCCACCTCAATCCAGCTTCCCACAGTGGCCACTGTTATTTTTCTTTTTTTCTTTTTCTTCTTCTTCACAAGCAGGTGGTTTTGCAACACAGCTTCACAAAATTCTACTTACAGAGAAAGTCAGTGCTTCGTAATGTTTTTCATCTGAGCCACCTTCGACAGGCTGCTGCACAGCCACACAGATGTGTGTTGAGACATTCAGGTCATCTCCCTAACCCCTAGTTTTCCCTCAGAATGTTCTATATTGCTGATCAGGGAAGACACAGAGACCCAGAAACAAACAAACAAAAACAAACAAACAAAAAACTAGTGTACAATCTACAACAGGAAAATCACAATAGAGAAAAATTAGTCGTCCAGGCTTCCTAAAAGAGGAAAAAGGCCACTTGGTCAACACGGCCTGACTCATACTAAGAAATAACACCAGTACTAGAGAAACCACAGTGCTCCTACCAGGTCCCTGGAGTCTCCTTTGTAGAGCCATTCTTGACCTCCCAACGTACACGTATGGCTAATTTGAGCTACAAGCTTGGTCACTCAGAAAGAAAAGTATAACCAAGCGCACAGGGATAAAGACCTGACAAACGAGATACATACAGGAAAGTCTCTTTGTCCTCTCATCACAAAGTTACCTTATTTTCTAATCTTGATGTTGTTCAGTTTGTCCATTCTACCTGCCTATACTCAAGATGGTGCACTCCTTTAATCCCAGCACTCAGGAGGCAAAGGTAGGATGATCTCTGTGAGTTCAAGGCCACCCTGAGACTAATAGTGAATTCCAGGACAGCCTGGGATAGAGGGAGACCCTACCTCAAAACACCTAAATAAATAAATAAATAAAGCAACTATACAAATTCACATGGATTTAGAAATCCTTACAACAGCCCAGGGTGGCGCATATGCCATTGTCAAGGTTAAATGTGTGTAAATATGCCTGATAAGTGCTGAGTCCCACCTGCTTTACAAGCCATACGGGAGCAGATCAGACCATGTCACACGGCGCTGTGCCAGTGGTGACCAGTTCTGGGGAAGAGCTCGGGCGGCTCAGGCTCACGTGCTCCTGAGATAATCAACTGTATTCCCCCGGGCTCCCTCAGCTCTCCAAGACCCAGAAGTCCACACGAATGGAACCCCAAAAGGTGTCCAGTTTGCTGTGTGGCCACCTCCCCTTCACTCCTTGCTTTTCTCCCCAACGTTTTCTTCCAGGACTGTCTTCCTGCACTCCATCAGTATATTTTCAGGGTCCCTCAGTCCCACTGGAGAAGTTTCTCAACTGCCACACCCAACGACCCCACTCAGCTTAAAGAAGCCAGTCTCCGTCCTGATTCCCTAACAGCAGTTAGGGTTATGTCTTCAGAGGAGGGACTGAGGTAGTTAAAGTGACCAGGCCCCCAAAGTAAAGACAGGAATGTTCTTAAGTCTGCCCTTTCAATCTCCACTTTATTAGAGATCAAAGAATGATCTGACTTTATCTCTTGCATAAAGGAAATCCCTAGATCTGTTTTTCCATGAACAACCTGGGCCCTTCCTTGGGAACACTCTGGGAGGTAGAGGTAGGAGGATCATCCAGCCTGAGACTACATAGTGAATTCCAATTCAAAAAAAAAAAAATTGTGGTTGGTTAAACTCAGCTCCAGAACTTGGCATCACAACTGGCCTCCTCCTGAGCTAGCCCAGACCAATCAGCCCTCACTCTGGCTGGCTAAGTCTGAAGGTACAGCCAACACAATTAAGGTTAAAAGCAGACCCTTGCCAGAGGGAGGGCGCGTGTCTCTTGGTTGCCCCTTCACCTCTCCTGAACTTCCAGGTCCTGGTCAGCCTCCCCTTCCTCCCTCACAGTGGGCTCTCCGCCCTCTAGCCCCTGGCCTCCAGGGCAGGAGCTCTGCTCTTTCTTGTCCTTCCTCTTTTCAGGTTTCTTCCAAGCCTGTCACATGAGTTCTCAGAGCGCATGGGTATATCAATCTCCCTTCCCTTGGTCTTATACTTCCGTCAATAAAATCTAACAGTTTAATAATTATCCTTCTCAGTCTTATTTGCCAATTCTTTGGTTAAATAACAAACACAAACTGAGCGTTTAGAGTTTAAACTATTCCTGAACTCCCAACACCACAGGTTACAATGCCACATCCTCTAAACAAATCATCCTGGAAGCCAGGCGTGGTGGCCCATGCCTTTAACTCTAGCACTTGGAAGGCAGAGGTAGGAGGATCACCATGAATTCGAGGCCAACAAGAGACTACATAGTGAATTCCAGGTCAGCCTGAGCTACAGTGAAACCTTATCTCAAAAAAAATAGTAATAATGAATTTTTAAAAATCATCCTGGTTATGCCACAGAATTGGCTAATCCTTCCCTTAATTTTATACAACACAAGGCCTACACCCCTATTTGCTAACATTCCATTCCACTTCATATCACTTAGTTGTTTACTTGCTTGTCTGTGGATAGGTTATAAATCCCTCACTGCCACTAATTAGCTGTGCAATGACTAAGTCACTGCATTATCTAAGGTTCAATTGTCTCATCAGTAAAATAAAGGGTTAGATTAGGTAATTGCTAAGAAACTCCCAACACCAAAGTTTCCTAAGGATGACTCCTATTTACCTTTGAAAGTTGTAGTATAGCCAGCATGGTGGCTAATCCCAGTACTCGGCAGGCAGAGGTAGGAGGATTGCCGTGAGTTCGAGGCCACCCTGAGACTCCATAGTGAATTCCAGGTCAGCCTGGGCTAGAGTGAGACCCTACCCCGAAAAACTAAAAAAAAGAAAAAAAAGAAAGTAGTAGTATGGATAGCACAGGTGTTTACTTCAGCATAGCAAAAATGTGTTAATTGTGAATCCTAATTCTACAATCTACCAGCTCTGAACAATGAGCCTTAAATGTGCCTAAATTTCTAGGCTGTAAAATGAGAACAGCTTTGACTGCTTCGAATTCTTCCAGTTGGGAGCTGGAGAGAGGGCTGAGTATGTATAGTGCTAGCTGTGGGTGTCACAGCACGCTCCCGTAATCTCAGTACTGGGGAGTCACACAGGAAGCCTGGGGCTCAATGGCTAATCTAATCAAACTGGTAAACGCTACTTCAGCTAGAGACCCTATCTCAGAGAATAAAAGCAGATTGAGATTAAGATATCTGCCTCCAGATTCAGGTGCACATCCCCATGTACCCACACAGGTTACCCCCCACAAACATGCATATATTCACACATGTAAAAAAGTTATTTTGGGTACCAAGACATGATGTATCCATACATGTTCTTTTTGTGACTTTATTTATTTGAGAGAGAGAGAGAAAGAGAGGGAGGGAGATAAAGAGCAGGCCAGGGCCTCCAGCCACTGCAAATGAACTCCAGACACGTGCACCCCCTTGTGCATCTGGCTAACGTGGGACCTGGGGAATCAAGCCTTGAACCGGGGTCCTTAGGCTTCACAGGCAAGTGCATAACCACTAAGCCATCTCTCCAGCCCTCCATACATGTTCTTATTTAAATTTTTTTTTAAGTTCTTTCAGTTTCTAGTTTTTGTTTTGTTTTTTTGAAGTAAGGTCTCACTCTAGCCCATGCTAACCTGGAATTTACTCTGTATTCTCAGGGTGGCCTCAAACTCACAGCACACCTCCTACCTCTGCCTCCCAAATACTGGAATTAAAGGTGTGCACCATCACACCTAGCAGTTTCTACTTTTACAACACAGTCATAAGTTATGATTCCCATGTACAATTAGCCCATTTAATGATTTCTAGTATATGAAGAGTTCTACAGGGCTGGGAAGATATCTCAGTCAGCAAGATGCTTGCCACCTAAGCATGAGGACCCCACAACACACATAAAAAGCAAGGTTGGTGGCATTTACTTGTAATCCTAGCACTAAAGAGGTGGACACAGGAGACCCTGGGGCTCACTGACCAGCTAGTAAGTGAGCTCCAGGTTACTGAGAAGAGGTAAATGGTGTTCCAGAGAAACAAACAACATTCAAGGTGTCTCTAGCCTTCCCACAAACATATGCACACTGCCTACACACACTTATGTAGAATAGAGTTCTACAGCCATCATCAAAATCAAACAAAATGTGTTCATCATTACACAAAGAAATATACACCTATCAGCAATTACTTCCTAGTCAGGCATGGCGGTTTATGCCTATAATCCCAGCACTTGAAAGGCTGAAAAAAGAGAACTGTTATGAGTTCAAGGCCAGACAAGGCCACAGAATAAATTCCAAGGACTGAGCTAGACAGATGGCTTAGTGATTAAGGAGCTTGCCTGCAAAGCCAAAGGACCCAGGTTTGATTCCCTGGGACTCACATAAACCAGATGGACAAGGTGGCACATACGTCTGGAGTTTCTTTGCAGTGGCTGGAGCCCTGGAATACCCATTCTCCACCTCCCTGCCAACCCCCCCCCTTTCTACCTACCTACCTTTCTCTGTCTCTCTCAAAATAAATAAATAAAAATAAAAAATATTTAAATACCAAGGACTGGCTGGGCTACAATGTTACCTAGTCACCAAGAAAAAAAGTTAAAGGACCGCTTCATGAAACAAAGTGAGTTTGAAATCAGACTGATTCTTTGTCCTATAAAAACAAAACAGTGGGAGTCAGGTGTGGTGGCCCACGCCTTTAATCCCAGCACTCACACTCGGGAGGCAAAGGCAGGAGGAGCAGTGAGCTCGAGGCCACAATGAGACTACATACTGGATTCCAGGTCAGCCTGGGCTAGAGTAAGACCCTACCTCATAAAAAGAAATAAAATAACAGGCTGGAGAGATGGCTTAGCGGTTAAGTGCTTGCCTGTGAAGCCTAAGGACCCCGGTTCGAGGCTCGGTTCCCCAGGTCCCACGTTAGCCAGATGCACAAAGGGGTGCACGCGTCTGGAGTTCGTCTGCAGTGGCTGGAAGCCCTGGCGCGCCCATTCTCTCTCGCCCTCTATCTGTCTTTCTCTCTGTGTCTGTCGCTCTCAAATAAATAAATAAATAGAAATAAAATAAAATAAAATAGTGGGCAGGTCAAGCATGGCGACTCACACCTTTAATCCCAGCACTTGGGAGGTAGAGATAAGAGGACTATCATGAGTTCAAGGCCACCCTGAGACTACATAGTGAGTTCCTGGTCAGCCTGGGTTAGAGTGAGACCCTACCTTGAAAACCCAAAAAACTAAAATGAAATATAACTCATTCAGGCAGATGTGATGGTGCAAGCCTTTAATCCCAGCACTTGCCAGGCAGAGGTAAGAGGATCACTGTGGGAGTCTTATGAATTTATCCTTGGACAAATTCACATATTTCATATATGTCATATACAAGATCCAGTACAGTCCCTGTTCTTATCAGTTTAATACTATGGTGGTACTTCTTCAAAGTGCACCTGAGCTGTAGCACGAAACACTGCCTCATTCTTGTTAGTGTGGGGAGAGCTACTGTATTTGGTTCATCCAGTCATCAATCAGTGGAGAAGTGGGGTGCTTCTGGCTTTTGAGCATTGCTGCCCTTCTGGTTTCAATAAAAATCCAACTCAGGGTATGGGGAGATATCTCAGTGGTTAAGGCCTGAGTTCCACTCCCCCATGAAATAAAACCATTTATGGGTCAGATTCACTTGCAGCAGTGTCATCCTATCTCAAGGAAGACAGAGCAAAGACAACTCCTCAGACATCTACATGTGTGCGCAGGTAGCTCATTTGCAGTTTGTGGAAATTGTCGATAAAATACATAGGGAAAAAAAAGACCCAGAAACCAGTAGACCCATCCTAAGGACACCATGGTCACGCAGCCTGTGTGTCACTATCCTAATCTTTTGTTAGCCAAAGTCACTGATCAATCAATTAAGAAATCTTCTTTTTGTTTGTTTGTTTGTTTGTTTTTCGAAGTAGGGTCTCATTCTAGTCCAGGCTGACCTAAAATTCACTGTATAGTCTCAGGGTGGCCTCGAACTCTTGGCAATCCTCCCACCCCCTACTGGGATTAAAGGCGTGTGTGCTTGAGCCTTGCTTTTTGGAACTCTTCCCTTGGCTGGAAATAAAGAAGAAAAAGAAAATATAATGTCTCCCTGAATGGATATATATCATATGGATTTGTACTATGTTCTGTTTATATATGATAGGAATGAGATAGTAGGTACTTAATGTAGAAAACGTTAATATGAAGACAGTTTTTAAAAAGAAGTAACCATTTTAATGTTAATTTTAAAAAACTTAAGGTTTTTTACATATGCCTATTTATTAAAATACTATTTATTTATTTATTTAAGAGATAATGGGAGAGTGAGAGAATGGACATGCCAAGGCCTCCTAACCACTGCAAACGAACTACAGACACATGTGCCACAACGTGCAGCTGGCTTACATGGGTTCTGGAGAATTGAACCTGGGTCCTTTGGTTTTGCAGGCAAGTGCCTTAAGTACTAAACCATCTCTCCAGTCCCAATTTTTCTTTTTTCTTGAGCTGTAGGATCATACTCCAAACCCAGGCTGACCTGAAACTCACTGTTAGTCCCAGGCTGGCCTTGAACTCATGGCAGTCCCCCAACTCTTCCTCCTGAGTGCTGGGATTAAATGCATATTCCACTATGCCTGGCTTACATTACTTTTTTAGTTGATACATAAATACATAAAAATTGCATATAATGGAGTACCATGTAATTTTACTTTTGGTGGTTTTTGTTTGTTTTTTTGAGACAGGGCTCCATGTAACCCTGGCTAACTGAACTCTCTAAGTAGACAGTATGACTTGATTTCCTAATTCTCCTCCCTTCCTCCCAGGTTGTAGACTGCAGGTGTGATGACTGCATACCCAACTTAAATCTTTATTTTATTTTATTTTATTTGTTTTCCAAGTAGAGTCTCACTCTGGCTCAGGCTGACCTGCAATTCACTATGTAGCCTCAGGATGGCCTCGAACTCATGGCAATCCTCCTACCTCTGCTTCCCGAGTGCTGGGATTAAAAGGAGTGGGCTTTCTCCTGACACCAAGAGTCTAGACTAGGTGGCTAGCAAACCCCAGGGACCCACCTCCCCCCTGCTGGTATTACAAGTGAGCACCACTTTGCTGGGCTTTAAGAAAAAAAAAAATTTTTAGAGCCAGGTGTGGTGGCACACGCCTTTAATCCCAGTACTCAGGAGGCAGAGGTAGGAGGACTGCCATGAGTTTGAGGCCACCCTGAGACTACACAGTGAATTCCAAGTCAGCCTAAAAAATGAAACCATACCTCGAAAAATAAAAAATAAAAAAACAAAGCTCTTGGGCTGGAGAGATGGCTTAGTTGTTAAGGCACTTGCCTACAAAGCCTGAGGACCCAGGTTCGATTCTCCAGGACCCACATAAGCCAGATGCACATGGTGATACATGCATCTGAAGTTCATTTGCAGTGGCTTGAGGCCCTGGTGTGCCCATTCTCTCTCTCGTTTTCTTTCTGCCTCTCTCTCAAATAAATAAATAAATAAATAGAAATTTTAAAAGGACAGAAAAAAGAGTGATTACAGACATTCACACTACCACATGCAGCTTTATGTTGGGTTTTAGGGGTCTGAACCACTGCAACTTCAAGAGATGCAAACATATCACTTTAAAAGCAAGAAAAGTAGAGCCAGACATAGTGAATCACCCCTTTAAACCAAGCACTCAGGAGGCTGAAATAGGTAAACTGCCATGAGTTTGAGGCCAATCTTGGCTATGAAGTGAATTCCAGGTCAATTTGTGCTACAGTGAGAAAAGGGAAAGGAAAGGAAGGAGGGACGGGAGAGAAAGGAAGAGAGTTAGAGAGGAGAGGGAAGGGAAGGGACGGGGAGGGAAAGGGGAAGGAAGAAAATACAAGTTATTTTTCTAAGGCTAGAGAAATGGCTTATTGGTTAAGGCACTTGCCTGTGAAGCCTAAGGACCCAGGTTTGATTCCCCAGGACCCACATAAGTCAGACACACAAGGTGGCAGCATGCATCTGAAGTTTGTTTGCAGTGGCTTAGAGGCCCTGACACGGCCATTCTCTCTCTCTCTCAAGTAAATAAATAAAATAAAATAAAAGATACAAGTTAATTTTCTATTTATTTTTTTTCTTTTTTTTATTTTTATTTATTTATTTGAAAGCGACAGACAGAGAAAGAGGTAGAGAGAGAGAGAGAGAGAGAGAGAGAGAGAGAGAATGGGCACGCCAGGGCTTCCAGCCACTGCAGACGAATTCCAGATGCGTGCACCCCCTTGTGCATCTGGCTAACATGGGTCCTGGGGAGCGGAGCCTCGAACCGGGGTCCTTAGGCTTCACAGGCAAGCGCTTAACCACTAAGCTATCTCTCCAGCCCCAAGTTAATTTTCTAAATGTGATTTCAATCCAAGGCATCAGCTACCCTTAATCTACAAAGTCAGCATTATTCCAAACTAAGGAGTCCTTCAAACAGCCCAACCAAAGCCAACAGTAATTTTTCTGAAGGAGCTATCCAATAATATAGGAAGAAAGGGCCACCATGTACAAAATTTAGCTAATTCAGAAACTCAGATCCCTTCTACTCTCCCCTTACATTACACTGGACATGGATTCCAGTGAAGGCCATCCTCTCAATAATCACCAGTGTCCTCAAGCCTTATGTAGCCTCCCAGTAGAGCTCCTGGCCTATATATCACACTCAACCTCAACGTAACAGCTAAAACCATCTTTCTGAAGTGGCAATCTGTCACTCATAATGCTCCTCAGTCCCTTGAATGATCTCATCAGCACCCCCCCCTCGCTGATTACCACACCCTGCACCACAGTCTCACTAACTACTTGACATTCCAGAACTACAAACACGCCATTGTCTACCTCCATGCACTGACACCCACTCGGTGCTGCTTCTGCCGGGGAGGCCCTAGCTCTGACCTCTCTTATTGTACTAAGTTATTAACAATTATTACTGGTTCTTCAAGACCCACCTAGAATGTTGTCTGATTTTCAATTTATTTGTGGATTACAAAACTATATTCATAATACATTTAGAGACATATGGACAATAATGCAATTATCTGACATTGCCCAAAAATCTACCAAAATATTGTATAAATCAGTAAGAAAAATGGCAATTTGGGCTGGAGGGATTGCTTAGCAGTTAAGGCGCGCTTGCCTGCAAAGTCAGAGAACCCAGGTTCAATTACCCAGGACTATGTAGGCCAGATGCACAGGGTGGTGCATGCATCTGGAGTTTGTTTGCAGTGGCTGAGAGCCCTGTCCGATTCTCTCCCTCTCTATCAAGTAAGTAAAATAAATTAAAAAAAAAAGAAAAGAAAAGAAAGCCAGGCATGCTGGCACATGCCTTTAATACCAGCACTCGGGAGGCAGAGGTAAGGTGGACTGCCATGAGTTCAAGGCCACCCTGAAATAGTTAATTCCAGGTCAGCCTGGGTTGGAATAAGACCCTACCTCAAAAAAAGCAAAAAAGAAAAAGAAAAATGGCAATTGTAAAGATAATTCGGTGGCTAAAGGTGCTTGCTTGCAAAGTCTGCTGGCCCAAATTCAATTCCCCAGCGACCCATGTAAAACCAAATGCAAAAAGTAGTACAAGTCTCTGGCATATGTTTTACAGCTTCAAGAAACCCTAGTGCACACGCAAATGCATGTTTCTTAAAAACGAGAAAAATAGACTATGCACATTTACTCAATACAAGGCTACAGAGCAATAAAAATGAATGACTTAATGGTATTACTTGGTCCATAAATATGAACAAGTCCCACAGACAGACTGAAGGAAATAAGCCAGACACAGAAGATATTCTGTATGATTTCACTGATATGAAGTTCAAAAACAGAGAAAAATGATCAATATTGGCACCATCAATAAATAGTTACTAACAGGCTTGAGAGATGGCTTAGCGGTTAAGGCGTATGCCAGCAAAGCCAAAGGACGCAGGTTCCATCAATTCCCCAATACCTATCCAGATGCACAAGTGACACACACATCTCAAATTTGTTTACAGTGGCTACATGCCCATCCTCTCTATATATCTACCTCTTTCTCTCCTCTCTTCCTCTCTCAAATGAATAATTAAATTAAAAGATTATTATAAAAAATAGTTACTCTTGGGCTGGAGAGATGGCTTAGTGGTAAAGGCTTTTTCCTGTGAAGCCAAAGGACCCAGATTCAATTGCCAGGACCCACACAACCCAGATGCACAAGAAGCACATGTGTCAGGAGTTTGTTTGCAGTGGCTAGAGGTCCTGGTATGCCCATTCTCTCTGTCTCTCTTCTCTTCTCTCTCTCTATCTCCATTTTCTCTCTCGCTCTCTTTCTGCTTGCAAATAAATGAATAAATAAAATTTGAAAAAAAAAAAAAAACAGTTAACTCTTAGGTCAGGTGTGGTGGCACATATGCCTTTCTTTAATCCGAGCACTCAGAAGGCAGAGGTAGGAGTATTGCTGTGAGTTTAAGACCAGCCTGAGACTACATAATGAATTCCAGGTCATCCTGAACTAGAATGAAACCCTACCTCAAAAAAACAACAATAGTAGTAATAATAAATAAAAATATTTTTTAAAAAATAGTTATTCTTAGTGGCAGGGTAAATATTAGGGAGAAACATAAGAAACTTTATGGGTCTACAGGAAGGCTTCTATATTTTTTTGCTTCTTTTGATTTTTTTTTTCCAGGTAGGGTTTCACTCTAGCCCAGGCTTCCCTGGAATTCACTATGAAGTCTCGGGGTGGTCTCTACCTCCTAAGGGCTGAAATTAAAGCATGTGCCACCATGCCCAGCCAGGCTAATTTTTTGTAAGCATATATTTAGCACACCATCAAGATAAAGAACCCACCTGGTGGCCTGTTCATCACACTTAACCTTCAGGTTCTGCTGTCTCCCCTCCTCTCTCAGCCCAGCCCTTGACCCCTCTCTATCTCCTCCTGTCTTCCACATGGCAGGAGTTCTTTGAACTCTCTTTTGTCTCTCAATCTCTTTCATGTCTCTTCCAGACACACCACATGGGCTTTCAGACCACGTGGTCTGTCAATTTTCCTTTCCTTGTGTTGCAGTCAGGTTCACACAGCTGGCAGAACACAACCGACCAACCACAGCTTGTGGGGAAAACATGGTTTATTTTGGTTTACAGACTCAAGGGGAAGCTGCACGATGGCAGGGAAAAATGGGCAGCATGAGCAGAGGGTGGACAACATCTCCTGGACAACATCAGGTGGACAACAGCAGCAGGAGAGTGTGCCAAACACTGGCAAGGGAAAACTGGCTATAACACCCATAAGCCCACCCCCAACAATACACCATCCCCAGAAGGCGTTAATTCCCAAACCTCCATCAGCTGGGACCTAGCATGTTTATGGGGTTTAAGTTTATGGGGGACACCTGAATCAAACCACCACATTCCGCCCCTGGCCCTCATAAACTGATAACCATACCTGATGTAAAATGCAATGCATTCGGTGCAACTTTAAAAGTCCCCATTGTTTTTATCAATCCTAATGATGTTCAAACATTCTCATAGTCCGAGATCTTTTTTTTTTAAAGGCATGCGCCACCACATCCAGAATTTTTTTTTTTTTTATTTGAAAGAGTGAGACAGAAAGAAGCAGAGAGTGGAAGAGAATGGGAGCTCCTGGGCCTCCAGCCACTGCAAACAAACTCCAGACAGATACATGTGCCATCTTGTACATCTGGCTTACATGGTTCCTGGGGAATTGAACCGAGATCCTTTGGCTTTGAAGGCAAATGCCTTAACCGCTAAGCCATCTCTCCAGCCCCCAAGATCTTGGGGTAGGGTCTCACTCTAGCTCAGGCTGACCTGGAATTCAATATGTAGTCTCAGGGTGGCCTCGAACTCATGGTGATCCACCTACCTCTGCCTTCCAAGTGCTGGAATTACAGGCATGCGCCACCACACCTGGCTCCCCGAGATCTTTTAACTAAGTCATAATACCAAAAAATTTCCCAGAAACCCATAATGGCAGAGAATAAACACTCACACGGCAAAAGATGCCATTGGGCATAACAAAGAAATATTCAACCAATATAAAATTTATAATTTATTTTAATTTTTTAAAATTTATTAACAAGCAGAGAGAGAGAGGAGACAGACAGACAGAGAATGGGCACAACAGGGCCTCCAGGCACTGCAAATGAACTCCAGACGCATGTGCCCCTTGTGCATCTAGCTTATGTGGGTCCTGGGGAGGGCAAACATCAAACTCTGTAGCTCCAAGTCCAACAACTCTAGTCAGCGACAAATCCCCAAGTCCAGTAATTCTAACCAGTGACAAGTCTCTGGAGTTCCAATTCTTCCCCTCTAGCTACACTACTCACAGTCCTGGAAAACTTCATCTGAGGCCAGCAGCTCTCCTTAGCAGCCATCTCGTGGTCGCTGGGTCTCCACTGCAAACCATGGTTCATCCTCATGGTTCCATCAGGTCTTCATGCAGGCATCTAGCAAAGCTGCTTCACACTGCCCATGGCCATTTCCAAAACACAAGACCATGTTGCAAATTCAATTACCTTCTCTTTGCTGTATTCCTTATACTCCATAATACCAGGTAGGAGTGCTAATCTAGGGAGGAATAAAGCAGACTTTGAAGAACAGAACACAAGCATTCAGGCCCCTTCAAAAGAGTCTACACTCACCATGGATGGGATACCTTCCAGTGAGTTGTTGGCCAAGGAGGTACCTGATGCCCCCAAAGCATTACAGGCCATTGCCAAGGCCCTTGGTCTCCCACCAGGAATAGATGGTAAGACCCTATTGCTAAAGACTCCACATAGTTGGGCTGCAAAGTCACTGAGAAATCCTGCTGGAACTGAGCAGAAAACCTCCTTCATGTAGACCAGCTGACAGAAAGCTGGGAAAAGCCACACAGCATGTAGTTCAATGAGAGAGAGAAATCACCAGTGAAGACACTCAAAAGTAGACACTGCAAGCTTTAAATTTGGCCAGCCAGGCCGAATGAGCAAACAGGTGCTACAGTGGCATGTTGGTTATGGGGGAAATCAAATGCCCCCTAATTTGACTGGAGGTCTACTCTGTGGGAGGGAATACATCCCTGATACTGACAGCTTACAACCGGGGTAGTCATGAGCCCTAGAGGTGTAACATCTGCTGCTGTCTGGCTAAACATATATTCTATGCTCATCAAACTGCCCAGTAAGCACTTCTCTTAATGTTCATACCCATCTATTAATGATATTGTCACCTTTGGTTAGAGAATCTTTTCTTTTCAGGTGGTAGTGACCTTGGGATGATTCCGAAGGCATCATGGTGTTGAGAGGAGGTGACAGAGAAGCGCTCAGGACTGAAATATCTCTATCACACCTTCCAAGGCACAGGGTCTATTGCAGAAGAAGTGGCAGAAAAAATATAAGAGCCAAAGGAAGGGTAGGATTCCTTACAACGAGCTCCCCTCAGACACAAAATGGCTTGGATATCCATGACCTCACAGTGCCTGACACTACCTACACAAGACTATCATAATAGTAAGAAAAGATGATGGTATCAAAATAAAAGACAGATTGATTGAGAGAGGGAGGGGATATAATGAGTGCAGTTTCAAAGGGGAAAGTGGGGGAAGGGAGGAAATTGCCATGGGATAGTTTACAATCATGGAAGTTGTCAATAAAAATTAATTATATATAAAAAAGTTTTTCAAAAAAAGTCTATAGTCTTCCTGTTGCCCCAATCTCAAAGATTAGAATCTCTCATATAGTTGCATCTTGGATGAGCAAAGTTTCAGCCCAAAGATTTCATTTCTGTGCCACATCCCTCTGCTCACACAATGCAACCCTGCACAAATTCTCAGGACACAGGCATAACAGCAAGCCTCTCACACAAACTGCTTCTAGCCCAGTCCAAGCAAAGCTCTTTCTTGCCCTCACAAGCCAACCCTCACAGTCCTTAGTTCTAACTGCATTCAAATCTTTCAACTCTGACCAGAAGAGTCCATCAAGCTGTACAGCAATGCAAGGTGTCTCATAGGCCAAGATTTCAAATCCTTCCACATTCCTCTCAAAAATCAGCTCCAAAGGGCCAAAAGCCATACAATCAAGGTGTCTAGCAGTAATGACACCACTCTCTACCAACTCTACTACTGCAGTCAGTTTCCCACTGCTGGCAGAACTCATCCAACCAACAGCAGCTTGTGGAAAAACAAAGGGTTTATTTTGGCTTACAAACTTGAGGGGAAGCTCCATGATGGCAGGGGAAAATGATGGTCCAAGCAGAGAGTGGACATCACCTCCTGGCCAACATCAGGTGGACAACAGCAGCAGGAGTGTGCCAAACACTGGCAAGGAGAAACTGGCTATAACACCCACAAGCCTGCCCCCAACAATACACTGCCTACAGGAGGCATTAATCCCCAAATCTCCACTAGCTGGGAACCTAGCATTCAGAACACCTAAGTTTATGGGGGACACATGAATCAAACCACCACACCTTGGTTTTGTACCTCTCTAAATAAATATAATAATTTAATTTTTAAAACAAGACATAGAACCCTCTAGCAACCCAGATAATGGTACACGCCTTTAATCCCTACATTTGGGATGCAGAGATAGGAGAATTACTGTGAGTTTGAGGCCGACCTGAAACTACATAGTAAATTCCAGATCAGCCTGGGCTAGAACAAGACCCTACCTCAAAAAAAAAAAAAAAAAAAAAGTACATACACATATACATACATACATACATATACATACACACACACATCTGCAAACTTACAATTAATGCACTTGGCTATACATGTAGGAATACTACATATGTAATAACTAACAAAAATTTTCACAAGTTAAAGACTAACACATGTGCCTACATAAAGCCTGAAGCAAAAAGTGGTTCATGCATCTGGGAAGCAGAGGTAGGAGGATCGCTGTGAGTTCAAGGCCACCCTGGACTAGAACAAGACCTTACCTCAAAAAAAAAAAATTAATTAATTAAAATTAATAAAACAGAACTACTACATGACCAGCAATTTCACCCCTGGTGCATATCCAGAGAAATCACTGAGGGCTGCCCACTTTCTGGTGTTTAGTGAAGCACTACTCCCAAGAGCAAAGAGATGTGGACAATTTCAGTGCCCAGAAACTGGTGAAAGAATAAAGAAAATGTGGTGCTGGGCTGGAGAGATGGCTCAGTAGTCAAGGTACTGGCCTGAAAAGCCTAACAACCTGGGTTCAATTCCCCAATGCCCATGTAAGGCCAGGTATACAAAGTGGCACATGCATCTGGAGTTCGTATGCAGCAGCTAGAGGCCCTGGCATGCCCATAATCACTCTCATATATTCTCATTCTTTTTTTTTTTCAGCCTGGACATCATAAGACCCTGTCTCAAGCCACACCTTTAATCCCAGCACTCAGGAGGCAGAGGTAGGAGGATCGCCATGAGTTTGAGGCCACCCTGAGACTCCATAGTGAGATCCAGGTCAGCCTGGGCTAGAGTGAGACCCTACCTCAAAGAAGGGGGGGAAAAAAAAAAGGACCCTGTCTAAAGTACCTACACATATGAATGTCCCAAGGTAGAAGTCTGCCCTTGGCAATCAGATTTAACTAATCCATAAAATTGGTGATTGAACAGTGTGGTGTTGGCACAGATCTGTAACCCTAACGCTCACAATGTTAAGGCAGGAGAATTATGAATGAGATCAGTCCAAACTACATCAAGACCCTGTCTCAATAAAGCAATAAATAGGCAAACAAATTTCATGACTAAAAAGCAATATATGTAACCCTGATGTTTGTACTCAGAGTAGCATAATTAATAATACAGCAAAAGTCTAGAGCTGGAGATACGCTTAGCAGTTACAGTACTTGCTTGCAAAGACAAGGGACCCAGGTTCCATTTCCCAGGACTCACAAGCCAGATACACAAGCCGGCACATGCATCTGGAGTTTCCTCACAATGTCTAGAGGCGCTGGTGCACCCATATTCTCCCTCTTCCCCCCTTCTTCCCTCCCTCCATCTTTCCCTCTTTCCTCTCCCTCTCTCTCAAAATAAATAAGTAAATAATATTTTTTAATTTAAAAAATGTCTACTCACTGGAACAATGTAAAAAACAAAAAGATTAATTTTATTTTGTTTTGTTTTTCAAGGTAGGGTCTCCCTGTAGGACAGGCTAACATGGAATTCACTATGTATCAGGTGGCCTTGAACTCACAGAGATCCTCCTACCTCTGCCTCCCAGGGAGCTGGGATTAAAGGCATGTTCCACCACACCCAGCTGCAAGATTAAACTTTGCTTTAACTATGCAGAAAACGTCCCTGACAACTACAAATTCTGTAATACTAAAAAAAAAAAAACAGTCTTTTCCAGGCATGGTGGAAGCCACCTATAATCCCATATTTGGAAACTGAGGCAGGAGCATCTCAATGTTATGGTCAGCCTGAACTACCTAACAAGACATAACATGACCCTGTCTCAAATATAGCAGCCTCTAAGACTAACTCCATTCATAAAAATTCACAGAACTGAGTAAACTAAAATTAGTAACTGTATCATTATCATTTGTTTGCCAGTTACTAAAGGAGTTTAACATTAGACCTATTACTCCTCTTCTGCAACTGGAAACTTAATCAAAAAGCAAAAACATTAGGTATCAGGATAGCTGAAGGCTCATCTAAAGCTATGTGACTTCGACCTCCCTCGGGGCTGTCTGTACCATGAGGAAGACTTCACAACGGCCAGTTTCCTGAAGTCCTTCCTCTCCAGGAACTACCACTCCTTACACCGGAGCCAAGCTGCTTATTCCTAGGCTAGCACCCCATTTTCCATCTTCTCACCCTCACTGAAACAGGAATGACAGCCCATCCTTCGCAGACATAAGCCTCCAATGACCTACAAACTTACATGTATGACACCTGTCTCTTCCTTAGCTCCACATCACTCAGTCACCCTGACCTCAGACAGCTCCAGCCCACCCCTCCCCTCCTCATTCCAGTTCTGTTCTAATGTCACCTCCTCAGAGGAGAAGTGAACTCTTCCTAGACTCGATCTAACCTGCATGTTCCTTACTCATGCTGGGTTCCTGTCTCTGCATCTGTGAACCAGTGATGACAACAGCATCCACCTCACAGAGTGTCACGAGGTATAAAATGAATGCAAACAAGCACTGACTGACACAGGGTTCTAATGTCATCTGTCCTCAGTGGTACTTAGGATGCCCATGTTAATTTTCTTATCCCTTAGCACTCTCTCAAATGATCTTGTCATCTTTGTAGGTCTCTATAAGCCTCCAAGAATTCAACTTTCATGAAGCACTTTGTCTTGTTCAAAGCTTTCTCACTAATAAGAAATTCATACAAATATCTGCTGAATATACATGGCTAACTATATCTAGCAATATTTTAAATAATTATGCCTTGATTCAAATAATTAAAGTGAAAAACAGCATTACCTCTTTTATGTTATTTGGATTGATTTCTTCTTCTTGATAGTTACCTTGCACACCAAGCCAGTTTTTTTTTCTATCATTAAACCTTTTTGTTATTTGTGTGTGTGTGTGTATGTGTGTGTGTGTGCACATACACACAGTGGCCTCTTGCTGCTGCCAACACTCAAGAGAACTCCAGAAGCTGGGGAATTAAACCCAGGCCAGCAGGCTTTGCATGCAAGCACCTTTAACTGCTGAGCCATCTCCTGGAACCCCTCCATCATTAACTCTTTTTCCTTCAAACATATCATATGTACACAATTCACAATGGAGACGACTACTGATTGATATGAGTAAACAGAGACTACTGTAGATACTCTCTAAATTCAGATCCAAACTGCAGCACACCAAAAAAAGACTGTTGGTCACTAGGAAAATCAAGACCCTGAAACGTGAAAACACTAAATACACACTGACAGGACGGTGATGGCACTCAGGAGGCAGACATAGAAGGATGTAGTGCATTAGAGGCCAGCCTGGGACTACAGAATGAGTTTCAGGTCAGCCAGGGCTAGAATAAGACCGTACCTTGAAAAACCCGAAAACTAAACAAAATAAATACACACTAACTGAACTGCAAATGTTTTCCTTACATATGTGTGTAAGATGCACAAAGATAAATGTGTGCATACACAGTGAACTATCCTAAAAAGTAAGGTTAAATCAATACTTTGAACTGAAAGCTAAGATTAAACCCAAGCACTTAGGCAGATAAGGACTAAACTCAGTGGTTCACCAAAGTAAATCCCAAAATTAAGGCTCTGATTAGCCAAAACAGTTAGCACTAATTTTTAAAACGCATCTTAAAATACCAGAAGACCAATTTTAATGTCTTATTTAAATCCCATTTCCAATTGTTATCCTCTAGTCCTTCAGGACCTAACAAGTCTTTTCCCCTTTTTGGTAAGAAAGGATAAGGTACATTTTATGAAACCCTAAAAATACTTTCAAGTTAGGCTCAATCTGAAACGAAGAAAATCCTGTCGTGAAACATCACAATTAGCAATGACTTTGCCAGTTTTTCCTTGATGCCTCCCCATGGATGGGAAATTCACTAGGCAGACCAACACCAAGGTGGGGGCGGGGAGCGGGAACCTAGGCGATCTGAGGAGTAAGACACCCCCTTGTCGTGCACCCCCCCCCATAGTACCAAAGGCATTTTACACGAATCGCCTGCGCAAAAGGAAGAGCAAAGCAGCCGATCTGAGGAAAGGGTGAAAATGTTAAAACACCGGCAGAGCAGAGAGAGAGAGAAAGAGAGAAGGGAGGAAAAAACGGAACACGCGGCGGCGCTCTGCGGTGCCCGAGTAGCTCTCCAGGAAAAGATCCGCCGGCCAGGCAGCAAGGCCAGCCCGGAGGTGGCTGGCGCTGGCACGTTTGAAAGATCCCCAGTGTGTGGATGCAGCTCCGGGCACAATGCGGGGCCCCCGGGCGGCGCACAGGCCCCCCGCCCCCAGCCACCACCGCCGCCGTGCACCGGAGGAGCAAACACCCGATCGGAGCACAAAGTTTGCAATTCAACACCCCGAGCACCGAATCGCGCCGGTCTCGGGGAGTCGCGCCAAAGGAACACGCCCGAGGTCAAAGAAATAAAATACAACAAAACAAAATAAAATAAAAACACTTGACAACAAGCAAGCTCTTGGGGGTTTGGGAACAGGGGGAAGAAAAAAAAAAGCCGAGCAAGAGGCTTTTTTTTTTGGGGGGGGGGGAGCAGCCCGGGAGGAAGAGGAAGCGTTCGCGCACCGGCCTTCCCCGCACGCACCTCCGGCTCCTCTTCCTCGTCGGGGACCCGCAGCCCCGGGAGCATCCGCGAACCCGGGGCCCGGACGCCGCCGCCACGGTCACCGCCGGCGCCTGGGGGGGAAGGGGGAGGCGGGCAGGGAGCGGAGAGGACGGGGACACGCCCGCCCACCCCACCCCACCCCACCGCCGACGGTCACCTCCACTCGTGGCCACGGCCGGAGGGTCCGGCGCCGGGACCGCGGGGCTGACCGCAGGCCGCGAGCCCCTCCCCCGCCGCCCGGGGCCGCCCGCGGGGCGCGCACGATGGAGCTCGGGCAGCACCGGCGTCCCGGGCGGGGAAGACGGCCCTCCGGGGCGCCGGTGCCGGGGAAACCCGCCCGGGGCAAGTTCACGCCGACTCGAGCGACGTGGGCGACGGGCGAAGGTCGGGGCGCGGCGCGTACTCACTTTTTCGGATGTTTCTCTCTTTTCGGCCTCCGCTTTCGGGCCTGAATGGCCAGCACTGAAGGGGAAAACAAGAGAGAGAGAGAGAGAGAGAGAGAGAGAGAGAAGACGCACACATTAACGGTCGCGGGGCCGCGGAGGAAGAGGACGAGGACGAGGAGGAGGGGACGCCGCGCCGCCACGCTCACCTTTCCTGGAGCTCATCCCGCCGACTCGGCGGGAAGCGGGCTGGGGGCGGGGAGGGGGAGCGGATGGAAGGTCGGGAGGAGGGGGGGGGGGGCTGCGGAGACGGAGACGCGAGAACCCTCAGGAGCCGGCGATGCAGCCTCCACTGGCTCCGCCGACCGGGAGGAGGCGGGAACCGCGCCTGCGCCGCCGCCGCCGCCGCCGCCACGGCTCCCGCGGGGGCCAATAAGACCCGCCCCCCGGCCGGCCCCGCCCCCCCCGCCCGCAGCCCCACCCCGCCCCCCCAGCGAGGGGGGGTCGGGACCCCCGCCGCAACCGCGAGCCGCCGCCCAAGCACCCACTCGGCCCGGCCCACCCTTTGACACCAATGACCACCGCCTGCGAGCTCCGACGCCCCCCCCCACCCACGACCAAGCCTGGCGGGGCCCCCCCCCAACACCCCCCCGCCCCCCCGGCCGGGCCTCCCTCCGCCAGCCAAGCCCGCGCCCCTGAGAGCGGCCCAGGCCACCCGGCCTCTCGGCCCGCGTCGGGCCCGGCCCTCGCGACCCTCCCTCGGCCACGCCACAGGCTCCAGGCTCCGCACCCCGGCCGGTCGCGCCGCGCGCCTCCTCGCCATGCGCCCTTCCTTGGCCGGCGCCTCCGCGGGTCTCGCACCACCTCTCTTCCCGCGGCCTCTTCTCTCCCTGTGCTCCTCTACATCCTTGCATCCCCATGAGCGCGCCGCTTCCTCCTCTCTGGCGGGCGTGGAAAGGGCACCGGACCAAAAAGCAAGGGAACCTGGGTCCTTGAGTAGCTGGATGACCTTGGAGAAAGTGGGTCCCTCTCTCCCCTCCATCCGCCCCCAACAACACTGCACGAGTTTAGATGCAATGAAAGGAAGGTTTTTGCATGTGGACTGAAACCCAATGTTCTAACTACCAAGTGACAATTTAATACAATCCTGACAAGTAGTTAATTTCTCTTGATCTTTACAATGAGAAGGAAACTGAGTCCTTAAGAGGGCATGCATTCAGTCATGAGCCAAATTCAGGTCCGCCTGGTTCAACACTACCTTACCTAGCTACCTAAAAAAAGATTTGAAACCGGCAGAGGACACAACTGCGGTGTTCCTCTTGTTTCTTTAAATAATTACAATAGTTTTGAAAGACATCCTAAGTATTAACTTCCCCTTTTGTTAAGTGGCTAGGGTTACTTTAAAGATGCTAAAACCAACAAAACAGGAAAGGCTGCTTGGAGTTTGAAGAGATGCTACTTTCTTAAATTTTTTCATTTTCAAAAAAAAAAAAACAAAAGAAACCCTCCAGGAAAGGTTACTAGGAAAATTTAATGAATGGCACAACTAAGCTGTATTCATCAATTTCTCCACATTTGTTTTCTATATGTATATGGTTTATTTTGCTGAATCACTATTTGCAGAAACTGTTGACCTCTAAATATGTCGGTACATATCTGCTAAAAACAAAGGTATTTTGCTACATAATCAGAATTATTAATATCTCTAATTTGCAAGGCATGTTGAAATTTCCAAAATATACCAGTAAAATCCCTTTTAGGTGACTTTTTTCCCAGTCCCTGTATGTATAGATAGATAAATGACAGATAAATAGATTTTTGTTTTTTTAGAGAGAGAGAGAGGAGAGTGAATTGGCCCGTACCAGAGCCGCAGACAATATAATCAAACTCCAGACGCAGATGCTTGCGCCACCTAGTGGGCATGTGCGACCATGCACTTGCCTCACCTTTGTGTGTCTGGCTTACTTGGGATCTGGAGAGTCCAACATGGGTCCTTAGGCTTTGCAGGCAAGCGCCTTAACCGCTAAGCCATCTCTCCAGCCCTAGATTTTTTTTTAAGATGGTTTCACTTAGTATGCCCAGGCGTGTCTTGAACTCATTATACAATCCGGGTGACTTTTAACTCATACTAGTAAGTGCTGGAATTACAGGTGGGTTCCACCATGCCGGAAAAACACTGGCTGTTTCAAAGAATCCAGTTCTACCCTTTTATAGAATGTTCTTGAATTTGGACTACATTCAAACTGAATAGTAGTTAAGTACATTATATACATGATATATATGTCCATCTCAGAGCATCAAGATATCAGTTTGAAGCCAGGCATGGTGGTAAACACCTTTAATCCCAGCACTCTGAATGCTGAGGTAGGAGAGTCACTGTGATTTCAAGGCCAACCTAGGGCTACAGAGTGAGTTCCAGATAAGCCTGAGCTAGACTAAGACCCTACCTCAAAAAAAAAAAAAAGAAATCCAGGTGTGGTGATACACGCCTTTAATATCAGCACATGGGAGGCAGAGGCAGGAGGATCACCGTGAGTTCGAGGCCACCCTGAGACTACATAATGAATTCCAGGTCAGCCTAGAGTGAGATCCTACCCCCCCCAAAAAAAAGAAAAAGAAAAAAATATGAATACCAGTCTTCGAAGGTCAGTATGATACTTAAATGAGTGAATTATTAATACAAATTATCAAATTTGTCAGGCGTAGTGGCTCACACCTTTAATCCCAGCACTTAGGAAGCAGAAGCCGGAGGATCACCATGAGTTCAAGGTTACCCTGAGACTACATAATGAATTCCAGGTCAACCTGGGCTAGAGTGAGACCCTACCTCAAAAAACAAAACAAAACAAAAAATTTTAATTGAGAACTGAATAAATAGATCATTTAGTAGTTAAAGGTGCTTACTCTGGGGCTGGCGAGATGGTTTAGTGGTTAAGATGCTTGCCTGGAAAGCCTAAGGACCCATGTTTGATTCTCCAGATCCCATGTAAGCCAGATGCACAAAGTGACACAAACAAGCAAGGAAGCAAGGTCTCACAGGTGCACAAGGTGGCGCACATCACTGGAGTTTCATTTCAGTGGTTGGAGGCCCCGACCTCCCCACCTCCTTGACTTCTTGAATTAAAAAAAAAAAAAAAAAAAAAAAGGCAGGCCACGCTATTGGGCTTGCCTCAAAAAAAAAAAAAAAAAAAAAGTAAATAAATAAAAGTGCTTGCTCTGCAAGTCTACCAGCCTAAGTTCCCTCCCCAGCACCCACTTAAAGCCAGATGAAAAGGAGCACATGTGCCAGGAGTGGTGGCGCACGCCTTTAATCCCAGCACCCAGCAGGCAGAGGTGGCAGGCAGAAATAGGAGGATCACTGAGAGTTCAAAGCCACCCTGAGATTACATAGCGAGTTCCAGGTCAGAGCCTAGAGCGAGACCCTACCTCAAGAAAAAAAAAAAAAGGAAAGAAAAGAAAAGAAAAGTAGCACATGTATTTGTGATGAGCCAAGAGAATCCGAAAACTAGAGAGCCAGCTAAACTGGCCTGCCCTTTGGGTGGCAAAGCAACAAGAAACCCCTGTCTCAGGAAAGCGGAAGGAGAAAACTGACACGATGTTTGGCATGCACATGCCCATAAACACACACACACACACACACACACACACACACACACACACACATAAAAATTCAAGCATACAGAATAAGGTCAGGTATGGTGGCGCACACCTTTAACCCCAGCACTCGGGAGGCAGAAGTAGGAGGATCGCCAAAAGTTCAACACCAACCTGAGACTAGATAGTGAATTCCAGGTCAGCCTGGGCTAGAGCAAGACCCTACCTCGAAAAACCACATAAATAGATAAATAGTAATAAAAGTAATTGGAAGCTGAGTGTGGGGGTACAGGAGTGCAGCTCTAACCCTAGGATGTAGGCAGGATGATCAGGCGTTCCAGGTGAGCAAAGGCACCCCAGTGAAACCCCACGGCTTCGTTCGCCCAGAAAAGAACCTAGCATTGGGGCACATACCCAGCTTTGCTGGCTGAATGTTTGCATTCGATTTTTCAACTGATTCTCACCAAATTCCTCCCAGACAACAGGCATGATGGGAAGCACTGAGTCTGCAGTAGTGAACAAAGCAAAGAGAATCTCACTGCTGTGGTGCAGCTCACATCCCAATCCACTGCCAGAAATAAACAAGGGACATGTGTACGGTGGCCGGCCATGGAGACGCGCCTTCAGTCCCAGCACTTGTAAGGTTGAGGTAGTAGGATCGTTATGAGTTCGAGGCCAGCCTGAGACAGTGAATTCCAGGTCAGCTTGAGTTAGAGCAAGACCCTACTTCAAAAAAAAAAAAAAACCATGAGAGATTTGTCATCAATAATTTTATGCCAGGCATGGTGGCACATGCCTTTAATCCCAGCACTCAGGAGGCAGAGGTAGGAGGATCGCCACAAGTTCAAGGCCACCCTGACACTACATAGTGAATTCCAGGTTAGCCTGAGCTAGAGTGAAATCCTACCTCAAAAAAACAAATAATAATAATAATAATAATAATAGTAATAATTTTACACATACTATATTAGATGCTTCAAAACAGAATGATAAATTGTACAACTGGTATGTATGGGTTTGAAAATTAAACATTTCTTTCAAGTGTCATGCCAAGAATAACATTTTAAAGGAAAAATTTTAAATATTTTATTGAATTGAATATTTATTTTTTAATATATTTTATTTATTTATTTGAGAGAGAGAAAGAAGCAGAGAGAGAGAGAGAGAGAGAATGGGCACACCAGGGCCTTCAGCCACTGCAAACGAACTCTAAATGCATGCACCACCTTGTATATCTGGCTTACATGGGTTCTGGGGAATTGAACCAAGGTCCTTTGGCTTTGCAGGCAAACACCTTAACTGCTAAGCCATCTCTCCAGCCCTAATATTTACTTATTCAAGATATATATATATATATATATATATATATAGATATATATATATATATATATATATATCGAGAGAGAAACAGAGATAGAGATAGAGACAGACAATAGAGAAAAACAAAACAAAAAAAAAACAAAACAGAGACAGAGAATGGGCCCACCAGGGCCTCCAGCCACTGAAAGTGAACTCCATATGCACCACCTTTTGCATCTGGCTTTACCTGATTACTAAGGAATTGAACCTGGGTCCTTTGGCTTTACAGGCAAGGACCTTAACTGCTGAGGCATCTCTCCAACCTGGAAATTTTTTATGGGTTTTCAAGGCAGGGTCTTGCTTTAGCCTAAGCTGTCGTGTGTGTGTGTGTGTGTGTGTGTGTGTGTGTGTGTGTATTTTTTGGGGGGAGGTTCTTGAGATAAGGTTTCATTCTAGCCCAGGCTGACCTGGAATTCACTATGTAGTCTCAGGGAGGCCTTGATTTTTGAGTGGCTAAGGCGCTTGCCTACAGAGCCTAAGAACCCAGGTTCAATTCCCCAGTACCCTTGTAAGGCAGATACACAAGGTGGCACATAAGTCAAATTTATTTGCAGTGGTTGGAGGACCTGGTGTGCCCATTCTCTATCTACCTCTTCCTCTCTCTCCCTCTCTCTCTTTCTCATATAAATAAATTATTTTTTTTTTAAATTTCTGGGCTGGAGAAATGGCTTAGCAGTTAAGCACTTGCCTGTGAAGCCTAAGGACCCTGGTTTGAGGCTTGATTCCCCAGGACCCACGTTAGCCAGATGCACAAGGTGGTGCATGCATCTGGAGTTCATTTGCAGTGGCTGGAGGCCCTGATGTACCCATTCTCTCCCTCCTTCCCTTCCTCCCTCTCTCTCTCTCTCTCTCTCTCTCTCTCTCTCTCTTTCTCTCTCTTCCTCTTTCTCTCTCTGCCTGTCTGTCGCTCTCTAATAAACAAATAAAAATAAACAAAAAAAATTGTTTTAATTCTAAGTATTGGACCGAAGAGGTAACTCAGCAGTTAAGGAACTTACCTGCAAAACCTAAAGACTCAGGTTCAATTCCCCAGAACCCAGATGGTTTAGAGGTCCTGGTGCACCCATTCTCTCTCTCTCTGCTTGCAAATAAATAAATAAATTAAAAAAAAATTTTTTCAGGTTTTGAGGTAGGGTCTTGCTTTAGCCCAGGCTGTCCTGGAATTCACTATGTAGTCTCAGGCTGGCCTGAAACTCACAGTGATTTTCCTACCTCTGCCTCCCAAGTGCTGGAACTAAAGGCATGCACCACCACACCGCTCTATTCAATAATTTTGATTATGAAACTCAAACCGGCCCTTCATCATTTTATCAGAGTGTATTTCTCAACGACACCCACCTCATCGGGACGGCAGTGTGACACAGCAGTTAGAACCGCAGAGGCAGACAGCTAATTCAAATGCTAGCTCTCCCATTAGCAACCTGGGTAACCCTTGATAACTTCTCTTTCTTTGCCTAATCTACCAGATATAGACAGCAATGTGAACTAGCCTGTAGATGTGATAATGAGTTCACGAGTTTGTTAGCAAAATACACTTGGAGAATGCTGGGTGTGGTGGCACATGCCATAACCCCAGCATGTGCGAGAGCCAAGGCAAGGCCAATCTGCTCTACACAGTGAGAACCTGCTTTAAAAAAAGTAAAGTATGGGGCTGGAGGGATGGCCTAACAGGTAAGGTGCTCATCTGCAAAGCCAAAGGACCCAAGTTCAATTCTCCAGGACCTACGTAAGCCAGATGCACAAGGTGGCACGTGCTTCTGGAGTTTATTAGCAGTGGCTGAATACCCTGGCATGTCCATCCTCTCTTTCTCTCTCTCTCATACATGAAATTAAAATAAATAAAAATTGCCGGGCTTGGTGACACATGCCTTTAATCTCAGCACTCAGGAAGCAGGGGTAAGAGGATGGCAATGAGTTGGTGTCCACCCTGAGACTACATAATAAATTCCAGAACAAACAAGCTAGAGTGAGACCCTACTTCAAAAAAAAAAAAATTTAAAAAAAGAAAGGAGGGCTGGAGAGATGGCTTAGCGGTTAAGCGCTTGCCTGTGAAGCCTAAGGACCCCGGTTCGAGGCTCGGTTCCCCAGGTCCCACGTTAGCCAGATGCACAAGGGGGCGCACGCGTCTGGAGTTCGTTTGCAGAGGCTGGAAGCCCTGGCGCGCTCATTCTCTCTCCCTCCCTTTATCTGTCTTTCTCCCTGTGTCTGTCGCTCTCAAATAAATAAATAAATAAAATTAAAAAAATAAATAAATTCGTTTCATTTTAAAATAAAAAAAAAAATTAAAAAAAAGAAAGGAGGGCTGGAGAGATGGCTTAGCGGTTAAGCGCTTGCCTGTGAAGCCTAAGGACCCCGGTTCGAGGCTCGGTTCCCCAGGTCCCACGTTAGCCAGATGCACAAGGGGGCGCACGCGTCTGGAGTTCGTTTGCAGAGGCTGGAAGCCCTGGCGCGCTCATTCTCTCTCCCTCCCTCTATCTGTCTTTCTCCCTGTGTCTGTCGCTCTCAAATAAATAAATAAATAAAATTAAAAAAATAAATAAATTCGTTTCATTTTAAAATAAAAAAAAAATTAAAAAAAAGAAAGGAGGGCTGGAGAGATGGCTTAGCGGTTAAGCGCTTGCCTGTGAAGCCTAAGGACCCTGACTCAATTCCCCAGGACCCATGTTAGCCAGATGCACAAGTGGGCGCATGTGTCTGGAGTTCGTTAGCAGTGGCTGGAAGCCCTGGCACACCCATTCTCTCTCTCTCTCTCTCTCTCTCTCTGTGTGTGTGTGTGTGTCTTTCTCTCTCTGTCACACTCAAATGAATAAATAAAAATGAACAAAAAAATTAAAAAAAAAAAAAAAAGAAAGGAAAGGCTGGGCACACCTTTAATCCCAGCACTCGGGAGGCAAAGGGAGGAGGATCACCATGAGTTCTAGGCCACCCTGAGACTCCATAGGAATTCCAGGTCAGCCTGAGCTAGAGTGAGACCCTACCTCGAAAAACCAAAAGCAAAAGGAAAAGAAAAGTAATAGCAGACAGGCGTGGTGACACACACCTTTAATCCCAACACTCAGGATGCAGAGGTATGAGGATCACCGTGAGTTTGAGGCCACCTTTAGAATATATAGTGAATTCCAGGCCAGCCTGAGTTAGAGTGAGACCCTACCTCGAAAAACCAAGTAAAAATTTAAAAATAAAATACCTTGAAGTAGTACATAATCATGTCTGTTGTAAGAGTTAAACCAACCAGTGACACTAACAGGGAAATATCTAGATTTCAGAAGAATATTCTTACACAAATGCATTCATACTAAGGAGTATATTAGGTGCATAACAAATCTCTTCCAATTTTAGCTTCTTCAAACAATAAGCATTTAGGGCTCTAGGTGGACCTCAGAGGTAGAGAGGATAAGGCCCTTCACTTGAATCCCAGCAGCATTCTCACACACAATATCTAAAATTCGCCAGGAGTGGTAGCATACATCTCACGAGGCAGGGGTAGGAGGATTGCCTTGAGCTCAAGTCCACTCTGAGACTACAGAGTGAATACCAGGTCAGCCTGGGCTAGAGTGAGACCCTACCTCAAAAAGCCAAAACAAAA